>NC_137898.1:29683436-30315878 GCF_963455335.1 Martes martes | reverse complement strand
ATCAGAATCTTCAGTCTCTTAAGATCTGGTTGTTTATGGATACAGAAAGATTTGAAACTCCCTGGGAAATCCTGAACTAGCCTCTGACAAAGCATTTGTGACACTGTAATTTCTTCATTCAGCAAATCTAGGAACTAGTATTTTTATTAACCACCACGCTCAATTAGTACACAAGCCTAGAAGCCTCTTGACATTGTAATTGATAGTTTTGAAGATCATCATTATAAATGAGTTTCTGCAACACACCCTTAAATGCCTTCAGAATCACACAAAAATTAAGTGAAGTGCAGTGTGGATTTAGCATGAAGTGTTTTCCAGGGTAGGGTAATTTATGAAATGAATAACCCATGGGATGACTAGATAGTCTCGCAAGAGAGCTTTCAATTAATTGGTGATAAACAACACAAAATTTAGCTTCTTAATCATTTTCAAGGTGTACAGTTCAGTAGTGTCAAATATATTCATACTATTATGAAACAGATCTCCAGAACTTTTTGACTCGCAATCTGCAACTCAGTACCCATCAAACAATAGCTCCCATTTCCCCTCCTGCCAGCCCCTGGTAAGCATTATTCTACTTTCTGTCTCTAGGAATCTGATGACCGCAGCTACCTCACATAAGTGGACCCCGGCAGCACTTGTCTTTTTGTGACTGCTTATTTCACTTAGCACAGTGTCCTCAAGGTTCACCCATGGTGTAGCGTGTGTCAGGATTTTCTTCCTTTTAAAGGCCAAATAATATTCCGTTGCATGTATAGAACACATTTTCTTTATCCGTTCATCAGTAGTGGACATTTGGGTTGCTTCTGACTCTTGGCTGTTGTGAATATTGTAAAGAACTTTTTAAAAAATGATGTATAGTTTCTATCATAGGCCGGTAATATAGTTCACTTAACAACCCTCCACTGATGGATTTATAGGTGACTTATGGTTTCCCCTACCGTAAACATCTGATGAATGTGTTTCACATGAATCATTGATTATGTCTCTGGTTATTTGGTTAGAGTAAATTCCTGGCATGGAGTTACTGGATCAAAAGGGGTGCGCATTTTATGGCGTTTAGCACAGGCTATCAAATTATCTTCCGTAAGTGCATGGAGAGCGTAGGAGGGAACTGATTTCTCTGCACCCTCGCCAATATTGGGTATTGTCATTAAGAAGCAAAACAGCAGAAGACCTTTGCCAGCTTGCTGGTTGGAAATGGTATCATATTCATATTGTTGTTTTAATGTGCATTTCTTTGATTAGCAGCAGAGAGATTGAAGTTTGTTTTTTCATGTGTTGATTAGCTGTTTGTGTGTGTCTTTAAGATTCTATTCACATTCTTCACTCACTTTTCTATTAAGCCACTCGATATTATTTCCTATTGACTTGAAGACCTCTTTATAGAGTCATAGTATTAAATTTTTATCATATGTTGCAGTTATTTTCTCCCAACTTATCATTTTCCTTTTAATTTTTATGGTGTTTTTCGACATCTGACATTTAATATAGCTAGATCAATGAATCTTTTCCTTTCTGGTTTCTTTCCTTGGTGCATTATTGATAAGAATGGTGAAATATTAGGCAAAGCAAATTTACTTTTCCCTGCTTCCTGCTTCAGAAAGACAAAGCTGTAGCCATGGTAGGTTTGTGTAGGGCATTATACATTTCATCATCAATCACTTATTCATTCAGAAATACTTACTGATTGCCCATGGTATTCTAGGCACCTGTGTTAGATGCTGGGTTACACAACAAGCATCTGGGTTGCATGATATGGTGCCGATACGTTATGGATTTCGAGACAGTTCCAATTTCAAATATGACCTCTTCTGGATTTGACTTCTGAAGGTATGGATGTATTATCCTTAGGTAACAGGCTCATTTGGGATCCTTCTTTGCCTGCCTACATCTGGACCCAGAAAGCAAGTACATCATCCAGGCTGCAGCTGGAAGGGGACCCAGGTCGTGCTGCGGGGCAAGGCAAACTGCTCCTTCTTGTTCTAAAAGGGAGCAGTCTTTGTTTGGGAGACCCAGTGGGACAACCAAGTCCCTGGGTTCGTTCCCTGGCCCACGCTGCTCTGCTGGCTCATTCATTTCCTTTCTAAGTTACACAGAAGTCAGAGCCCAAGATGGGACCCTCATATCCATGGGCATCTTTCTTTACTTTGTTGCCAGGGGAGAAGGTCAAAGGGAAGCAGCTATAAATGCTGATGATTCCCAACCATTAAAAAGACCTTCTTCTTTTTTTTTTTTTTTTTAAAAAAAAGACCTTCTTCAAGCAGCCCCAGACACCATGGTTGAGAACCCGTCCTGTGGTAGGGTGATCACCCGTGAATTAGGAGCCCTGAAGCCCCTCCATGTGAGAGGTCTCCCTGCTTCTTGGGCTGCAGGACTTCTGGGGATGACACTGGTGGATAATCATGAGGGTCCCACGTGGCAGTATTATGCCTTCATTGCACTTGGTTTCAGCACTTGTGCAGGGCCAGGAAATGAATTTTTTTTTAAAGATTTTATTTATTTATTTGACAGAGAGAGATCACAAATAGGCAGAGAGGCAGGCAGAGAGAGAGGAAGGGAAGCAGGCTCCCCGCCAAGCAGAGAGCCCGATGCGGGGCTCCATCCCAGGACCCTGGGATCATAACCTGAGCCGAAGGCAGAGGCTTTAACCCACTGAGCCACCCAGGTGCCCCCAGGAAATGAATTTTTTAAAATCACACTGTTGTACCACTGTTGGTCAGCTTCTCATTCCTGAAGCGCTCTCCTCTGGGATTCTATTCATTTTGTAGGTTTTTCCCTTAGTAAATTATTGTAATTCAAAACAAATAATAGGTGGTTATTTATTAATAGTGACTTTCTGGAGAAGGAAGTTGAGGCAGATAGACTGTTACCAGCCCATGCGTATATGGCTGGTGAGCGGCAGGAGGATTTTCAGCATATTTTGGTTTTTATCTGCAGCTGGATGCCAGCTGTATTATGAGACAATATAAATTCAGGGCCTTTTTATTCAGAAAGCTCATTCATTTGATCATCCTAGACACCCTTGTAATCCTATCGGGTGACATTAGAGACGTCACGGACTCAGAGCCAGAACACTCTCTACCTGCTTTCCTATAGAACTTTCGTGTTTCGATGGAGACGTTCTCCATCTGCTCTGTCCAATGCGGTAGCCACCAGCCACATGTGGCCACTGAACACTTGCAATGTGGCTAGTGGGACTGAGGAACTGAGTTGGACATTCTGATTAATTTTGGTTAATTTAAATAGCCACATGTGGCTTGTGGCTAGTGTATTAGACAACACAGATTTCTGAAGGACAGCATTCATGTTTTTTTTTTTTCTTTTACTGGAATTCACTATGAGAAGCACATTCTATATTGTTCTACAGCACAGACACCCTCCTCCCATCAGAACTTCGCCAAACAGTATTCAGCCCGACTGCAAGCTGTGCATGCTGGTAACTTCTATTTTGTTCTGTTCCGTTTCATTTTTTTTAAAAGGCTGGTGGTGACTTGATAAATTGATTTCAGGACTCGCGGGTAGGTTTCAAGTCCCAGGCTTAAGAACACTGCCATCTGTATGTTATCTACCCTGCACCTGGAGCCCTTCCTTTACCTTTTTTCTCTGGTCTCTGCATCTACCCTCCTTGTAGGGTTTTTGCATTGGCTGTTCCCTCTGCCTAGTGTGCTTTTCCCTATGTCATCTCATGACTGCATTTCTCACATCCTCAGATTTCTGCTCTAATGTTCAACCAAAGCTTTCCTCCAGTAACTGCCCTACTGGAGTGCTCTGGGAGGCTCCCCACCCCTCTTACCCTTGGTTTGCTTTTTTCTGTAGTGATGCTCTTCTCCTGATATGGGTACCATTTGTTTATTGTCTGCCTCCTCAGCTAGAATATCAGCCCCATGAAGGCAGGCAGGGACTGCTTTGTTGGCTGGTATGTCTCAGCATCCAAACTAGGCTTTTAATAAATATTTATTGAATAACTGAATGGACATGGCCCCAGGACCTTGCTGAGATTTTTTGTTGTTGTTGTTATGGCTTTATATGCCGAGGGGTGTGTGGGAGCTTTCATTCATTCCTTTGGAGATACCGAGTTCATCCCAGTGGCGTGGCTCGTGGTCTGGGCATGCTAGAGGAGAAGGGAGACACATCTTGGTCCTTTTGAAAATTTTAATTGGCGTCTGGGACTCTGCTGTGTATGGGTCCAGGAATGCAGTGCGGGAGGTTATCTGAAATAGGCACTAGACAATGAAAGGAGTTGGGTGGAGATTTTGCATTTCCTAAAAGTAAAAGCGGCCCTTCATAGAGCCACTGAGTGGTGGAGCCAGCACTGCAGGGGTGGTCTAGGAAAAGAAGCAGACAGAATTTGATAGGGAGCACTGGGCGGGGTACTGGGGAGGTATCCCGTCTTAGCCAATGTTACAGACTATGTGAGTTAAGACTAGCCCTCAGGACCCAGCTTCCATTCCAGAAGCTCTCCATGCATCTCTTTATGTTTTTCTTCTTCATTTTCCTCTCAGCATTGAAATAAAAACGCCCACCTAAAAAAAAAAAAAAAGATTGTTGCTTCAGGGCTGAGGGACGAGCTTTATGAGAACAGAGTAATGGGCGCGGCGGATAGCTATCTAATTATAATCATACCTTGAAATTTTTATTAGCCAGTCTTTCTGCTTGATGGCTTCTGCTTCCACTACGGATATGTTGGTGGTTCTTGGATCCATTCTGAAGGCACAAAGTGTTTCTATTCTTGGTGTATTTTCCCTCGTCTTTCCTTAGAGCCAGATTTATTATTCCTTATGCTTCTCCCCTGTCCTTCATTAGAGAGTCATCAGGCTGGTGCTATTTTTTTCTCCTTTGTGGAGTGTACACAGTAAACATAATTTGTTGAATGGCTTTCTTTTTTCAACAGGAAGTCTTCTAAAGACAGCCGATCACAGTATTAAGCCTCCGTGTAATAAACATGGAGCTGAGCCAATCCGTCCAAAACATCTGAGCCATCTCTTTATATCGTACACTCGAGCTTTTAGATGCATCAATTTTACAGTACATCATCTGACACTATTTGTGATAAATATTCCCCAGTGATTAAATCATCATTTTATGATCTTATGCACAAGAAAGAGCATCCACAAAGCTAACTCCCTACTCTTCGAGCTCACATGTTAAGAGTCCCGGTTTGTAGATCACAAACCTCTTATTAATTTTGATTGAGCTGTTCCAAAGAGGTCATGTGGATTTTCGTAAAACAGTTTTATGGAAGAAATACCTCCCCTCCCCCCCCCCCCCCCCCCCGCCTTCTTAGGGAGAGACAGACAGAGAAAGCGGGGATTGAACCGCCTGGTGGGGAAAACCAGGAAATGGACCCTGAAGTCATGAGAAGCGTTGCCTTGATGGTCGTGGTTAATAAATATTTACAGCGAAGTCCTGAGCTGCAGCTCTGCAGTTTTGTTAGCGTAAACGTTTCATGACCGCGGAATGCTTGATGAGCTCGTGGGGCTGCGCGTCTGGAGCGGGAGGAAACGGCGCGTGCGCTCGGTCGCGGGGTAGGGACGCGCGTCTGCAGGCGGCGCGGTTTTCTTTTAACCAAGTTAATGCAGTGGTCCCAGCTGGGATTTTGACTGCGCTCCACGGATGGAGCCCGTGGGAGGGTGACAAGGGACCCTCTAGCCCTGCGGAATGACGGTTGATTTACAGCCTGACGTGAAGCTAAAGCTGATAGTTTATGTTTTAAATAATGCATAGTTAGCTCTGCAAACCAATGAGCCAGAGCCGTCCTCCTGCCAGAGCCCCTCTGGAGGACGGTGGAGGTGTTTCGGCAGGCGCATGAGCTCCCTCCGCTGGCATGTGGGCCCCTCAAAGCCCCTCTTCTCAGGCAGGCGACTGTGCCAATAGAAGTTTCGATTGGGTGGCTGCCTAGGAGGAAAGGGAAGGTGCAGGGAGCGTGTGGGGAAAGTGGAGAGGGGCTGCTGGAGCCCACCACGGGAGTGGGGGTGGGGAGCAGATTGGAGAGGAGAGCCCAGCGGGTGGGGAGACGGTGTCCTGCTACCAGGGCTTTTAGTCTTATGCAATTATGTGACTTCTTGCCGCTCCAAGTGTGGACTGTGGGCTGGTAACAATAGCATCACCTGGGAGCGTGCTCGAAATGCAGATGCCTAGGCCCTGACTCGGGCTTCTGGATTCTGAATCTTCATGTTAACGGGAGCTCCAGGTGACTCCTCTGCACATCAGAGCTTGAGAAGTGCTCACTAGGCACTTCCATTTTAATACTTTTACAGACACTTGATCAAGCGTTGCGTGTTAGTGACTTATAAAGCAGATTAGTAAGTCATTCCAAACATGCTGGTTTGCAGCCTGCGCCCCCCGCCCCCGTGTTTTAGGGAAGAAGGGATGGAATAACAACAATAATGTGAGGTTGGCCAGGAATGGAGTTAGTGGGAATTTTAACACAGTTTTGGCCATGACACACTATTGCCGGTATCACAACAGAGTACAGATCTTCAGACCAGCAGCATCAGAATCACCTGAGGGCTTGTTAAAATGCCGTCGTTGGATCCCACCCCAGAGTTTCCGATATAGTCGATTTTGAGATAGGGGCTGAGAATCTGTGTTTCTAGCAGGATCCCAAGTGATGCTGCCTCTGGTCTGGAGACCTCACTTTGACAAGTGTAATTCTGATCATGGCAACCACGTGGCGCTTGTTTGTGTGATCCCTGCCCCACGAAGTCTATGTTCTGGAGCCCAGCTTGGCCTCCTCTCCTTCCGGGTCTCTCACCATACCTCTTCACTACTGTTCTCAGAGTGTCATCCACGATCCACCCATACCTGCAGGTTCCCAGAGTCCACTCTCTCGACCTTCTGAATCCCTCAGAGTGGGACACAGGATGGTTTGTGAACATCCCAGGGTGACTCTTAGATGCACTTATGATAAACGGCCATTGCCCTGTGGGCTCCTACCCAAATGCATTACATTCTTCATTGCTAGGGTGTTTTCTGCCCCTTCCTCGGCCCTTTGTCACTTTCCTTGGGCCACAGCCACA
This sequence comes from Martes martes, assembly GCF_963455335.1. Taxonomy (NCBI): domain Eukaryota; kingdom Metazoa; phylum Chordata; class Mammalia; order Carnivora; family Mustelidae; genus Martes; species Martes martes. The sequence continues at coordinate 30,308,856 of NC_137898.1, read as the reverse complement.
CGGGGAATGCCCTTCCACATAGGCTCACTTGCTTAAATTCCCTTGTTCTTCCAGTCTTCCTCGGAATCTATGTCCTTTGAACCCCGGCTGCAAGTGATCCCTGGACTCTTCTTGTCTTTTAAAATAAGCTCTTTAAAATGGGATGTCAGGGGCGCCTGGGTGGCTCAGTGGGTTAAAGCCTCTGCTTTCGGCTCAGGTCATGATCCCAGGGTTCTAGGATCGAGCCCCGCATCGGGCTCTCTGCTCCGAGGGGAGCCTGCTTCCTCCTCTCTCTGCCTGCCTCTCTGCCTACTTGTGATCTTTGTCTGTCAAATAAATAAAATCTTAATAAAAAAAGTTAAAAAATAAATAAAATGGGATGTCAGTCCTTATATCTCAATTGTAATTAATTTTTATTAATTTTATTAATTTTAAATTAATTAAATTTTCATTCCTCCCCAAGCCCCCTCCTCTTTCTGAGTTGAATTTATAGTATATGGCACAGGTGGCCTATAGTGAGGTGCAGGTCAGTGGACATTGCCATGAAAAACAAGAAAAAGAATAAGAAAAGCTTATGACTTCTCAAAGTTGTTAAAAAAACTTAAATGGTACATGACACAAAACAGCACTGCCCCTAATGCTGTTAAGTACGTGATTAGAGCCCCTATTGATTGTAGGCTCTTGGATGGCTGAGACTGTCTTATATTCATCATATTGGTCCCTCACGTACCTGGCTTACAGTAGATGTTCAATAAATATTAGTTGAATGATGTAAATGTGATTTAATTATCTCTGGGTAAAGTTAACACCATCCCTTTTCTGCTTTGGTCATTTATTGCATGTGGAAATACATACCCTGCTTCGGATGCTGATGAGAAGGGCAAATAGAAGAGTTTCAGGCAGGAAAGTGATGATCTTCATTCACGCTTTAAATGCACACAACTCCCTAGAGCCAGCACTGTTTCTGCAGAATCCTGGATGTGTGTGGGACTCAGAATGGGGAGTGGGAGGGAGATGGGGCTGGGGGAAGGGCTATCCTCTGGAACTCTCTGTTCGAAGGGCGTGGGGAAATCCTAAAGTCCTCTAGCCCAGAGACATTGGGTCTCCTGTATCTTTGCATCCCGGGTACTTAGTATAGAAAGCAGGCTGGGAGTCAGTGCTTGCTGAATGAATGAAAGAGTGAGTTGATGAATGAGTGAATGAATGGATGAATGATGAATGAATGAAATTGTGACTTTGAGTTCCTGTCCACGTATCAAATCTTGATCTCTTTATGTCTCATTTCCTTCATTTTTAGGGTAGGGGTCTTATGATGTACTCTAGCTTATCTCAAGGAATTTCTGAGAGCCCAAGATGATTTAATGAATCTGAAAGCACTATTTAAAGTGTTACATATGCTTTATTACTTAGGTCATATGAGAACTTCTTCTGTGTTTCTTACAGACAGCTCTTCTTCTTGGTTCTGAAGGCCTATTTTAAAACTTTGTCAATTAGGGGACTCTTGGTTCTCTTGGTTGGCTCATTCTCTGCTGATTTGCTCTGTATGGAGAACAGACGAAGTGCAGGTTTGGAAGTGTTTCTGTGTCACCGTGGTGTATGGAGGGATCTTCCTGCTAATACTTGTTTCTCTGACAGCTGTATTTCACACTTTGTACTGTGGCTTTCTTTGAAGAAACTCCAGGCTTATAAGAATGATTTGTTGTGGCATTTCCTTTTGAGACATAAACGTTGAAATGAGATAAATACACAGTAGAGACATCTGGGTACAGTAGTGAGAGTGGGAGGAAATCGGCGTTTGGATTTGGATCACCTGCGTTCAAGTCCTAACTCTGCCCTTCATTTGCAATTTGCACGATCTTGGGCATTTTTTTTCTTTTGTCATATTTTATAATGGAGAATTTAAAAAATACACAAAATATACAAAATAGTATAATGAAGCCCCCATTTACCCATCACTCATTTTCAGTGACTATTACCTAATCCAGTTTGTTTCAATGGTGACAGCCTCTATGCTTCCCCAATGTAAATTTTAATAAAATGCAAGATGTTATATTCTTTCATTCATAGATCTTTCAAGGTTTATTTATTTATTTTGAGAGAGAGAGCGAGTGTATGCTCAAGCTGGGGAAGGTGCAGAGGGGGCGGGAGGGGGAGAGAACCTCAAGCAGGCTCCCTCTGAGCGTGAAGCCTGATTCAGCGCTCCATCTCATGACTCCGAGATCATGCCCTGAGCCAGATTCAAGAGTCGGATGCACAACCAACTGACCCACCCAGGCACCCCTCATTCGTAGATATTTCAATATGAATCTCTAAAAAGATAAGGATTATTTATTTATTTATTTTAAGTCAGCTCCATGCCCATCGTGGAGCCCAGTGTTGGGCTTGAACTCCCAATCCTGACATGGAGACCTGAGCTGAAATCAAGAGTCAGACACTTAACCGACTGAGCCACCAAGGTGGCCTTTATTTTTTAATTTTTAAAATTTTATTTTTTTCTTTTTCAAAGATTTCATTAAAGGTCATTACAGAGCAAATCCAGACTCCAGATCTAGCCACCAAGGAGAGCCTGTTATACCATGGGTGCCAGCTGTGGCTGGGCAGCGGCTCTGGCTTACCACCCTTCTGTTCTGAGATGGCGGTGGTGGGCTGTGTCTCTTCCATAATACTCACATGATCAGGACAGGGTCTCGTAGGGCCAGTCTTAGCACTTGGATCCCAGGGAAGCACGATCTTCACTTTGATGCCCAGCACACCCTGTCTGAGCAGCCCACGGCATACAGCAGTGTCAACATAATAGTTCTCAGGGTCCCCACTGTGAATCAGCAAGTCATCCCCAAACTTCATGAATTCAGCCCTCCGTCCTTGGGGTTTCCCAGACACAGCAACCTCAGGGCCTTTGGCCTTACTCTTCATGCTGAGCTGCAGCCTCCCCACCCCCACCTCATAGCAGGGCCCCACAGGAGCTGGTACCGCAGAGGCTCGGCCTGGACCATCACACACAGACCTCTTGTGGCCTCCTTTTCAGTGTGGAGCTCTGCAGTGCTCTTAAGGAAGCCAAACCTCTTCTGAACCACAGCAGTCGATTCTCAGATCCACTGGTCCTTCTCACCAAGAACATTCTGTGTCCTGGTGGCCAATGTGATAATTTCTGTCTTAGTGTACCTTGAGGTCCAGCCAAGGTGATGATTTCTGACTTGGTTAGTGTACCTTGGACCTCAACTCTGGAGTGACCATCTTCAGCCAGCTCCTGAGTGAGAAGCTCATTCAGCTCAGCTCTGAAGGTGCCATCAGCAACAAACTTCCCCTTCTTGGAAATTTACACCATCATCTTGCCACCAAAAGGAAACAGATAAAGACTTTAAAAACACAACTAAAATTTCGTTATCACATTTGAACAGATTAATAATTCTTAGTATCAATAGAATACAATGTTATACATTTTCTATTTTCTTTTACAGTTTGTTTGAAAAAGGATCCAGTAAGCCCCACATCTGCTATTTGTAAAAATTCCTTTTAAGTGTCTTTTAATCTATAGGTTCTCCATCATTTCTCTCTCTTTATTATATATAAAAGTGCAAGGGGAAAAAAGGCAAGTTGTTTGCTTATGGAATTTCTCAGTTTGGATTTTGCTGATTATATCTTTGTGGCATATTTTGTGTAAATTAGAGGCGTGACCAGATTTAGGCTAGGGTTTTGGTTTTTTATCCTGAGCATGTTATTTGCTCTTTCTGACCTCTGTGAAATGGGGGTGCATACTACCTATCTCATAGCTGTTATGAAATTAGAAAAGAGAATATCCAGGGACAGACCATGTCCACACCTCAGAAAGAGTAGTTGTCATGATGATTGGGTTATACTCTGTTAGCATCTGGGGGCTGGGCCCCAGGAAGCTGTTTTCCTGCCACACTGTTCAGACTTAATATTGTAGCAGGTGCTGTGTCAGGAGCCTGAGCATCAGGTGGGCTGGGGGGCCCGCTCTACTGTATTTGCCTTGACAGGAGTCAAAGTACTTCAACTCTCTGAGCTTTCCTCCTTTCCTCAAATGCAGCTAAGAACATGTGTCCTCAGAATTCTGAGAATAGAGGGGATGTATGTAAAGAACCTTGAGCGTAGTTGATGATCAAGATTGATGATCTTTGTTACTGATGTTGATGTTGATATTGATATTGATGATGATTTTGATGTTGATGATCTATTGTTATTCTCATGTGGGACTTGGGGACACTTAGATTGTAAAGAGATTCTGGGTGTGGCTGGGGGGTGTAACTATAACCCTTCTTTTCCTCTTTTAAGCATATCTGGGGATAAAATAACCTACAATATAATCAAGAGAAAGAAAGGAAAGTAAACCTTTTGGGTGCTGAGTACAATTACATTTACTGGTGTACAGATGCTGGAATGTGAATGGAAACATCTGCTTACTTCCACTCCGACCAGGAGAAAGATTGGGATTCTATTTTCCACTGTTATCAAATATGATAGGGGTGCAAAACCGGGCAAACACCACCGTCACCAAAAGATCGAGAGTGACAGCACCAGGAAGGAGATGTATCAACTCTTTTGTGATGTGCCCCGTCTTTTGATGCACCGAGAAGAGTGAAATATCCTTTGTGGGGGATTCTTACTCAAAATACCCAATCTCAGTCATAGTGAGGAAACATCAGACACACCCAGATCAAGGGACATTATGCAAGAGACCTGACCAGTTCTCTTGGCCAATGTCACGGCTGTGAAAGGCAAAGACCAAGGACCCATCACAGGCTGGCAGAGGCAAACAAGACTTGAGAACTAAATGCAGCGTGGGACCCAGGATGGGATCCCGCATGAGAAAAAGAACATCAGAGGCAAAGCTGGCAGCATTCACAGAAGGTCTGTCAAATCATCAATATAATTTATCAGAGTTCTTTTCCTGGTTCCAGCAGTTGTATCACGATTATGTACGATGTTAACTTTGGAGGAAGCGGACTGAAGGGTACTGAACCCTCTGTATTGGTTTTGTGATGTTCTAGAAGTCTAGAATTCTTCCAGAAGTTAAAAACATGAGACCAGGGTGCATGGCAGCCTTTGTGAAGTGTACCATTTTCTAGCAAGTGGAGCATGCTTCTTTTCTGCTCATTAACTTAGGAACTAGAAACACCAATGTACTCTTGAGCTAAAGCAGTCAAGATCTATCTGGACTGGTGAAGTTCCTCACTGTAAATCGAGAGGGAGTAGTGTTAATTGTTCGAGGTTCCCCAGAGACCTTCCGAGTACACAGGTGTTCGGGGCCTCTGGGTGGACGGCGTTCTGGTGGTGTCGTCTTTCGTCCAGTTGATCTGGCAGATCTGACCGGCTAATAATGATAGTTACCTCCTTAGATTGGTGCCTGTTATAGGCTTGAAACTTGAGCTGCTAAGTGCTTATCATCAATCCTTATCACATCTTTGGAAGGCAGGTGATAGTTCCCCCATTTTATGATACGTCTCAGAGAGACTCATTTGCTCAAGGTCACTGGGCTGGAATGGAAATCTGACTCCAAAGCTCAGACCCTGACAGCCGAGCCATTCTGCTCGCCCTCCCAGGTGTCCTTCTGGCCAGTCTAATCATGCCTTTGAGCCCCTGCTGGGCCTCTAGACCTACCCCCGCCTCATCATTTATGCTTGTACTAGATAGAAAAGAGGACTTAGCGGTACTGGTATTTTCCTATCCTCTGTTACATACTTTTATGTAGGCTCCTTGGGAGCTATTAATAAGCTTCTATGGTCAGATATCTTTGGGGGAACTTAGGGATAAATAAATTAAATAGCTCTCTACCTTTCCCCAGGCAACTGAATGCGTTTGGAGAAAACCACACAACCAGGCTGACCAGTTCAGTTTATTTCTATTAACTTTGAATGGGTTGTTCAAGCCGCCCAGCTGTGCTGCCCGGTCGCCCTATCTGGGCACACACCCACGCTCTGGGATAACTGCTTCTCACCTTCTCCCCACTCTTAACATCCCCACATCTCCTAAAGAAAACCCTGTTCCAACAGAGAATTTCCACAACCCCCCATGGCCGCCACGACCAAGCTGCCCGAATCCTGCCTCCTCTCCTGGCAAGGATGAAGCATCTTCGCCTCTTGTGCATGAGACAGAGGTCCTCCTGCCAGCAGTTCTGCCTCGGGTCCCCTCTCTCCAGGTGCGGACGGGCACGCACTCCATCTAGCACGTCAGAGAAGCCCTGCGTTGACCACACAGCCCTCTTCAGCTCTGAACCTCTTCCCCTTTCCAGCCAGCCTCCTTGGAAGAAACTTCTTTCAAACCGTCTCCTGTTCCTTTCTTCCCTTCTTGCTCTTTTTAAAAATTGAGGTGAAATTCACTTAACGTAAAACAAACCATTTTAATGTTAAAACGTACAATTCCGTAGCATTTAGTACATTCACAGTGCCGTGTAGCTCCATCTAGTTCCAAAGCCCTCCTGTCGTTCCCGAAGTGCCCCCTACCCCTTGCTGGTTACGTGCTCCCCCTCTACTCTCCCCTCCCCGTCGCCTCCAGCAGCCACCCATCTGTTTTCTGTCTGGTGTTACCTGTTTTGTGTATTTTATAAAATGGGCTCATACAATATGTTGACCTTCTTTCGCTTATATAACGTTTTCAGTGTTCATGCATGTTGTGCCCATGTGCAGAATTTCTTTACCTTTTACTGCTTCGTAAGATCCCATTGTATGTATATGGCCCCCTTTTTTTTTTATCTCTTCCTTCATGGATGGACAGTTGGGTTGTTTCTACCTTCTGGCTGTTGTGAATAGTGCTGCTGTGAACATTCATGTACATGCATTTGTTTGAGGATCTGTTTTCTTTACTTCGGGGCATATCCCTAGGAGTAGAATTGCTGGGGCATATGGTAGTTCTATGTTTCAGTTTTTGAGTCGCTGCTGAACTGTTTGGTGGTTTGGACCAAGTGGCTGGACCATTTTACATTACCGTCAGCAATGTACAAGCATTTCAGTTTCCTTACGTCCTTATCAATATTGGATATTTCCTGGTTTCCTTCCCATAGCCACCCTAGTAGATATGAGGTGGTATCTCATTATGGTTTTTTTTCCTCATTGTGGTTTCAATTTGCATCTCTCTAATGGCTAATGACATTGAACATCTTTTCATGTGCTTGTTGGCCATTTTCTGTATCTTTGGAGAAAAGTCTATTCAAGTCCTTTGCCCATTTTTTCACTGGGTTGTTTGTTGTTGTTTTTGAGTTTCCCATTCTCTCTTGAATCCACTTTAATCAGGCTTTTGTCCTTATCATCCCATAAAGTTATTCTTTTTTTATAATTTTTTATTTTTTATTAACATATAATGTATTATTAGCCCCAGGGGTACAGGTCTGTGAATCACCAGGTTTACACATTTCACAGCACTCACCCTAGCACATACTCTCCCCAATGTCCATAACCCAACCACCCTCTTCCTACCCCCACTCCCCCTCCCCCCTCCCCCTGGCAACCCTCAGTTTGTTTTGTGAGATCAAGAGTCTCTTATGGTTTGTCTCCTTCCCGATCCCATCATGTTTCATTTTTCCCTTCCCTACCCCCCAACCCCCCAACCCCCCCATGTTGCCTCTCAAATTCCTCATATTAGGGAGATCATATGATAATTGTCTTTCTTGGATTGACTAATTTTGCTCATCATAATACCCTCTAGTTCCATCCACGTCGTCACAAATGGCAAGATTTCATTTCTTTTGATGGCTGCATAGTATTCCACTATATATATATGTGTGTGTATACACACACACACACACACACACACACACACACACATATATATATATATATATATATATATATACACCACATCTTCTTTATCCATTCTTTATCCATTCATCTGTTGATGGACATCTAGGTTCTATAGTTTGGCTATTGTGGACATTGCTGCTATAAACATTCAGGTGCACGTGCCCCTTCAGATCATTACATTCCACAAAGTTATTCTTATCAAGGTCACCTATGGTCTCCCACTTGGTCAAACCCAGTGGTCCCTTCTCAGTCTTCATTTTATCGTCCTCACAGCAGCATTTAAGGGAAGACCACTTCTTCCTTCCTGAGGTGCTTTCTTCACTTGTCTTCCCAGATCCCATTCTTTCTTAGATGTTTTCAGTGTTCTTTGCTGGTCCCTCCTCATCTTCACAACCTCTAAGTCTTAAATTTCCTTACAGCTCCGCTTTCACACCTATCTTTCTATCCCCACTTCCCTGGGTGACCCCATCCTTCCAGCTATTCAGACCAGAAATCTTGGGGTTGTCCTTGACCTCTCTTTGACCTCCTCCACCTGGCTGTACCTCCATAATATATCCAGACTCTGATCATGTCTCACAGTCTTCACTGTATTCACCCTGTTCCAAACCACCATCATTTTTCAGCCAGAATTTTGAAGTGCCCTACAAACTGGTCTTGTTTCTCTTCCTCCCTTTGCCACCATCTAGACTGCATGAAACACAGCAGCCAGTGAGATCCTGTTAAATTGTGAGTTAGATCTCATGTTATAGCTCAGCTCTGAAGCCTCCAATTGCTTCTTGTTTAACTCCAAGTTTGAGCCAAAATCTCTATATGATTGAGCCCTGGCTTCCTCTTTCATCTTGTCTATCACTCCCCACCTTGCTCAATACCCCTCCAGCCAATGCTGGCGTTTTTGCTGTGCCTCAAACCTGCTGAACACACTCCTGCCTCAAGGCCTTCGCACATATTGCTCTGTGGCTGGATTCCTCTGTGAGGATTACTCTTCCTCCTGAAAGCCACAGGGCTTTCTCCCTTCCTGTCTTTACCCAAATGTCCCTTTGTTAGTGAAGTCTCTGTTGACCACCTTATATAAAATAGTAACGTCCTCTTCCCTCTTCTGATCTCCCTTCCTCTGCTTTATTTTTTCCCTTAGCACTTATTTATTGCCTGGTTTCTTTCCCCTATTAGAATATCAACTTCCCAAAGGCAGGATTTAGTGGTTTTTTGTTTACTGCTTTAGTCCCATTGTTTACAACTATACCTGATATAAAAACAGGGATGCTTGGGGTTTTCTACTTTGATATATGTAGATGTCCTTTATAAATCTCTAAGAAGAGGATATTTTTGCAATATTTCCTCACTCATTCTTTTTCTCTTAAAATCCATAGAGCCTATTTTTCACAAAGTATTTTTGGGAAATGCTGGAACAGACTTTTATTTGTATTTTATTTGTAAGTCATATTTAGGGTGATGGGGGTGGTGAATGTTATATAACCTAAGTCTCTTACCCTTGACTAATAAAACATTTCAGCATGTAGGAAAAATGTACATCCGAAAGGCCTGAATTTATCCTGAGGGTATGCTTGGATAACTCATTAGGTAAGATCTGGCCAATTACTTCTTCTTTGATTTTGAAAGGTGGCTTTACATTTGAGTATTTCTGCACAGTTTCATGCTTATAAGCAAAGTATGATGTAACTTTTTTTTAAAAAAGATTTTATTATTTATTTATTTGACAGACAGAGATCACAAGTAGGCAGAGAGGCAGGCAGAGAGAGAGAGAGAGAGAGGAGGAAGCAGGCTCCCCACTGAGCAGAGAGCCCAATGTGGGGATCTATCTCAGGACCTGAGATGATGACCTGAGCCGAAGGCAGAGGCTTTAACCCACTGAGCCACAGGCGCCCAGTGTGATGTAACTTCGAAGTAGTTTCTCCTAGAGCTGTTGCAACCATTGAAGCCTGCTCTTTCTCTGCTCTTGTCTCCATTCCCCAAATGATCTGTGCTCTGCCCTTTGGGAGGTCAGCGTTCTGTAAGGTCAGCTTAGGTGGCATCTGTCATGTTCTAGGACCAGACTTACTTTGACTCTGTCAGAAGCAGCTCTGAGAAGGCAGGGGTTCTTTCCGTTTGGTTTGTTATTGTAGACCCAAACACCTAGCGCCATGCTGCTCACAAAAGAGGAGGCCAATTAAGATCGGTTGAATGAACCTTTGAAGTAGCACCAGGGAACTCTCTTTCACTTGACCCTGCCTCATGGTGACTTATAATTAGGACTCAGCTTCAATGATGTCTTTGAAAATAGGTGTGACTATGTTCTAAATGGAAATCAAAGTACTTTTCCTCTTGTTTCCATGATCTCAGCTCACAAACAATAATATGGGCATTCTTGGAAAGAGTCTTCAATTAGTTCGACTAGTTTGTGGTTAGGTAGATTTCAACAAAAAAGATCCCATTTGGGCATTTAATTTGTAAGCCACTACATAACGTATAACAAAGCAGCTTGTGTGATCAGCATTCTCAGAAAAAAGTTGCTCTGATGAGCTGTGTGGCTCCTTTTGATTTTAAAAAGGTAGAAAGAATGATGTCAACCCACAATGCAAATGGTGGCTTGATATTTTATTTCCTAGAAATGGCCAAAAGAAGAACAGTGTTATTTCTGGAAACTGGAAAAAGAAAATGTTACTTGGAAAAGCCCAAGATTTGTGTATTTCAGCTTGCTTTCTTAGGCATAGAATGATGTTCCCTTTCCTTTTAGCTTTTCCAGGGCGCACTCTGATTTGCATGGCAAGAGTTGTGCTGTATCTGGTTAATTAACCCGGTGTGTGAGTGTCTGAGGATTAGTGTCTTGACTTGCTCTAATTAAGTTCAGAAGATTCAAAGGCCGCCTGTATAGGGATGGGATGGACATTTGCTTTTGGAAGAGGCAGTAACATTTCTTTAGGTGAGGAAGCAAATGGGCATGGAATATAGACCCCAGCGTCAGGGTTGTTTTTGTTGTTGTTGTTTGTTTGTTTTGGTAGTGTTTTCATAGACGTCACCATAGTTACGGCATCTCTGTAAATCACACATCTATTCCAGAAAGGAGAATGAAGAAGCTTGTGGTTGCAGATGGAGTGACCTAAATTTTTATCATTCTGCAGCTTTTTAAAAACCGTTTTAGCTTTTACACATTTTATGGTTCTTTTAATTAGACTCATAGGATGGGGATGTTCAGTGTCTAGTGGTCAAATATAATATTTAGTGAGGTCATATGATATGCTAGGTTTTGTCCAAAGAGTATTGTCTAATTTAATTTTAAAGTAATTTGGAGGTCTTCTAGTCTGGTCTCTACAGAGAGGCAGAACTACTAGGATGTGTATGTATGTATCTCCCCATTCCTATACTCACACCTATCTAGGTATTGATTTAGATAATGATATCTAGAAACTATGATAAGGAAATGGCTCGACTGCTTATGGAGGCTGAATGGTCCAGGATCAGCAAGCCGGAGACCCAGGAGAGCTGATGGTTTGGGTCCCATCTGAGTCTGAGTTAAAAGGCAGAAGACTGGTGTCGCTGCTCGAATGCAGTCAAACAGAGAGTGACTTCTTTCTTACTCAGCCTGTTATTTTATTCAAGCCTTCAACAGAGAGAATGAAGCCTACCCACTTCTGGGAGGGCAATCTTCTTTATTCAGTCTAATGATTGGAGTGTTAATCTTGTCCAGAAACACTGTCATGGACACACCCAGAATAATGTTGAGTCAAATATCTGGGTGCCTGTGGCCCAGTCAAGTTGACACAGACAGTGAACTGTCACAGGTAGTACTGTGTTTATCCGTTGTAGAGATGAGGACTTCGATGGAGAGGAGGGTTGGGTTCCTTGTCCAACGGTACAACTGGTCATCACGGATGCAGAACCCAAATGGAGGCAGGCTGGCCAGCCCCCGAATGCTCACTCCTAATTGGTACCTTTCAGGGGAGGCGACTGAGATGGGGGAGGACGGGCGAGAGAGGAGGGAAGTGGAGTCCAATGTCGGGCCTCAGTGTCCAGCCAACCAGGTAGAGGCAGAACTGGGATGTAAGCCTGGGGCTCCTGACACCTGGCCCACCTCCCTGGAGTCCTTCAGCTCCTCCTGGGGCATTCTCTGTGCCTTGGACATTTCACTGATGAAAGGAAAGAAGTTCACTTTCAGTTCCGCACCTGAATTGTTGACTCAGGCACTCTGTGCAGTAATCCTAGCTGTCTCACCTTGTCAGCATTGTCACTTGTGTCCGTTGTATGCCAGTACCAGAAGCTTCTCCGAGGAGTGGGCCTGCATGCATGAGGATAGTAATTGTTTTACTAACATGACCTTCCATCGCTCAAGCACTTCAGCCTTCTTAGAACACTCTCATATATGCATATTATTTAAAAAATGGATTAGCTTGACTAAGTGGATTTACACGGGGGTGATGGTCTTTCATGGATGTGAATGGAAGAAAGGCTTTTACCTCCTCTTAGCCAAGATTAAAAAAGAATAAATGAGGGGCGCCTGGGTGGCTCAGTGGGTTAAGCCTCTGCCTTCGGCTCAGGTCATGATCCCAGGGTTCTGGGATTGAGCCCCCTATCGGGCTCTCCGCTCAGCAGGGAGCCTGCTTCCTCCTCTCTCTCTGCCTGCTTCTCTGCCTACTTGTGATCTCTGTCTGTCAAATAAATGAATAAAATCTTTAAAAAAAAGAATAAATGAGTTAAGAGATGACGGAAGAGAAAAGGGTATGTACTGAAGCAGCATGATCAGGGGGATGCAGGTTGAAGGAGACTGAGGGGCCCTGGACCAGGAGGTAGGGAGTCAGAGCAGCTGTTGGCATTGAAGCCAGACAGTTCTGGGTTTGAGTTGTGACTCTGCTAATTACCAAAGAGGTACTTTGCAGCTCCTCTCTGACCCTTTCCTCCTTTGTAAAATGGGAATTGTACTTTGTGCCTCACAGGGTGGTCGTAAGGATGAGAAGTATTTGTGCATGCATGCCCCATAGTAAGCCCCTGATAAAGAAGGACTCCTACAAATCCCCCCCACTCCCCACCTCCTGCAGTAAGGCCTGCCTTTACTGGCCTTGAGCTGCTTGTTTTTAAAGACGGTCACCCTGCCTGCTCTTTCCCACCTAGCTCCCGCACCCATAGTGACCAGATCTGACTGTATTACAGAACATCCGTCCCCCACCTTCCCTGGATATGCCCAGACTGGATAAAGGGGCCTCTTTCCTGGTCCCACTTTGCATCGAGGATTCCTTTTCTGAACCCAACCTGTCCGGCTGGCCCACTACCACCTGCTTGCCCCTCTTTAGCCCTGTCCAGGCCACTCTCCCCTGTGCTGTCCCTGTCCCTGGGTTTCCACTGTTGGCTAACCGTTGGTGTCCAACTGAGCAGATCTTTTTTCCTTTCTTGATTTTTTTTTTGGGGGGGGAGTGGACAGAGATTTGGTTCACATGGATCATTTTAGGAGGAGCTACACTATTTCAAGAGAGATAGTAGAACTGCGTTAGTTGAGTCAAATTCCTGGTCATTTCTGGAGGGAAAATCAATTAAGCAGGTGGTTTACCGATTCCGTTGGCTTTACTGAACCGACTGGCAACAGTCAAGCTGGCCACCAGTTTGGGCACAAACTTAACGTCCCATTCCTGGTTTTTATCCCAGCTTCTTATCTTATCTCCTTATCCTTATTTTATCTGGTTTTGGTTCCAGAAACACCACTCCGAGACCCAGGTGTGTGAGTTGCCATGTTTAGTTGGAAGGCACTCAGTACTTCACTGTAGCTCCTGAAAGCACCATTTCCGGCGTGAGAAGCGTTCTTCTGTTGCCCCTTTCCCCTTTCAGCATCTCTGTGATCAAAGTGCAGGGATTTGAAGGTCCCTTAAAATATAACCTTGGGGCTCTTTGAAATGGTGATTCTTACCTTGCTCGGGCCCATCAGATCCGTCAGATGCTGATAACTGGTCATTTCTGAACATGTTCTGGTCAGTTAGTGACTGAGAGCTAAAAAAAAAGAAAAGAAAAGAAATCTCCGCACAGCCCTTCTCTCCGAATTTGGTACATTTCTAACTCTTCCACTTTCTCTCCCTATTATCTGAAATGGATCCTAATCCTGAGAAGGAAAATCTTCATGATTTAGTTTCTGGGCCTGGGCAATCCCAGTCACCTTGTGTCATTTATTTGTGAGATAACAAGTCCCAGAAAGAAGGTGGAAATTATCAAACAAGAGAAGTCCTAATAATAATCTCATGGTTTGGTGAAATAAACATTCTTTTGAAAATTTAAGCTTTGGTGTTTACCCCGAAGGGTTTGAACTCACTTGTATGTGGAATTCTCTTATATTATGGAGAATTTTTGCGTGAAAATGAAAGAATAAGTTATATCCACATCTCTTAGTTGGGTAATCATGTCCAGTTTATCTCATTTGTGAGTAATAAGCGCCAGCTAGTCTCCACTTTCTGCTAGTATAGTTTGGACAAGTCTCCAACTCAGTGAACTCAAAGAGAGAAGATTTGTCTAACTATGAGCTTTTGCACTTAACTGCTTAAATATTCCTTCTGCCATTTCAGGTTTTCCTTCTGAATCACTTTCCTTCTTTCTGGGTACAGTTGACCCTTGAACAACATGGGTTTGAACTGGGCAGGTCTACTTACACACAGATTTTCTTTGATAAATACAGTACAGTGCTGTAAATGTATTTTCTCTTTCTTATGATTTTTTTTTTGTTTTAGTATGCCTGTTTTCAGGTTTTTAAAAAAGATATTATTTATTTGTTGGAGAGAGAGGGTGCACACATGAGCAAGCGGGGGGTGGATGGAGGAATTCGGGGAGTTGTAGAGGGAGAAGCAGACTCCCCACTGAGCAGGGAGCCTGACTCAGGGCTGAATCCCAGGACCCCAGGACCATGACCTGAGCTGAAGGCAGATGCTTAACCGACTGAGCCACCCAGATGCCCCTCTTCCTTCCTTATGAACTTCTTAATAACATTTTCTTTAGCTTGTTTTATTTTAAGAATTCAGTATGTAATACATATAACATTCAAAATACATGTTAATTGACGATTTGTGTTATAGGTGAGGTTTCTGACTCTCAGTAGTTAAATTTTGGGGAAGTCAAAAATTAAACATGCAGATTTTTGGCTGTGTGGAGGGTCGGCATCCCTAAAGCCCCCATGTTGTTCAAGGGTTAACTATACATTCTTTTAAAATTTCTTTAGTGAGGATATATTTGTGATGAGCTCTGTCCATTTCTGTTTGCCTGGAAATGTCTTTACCTCACCTTTGTTTTGAGAGACAGTTTTGTTTATTCCTGACTGACAGTTATTTTCTGTCAACTCTCTGAAGATGTCATCTTACTTTCATTCTTGATGCAGAGGAGTCGGCTCAGTCTTTGTCAGTGATCTGTCTTGTCTCTGACTGCTGTTACTCTCTTCTCCGTCATTTCGGTTTCTTCAGTTTCACTAAGTGTTGAAATTTTTGATGTCTAGATACTGATTTCTTTTTATTTATTCTACTTTGTCTTCAGTCTGAGAATTCACCTCTATAATTAATTAAACAAATTGTCAGCCCTTATTTATTTGACTATTACTTCTACCTCAATCATCTTACTTTTCTCCTTTCCAGAAATCTGATTAGACATACGTTAAACCTTCTCCCTTTGTCCTTCATATTACTCAGCTTTTAAAATGTATTTGAACAATCTTTCCAGGCTGCATTCTGGGTAATTTCCTTAAATCTGTCTTAAGCTTAATACATTCTGTCTTTGGCTGTGTCTAATATGCTACTTACCTGTTTTTTGTTTTTCATTACCATATTGTCTATTTTAGAAATTCTATTTGGGTCTTTTCAAAAGCTGTTTACTCAGTTGTCTTCATCAAATCTTTAATCACCTCTATTATTTCTTTATACACGTTAAACTTAATTATTTTATATTCTCTATCTGATCATTGCAATATCTCTACTTTTCTGATAATTCTTACTCGTAGTAACTTGCTTGCTCTTATTTTTAGTGGCTTTTTTTTTTTTTTAAGATTTTATTTATTTATTTGTCAGTGAGAGAGAGCACAGACGGGGGCGGGGGAAGTGCGGTGGTGGCAGACAGAGGGAGAAGCAGGTTCCCCGCTGAGCAAGGAGTCTGACTCAGGACTCGATCCCAGGACTCTGGGATCATGACCTGAGCTTGAAGGCAGACAGTTAACAAACTGAGCCACCCAGGCATCCCTAGTGGTTCTTTTCTTTTCTTTCTTTCTTTCTTTTTTTTTTTTTAAATTGTGAGCTCATGTTCCTTGAAACTTTTTCTATTGGAATTACCAGAGTCCTGTGTTTGAAATGTCTTTCTCCAGAGAGAAGGATTTGCATTTGTTCCCGCCACAGTTTAATGACAACCAAGGGCTACTTTAATCACATTTTCAGCTCAGTGGTGGTTGTTATTATTCTTCCAAGCCACACTGGTAGCGTGAAATCTGGCCCTACACATATACGAATGAGTACGGGCTTTTGTTTAGACATTCTTAGAAGATACTATTTTTCCTGCCTCACGGAGGCCAGGATAGATAATAAGTCTCCATCTAAAGGACAGGGTTCTGGTCCCCCGCTCCCCCCACCCCGCCCCGTCTCATTCTCTGAGGTTGTTTCCATTTGAGCAATTTTGGAAAGGGGTACTCTTGATCTGCTCTGTCACCATGATCAAGCCCTAGGCTTTGTCCTCAGGTCCACAAAACAAAGCACTTTGTAAAACCCCAGGCTCCTGGTCAACTGATGTCCTCAGGGCAAATGCTAGCTCTGCATTACACAGTAAAATTACTCTTTCTTCTAGTTTCTGATTTATAACCCTTTCTCTTTATTGCAACCTCAACCATGTGTTAAACCAGATTTTTTTTTTTAAAGATTTTATTTATCTGAGAGACAGAGAGCACATGAGCCTGAGCAGGCAGAGGGGCAGAGGGAAAGGAAGAAGCAGACTCCCCACTGAGCAAGGAGCCTGAGACAACATGGGGCTCAATCCCAGGACCCTGGAATCATGACTGAGCTGAAGGCAGATGCTTAACCGACTGAGCCACCCAGGCTCCCCTAAACCAGATTTTTAAAGAATATATTATATCCCTTTCTTTAATTGATTTATATTAGAAGAGGCTTCTTCACCCATCTCGTTGCAGAAACAAAGGTGTTAGGCAGTATTTCAGATGTTTGCAACACGGTAGTGAATGAGCAAGACAGTGAGATCCCATCGCTCACAGAGCTTACATTTCAGGGGTGTAGAGCAAAGAAACAAATTAATAAATGCATAAGATAATTTCAGATAGTGGTGAATACCATCATCTTTTAAAATACTGACAGTGACCCACGTAAGGCACTGGATCCTGTATCTCTTTTAATCATTCCATCACTGCATTGTAAGATGAATCTACCCACTATCAGGGGAATGAAACCACCTCACTCTTAAGGGATTGGTTAATTCAACATGGTGGAGAAGCCCTTGAATTTGGGTTCAGAGTTAGACAACAACCATACCCACTAAAACAGTTGTCCGTATGTGCTTTGTTAAGATATGTACGAGACTGAAAATGACTCTTAGTGACAAGTGAGAGCAATCATATAAGGCACGAACACAACTCTTCCCTACAGTTAGGCTGCATTGTAAAGTCATGTTGTTATTAACAGAATATTTTGTCTCATTTTTATCGGGGATATAGAAAGGTCAAGGAGTAACAAATAATTAGTGTCTTTAAGTGTTCCAACAAATCCCTACCTTTTAAAGTTGGAAACATGGAGAGAAAAGAAAAGCTGAAAAAAATTTTTTTTCTTAAAGAAATGATGAACACATCTGGTAATAAAATCAGTGCAAGAGACTCTGATCATCCAGGGATCTGTTTGGGAGTCAAATGTTATTTGAAAGCAAGCTATTTTTTTTTAAATTTAAATTCAATTAGCCAATATATAGTACATATTAGTTTTCAACATAGTGTTCAATAATTTATCAGTTGTGTGTAACACCCAGTGCTCATCACGTCACATGACCTCCTTTAAAAAAATTAACATATAATGTATTATTTGTCCCAGGGGTACAGGTCTGTGAATCATCAGGCTTACACATTACACAGCACTCACCATAGCACATACCCTCCCCAGTGTCCATCACCCAACCACCCTATCCCTCTCCTCCCACCCCTCAGCAACCCTCAGTTTGTTTCGTGAGATTAAGAGTCTCTTATGGTTTGCCCCCCTCCTGATCCCATCTTGTGGGATTTTTTTCTAAGAAATGTCTTAAATTATCAAATCAAGAACCCAGTAAATGAGCTTGGTTAATTGAGCCTCTTTTACCTGATTTAGAAACAGCTCCTGTTAATGAAATATGTCAGGAAATTTTCAGAGGTGTGAACAGTGAATGGGGAAGACGCTGCATTTCTTAAAGTAGTTGATTTTGCTTGGCACCTCCCAGTTGCCTGGAATTCACTAGTAGTCAGAGAGTCTCACCCTTTTTTGGAGCCATGGGCCCTTTTGGCAGTCTGATGAAGTTTATGGATCCTTCTCAGAATGATGGTTTTAGTACTTAAAATTCATAGAATTGAAAAGGAAGCCAAATACATTGAAATGCAGCTTTATTCACCGCACTGGAGAGTGTATAAGACCCTTTAGGTAATTAACCCCTATGACATATTTAAGTTACATCTCTATTCTTGATGAGAAAAAGTCATTTAAGATATGGCTGATTTCCTCAATTTCTTAAAAGAGGAAATGGACCTGGGACCAGCTTGAGAGAGGCACTGTAAATCAGTGGTCTGATCATGGATATGTGGATAATTCATTTCTGTTGTGGTAGCAACATGGTACCCAGAAAGGGAGCCTCTTAAGTTCTTAGTTTTGTACCCACGGGGTTTCTAGTAAAATATGAAATTAGGATCAGTGCTACCTGAGGTCATTAGCCTTATGTTAAAGATGACCTCAGAAAATAAAAAGAGGGGCACCTGGGTGGTTCAGTGGGTTAAAGCTCTGCCTTTCGCTCAGGTCATGATCTCAGGGTCCTGGGATCAAGCCCCAAATCGGGCTCTCTCTTCAGCAGGGAGCCTGCTTCCCCCCCTCTCTCTGCCTGCTTCTCTGCCTACTTGTGGTCTCCATCTGTCAAATAAATAAATAAATTCTTAAAAAAGAAAAAAAGAAAAAGAAAGGAATATAAACAGATCAATTTATCTTGGAAAGTTGTGATTTATTTATTATCGGCCACAATAGAATGAAATACTGTTTATTTATTGTTCTTTTCAGTGTGAAAGAGAACATTGACCTGCTTCAGATCATTAGAGGCAATCTAACTGAACATCCTTAGAAGATCGATTCATTATGTTATATTCATATAATAACATCCCATACAGCCATTAAAAAGATGGAGATATACATGCTTTTATAGAATGAACTCTAAGATATGTCATTACATGGAGAAGGAAAGGCTAGATGAGTGAACTATGCATTCTCTCTTGTAAAAATGTGTCTATTAATAAAGCCAGTGATATTTCTGGAAAGAGGTACCAGCAATTGGCAACAATGATTATTTTGGGGAGGTCTGAAGGCTTGAGGTCTGAAGGCTGAGGAGGAGACTGACTTCTCATTGTCTATCTATTTGTATTGCTTAGAATGTTTTGCCATGTGCAGGTATTAGTGGTTCTAGCTAATTCATTAAAAAATGAATTGCCCTAGCTTCTAGCAGTATTGATATTAAAATGAAGTTGAAGGTTATAAAGAAGATGTAGTAATTATGCCTGTCAAATAACATATTTCACTAATTAATACACTACTCTGTGCACCAAGAGAGATTCTCAACACTCAGACTTGCTCCAAATACAAATTCAGGGTGTGGATGGTGGGCCCCGTATCCTCTGAGTGTCCTCCTGGGACCTGGTGTCTTTCTTACATGCACACACACGGCTTTGCAGCTGTCTGTGTTCTCTCCTCCTACTCTCCTTGGTCTGAACTTCTGGAGGTACGTGTCTCACACAGTGCCTGGCACAGAGCAGACCCACAATAAATGGTGGAAGACTGAGTCACTCTTGATCCTGCCAGGAGTGAATCTGGAGATACAGGGATAAGCAGTGGGCCCTGAATCCTCCTGCAGCAAAGTAGGCAAGGTAGCCAGACCCCGAGTCCTGGCGGTTCTCATCTGGGTTGGGGGCAATGGGGAGGGTGGAGGTGATGGAAGGAACTAAGGAGGACTGTGTCTGCTGAGGGCAACATTCCTTAGAGTCCTTGGTTTTGTCCCCAAACCTCTGTGATGGGGGTGGTTGCTGGTGGAGGAGACAATGCCAGCAGAACTGTGGGGGCCGTAAGTGGGAGAGAATCAGCAAGAAATTGGGTAACAGCAGTTGTTCAGTGAAATTTCACAGTGCCTTTCAAGAATGAAATTCAATTTATATTTAGAATTTGATTTTAATCCAGAAGGAACACACGAGCTGGTTAATATCAAGACTCTGTAAGAAATCATTTGTGTCAGTTATTGAAAGGATTCGTAATTGAGTGTGAATGGGATGTCTGGTCACGCTCATTCATTCGTTTACTCCATGTTTTTTGTGGCCTTGTGTCCCGTGAGGGATGCAGAGATGAATTTGATAGGTTCTCTTCCTTAAGTAGCTGATCACCAGAAATTAATTTAGCACAACGGCTAAAAATGATGTCTTGAATTAGAATTCTTGGGTTCAAATCCTGGCTCTACTCCTTGCCACCTATGTGGTCTTGATCTAGTTGTTTAATTTCTTTGTGCTTCAGTTTTCTCATTGCTAACATGGGACTAGAAGTACCTATTTTATAAGATTAAATAAGATAACAGATGTAAAGTGCCCAGGCAGTGCCTGGCATAATCAGGATTCAATAAATGTCACGTGTGTGTGTGTGTGTGTGTGTGTGTGTGTGTGTTTGTGTTTAAACCATTCATTGATCCACTGAACACTTTTGGAACTCCTGCTCTGTGTGAGGTACTGCCGTAGGTGCTAAACAGAGACATAATTCCAGTCTGCAAAGAACTCGGCTGTTAGCTGGTGTATTTGTAACAAATCACACAATATTTAGTGGCTTGAAACCCTGATAGACATGACTTATCTCTCACAGTCTCTGTGGATTAGGAATTCAGGATCAGCTTGGTTGGTTCTGCTCAGGATCTCTTATGAACACAAAATATTTGCCAGAACTGCAGTCATCTGAAGGCTTGAGTGGGGCGGGAGGATGCATTTCTGAGGTGCTCATTCACATGCCTGGGAAGGTGGTTCTTCTCCACAAGGGCATCTCCATGGCACTGCTTGAGGGTCCTCACAATATGGTATCTGGCTTTCACCAGAGCACGTGATCCAAGAGGCCAAACCAGAAACTGCAATGCCTTTTATGACCTAGTCTCAGAAACCAAACACCATCACCTCTGCTGTATTCTATCTGTCTCACAGCCCTGATTCAACATGGGAGGGGACTACACAGGGTTAGGTGGGAGGAGGTGGGATCCTTATGGACTGTCCTGAAGACTGGCGGAGACAGCTGGGGAGGGATATGTGTGACCACGGGCAAAGCACTGTGAGGTAGATAGACCACAGGGACCTTCTTGTGGCAGCACAATCTTGTCAGGAAGGGAGAAGACAAAGCTTGAGCTCGGTCTTGAAGGAAAAGAATTTTGGCTTGGTATGTGAGGAAAGAGAGCATCTCAGGCAGAAGGATCTTCGGGAGGAAAGCCTAAGAAGCCAGAATAAGTATAGAATACTCTGGAAGCTTGAAGCTCCTCTCCTGGCTTGGAGCAGAGTCTCTGGTAGGGGAGGAACACAAGTGTGGTGATGATATCGGTACTGACCTAACTATATGACAATGACGTGATGGTAGTCATGACGGACTGTGACAGTTGCACTTGCATGCACAAGTGAAAGAGAATTATGTCACATTCTTTAAGGATTTACTCTCTTAAAAGCCTTTGTGGTATTCAGGATGCCCATGAATGCATCCATCCGTTCATTTGTCTATTTGCCCCTCTGTCTACCCATCCATCCACTCATCTATCCAATTAATAAATATTTATTCTTTACATTTAGACAATGCATTAACAGCCTCTTAAGAAGATGACCAGCACACTTTCTGTTTTGCTGACACACACACATAATTTTAGTGTACTCCTCTTTACTTTTCCTTCATAGCGCTAGTCACTACTTGGCATTATATTGTATTTTACTTGTATTGCTTGTGTTCATCTCTAGAATATAAGCCTTAAGAATATAGACCCCAGCAACGTTGCCTAGAATAATGTCTGGCACAGATTGGGGGCTTAGTAAAGATGTGGTTGAATAAGACTGATGTGAGGTGATAGAAATATGCAGGAGATGCTGTGGAGGAAATATCTGGGTCTTCCTGAGGTGAGGAAAGGAGGTGCTTAGAGAAGACTTTGCAGAGTCCTTGCTATATGAACAGAGCTTACCAGGGGATGGGCTGAGCATTCAAGACAAGAGGTCTTGTAAGCAAAGGAAAGGACACATATGAGAGCATGGCCACAGTTCTAGATGATGCTTGTCTCTCTATGGAGTTTGTGAAGCTAAAAGTGTAATTACGAGATAAGAAAAGCATCTGCCAGCAGTTGCTTTTATGTAATAATTCATTTAAAAAAACTACATCAGAGGAAGCATCCCTTGCAGATATTTCTGAACTTAAAACCCTGCTAGTTGATAATTGTTCTTGTGCTGTGGCTATATATGAAGCATGAATACCAGAGCTGCATGTCCTTCCCATTATTGAGCTTTGTCCTCAATATTGTATGCATTTCTCTTTTAAATATATTTCCCTGCTGCAGTGACAATACATCTTAGTTTTCCCTGTGGATGTGGCATGAAATGTGGCCTTTGGCATCTCTGTTGACTGGAAGGCGTCTTTATGCCACACTGGTATTGATAGAGCCATAGCTCAGTACAGTACAGTGAAGGTGGCTGCAGGTCTACAATAAGGGAGGGTTGGATCCCCTACTCTTTATACCACTGTGCTCTAGGATGGACTTGAGGTCTATTTAGGTTATTATTTTTCCAGTCTTCTTTTCTAGTACTTTTCTTCTTTTCTGATACCAGCTTTCATGTGGCCCTTGATGTGTCCCTTGCCCATGAACTTCAGGAGAAAAGATCAAACCTTCATAGATTTCCAGATAACTGCATTTATGAAATTCTCCTTAGTGGAGGCCGTGTTCAGATAATCTGAAAGTATTAACACTTCTGAAAAACATTTTGAAAGAAGCAACTTGGCTCCAAGAATTTGCCTGGTGTCCCATTTTTTTTTTCCTTAGTAACTCATTTTGATTTTTTTAAATCCACCTCTATTCACACTTAGCGTAAGTGTTCAGTGCCAAAGAATAAAGCTTTTATATATTAGAGAGGCAATTAATTTTGGTTCTACTAAAAAACTGGAATTTAAATTTGGTCTTAAACTGGAATAAAAAGGTAACAGTAATTGTGGGCAGAGAGATTATGGGTATTTTTTCTTCCTTCTATTTTTCATTTCCCCCAAATTGTCAGTAATGAACATTTACTATTATTTTACCATGGGTTTAAAGCCAAGAAACTTTTTGGAAAATTTGCCTTTCAACATTTGTCCAATATGTGATCTCTAGAGATTTTTGTTGTTGTTGTTGTTTTCAAAATAGATCCTGATTCTTCACTCTTTTTCCTCCTCAGAGCTCATTTTTCAATGTCAGTAATGGCGGACTAAGTGATGACTTGAAATGGCAGAGGAGGATTCTCATTTACTAACGCAAAGTTGCTTGGAGAAGGTTAGTGGGAAAAGGCAGAGCCAAGCAAGTGAAGCCACTGGGGTTGTCTGATACTGGGTCAGGCTGCTAAAAAGGAACCAGTTATCTCTACCCCATAACTCCATGGACAAGGGACACATCAAGGGCCTCTGACCATGGTTGCATCCCCTTAGGCAAATCTGAGGAGCCCTTGGGCCTGGCCTCTAAATCCACCCCATTCTCTTTCAACCTCTTAATTTCCATTAATTCTTCACAGCCCACACATACCCTGGGCCAGTGCACCCACCACCCATGCAGACCACTCCTGCTGGTAGTAATAGCACAATATAGCTTTTAAAACCATATATACAGACAGACAGACAGACAGACATACACACACACACACACACACACACATACACAATCAATCTTAGGCTTGTAGATAAGCTACTAAGTTTCTTTCCCACAGTGGTTTATGGGGGCCTACTGTGTGCAATTCACCAAAGGTTCAAAAAGGAAGAAGACAAGGAATTCATAGCCTCACCTGGGCGGATGGGACCTACAAGCAAACAGATTTTACAAAGTTGAAAGTGGAGATTGCCTCAGAGAAGGCATAAAGTGTTATGAGCTCAGCTCTTTATTGATGAGAGGACAACATAAACAACCAACCTGGATATATTTATAAGCATCCACAGGCACGTGAAGAAATGTGTTTATTTTCCTGAAGTTTCTCTAACATATGGCCATTGGGGAAATGATTACCGTTTATTGCACGCACCGTGGCAAATTTATCATCTTGCATAAATGTCATCAAATTCTGCTCACTCTCCATTCTGAGATAATTGTTTGCTTCGTAGCCAAAAGGTTGTTTGAGGAACTGTTGTGCTGCTCTTGTTTGGAAGAGAACAGAAGTGTCTAACTTGCAAGAACCTCTCATCCTCCTCCTTCCACCCATTAGCCGTGTTCTGTGGATGTGGACCGACCTTCTCTCCGGAAGTTATCCCAACTTAGAGGACTGAATTGGACAATCCGAAAAAACCTCATAAGTAAGGATCTTCCTCTTCTTTGGGCAGGTATTCAAAGAGCCAGGCCCTGCTTCCTTTCCATTCTTTTAGGCTTTGCTAGGACCCCTTTAGAATTCAAGAGCGAATGAGCTATCATTTATTTTTTTTTTAATTCTTAAGAGATTTTATTTATTTATTGGACAGAGAGAGAGAGCACAAGCAGGGGGAGCAGCAGGCAGAGGGAGAGGGAGAAGCAGGTTCCCCACTGAGCAATGAGCCCAATGTGGGGCTCGATCCCAGGACCCTGGGAATCATGACCTGAGCTGAAGAAAGATGCCCATGGACTGAGCCACCCAGGTGCTCATGAGCTATCATTTATTGAGAGCCTACCACACCCTAAGCATCTTATACATACTCACCTTGAATTCTCTCACATTATCAGATGTGAGACCAAGAAGTTAAGTAGCCAAAACCACATAGCTGGAATTTGGACCCCAGACTACCTGGCTCCAGAAACTAGTTTCTTCACATTGTGCTTTGCTACTACCTTTTTTTTTTTAAGCTTTATTTGTTTATTTTAGAGAGAGATAGAGTGCGGGATATGGGGAGGGCGGGTGGCAGGAGGGGGAGAGAATCTTAAGAAGACCCTGCACTGAGTGTAGAGCCCGCTATGGGGCTCCATCTTAGGACCCCAAGGTCACGACCTGAGCCAAAAACGAAGAGTCGGACACTTAACCCACTGTGCCACCCAGGCACCCCTATGCTATTTCTAAATCAAGACCCCAATGAAAGAAAAAAAAAGCTCCCAAACCTACAGACTTTACTAGCTCTTCCTTTACTAGCTCTCTCAATCCCTTCATTGTCCTGCCCTTCTTCTCCTGTCTAGGAGGTTGGCAAAAGCTAGGAAGAAACAGTACAAAAAGGGAGATGCTCATCATAGCCGCCCCCACTGTGGAAGGAAGGTTGTTCCATCTTTTTCCTGCTCAAGAAACCGTGTAGTGTTTGGCTGTTGATGAGCTGGCTTTATGGCTTTATCTCTTGACCCATAGTTCAGCTCATTGGGCATTTCTCTGAGGGCTGCTCACCTCCCTGTGACTGTCTTCTCTCCCCTGTGGATCTTCCTGCTTTGCAGAATTTGGAGGCTGGTAAGTGGGATAGGTATTTTGGTCAATGCCTCTGTCTAACCTTTTTTATGAAACAGGAGTTTTTCTTGCATGCTTCCTACTGCCCATTCTGGTGACTCAGACCTGGTCAGGATATACTCACACGCAAGCTTAAAAAGGAATCTTTCCAGCTGGACTTGCACCTTTAAGATTCTTTTGATGAGGGACGCCTGGGTGGCTCAGTGGGTTAAAGCCTCTGCCTTCGGCTCAGGTCATGGTCCCAGGGTCCTGGGATAGAGCCCCACATTGGGCTCTCTGCTCAGCGGGGAGCCTGCTTCCCCCTCTCTCTGCCTGCCTCTCTGCCTACTTGTGATCTCTGACAAATAAATAAATAAAATCTTAAAAAAAAAAGAAAGATTTTGATGAATCTGATTCGTTCCTGGGAAGCCACACGCTTCCGCAGAGTGGCTCACGTAGTATAGCTTTGCTCTGTCAGGTTGAAACTAGATCCTTGCAAACGTCACAGCATAGATAAGCAAAGGAGATTCTGAGAGTCTCAGTGAATTGCAGAGCTGTGAACTTTTGAGGTTTCATGGGGGAGTCATATTATTTCTGGAAAGAACATCTGCCGGGATAGGGGGTGGTCTATAAATTTTTTCCGGAGAGGGTTTTAGTTCCAGCTTCCTCCAAATCTTAGGATGACTGACAAGGGTAGGAAATGGAAGACAATAGTTATTAAAGTAAGACAGTTGAAATGGGAGCTTCTGGTTGATGGTGAGTTCTCATATGAGTCTCGTATGAGTATGTGATAGGACTTGTTAAAAGGCTCATTCTGTCCTGGGCCATGTTATGGCATGAAGTATGACATCTAGAATCAGAGATACAGTTGTTCCCCCATACTCAGATATGTTGGGGAGATGCTCTGAGAGTACTGGGTTCATTTCTGGAATTTCACTAGTTCAGTTCTGTTTTGTTTAAGGAATTCTAAAATCTTTCTGGGTCACTTTTCTGAGATTACAAAGCAGGAATTGTCAGAAGTATCTGATGTCTAATCATACTGTAGATATAACTGAATAGGACCAAGGGGATATTAAGTTTCAGTTTCAATTCTTAACAAATCAGGAGCACCTGGGTGGCTCAGTCGGTTGAGCATCAGATTCTTGATTACGACTCAGGTCATGATCTCAAGGTCGTGGGATTGAGCCCAGCATCTGGCTCTACCCTCTGCAGGGGAGTCTGCTTGAGATTCTTTCTCTCCCTCTCTCTCTGCCCCTCTCCCCACTCTCTCTCTCTCTCAAATTAAAAAATTGTAACAAATCAGATAAAAACAGCAAAGAAATACTAATACTCAAGTCATTTTCAACATCTATAGTTTCTGCTTTGAGTATGTTTGCTTTTGGAAACCATTTTTATTATGCTTAAACTGTATGAAAATAACCTCAAAAGCAAAACACATTATTACTTCATTCATTCAACATTCACTTGATCCTTCCTGGGTGAATAGTGCTGGGCAAAATACTTACAGGGAATACAAATAAGAATAGCACATTTCTTTCCTTCTTTTATTCCCCTGGGTTTTGATTCCTCTGTTACAAAACTTTATATTCTATTTGGGCGTATCAGTAATACTGAATAAAAGGGTAAATAAATTTAAGGGCAAGAAGAAGATCGCTTCTAGTAGCAAAAAAGTAAGGCCTGATCTATCTGGAAGCAGCTATTATGGAAACTCTCTCCCTGGAACCAAAAAGGAAGCAGAAGAGACTCTGAGCTGATGCATTAGATATCAGGAGGTCCTGGCCTTGACACTGAAGTTTAGTGAGAACTTTTCATACCCTTGTTTATGCTGTAAGTATTCTTACTTTACAAACATTTCTAACTCCTTGGAATGTCAGCAAATCAGAGGCAATGAATGAGATGGACCAAGAGGCTACCACTGACACAGGCTACCTTTTTGAACACGGTAGGCAATAAATAAGTATAGGCAGACACCCTAACAGTAATAGGGCTTGACATTAATAGCTAGGCAACAGATGTGACAGAAAGCTATAAAAATCTGTGCCTGGGGTAGGTTTAAATAGCCCCGCTGAGCCCAGTGACCCTGAGGACTTCATTGCATTAAGGTGCATTATAGTAATTGATGTGTTTCTTCTGAGTCTGATAGCCTGTGTTCATAAAGATGACCCTGAGGCCCACAGGAAAAATTAAATTATGCTGAGTAGATGCTGTTTAAGAAGGTAATATGGGTGTGTTGCCTTTTTTTCTTAAACCATTTTAGAAAGACATCCTTCCAAATGTCTAAAGCAGTGACATTGTCATAGAAGAAATATCTTTTGAAAAGAAAGGAGAAATAAGATGAAAAGTAATTCCTGATTTAAAGAGTTGGAAAACCATTTGGCAAAACAAAAGTTTAGAGATCGCTGCTTGGTTTTCCAGAAAGCACGGTTGGCCCCAAGGACTCATTCTCTAGGGGAATTCTCTAGTTTGCCAACAATAATATATGTTATAGAACTGAGCTGTCCAAAATGGTGGACATATGACTACCAGAGAGTCACGTGTGACTATTTAAACTTATGAATTAAGTGCCTTAGGAGCATCTGTGTGGCTCAGTTGCTTAAGCGTCAGACTCTTGATTTTGGCTCAACTCATCATCTCAGGGTCATGAGATCGAGCCCCGTGTCGGGCTCCATGCTGGGTGTGGAGCCTGTTTAAGATTCTTTCTCTCACAAGTGAACTATGTCAATCAGAAAAAGACAAGTACCCTATGGTTTCACTCATATGTGGAATATAAGAAATAGTGTAGAGGATCATAGGGGAAGGGAAGGAAAACTGAATGGGAAGAAATCAGAGAGGGAGATAAACCATGAGAGACTCTTGACTCTGGGAAACAAACTGAGGGTTGCAGAAGATGGGGTGACTGGGAGATGGGATAACTGGGTGATGTAAGGAGGCACGTGACATGATGAGCTCTGGGTGTTCTATGCAACTGATGGATCCTTGAATACTACATCTGAAACTAATGAGGTACTATATGTTGGCTAATTGAATTTAAAAAAAAAATTTCCCTCTTCCTCTGCCCTTACCCCCTTGTGCACACTCTGTCTCTCTCTAAAATTAAAAAAAATAAAAATAAAAATAAGAAAAGAATTAAGTGCCTTAGTTGTGCCAGACACATTTCAAGTGTCCATTACTTATCTGTGGCTTATGTAGCACCTGTATTGGACAGCACAGATAACAAGTATTTCCATCATTACAGAAGATTAGTTTGGACACCACCACCACGGAAAGTCAGGAGAAAGGAAGGCTTCTTGCAGGGATTAAAGTAATCATATAGATACCTTTCAGTATTAGTTTCTTAGCTAGCTTATGGTGTTTGAGTATTTTCATTGACTTTATGGTGGAATTCCAGTTGGTTTGGTTCTGTTAGGATCATAATCAGAAAAGTGCAGTTTCTGAAATGATTTCATGAATGTAATGTTTCTGGATACTTTAGGGGGGTGGCCAGAAGGGTTATTTGAAGATGTGATGCTTCTGAGAGCCTTTTCCAAATATACAGAATTTTCTGGAAAAATCACAGAAGTCACAAGACTCTTGTTTAATTCCATGCTAATTGGTATACTTACCTTCATTTTTTTCGAGTTCATTCTGCAAGATACATATTGGAAGCAGTAGGAGAAAAATATCAACCAGGTCTTCCAAACAGATTTTAGAGAGCAAAAAAGTTTCTTCTTCACAGATATGTTCAACTGAAACACTACCGTGTTTTAAATTAGCTGTGGAGGAAATGTTCACCAGCTCACCAGTGGTTGGATTTGTGAATGATGGTCATATTAAGAAGACATCTCTTAGGAAAAGTGGAAGGCCAGTGAATTACAGGGAAGATAAAGGTATTCAATTACTGACCAAGGGGACTCCCCTTTAGCTGGCTGATAGTCTTCATGATATATGTGGGTTTAAAATGAAAAGAGGAGTAACTAAAGTCAGTTTAATAGCTTACTTAGAATTTGAACAGGGGACAAAATGACTTTTTCAATCTCATGAAACTCAAATCGATGGCCTAATTTATTTTTCCCCCAAGGGCAGCTGATGCTCTGTGGGAGGTGGGGGTCATGAGAATGTCCATGTGTGTCTCTAGCAACCTAGGTATTTTATATCCATGAGTAATGAAAACACATAGTCTGTTGAATGTGTTGAACTGGTTAGGGTGCCTATTGGAAACAGCTTTGCTCCTTCTTCTATCCTTCCCTTTTTATCCCTTAGCTTTTTTAGCCACTCTCAGATAATAAGCAAATAGTCTTTTTCCCCATGTATTAAAAAAGTTGGTCCAATTTTTTACCATCAAAATCCAATTTAAAAAAATTGTCAAAAATCTAATATAAAACACCTGATTTAAAACTTTTTCCCATCCCCAGGGGGGTCTGGTGGCTCCATTGGTTGAACATATGCTTCTTGATTTTGGCTCAGGTCGTGATCTCAGGGTCCTGGGAGGAGCCCCATGTGGGACTCCCTACACATCAGGGAGCCTATTTCTATTTGTCTCCCTCTCCCACTGCCCCTACCTCCACTTGTGAATTCTCTCTCTCTCTCTCTCTCTCTCGTAAATAAATAACTTAAAATAAAATAAAACAAACAAACAATTCTTCTCCCCCTTCCCAGATAGGCCTGCCTTGGTCTGGAGAGGAGAAATGTGTCATGGGTTTCATCTCTCCTTCTTGCTCCCTTCATCCTTCCCTTGGCTGCTGTAGTGACGGGAATCAGGGATGGGGAAGTGAAAGGTCAAGGGTCAAGGATGAGGAATGATCTCCCCTGACACTGTGGTTTGATACAGGACCTTCTGGGTTGGCAGAGGCACAATTGCTGACTGCACAAATGCACAATGAGGTCTTTTGGGGGTTCTCTGTGGCTGAGGCTTCTCGTTTTTCCAAGTGAGGGAAGAGCTTCAGACCCCTCTCCATGGGAAGGGCTGGGGTGTGTCAGAATACACAGCACTCTGATAACTTTCCAAAGAAAATATCTTGGCCCCTCCCCAGTAGATTGTCCTCCCTCCTCTTATAGAGCCTGGAGAGGAGTGGTGGGCTCAAGCTGACAGAACTGGCAACTCGGTTTCTTGGTAGGTACCTCCAAGATGGTTCTTGGCATCCGTTGAATGGTTTTGCCTTGTGGAACATTTGACAACTCTGAGACCAGAGAAGCAGCCTTTAATATCCTGTTACAAAAGCATCTGGATCGTTCAGCCAGGAGGAGGCCTAGTTCAGCAGGCTTCTCAGCTCAGAATCCTGATTCCTACATACTCAATCATAAGCCCAGGACTTCAAGGCATTTTAGTGTAATGTGGCCTTTGCCCATAAGGAATTAAGTGTCTATCGGGAGAAAAGACTGATAAACACAAGTTCAGTCTGTATTAAGGTAATCCATGCTCATCTAGGTGTTTCCACAGCATTCATTTAATAAACATTCATTGAGCCTGTGGGATTTTGGCGGTGGGGTGGTCAGGGAAGACTTCCTGGAGGTGGTGATCTCTTCTGAACTATGTTTTAAAAGAGGAATAGCATATGCCTATGAACATAAGATCCATGTATGAGACCCACTCTGGCCTTCCTTGGGCTGCAGTTCTTTGTGGGGCAGGGGAGATGCAGGATCAGGTTCTACCCAGGGCCTCTGCCTTCTCTTCTAGAGTGTAGAATCTGTACCACGCCCTGGGTATTCAGGGCTGTGGAATTCTCTGTCCATGTCAGCCTTCATGGCCTGTGTGGGCCTCATTCAGTCCTCCCTGGGACAGACTATTATACTGGTGTGTACACTTATAAGACCAAGGGGTGACAAAAAAGTGGCTGTTTAAGGGGGCTGAGATGGAAGGATTTCTATATACAGCCCAGCATTTCCATTTCTATGGGGTCTTGAGGGGTGTGGGATAGAGCTGGGTGTGAGAAAAGCAGGTAGGGCCAGCAGAAGACCAAGGGCCAGAGTGAGAATTCTGTATTTGAAACTGGCCTGCTAGGTCATTATGAAGGAATCCATATCAAGAGAGGACAGAACATCTTTTAGTAATTTGTCAGCTTGATTTATAACTTCGAAATACTTACCTTTGTGGCCTGTGGGCCTCCATTTGCATTCGCACCCCAGGTTCTGCAAATGTTAGGAGGGGGGCTGCAGGTAGCCCCATTAATTGGGGTGATTGGATGGCTTCAGATCCTAGGGGATAGAAGCTAGCTCTAGATTAATTAGAAAAGAACCCTAATTAGGAAGAGATCCAAGAATCAGATGAATTTTCGGTGAAACTTGAAATTATCAGAAGCCTCCGTTTGGTGTGGTCGGACCAGCTGCAAGCTGGAGATGTGGGTCTCCGAGGGGGGCTGTGTCAGGATGGGCCTGTCACAGATGCCTGCAGATGGTGCCTGGCACAGAGCAAGACATGGGAATGGTCCTGGTTGATAACCTGATGGCTGGCTCTGTTTGCGGGACCTGTCAGATTGAGAATACAGAGCTCTGGAAAAGAATAGAAAAAAGTACAAGGAGAAAACAGGAAACGGGCCCCTACCTGGGTGTGCTTTTTACCCATGACTGTGCTCATCAGGTGACAGGCATCCCTGTTCTCCTGTGAGATGTCCCTGGGCTGGTGCTTCTTTCTCCCATGAGAACATAGCTCTGCACAAAGTTAGAGAAATTGTAGAATGAACAGTGTTAAACTCGAGAGCCTGAGACTTAGAGTTTGGGAAATGGCGGCGTCTGAAAGTGACAGCTAGGATGGTGCGAGTGGCAAGATGAGGCATTTCAAGCTTTTAAACAACATGTTTGTTACTTACATTGCTTTTTTATAATCCTAAATCCCCCAGTTTTGATGGCAATTACCAGCTGCTATGAGATGGGCTTTTTAAATGGGCTGCATTTATTAATTTGGGCATTTGAGTGCTAGTGGAGAGTTTATTTCAACTTTACAGCAGCCTGAATTGCTAATAGTGTAAAAAGATGCCAGGCTTCCCCCTTTGAGCTCAGACACAGTTACTTCTAACCTTGTTGGGGGAGGGGGAGAGAGTCACGTCTGGACTCATTTGGATATGTATACTCTGCACGGCTCCAGAGGTCTGCTTTCTACATCTATGTGTGTGTGTGTGTGCGTGCGTGTTTTTGCACACACATGCATGTGTACTAGGGAGAGGAGGTGGGCAGGCGGGTCTTTCTGAAGGGTGGTTTTTGTCACCTCCTTTGGCAGTGATCTTCTGCATTTGCAGCCGTCACCCGACAGATCTGCCGTCTAATGTCACACTGCCCACGGCCACTTGGTTGTGCCATGTCTCACATAAATCCTGTCTCATCAAGCTCAGCCCAGGAGGGTATGCTTGGTGCAACAATGTCCTATTGGCAGCATTAACAGATTACATTTTATTTGTCACTATAAGAGGGGTGAGGAGTTGAAAAAACCAGTGTCCTGGAGGATATGGAAAACTGCTTCTGATCCATGGGCTCCAGCGAAAAAACCAGTGTCCTGGAGGATATGGAAAACTGCTTCTGATCCATGGGCTCCAGCAGAACCGTCCATGCGTCTTTCCGTCTATTTGTCTTGTAGAAATCGCCACCATCACACCTGCTCCTTTTATCTTCCTTTCTTCTCTCCTTCAGCAACCCACAGCATGTCTTTTATGCTCCTCGCTACTCTCCCTACTCTTCACAAGGGCACTGCCTTTCAGCGAAGGTGATTAAAATGTATGAGCACTCACTGACCGTGGCTACCTTGGGCAAGGCCACCGGTATCGCTCCCACATAGCAAATAACAATTAATCCTAAGTGCTCGTCGGCCTCAGGGAGGGACCTCAGCTCCACCAGAGTGGAATTAGAAAATTGGCTTTTCAGGGGTACCTTTTGATGGGAGGGGCGGCAGCGCAGAGATTGAGATGAGGTGGAGACGAAGGGAAGGTGGGGGAGCAGGCACATCCCTCATTTGGAAGTGCTCCAGGACCCGTCATCGGTACACAGCGCAGCCCAAGTCTGCTGCCTGGCCCCATGAGGGTGGGGAGGGGTGACGAGAAAGGAATTGTAGTTGTTGGACTCACATGGTTGCGTCTCAGGGTCTCAGGGCTCAGTTAATGGGTTCCTGGGGTATTGGAGTCCTCTCTTGGCTGAAAAACGTGGAGTGGTATTTGAGTGCTGACACAGTCGATCGTGTGTTTAGCTTGCTTGAGTACGGGAGTACTGAGTACTCGCACGGGAATATACGTGTATTTGTGTACCTGGTATTTGGTTATGTGTTGTTGATCAATAAGGAGATTTATACATATTGGGGAGGTTGTAGGCCTGGGATATTATGTTTAATTAAAAGTAATTCCCTTATCTATGTGCTTACTTAAATAAATAAGTAAATAAGTAAATATCCCTCTTAGGCGTTTGCAGTTTGTTCTTTGTAAAGATTGGTGCAGGCTGAGATGACTCTGAGAGAAACAGAATTCCTGGTCTTTGCTGTGTGGGATTATTACAAATGGATCTGCCTGTATATCTTCTTCCTCTCCTCTCCCCTCACCCCTCCCTTCCCCTCGCTTCCCTTCCCTTCCTTTCCTTCCTTCTTTTTTATATGTTTACACATAGACAAAAATAGTCTGGAAGGATAAACACTAAAATGCCATCTGTAGTTTATCTCTGTACAATGGGATTATAGGAAACAAATTTTCTTCTTTTTATTTAATCCTGATTTTCTAACTTTTCTACAGTGAAATCGCTTTGCAGGGGTATTTAAAAACAGATTTAAAAGAAGATAATGAAAGTTCTTTTGGGGAATTGATTTTTCCCCCCATACATACACATACATAATTCCCTGTCACTAAAGAGCCATCAGTTTTATGTCATGTTTTCCTAAGAAATGGATTTATATTGCTTAGTAGAAAACGAAGCATTCTTATAGACTGCTCTGTCAATAGAGGAAAACTGTTACTTAAATAAAATTTGATAGGCTGCTGTAATAATAATATCCTTTGCGTACTGAGCACCCACAGTGTGCCCGACACTATACACATATTACTTCCTGCTGTTTCAACAACGCTGCATGGTAGGCGGGATCATTGGTATTTTATAAATGGGGTGCAAAGAGGTTAACCAGCCTGCCTGACGCTGCAGTAGTAGGTGAGGACTGGGCTGGGATTTGAGCAAAATTCTGACCCTAAACTTTGGATCTTCCAGCCAGGATCACTGACGTGGGACACTGTAGGAATTTTCTGTATCTCATGATTGCTGTTCATCCCCAGACGCGTCGTTCTACCTCGTGCCTGAATAACAAAATGGTTCGCACCTGTGCAACCTTTTCTCCCCAAGGGTGTGTTACGGCTGCTAAATTAATTATCTGTTGGAAAAAAAAAAAAAAAAAACCCTATCCAAATAATAAGATCACCTAACCTAAGCCAACGTTTACAGAGTGCTCACCATGTGCCAGGTGTACTGTCTTTTATAGGATTTGTCTCATTATGTTTTTACAGCAGCCCTGGGAGGTGGCTGTATCATTATGATCTTCATTTTGCAAATGTAGAAATGAGGCATCAAGATATTGCAACTCAGGCAGGATCACCCAGCTACTGAGTGTCTGAGCTCGTTTTGGATCTGGGCAGCCAACTCCAGAACCACCTGCTTGCTCAAGACAAGATGCTGAAGAAAGTCTCCGCTTCCTTCTTGCTGGCTTAAGATTGAGACGCCTCTTTCATGATGAAGCTGTGGTTGTGGGGGCTTTCTGGAAGAGAGGATGGTTTACGCTGAATCCCAAAGAGTATCTGATTCACTGAGTAGCTAGCTGGCCAATTCCTAATTCATAAGTGGATCGCTACATGGACAGAATTTATCAGTCAGCAGAGTTCTTCCCACAGGTCTTTCTTGGAGAATATCTTGAACTATCTAATGAATAGGCTTTCAGTAAAAACTGGATGGAGAGCATTTAGGGACGATAATTTAAGGAGTGTAATCTCTGTTTCTCTGGATGCTTTGAGTTCCATCTGTGGCTGGGTGTAGACTATGAGAAGGTGACATTCTTGGACAACGTGTCCTTACCCATGAACAATTGTTTTCATTAAACTGTGTTTTTATATTAGCCTTCTAATTGTTTTGGAAGGTTTCAATAAAATAATCTGTGATATACTCCTTGTGGAATATCTCTAAGAAATTTTCCTCTGAATTTTGTACTGGGAAAAGCTTTGGCTTCCCTGAGAAGCTAGTGTGTTTCTTCCCAAATAATAAGAATTACGTAATTCAACATATGGCTTCCCGGGAGCTTGGAAGCGGGTAGACAGTGTAGTTAGCTAATGGGAACCTGAAGTCCTGTGTTCAAAATCTGATGCTTCCTTTCACAGACCAGGGACCTTAGCAGGTTTCTTAACTTTCCTGTTTTTCACTTTCCTTCCCAATAACATGGAAATGGTACTGCCATGTTTCCTTGATTCTCAGCCATACATTTTTTCTTTTTTGTATTTTAAATCAAAATCAGAGTGCTTTGTCAGAATTTAATTGGCAGCCTCTTCTTTCTTAATGATGCTTTGCATTCATTAAAATATGGTAGTTCTCTTAGTGGGTTATTATAAGAGCTATAGGAAGTAACACATACACGTCACTTAACACATGAGTGTCACGAATGTTATGACCTTTTTCTTTCATATTGGTCCCAGGAGCTGTGGTTTTCCTGGTTGCCTTATCTGTTTGCTTCCTCTTAACTGTTCTCTTCCTTTTATTTTGATTTTAATTGTTTTGATTTGTTAGTCCCTTTTGAAGCTAATGTAAATGAGTTGCCAAAAAAAAAAAAAAGTAGATAGTTGTATAGGATGCATTAATTTTAAGTACCACTAGTTGAAACTTAGAATACATACCAACCTCTTGGGCACGAGAACAATCAAGCCCATACTCACATCTTCTTGTACCAGAGGAGAAGAAACAATGACTCTCTGTTGTCAGGCTAATCTCAGGGACACCATTTAAAAAGTAGCCCACATGAAATGAGCGATTCTTTTTCAGGTCGATAATTATTGGTCCCAGGTAATCTGACCCTCTCTCTCCTTGGCAGAACATGACTAGGAAAGACCGTTTTATATTCTTTTGTATTACTCTCTATGCCACTTTCCCTAAGTGCTGTAACTTCTTTGCTCTCTATGTAATTAAACTGCTCTTCAGCGGTTCAGTTCTGCCCATTATTATTAACAAGGCATTTTTGAAAGTTGTCTTCCCCTTTGCCTCCGTGGCAAGTCTAGAATCTCTGCTTCACAGAAGTTCTTTCCTTGTGCCATGTTTCTGGAACACAGTGCTGGCGTCAGGTGGGAGGGGGCACATAAAACTGGAAGGGGCAGAGAGAAATTTGTTCAGTACCTACACCATGCCAGACCTTTGCTCGGGGCTTACACACGCCATCTCATTTGATCCACATCATAATATTGGGAGCAGATATTATCAACTCCTTGCAAACGAAGAAACAATCTCAGGTTGAATCAATTTGTTCAAGCTCACACAGCCAGGAAATGGTAGATCAGTGACTTAAATGAAGTCCAGAGCCTGTAATCTTTCCATGACTACTTCCTGAGGTCGTCGTCCTCTGTCATTTGTTGGTTCCTGCATGCTTTCATCTGTGCACTTGGGCACTCCGTCATTCATTCACCTAGCAAATGTTTATTAAGTGCCTGCTCTGTGTCGGGCACTGAGCTGGGACCCGAAGATACAAAGATGAATCAGACTCAGTTTCCCCTGTTATGTCACAGTGGAGGACATGGATGAGCCAACAGTGACACACTGTAGACATGCATGACTGCAAAGCCCGTGTGCATGCGCGTGCATGGGTGTGTACAAGCTAGCTGGGGTCCTTGCACTTTTCCCCCTGAATAATGTTAACATTCACCTGTTCATAAAAGTTAGCATTCCCTTTCCCTATCCCTGCTCTGTCTGTTTAAATTCATTCTCTATGCCGCAGCCAGAGTGGTTTTTTTCCAGATGCCTATCTGCTTCAATCACTTCCCTGCTTGAAACTCCTTGATGGCTCTTAATGGCCCCAGGATAGAGTGCAGATTTCTTAGCAAGCCTTCCTAGCCCCTTCTTGATCAGCCCTGCCTCTCCCTCTGCTGCGAGGTGCTTGATTCAGCTAGCTGGGATTTCTGTGATGCTCTCATGTTACAATCCCAGCTTCTGAGCCCAGCATCATCTTCCACCACGAAGACTTTCATCCAGCTCTACTGAACTTGTGGATCTAAGAGATCTGAAAACGTGCCCTGTTTCTCTGAGCTCTGGCGTTTGCCTGGGTGTTCTCTCTGCCTGGACTGTCCTCCGCTTTCCACCCCCCACCTCCTGCTTGACCTTCTTGTCATCTTTCACCGTCACCTCCTGTGGGAACAGTCCCTGACCCCAGCACCTTGGTCCGGGGCCCCTGTGTGTTCTCACCTCTGTCTGCGTGACCCTGTGATGGCATTTACACAGAGTTTTACAACCCTCCGTAGATTTGTCTATCTCCTTGCTTGGCCGTAAAGTGCAGGGGCTTGATCTTGTCCTTTCTTGAGTCCTCAGCAACTGGCACTCTGAAGGCACGTAGTAGGAGCTTAATAAACATTGCATGAGTGGATCATAAATTTATACACCGACATGAAGGAAATAAAAACTTTGTGACTTCATACAAATAAGCATTAAAAAATGGTTAGCTTTTTTTTCTTGTATTTTTTCACAGTCCGATTGTTAACTTACTGTGTCAGCTTGCCTGGATCATAGGATGCCCAGCCGGCTGGTTGAATGTGTTTCCTGGATGTGTCTGTGAGGGTGTTTCTGGAAGAGATTAACATTTGAATTGGTAGACTGAATAAAGCCTCCCCAGTGTGGGTGGGCTTCATCCCATCTGTTGAGGGCCTGGATTGAACAAAAACGTGGAGGAAGGGGCGCCCGGGTGGCTCAGTCGGTTGAGCATCTGACTCTTGATTTCAGCTCAGGTCATGATCTCAGAGTCCTGGGGTTGACCCCCACTAGGGCTCTGCACTCAGTGGGGCATCTACTTGAGATTGTCTCTTTCCATCTCCCTCAGCCCCTCCCCACTGTGTTCTCTTTCTCTCTCAAAAATAAATAAATCTTAAAAAAGAAAAAGTGGAGGAAGGGAGGATTCACTGTCTGCCTGACCACTGGGCTAGGACATTGATCTTTTCCTGCTGTTGGCGCTTCTGGTTCTCAAGCCTTCAGACATGGGCTGGAATCTACACCATCCACTCTGGCTCTCGGGCCTTGAACCTGCACCACCTGCTAACCTGAGTCTCCAGGTTGCAGGCAGCAGATTATGGGACTTTTCATCTTCTGTAGTCACCGGAGCCAGTTCCTGATAATAAATCTAATATATAATATCTAATAAATATAATATATGTGTATATATATCCTCTTGGTTCCGTTTCTCCAGAGAACCCTACTACACATAGCTAAATTGGTTGATCTACACCTGGCCTGCAGACACAAGAAAGAGTACAAGTTAAAAATGTTGAGAAGCAGCACAGAGGAAGGGAGGAGGCATGGGAAAGGCAGTGTGTAATTTATTGAGATGAGAATACTAGAATCTTTTATCCCATAGCAGAGCATGCTGTGATTAACAAATAGGAAACAACAC
Source organism: Martes martes (assembly GCF_963455335.1). Classification (NCBI taxonomy): domain Eukaryota; kingdom Metazoa; phylum Chordata; class Mammalia; order Carnivora; family Mustelidae; genus Martes; species Martes martes. The sequence continues at coordinate 30,269,762 of NC_137898.1, read as the reverse complement.
AAGCCCACCCATGCTAATGAAACAGCAGAGACATTTCTCCATAAAATCATGGCCAGCTGCAGGAGTGACTATGGAACCAAAGGAAGATTTCATTCCCCAGTTTGAAGGAGGACTAAGAAATGGTGCATGCTACATTGACTGAGTGGTAAGGACAAAGCGGGAGGGCCCCTGGGAACCCAGGAAAGCTGCCGGGAGGATAGTAGGTTTGCCTGGTTGGAGTTGAAGTTCCCCTTGGGAGGAGGAGTGGTTGGTAGAGACTTAGCAAAGGGTCTTGGCAGGTGAGTTGAGCCGTCTGCCACACAGCCCAGTTATCTGGGCGCTGAGCAGAACCCTGAACATCAGACCCCAAGAACAGTGCCATCATTTGTTTATTGTTTTTGTCGCTTTCTCTGTCCGCACAGCGTAGTAGATTGATTCAGTGTTTTGTTTCTAGATCGGCTTTAAGGAAAATCTACTATGGGGTGAAAGATGCTGGCTTTATTGTGAGAGTGAAGAGGAAAAAAAAATGGTGAGATGCTGCAGCGAGAACCACGTTCACACTCTGGAGCCTGGCTCGCTTGTCTCAGCCTTTCCCAGAATTCAGGTGAATGAGAAGGTGCGGAATCCTGCAGTTAAAATAAGAAAAGACAAGTAAAAGACGACCCCCCCCCCAACCAAAAGCTTGTCTCTTGAGCTCCCTTGGAGGAGGGCAGCAAGGGCTCACAGCCACCCTGTCATTAATTCTCGGCAAGTATCTACAGCCTTTTCCAGACAGCCACATTTTTCCACTGACAAACATTTAATTCTCAGTGACATTTCTCCATCATTATAAATAGCAGGGAGGTTTTAATCATTTTTTAAGTGCCAACGCTTTTTTCGCCCAGTGGGGCGATAGCGGTTTGAGCAAAGCCATTTGGATCCCAAAACAGATCGATTGGCAAGTCTTACGCTTGGCTCTTCGAAGAGAACTGCTGATTTTAGCACGTTAGGAAGTTTCACAAGGGTGTACATTTTCATATTTTTCTCCTGTCGGTAGTTTCCATGGCACCAACATTTTTGTGTTGCAGTCGACATTCCAGGGCAGCCTCGATTACCTCTAAGGGTGTGATACATTTAGAAAAAATTACCAAAAGGAAATTAGTTCCAAATTCCCTGTAGTTACGGGGAAATCCCAAGCCCTGGCAGAGAATGTTCCAGAGTCACCCGGCAAGCACCCGACACGGCACCTGTTAGGAGCCCGTCGTCCCAGACCCTGGACACACCTGTGGCTTCCGCTCCGTCACTGTCACATGGTCTGGGAGGATGCATATGGACAGAGAGCCTGTCTCCTGTTGGTCGGCCCTCTCTCCCCTCCTGTCCGTTGTTCCTCTTTTATGTACTGGTGAGTGATGTGTGTTATTAATAAAACTTGGGAGAAAACACCATGTATGCAGTGAGAAGATTACATTTGGTGAGTGCTGATGATCATTCTCAGCACTGCTTCAAAAATATATATTGTAATGAACTCTTCTCAGCTAAAATATGGCACTACACGATCATAATTCCGGCTTCTGTGCTGCTGTGATTTCGTGGGTTTACTTTATTGCTCCCTAGTCTCCGGTGGGATGAAGAGATCGAGCTTATTTTCTTTTTAAAATGTTTTGGGAATATCAACAAATAGTTTGTAAAATGCCCTCAGGAAGGTAGAAGTGAGTGTTGGGAGGGGGAGCAACGATGGCTGGTTGGGTCTGGGCAGCAGTGGGCCTTGATGGAAGTTTTTTGGGTTTTTTGTTTGTTTGTTTGTTTTGGTTTCTTAAATAACAGCTTCATTGAGATACAAATTGTATATCATAAAATTCACCCATTCAGAGTGTACAATTGGATGGTTTTTAAAAAAAGATTTATTATTTGACAGAGAGAGATCACAAGTAGGCAGAGAGGCAGGCAGAGAGCGAAGGGGAAGCAGAGAGCCCGATGTGGGGCTCAATCCCAGGACCCTGGGATCATGACCTGAGCCGAAGGCAGAGGCTTAACCCACTGAGCCCCCCAGGCGCCCCCAATTGGATGGTTTTTATATGTTCATAGAGTTACCCAGCATCCGTACTGTATCATTTTTAAAATATTTTCATCATCTCCAGAATAAATCCTATACCCTCTAGTAGTTTCTGTGTTCCGTCTTCCTCCTGGTCCTGGATAACCACTGATCTACCTTCTGTTTCGGTGGATTTGTCTATTCTGAGAATTTCATGTGAATGAAATCATACAATCTGTGGCCTTCTGTATATAACTTTTTTTTTTTTTTTTTGCTTAGCGTGGTATTTTCAAGGTTCATCCGTGTTTTCGCAAATATCATCAGTACTTTATTCCTTTTTGATTGCTGAATAATATTCTCTGTGTGTATAGAACACATTTTGTTTATCCATTCATCGGTTGATGGATACTTGGGTCGTTTCCATTTTTCCGATAATGTGAATAATGCTGCTACGCACATTCATGAAAGGTTTTGTGTGGACATGTTCTCAGGTCTCCCTAGGATTGGAATGGCTGAGTGATATGGAAACTCTGTGTTTACTCATTGAAGGAACTGCCAGTGTTTTCCCAGAGTTTCCGAAAGCACTGTTTTATAATCCTACCAGGAACATGTGAAGGTTTCAGTTTCTCCACATCCTTGTTCATGCTTGCTATTGTCTGTCTTTTTTATTTTAGCCATTCTAGTGGATGTGAAGTGGTATCTCATTGTGGTTTGGGTTTGCATTTCCATGGTGCCTAATGATGTAGGGCATCTTTTCATGTACTTACTGACCATCTGTATGGCATCTTTAGAGAACTATCTGTTTAATTCCTTTGCTCATTAACATTTTTTAAACCAATTTTATTTTTTAGAGCAATTTTAGGTTCACAGCAAAATTGAACTGAACATAGGGTGTTCCCATATACTCCCTGCCCTCACACACACATAGTCCCACTCCCATCAAGTCCCACATAGTGCTACATTTGTCATAATTGATGAAACTACATTTAACATCATTATCACCCAAAGTCTATAGTTGATGTTAGGGTTTACTCTTGGTGTTATAAATTCCATGGGTTTTGACAAATGTATAATGACATCTATCCATCAGTATAGTATCTATCATACAGAGTTGTTTCACTGCCCTATGAAAATTGTTTCATGCTCCCTCTGTTTATCCTGGTTGTCCCCCTAACTCCTGGCAGCCACTGATCTTCTCACTGTCTCCTTAGTTTTGCCTTTTCCAGAATGTCATTAATCGGAATAATACTGTATGTAGCCTTTTCAGACGGGCTTTTTTGACTCAGTAATATACATTTAAGTTTCCTCGTGTCTTTTCACAACTTAATCACTCACTTCTTTTTAGTGCTGCATGATACTCCATTGTCTACGTGCACCACAGTTTATCTGTTCACCTACTGAAGGATGTATTGGTTGCTTCCAAGTTTTGACAGATACAAAGAACACTGCTATAAATGTCTATGGACAGGTTTTTATGTGTGGGCATAAGCTTTCAATTCATTTGGGTAAATGTAATGGAGTACATTTGATGGATCATATGACAAGAGTAAGTTAACTTTTCTAAGAAACTTCCACACTGTCTTCCAAAGTGGCCGTACCATTTTGTAGTCCAGCCAGCAATGAATGAGAGCTCCTGTGGCTCTACATCCATGCCAGCATTGGTGCTGTCAGTGTTTGAATTTTTACCATTCTAATAGGCCTGTCATGGTATCTCCTTGTTCCCTGTGGTTATTTAAAAAATTGGTTTATTTGTCTTTTTATTGAATACAAGTCCTTATCAGATGGTTTATAAATATTTTCTCCTGCTGTCATCTTTCCACTTTCTTGTTGGTATTATTTGAAGCACAGATGTTTTTAATTTTGATCAAGTTTGAGTCAACCTTTTTTGGGTCACTTTTGCTTTTGGTGTCATATCTAAGAAGCCACTGCTTAATCCAAGGTCATAAAGACTTACTCCTATGTTTTCTTTTAAGAGTTTCATGGTTTTAGCTCTTTTGGATTGGTAATAAATTTTGGGAATTGATTTTTGTATATGGCGTGAGGTGGGGGGTCCAACTTCATTCTTTGCAATGGGGATATCCAGTTATTCTAGCATTGTTTATTGAAATGATGATTATTTCCCCACTGATGGTCTTGGCACCCTTGTCAAAAATCAGTTGATCATCAGCATAACAGCTTCTGGACTCTTGATTCTATTCCATTGATCTATATGTCTGTTCTTACACCAGTACCACAGTCTTGATTGATTATGTAGTTTTGTAGTGAGCTTTGAGATCAAGAAATGTGAGTACTCTGACTTTTTTTTCGATTGTTTTGGCCATTCTGAGTTCCTGAGTGGAGTTTTCAGGGCTAGAATGCCACTTCCACTGAAGATTCTGGCCGCAAGAAGAAGGAGGCAGAGTTGGTGTCTGGCAGAGAGGATAGTGAACAAGTATAGTACACTGCATTGTGATTTAGTGGTTTGGTCAGGTGTCCATGGTAACCCCAGGTGTTTCAGTAGGTTCCTTGCATTCTAAGTGAAATATCTTTAACCACTGCTACCATCCCCCAGCCTTTCATGGCATTGGGGAGCTGAAAGCCCTTTTCAGTACTTCTTTGAACATTTTTAGGCTCATGATTCCAGGATCTCTGTCTCTAGCACCTGCTCCTGGGTGAGGTATCTTGGATACTTCCCCCAAGTCACACTTGGTGGCACACTTAGGCAGTTCAGGAGTGCTACAAGTCATGCAACCATGCCAAACAATTTGAAACTTTGGTAGACTTTATGAAAATTGGAGGTTGCCTTGGAATAGTGGTGCAGGGTATGGCATTCTCCCATCTCACTTGTCTCTTTTCTTCTCCTCAGGCTCTTTACTCTAGATCTTTCCATGTCTATTTCTAATTTTTGATGCTCAGTTGACACAAACATCTGTCCTCTTTCTTGGAAGCCTCACTGTAGGTTTGAGGATAGAACTTTTAGCCCAAGGGCTCAGTAAAGCCTTCATCCAACAACAGAAGTTTTCTCTCTAAGAGGAGTTCTTCTTACTACCTGCTAAGAGAAAAAAACCCTATTTGCAACTGCTTTCACATGTTAACTCACAACGAAGTCTGTCAGTCCTGTTGAGGAATTTTTTAGGCAGGTGCAGATCTGGTATAGGCTCTGGTAGGCAGGAACAGGGAGCTGGGTTTCTGAGATCCCTTCTGTGAGTCTGTGAACCCTTGATTTCCCTAACAGAGTCTCTTGAACATTTTCAAGAATGCTACTGGACCACGGCTTAAACATAGAAGGTTGGGTTCTCTTGTGTAAAAAGTCTGGAGTTAGGCAGCCCAGAGCTGGAAAGCAGTCTCCTTCTGTTCTGTTGCTCTGTTATCTTTAGAGTACTGCCTCATGACCCAAGATGACTGCTTGAACTCTCTGCATCACATCTACATTCTTGTCAGCTGGAAAAAAAGAAAGAGACAAAAGCAATGCCTCCTCCCTTTAAGGACACTTCCACCTACATTTGATTGACCAAACGCAGTCATATGGCCACACAAGCGAGGAGAGCAAGAACTGTAATTCCAGGGGCCATTTGCCCAGCTAAAATCAGAGTGTTCTAATACTAGGGAAGAAAAGAAATGGCATTAAGGAAGACAGCCAGGAGTCTCTGCCACACACTCCAAGAACAAAAGAGAGGGATCTCAGACTCTGGAGAGTTCAGTGCAGACAGCCCCAGATCGTTGCTGCCTGCATATTAAAAAAATCTTTTACTTTTATTATTAAAATTCTGTGCACATTTTGCATAAAACTCAAGTTCCCTGTACTGTAAAATCTAATATGTAAAACCAGTGCTTTGGAAAGATTTGCTGCAGTGGCTCTACCCATTTCCCACCATGCCTCTGCTTACCCCCAAGGCTGCATTTCCAAGGCTGCATTGAGAGCAGGGCTTTCTCTGGACTTGCTGATAACACTTGACTCCTAGTAAGACTGGCTTTAGCATCATTAGGCTCTATGGGAGCTGGTATTTAGGGCATTCAGATCTAATATGTGACCACAAGCAAGAGAGGGACTGCCTTTGGAATCAGGCAGCCCATAAATTTCCAAACTTGAAATAGAGTGCAAGGTATAAAAATAGGGTAATGAGAAATGTTTGTTGAAAGAACAAGTTAATTAACTGTACCTGGGGTTCAGACTCGCATGGCTGTGACCGTAGTGTCTTTTTGAGACTTCTCTCGTGCTTGTTTGATTGATTTATTTGATTAACCATCAAACAGTTATTGAGCATCTCACAAGTGCCAAGAAATCAAGGATTTGGGAAATCAAAGGTGAATAATCATAGTGCCTACTTTCAAGGAACTTCCACCTAGTAGGAAAGGCAGAAAGGAAATAGAAATTTCAATATAGTGTATTAAATGCTGAGGAAACACATGGGAGAGGTACCAGACCCAATCCTGGGAGATCAGGGGATCCTTCCTGGAGTAGGCGATGCCCACAGTAAGTCCCGAAATTTGCACAGGAGTCATCCCTGCATTAAAGGGAGGAAGAGAGAAAAGCTTGTGTGAAGTTTCACTGGGGAGAGGAACTATCAATAGTTTAGCCAGAATAAAATTATCTTCTCAGGGCCTCTGTTTATCATTTCTGTCCTTTGGCCAGCAGAGTTCTGTAGTGCCCTTTGCCCAAAGAACATGGTCTCCACTTCAGATCATGCCATTCAAAGCTCTCTACCCACTTGGGTCTCCTACCCATGCTCTGGTGTTCTCGTATGGGATTATCCCCCATTCCCTGAGCATGTTCCGCATTCTCCCATCTTGGCTGACTACACATTCTTTATCTAGACCAGCCTTTCCTATCTTCTCCACTGGCCAAATATTCATCTCCTTTTGGAAAGTCCTAAATAAGATGGCACCTTGTTTGTGAAGTCTTAAGTTGGTCCTGAGCTGGGCTTGCTTTGCCCACCTCCGTGGCCCCAGAGCATGTGCAGCGTCAATCATGTTCAGTCGCATGCTGTAGTCATACACTCGTATCTCTTGCCCGTTGCTCTTCTGTGAGCAACATGAGAGCAGGGACGGAGGCTGATTCATACTTACATGGTACCTGCTGCGTGAGAGACTTTTACCAAAAGAACCTTTGAAAGAGCACCCATTTTTAAACTCAAGTCTGGGCCCAACACTCCACTCAGGCAAGAACACAGTGCCATAGGGAAGCCCTTTAACCTCCTGGGCCTCCTGACTTCTTCATTTGGAAAAGAGAGACAATAGAGGAGTGGGTTGGAAGATTAAATGAAATAACATATTTGAGTTTGTCCTGCATAGAAACTGGCCCAGAGGAGGTGCTCAGCAAACACCTGCCGAGTGAAATGGGCTGCGACCCATTGCCGCTCAGTTTGCATGGATCCTGCTTTTTCCAGGCAGACGGTGTTAGGGCTTGTCTGACTCATAAACACTACAGTGTGAGGAGTGGTGTCGGAATTCTAATCATTTGGTGTTACAGACTTTTTTTTTTAATTAAGGAGGGTTGCAATATTTTAAACTTTCAGGGGACTAGCCAAGGCAGTTGAAAGTCTGGCAAAATCTGTATCTTTAGGGCAGGCGGTGCTGAAAACTCTGCGTGTGTGTGTGTTTGCCAGTTGCCGCTGTGGGGCTGGGAGCTCTTAAAGCAACGAGGGTAAAGAAGCAGGCGTGTCTCATTCACTTGCCATGATTTTCTGAGCAGAGGGGCTCTGGGCTGCACATCCCCACTAACCTCGATTCCCACCTCTCTCCTCCTGCTTGACGTCGCCATGATCCACATATGTAGGGAGCCAGTCCTGGCTCTCCTGGTTCTGTGCCGTTAGTGTATGGATGCATATTTATTCATTTCTTACTTAGCCTTTTTCCAAAAAAGAACTTGCTGTGGTGAGCATATAAAATACAGCCTACGGCCCCCCCAGGGTAACGCAGCTTAAGCAGAGGTACAGATTGGAATCGCCTGGCAAACTTTAAAAAGATACAGACTCCCTGCCCCCTCCAGGTTGTGAAACATTAGATCTGGGGTGGGTCTGGGCACATCTGGAACTTTTAAAAAAAACCCACAGGTGCGCATCCCTGGCTGGGAAGCTTTGCTCTAGACTACCCAAATGGTCTTTCAAAACTTGGAAACCGCACACAACTGGCCAGAGCCACAGCCTGGCCGGCGACAGAGTGGGAGAAGGTGAGTTCGAGCCCCACTCCGGAAATCTGTTACTGTGTGGAACGTGGCAGGCTGCCAAGCGGGTGGCTTTAAAGGGAAGGAGAATTTGCATTTTTGTTGAAGGAGAAGTTTACTCCGCAATCAGGGGGCTGAGCTAATGAGCACGCAGCCCATGCTGATGAAGGAAGGAGGCATTTAGATGAATGAAAGGGGTGGCGTGCTCACTGAGAAAACTCATCTTCCTCTCTCACTGTTGACAGCAGAGAGGCTGGGGTCAGGTAGTGGGCTAGAGAGAAGCTCTACTTGGGTAAACAAAGAGAGGTTATCCAAGAAAAGGAGGAACAGGTAGGTGCTATGGGCCAGAATCCAGAGCCCTTTAGATGCACTGAATCAGATCATGTCACCCTTCTGCTTGAAACTCGCCAGTGGATTCCCATTGTACCTGGAATGAAATCCACGCTCTGTGCCATGGCCTATTGGCACGTACCTATCCTACCCCATCCTCCTCCCCCCACCAAGTCTTCTCAGGGTTCAGGTCTAAGCTCAGATGTCACCTTAGTGAAGCCTATTAAAAGTAAACTTCCCCAGTGTTACTTTGAAATGCATTACTATTTTATTTGTGTTTTCTCGTAGAATTTATCACTATGTAAAAATTTCTCATTTATTTACTTTTGTGTTATCTGTTATCTGTCTCTCCTGTTAGAATGCAGGTGTCATGAGAGCAGACCTGTGTACCTCACTCATTATGTACCCCTAGTTCCTGGAACAGTACTAGCCACAGAGCAGGGACTCAAGAAATAAGTGCTTGAGTGAATGAATGAATGGATGGATGGATGAATGAATGAATGAATCCAGATCCCAGATCTCAGACCAGTAAATTGGAGCCCAGAGGCCTGGAGGCCCAGAATAAAGTTCTGACAGCTCAGAGTCAGCAACCAGGCCAAAGGCAGTAATGCACGAGAGCTACATCCCCTAAGAAGAGAGCAAAGTGAGCTCCTTCCTGGAGGAATCCCCCTACAGCCTCCCGCCTGGGACCTGGGCCCTGGGCCCAAGGGGAGGAAGGTAGCATGTCCGCAGGGTAGAAAGGTCACCCTCACTTGAGGTGTACTAGGAAGGGGAGCCAGGCAGTCTCTTTCCGACATCTCTACGAGTACAAGTGTACAGTTAACAAGATGTAGAAATCCAATGAGGTATGACTCACAGAAATGTTCTCTCTGACCTTCTGCCCAGCGGGATGGAACACAATACATTTCAAGATGTAAGATGTTTAATGTGGGATTTTTAGAAAGGCACCATGATGAATAATTTGTGGTGGAGTGTGCCTGTGTGGGGTACCCAGGAACACACACACAGACACACACACACACACACACACACACACACACACGTACATCTGTTTGCACACAATTCTCTTTGGCTAACTTCAATTTTTGGGCTGTATTAAGGTGCCGCTCATTTTGGGAACCACTGGGCACCAGGCGAGTGTCTCTCCTTTAGATTGCTGGGAGCACATTCTACCCTTCAGTTACCTACTTCTTCAGTCCCCTCCCCTGAACTGTGAGCTTCTCAAAGGACTGTGTTATTTGTCTTCCTATGCCTTTACCCCAGCACTGTGTCTGACCCACAGTCGGTACATAATACGTGTTTGTGGAACGCACAAATGCATGCACAGATACTTGCATGCAGGAACATATGTTCATGGAACCAGGAAATGGCCCCAGGGGCACAGGGCACCTGCAGTACAAAAGCAGTGTGTTCTGTGGGAGCCTGTGTGGTGTAGGTAAGATGAATGAGCCGCATTTGGACAGCAGGCCAAGGTTCAGCCAGAGGGGGTGCTGGCTTGTCATGTAGAAGTAAAGGCTTGAGGTTTTCTCTGGGATTTACTTCCTTAAAATAAAAGGGCACAGAGGGTAAAATTACCCCAATAACATTCAAGTCATTGTCTTCCAAGGCAGGCACGTTGCCCTGACCTTGAGCTCACCGATGACCTGGTGTCATTGCCCCACCACCTGCAGGCCTGTGGCAGCAGCTGCCAACAGAAACCATGCTAACAGGGTTTGAGAGAGGTGAGTTTTGTTCCAGCCTACTGGGCACGGATGGCTTTGCAGCCCACAGACTGGGCAAGGATTTCTGCAAAGCTGTGTCTTGCAGGGACTGCAGTGTTGCCTTGGGAGAAACACAGATTGGCTTGAACTGGTTGAGGGGAGGAACAGAGAGAAAGAGGTTTTTCAGGCTTTGCAGAGCTGTGATAACCACATGCAGCAGATTTCCTGAGCTAATAGGCTCTGCCTGCAGAAGGCTGCATAGCAACAAGGGAGGGTCGATGGGGACTTCTCCATTTCTGTCCTTGTAACGAGCTGGTCACAGATAGTAATGGCATTTTCTCATCTGATTTTTATAATGTCCTTCATGTAAAGAGTAACCTGTGATTTTGCTTTATATGAATTGATGGACTGCCCACAGCCCCAAACCCTTTCCTTGAACTACCTCATTCAGTCCTCTCAGTATTTTTATCCCCATTTTCACAAATGAGGAAGCTGAGACTTGGAAGGGTTAATAAGCATAGTCACCATAAAGTCACTCACTCAGTACATGACAGAGCCAGCACTTGAACCCAAGGCAGGTACCGAGTTAATGGGACACCCATGAATTTGCAAAACTTCAGATTTTTCTTTTTCAACAGAGATCACTACAGCGTCTTTGTCCTCTTTGCCTTTGTTTGGGTGGAGAAGTAGCGTAGCCACGTAGCCACATGGTGCCCTTGGGTAGCCAAGGGCATGGGATTGGAAACCTCCGTGGATTTGCCAACTGGAGTCTGGAAGTGTTGGGGGATCTTGGGGCAAGAGCCCTCAGTTGTTCTTGTGGCAACTGGGGAGGCTCTGAGGCAAGGCCAGAGGGCACTCAAGCCACGCACAGACCAGCTGGGAGCCACCACCTGGTCTCTTCTTGAGGGTCTGTGATTGGCTAGTATTAGGAAGAAAAGCCAGAACATGGAATTTACAGATGGCTTGTGGAGGGATGAGTCTGGGGGACATCCAGGTGGAGAGAGGTTGGCAAAGAATGAAAATAAATCTTCGACCAAAAAGTAAGGCAGCAGTGGGCAGGAGGTCTGAGCTGCCCAGGGGACAAGCTGGTCCTTGAAGTGGTTGAAACAAAGAGAAAGGGGAGGAAGCACCAGGAATAGAATGGGAAATCAGTGGGAAATTTAAACACTGATTTAGAAAATCTGAAATGAAACCAGTGTTGGGGGACAAGAGAAGCCTTTTTTCATTGTATTGACATAAAAGAGTGAGCTTGTGATTCTCAGACCTCGTCTCCTGTTGTTAAGAGCATAATGGTAGATGTGGAAATTGAATTGAGATGTGTGGTTTTGGCAGAATTGTTGGGAGGGGAAAATGGGCTAATGCTGGTCCCATTTTGACAGAGAATTAAGCTGATTTTAAAAGACAAAAAAAGGGGCGCCTAGGTGGCTCAGTGGATTAAGCCGCTGCCTTTGGCTCGGGTCATGATCTCAGGATCCTGGGATCGAGCCCCGCATCGGGCTCCCCGCCCCGCCATCGGGCTCCCCGCCCCGCCATCGGGCTCCCCGCCCCGCCATCGGGCTCCCCGCCCCGCCATCGGGCTCCCCGCCCCGCCATCGGGCTCCCCGCCCCGCCATCGGGCTCTCTGCTCAGCGGGGAGCCTGCTTCCCCTTCTCTCTCTGCCTGCCTCTCTGCCTACTTGTGATCTATCTGTCAAATAAATAAATAAAATCTTTAAAAAAAAAAAGGACAAAAAAAGTAAGAAGAAAAGGTAGGACTGCTAGGACCAAGAGAGGCTAGGACTGCTAGGACCAAGAGAGGCTGAGAACTCTACTAGGGTCTCCATTTAAAAGTTGTAATGTGCGTGTCAAGCAGCTCATTCCAAAGACTGGGCTACCGGAAACATCCTGTTAGCTTGTTTTCCTAAATCAAATTAAATTTGGTTGCAAGCCTCCATTTATCGGGATGGAGAGAGGGTTCATATTAATGGTGTACATGTGGATTTTTTAAAAAACAGCTTTATTGAGATATAATTTATATACCATGCAATTCACCCTTGAAAGAGTATTATTCAGTGCCTTTTAGCATACACACAGAGCTATACAACCATCACAATTTTAGAACATTGCATTACTCTAAAAAGAAATCCTGCACCCATTAGCAGTACCCTAATCCTCCCAGTGCTAGGCAACCACCAGTCTATTTTCTGTCTCTGTGGATTTGCTGATTCTGGACATTTCACTAAATGGAACCATACAATATGTAGTCCTTTGTGACTAGCTTTTCACTTAGTGTAATATTTTCAAGGTTCATCCATGTAGTAGCAAAACCTGAACCTCATTCCTTTTTATGGCTGGACACTACTCCCTCGTGTGCCTATGCCTCACCCTGTTTCCCATTTACCAGTTGATGGACATTTGGGATGTTCCCACCTTTCCGTTATTATGAATAATGCTGCTATGAACATTCATGGACAAGTTTTTGAGTGGATCTATGTTTTTGTTTCTCTTTGTTATATTCCTAGAAGTGTAATTCTTGGGTCATATAGGAACTCTATGTTTGGGGTGTTGTTTTCATCCCTAAGGTTGTAACAGAGTTATAAGGGGTTATGTGTACATTTTGGGGAAGGACCTCTGTACTTCGATCCACCCGAACACCACAAGATGCTCATTGCCCAAATCCATGTGGTCCCTTTGAAAATTATTGGTTCTGCTATTTCCTGGGGCCTCGTAATCCCTCTGTGCCAAACTCTGCAAAGGGATGGCCGCTGTTTGCCAAGGCTGGCGTGCTTTCAGTTCTCGTGCTTGGCAGCCGTGTGCTACCCCATCGGAAGCCCAACTACCACCTAGGGGATCACGGGGAAGGAAGAATCTGCCTTGGCTGCTACTTAAGGACGTGGCACCGTGACCATCCTCCACTAAATCCACCATCCGCAACTCACTTTACCTGTATGACTGTACCAGCGTTGAGCTTTCCCATTTATAGTTATTTATTCAGGAACACGTTTAAAGGTTGTTTTACTTTTTTTTTTTAATAAACATATAATGTATTTTTATCCCCAGGGGTACAGGTCTGTGAATCGCCAGGTTTACACATTTCACAGCACTCATCATAGCACATACCCTCCCCAATGTCCATTTCCCCACCACCCTCTCCCTTGTTTTGCTTTAATGGCTAGAGCTGGTACATTTGTCTCTCTCTTTATTTTTTCTCTTCTTCTTCTTCTTCTTCTTTTTTTTCCTGTTTAGACTTCCTTTGTGTTAAGTGGACCATCTTCTGTGGCGTACTTAATGAATAGAATCTGGACTTTTTGTGTATATTTGCCAGTTCTTAAATATGCTCTCTCGAATAGTGAAAGTTTTATCAGTTATGTTTGTCATTAATGTCCCATTGATCTTTTATCTTTGGTTTATGTAGTAGTAAGACCACTCTCTCATCTTTATCAGATAGTTTAATACATATACAGTTTATCCTTGACCAACCCAGGGTTTGGGGCACCAATTCTGCACAGCTGAAAACCCACGTATAACTTCTGACTCCCCAAAAGCTTACCTACCAATAGTTTACTGTTGGCCAGAAGTCTTACCGATAACACAATTTATACATATTTTGTATGTTATATGTACTATATACTATATGCTTATCATAAAATAAGCCAGAGAAAAGAAAATGTTATTAAGAGAGTCACAAGGAAGAGAAAATACATTTATGGTACCATAGTGTATTTATGGAAACAAATCCATGGGTAAGTGGACTCCTGCAGCTCAAACCTGTGCTGCTCAAGGGTCAACTGTAGCTTAAATCAGTTTTAATACACAATTTGTTGCCCTGTTTGAGATTTGTTATTTTGTATCACCAAGACCTAAGGCACAATAGATCATTTTTAAGTTGGCATTTCACAGTGGTTCTTTTTTGCACTTTTTAAAAAAATTATTGAAGGATAGTTGAGACAGTGTTATATTAGTTTCAGGTGTGCAACATAGCGATTTGACAAGTCTATGTGTTATGCTATGCTCACAAGTGAAACTACCATCTGTCTCCATACAATGCTCTTACAACACCACTGATATATTCCCTGTGCTGTACTTTTCATCCTCCTGATTTACTCACTCCATAACGAGGAACCAGGACCTCTCACTCCCTTTCACCATTTTGTCCATCTCTCCATTCCCTCCCCTCTAGCAACCATCAGTTTGTTCTCTGTATTTCTGACATGCTTTTTTGGTTTATTTGTTCATTTGTTTTGCTTGTTACATGGTATGTGTCTTACTCTGATTTACTTACTTGCTTCATTTAGCATAATGCCCTCTAGGTCCATCCATGTAGCCATGAATGGTAAAATCTTATTCTTTTTATGGCCGAGTAATATTCCAGTATGGATATACCACTTCTTGCTTATCCATTGATCTTGTGATGGACACTTAGGTTGCTTCCATATCATGGCTATTGTAAATAATGCTACAATAAACAGGTGTGCATATATCTTTTCAAGTTAGTGTTTCTGTTTTCTTTGGGTAAATACCCAGTAGTGGGATTACTGGATAATGTAATATTTCTATTTTTAATTTTTTGAGTAACCTCCGTACTGTTTTCCACAGTGGCTATACCAATTTACCTTCCCACTAATAGTGAACAAGAGTTTCCTTTTCTCCACATCATCGCCAATATTTGTTATATCTTGTCTTTTTGATACTAGCTTCCTGACAGGTGTAAGGTGATAACTCGTTATGATTTTGATTTTCACTTCTCTGATGGTCAGTGATGTTGAGCATCTTTTCATGTGTCTGTTGTCCTTTTCCCACTTTTGTGTTACTTCTAATGTGTCATTTATTACGTTCTTTTACTAGTTTGAATTGTTTGTGAAGTGTATATTAGCCTCATGATAAGTTTTTAATATAGTCCCGTACAATTTCAATAACCGAAGCTTTATAATTTACCATCCAGTGGGATGGATCCACCCTTACTTTTTTTTTTTTTTTAAAGTCTTTGCTATTCTTTATTTCTCCAGATGAGTTTTACCATGTACTTGTCTGGTTCTAGAAAGTATTCCAGTCGGTCTTAATAAATATTGGATTAATTTATAAGTCAACATAGGACATAGTTTCATCACCTAAACCAGCTCTGTGCCCTAACTGTCCCTCCCAAGCCTGGGGGCCCATCCCGTGTCCCCTATGCTGCCCCGTCCTCCTGCCTCCTCCTCTTCCTCCCAGAAGAAGTTGGAAATTTACCATTAGAGCAGGGAGCATCACTCCTTTTATTCAGATTTTCTTCATTTCTCTTAACAGAGTTTTACAGTTTTCTTCAAGTCTTGTGTGTCTCAAGCTAAACGAATGTGCAGGTATTTAATGTTTTATATTGCTGCTGTAAATAATATTTTCCCCTGACTTTTTATTTATTTTTATTTTTTTAAATTAATTTATTTATTTTAATAAACATATAATGTATTTTTATCCCCAAGGGTACAGGTCTGTGAATCGCCAGGTTTACACATTTCACAGCACTCATCATAGCACATACCCTGACTTTTTAATTTTTAAGTTGTCTGGCATTAGGATAAGCAAAAGTTACTGATTTTTGTGGATTGAGTTTATTTACTCAACTTCAAGCAAGTCTGGTTTCTGGTTAATTTTCTAGGAATATGAACATGTTTTCTGGAAATGATGATACTTGCATTTTTTTTCTTTTGCCATCTTTGCACTTTTTTTTCTTCAATAGTTTTCTGTTAATATTTCTAAAATGGTCAAATAGAGATAGTGGCAATGGACATTTGCTGTTTTGTTTCCAGTGGGTCTAAAACTAATGCTTCACAATAAATATTCTTCTTCTTTCCACCAGGCTAAGACAAATTCTGCACTATTTTTGAAAAGAAATTAATTAAAAATTAATGCTACATTTCACGGAGTCCTTTGTTGGCACATATTTAATAATTATGTGTATCTAAGAACTTCTTCCTTTGAATGTGCTTCATTATAAAAATAGGGTTTTTTTTTAAGAATTTGTACTAGATTTACAACTGAGAAAACTCTACTTGATTACTAATGATATTAAATATTCGATATTTTCCTGAGAGAGGTAAACCACTATCCAGCTGTGTTTTCCCCATCTCTTTCCTTTGTTCCTTCTCATCTCATCCTTCTTTATTCTTTCTTTCTCTTCCCCTCCTCTCCCCTTCCTATTCCTTTCTCTCCTTTTCTCTCCCTCCTATCCCCCCTCCATCCCTTGCTTCTGGTGGTGTTTTTTTCAGCTTTGGGAGTCAAGGCCACTACTTTTATAAGCTAACCTAGTTAATAACATCATCATTCAAGAATATGAGATTATATAATAAGTGGCTTGGAGAAATTCTCCTGTAAGTCCAGTAGTAACAACGATCTTATTTGAGAAGTGGACAAGGGGATTGTATGTTGTTGTGCAGGAGAATCCTACACTCTGGGGTCCCCTTTGGGAAGATGAATATGCCACCCTTGAGTAGGTGACTTTGGGGGTGGTATGGATGGGCCAACTATTCAGGAGTTGGATACATTCACCTAAAGAGAACAACCGATCTAGAATGGTGGGGCTGACAGAGCATGAAAGAGACCAGCGAGGGGAATGGATTCCGCCTGGTGTTCAACTGGGCAGGACAGGCAAGGAAGCAAGATAGGCTCTTTTTTTTCCTGGGACTAATCTGTCTCTGTTGGTTAGTTAACTTTCCAACCAAGGAATTAGCTTGGCCATTTACTCTTGGTCTTTTGGGTCTGAAAAATATTCTTCTTAATCAAGGACCATCCATGCTATAAGGGTTGCGTATGGCTTCATTTTGGGGAGGTCCTTACCAGACCTTCTTTTTTCCCCTAGGTGTGAAAGGTGAAATCTTATAGTTATTCTTATTATTTCAACCCTAGCTCTGATTTTGGGGGGAGCTTGTGGAGCTTCTCTTTGAATTTCCCGTTTAGAATACTGTTAAGTGGAAGTCTCCAGACCCCTCTTTGATTTCACTCCTGAACTAACTCTGCAGCAATGTTGACTGATACCTACATGGAGATTGTCTTCAACCACTGGCCTCTTAGGATCTCAGCATTGCTGTATTTGTTTTCTTTTTTCCTCCTGGTAGCTGTGTCACAGGGTGTGGATCTTCATTATATTCAATTGTGGCTATTTCTTCTGTGGTGGAGGCAGTGTGATGTGTTATGAGCAACACAGCCCCACCACTTAAAGTCAGAATGACCTTGGCCGATTATTTAAGTCCCACGTAACTTGGCTTCTCCAATATATGACAGGAATCATACCCACTCTCTCCATACAGTTGTAAGAATGAGATTATCCATATATAGGGCTTTATACAGTGCCTGAAAGGGGTGGGTGTTCTATAAATACTAACTGTAACTATATTGTGATAGTCCACTGGTATGGTAAAGCTGTAAATTAGGTTTTCTGCAGTTCTGTGTGTTCTCCATTTAAAAATTCTGGCTCCAGTTATAATGTGTGTGTTCCCCCCCACCCCCATATCACCAAGCAATTCTGTGACACAGCTGGATACCCTACAATTCAGCTTAATTCTGATACAGTACCTGGAGAGAGCATCAGATCCCACCATTGAAAGTCTCAGTCCCACCAGACTGCCTCCACTTGAGACATCAGTCACAAGTCCAGGTTGTCACCTGTGCTTCTTGGCCAAATGACTATAAATCAAAGGTTTCCATGACCCCCTCCTTGGGTTCATTGGATTTGCTAGAGCAGCTCACAGAACTCAGGAAACCTGTTTACTCACTAGGTTACCAGTGTATTACAAAAGATATCAAAAGATACAAATCAGCAGCCAGATGAAGAGATACAAAGGGCAAGGTCCCACACAAAAGAGCTTCTGTCCTTGTGGAGCTCAGGGCTGGCAGGGTGACGTGTGCAAGTGTTCTGTTTCACCAGTCTGGAAGCTCTCTGGACCTCATCCTCTTGGGTTTTTATGGGGGCTTTATTAGCTAGGCACGGTTGATTAAATCATTGGTCATTGGCCATGGAGTCAGCCTCCAGCCTCTTTCCCTCCAGGCGGTCAGGAAGTGGGACTTTTAAGTTCCAATCCTTTAATCACATGGTTGGTTTTCCTGGCAGCAACCCTCATCCATAGGTGATGCCCAAAATTACCCCATTAGCATAACAAACACCTTTATTGCTCTCATCACTTAGGAAATTCCAAGAGTTTTAGGAACTCTGTGCCAGGAAGAATGAATGAAGACCAAATATATATTTCTTATTATAAATCACAATATTACAGTGTTGTATCTCTGGTGTGCTTACTCACCCCACTTGTTTTTTCCAGTCACTCTCTGGAGTTTATAAGTTTATTGTAGTATCCTAAGTTCACTGCCCAATATTGTTTTGATAATTTATTTCTTCCTACATCTTTAAAGTAAGTAGTAGTTGTGCACCAGGCTCTGTCTAGTCTTCAGAAAATCAAAAATCATCGTTTAAGATCAACTTCCCCTCCTCTGCTTAATCCCAGTATGCTTGGATCCGTTTTTCATCTCCCTGAGTCAAAAGGCTTCCTTCCCTTCCCCCTTGACTTTGACAGCTGCCAGTGGCCCAGCACAGACATGGCATTTTTCTTTGCCATTCAACAGCCAAGCATCTTGAACTTTATGACCGAAGTTGGGGCTCAATTTTTTCACTGAAGCCTTGGAGCTTCCTATCCTCAGGTAAGGGTCTCTTGTCCTAATGCAGCTTGTCCATTGGAAAACTAGGACCAAAGGGAGGAGTATTTGATCTTCTTGCTAATTTGCCCTTTGGAGTTAAAAAAGCTTTTGAGGATCTGTGTCTTTTAAGATTCATTTTGGATCATACCTTACTTGGTTTCGTTATTGTTTCTGTTGGTTTAAGACATTTGACATTTTTTTACTTTGGCAAATTTGCTCTAGAAGGAATCCTCTGGAGATGCTGCTACTCAACTTATTAAAAAAAAAAACCTACTTATACTTTTACTTTATCTGTGAAATTATAGTTTGTATAATTAATTTAATTAAGTCTCTGTAATAAGTGGTATTGTAGTCAGAACAATATTTTATTAAAGGCTAATGATTTTTGAGAGGAGAAGCACCACAACAGCTTTCTACTTTGTCATCTCACGAAGGACAAATTATCCTTTGAATTGTTGCCTATGTCTAGAAATTCTTTTAACATCTTTCAAATGTCAAGGTCTTTCCAGATTAAAAAGAATAATAATAAGAAGAAGGATCTGTGAATAATTCAACCAGGGAGCTGCCTGTAAAAGTCAATTTCTGATGGTGATTACGTATGTCACAGAAACCTGATTACTGATGATGGAACAGGTATTCTCAGCCTTGTTCTAGCTAAGACTTGCTTTAGCTCATCAATTTCTAACAGTTTCATTTATTGAAACCACTACATTGCCATCAAACACTTTGTGGACCCATGAAATCAAGTGGCTTTAAACATTTTCAACAGAGCCTACACATGATGAATACCAAGAAGTATTACATGGATCTCCATAGTAATTGATGATTCACCCAGTCACAAATAAATTGCATTTCTTCCCTCTGCCTTGACCTCTAGGAGGCCCACTAACGGGGAAAAAATAATATCTAATAATGAGAAGGCTGGTTGTTTTTCTAGATGTCAAAGTTTTGAGGTCAGTTTCCAGCAAGGACAGAGTCATTTGAGAACATTATTAACCATGTCTTTTTCTCGGCTGTGGCTGTAGATCATCATTTAGGACCATGGAGACTAATTTGGAGAGGACAAGGCTGTCCCTCCAAATGGGTTGTGTGGAGGTGACATGTCCTGACCAAGAGGTCCTGTCCACTTGCTGGAAGCGGTTTGCTAGATGGTAAGCCCTGGGTATCAGGGACTGTGGCCTATTGCTCTTGTATCCTCAGCAGCAGACAGTTCTTAAATGTTTTTTGAGTGGATGCCATGGAGTTTTGGGGTGTAGGGTGTTCTAGCAAAACCCTAGCATTTCAGTTTTGGAAGCTTTTCTCCAGCCACCTCCCCCCTCCAGCCATCAAAAGTCCTTGAGCTGAAGGTTTGGTTCATAAGTGAAAATGCATTTTCGTATCACTTGGAAACTTCAAAAAAAGTGATATTTAGGCCCCATCCTGAGATTCTGATTTAATTAATCTGGGATGGGGCTCAGGCGTAAGTATTTTTCAAAAGTTTTCTCATGTGACACTAATGTACAGTCAAGGTAGAAGACCTCTGCACTAACAGACTTACATAGTTGAAAACCCAAGATAAGGTGTGTTAGAATCCACACTTGATAAGGGCTGGTTGGGAGCCTACCGATGAGTAAGAACTCTGTATCTTACAAGTAGTTGAATCTGGGAAGTTAAATCTAGAATGATCTTTCAGAGCTTTTCCTCCTTTGCATTTCCATTGCTTCTTATTTTTCTCTTGACTGTCCCTTGGGGAGGAGGTTGAGAGTAGTCCAGGAACTGGGCATTGAGAAACTTGGATTTTGATTCATACTACCTATGATCTTGGCCAAAACACCTGATATCTCAGAATCTCAGCTTTCTAATTGGTGAAACAAAGACTTGGAATTTTAGAATCTTTTCTAAATTTTAGAAATTCTAAATTTTTAGAATTTTTAGAAATTTTCAATTTTGTGCTGACCCACTCCTGCAGTAGTGAGTCTATGATATTTGTGGTACTTAAACCCAGAGAGAACCTTAGGAAAATGAATTACGCTAATGTCATAATTATTTACAGACTAGACTGCTCTACTCTGTGGGTAATTCCTAAATGTGAGACAGTCCATCTATAAGTGTATTCCCGTCTGTTTTCTTGAAGAACGAATATTAAAGGGTGGCAAAAGGACTAAGTCTACTTACTTTAGTCATCAAAAATATTTGTATTCATCAAATTTCTATCTTAATAGGAAGGGAAACCAAAATGGGCAAAGCAAGAAATTTTGGGTAATTGATTTAATATGATGTCTTGTTTAATAGTAATGGCCATCAACTTTTATTAATTACTTGCCATGTACTAGATGCAGTGTTAGGAGCTCTATGCATATCCACATGTTCAGAACTCACAACAACCGTATGAGGTAGACTCTATTATTTTCCCAATTTTGTGGTTATGGAAATTGAGGCATATAAATGTTAAATGTTAATTAGCTTGCCTAAAGTTACTAACCAGGAAGTAGCAGATCAGGGGTTTGAATTCAGGAAGCCTGGTTCTTAACCAGTAAGTCCAGTTGCCTCTAGAATAACAGCTTTTACTTCTCCGATGCGTTGCTTGTAAGAGCCTATCTTACCTGCTTAAGAGCTTCTGCAATGTATCATTCTTTTTTTTTTTTTAAAGATTTTATTTATTTACTTGACAGACAGAGATCACAAGTAGGCAGAGAGGCAGGCAGAGAGAGAGAAGGGGAAGTAGGCTCCCCGCTGAGCAGAGAGCCCGATGCAGGGCTCATCCCAGGACCCTAGGATCATGACCTGAGCCTAAGGCAGAGGCTTTAACCCACTGAGCCACCCAGGCGTCCCTGTGACGTATTATTCTTATCTTCATTTTCTAGATTGGCTCAGAGAGGGTAAATAATTTATGCAAGATCATTCAGTCTGTGTGCAACAGTGCTCGGATTTGGACTTGGTCCAGGTGGCAGTGAAGGTGATGTAGCTTTGCTCCATGTAGCCATTCAGGGGCCAGGATGATGGAGGGGCTGTCAGCTTCAGCCCATGATTTCCAAAGCCACTCCATCCAGCAACTCATGGGGGGAAAGAGAGTGGAGGTTCATGCAGGAGGTTTTGGTGAGCCGGGCCTGGAACTGGCTCGTGTCTCTTCCAACTACATCCCACTGGCCACTCCAAACAGAACAGTTTTCTGGAAAATGTAGTCTAGATGTGTTCTTGGGAATGATGGAAGGTGGGTTTAGTGGACAGCTGGCCAGATTCTGCTGCAAGAGGCAAAAATAGTGAAAATATCAAACATTACTGATTCTTGCTGTAAAGCAGGCACTCAGTGATCTAGACAGTTTACAAACATTAGCTCAATATTCTCCTAACAATCACTGAGATAAGTACTACTTCTTACAACCGCCAAATTTGAGAGACATCAAGAGAAATCAAGGGACTTTCCCAAGGTTATACAGATAGATGATAGGTGACAAAACTTGAATTCAAACCCAGGTCTGTCTGACTCTGGAATCAGTATCCATAACCATTCTGTAGGTTTACATCTTCTCGGGGCAAGCCAGTCAGGAGAGTGGGGTTCCTGCCCCACTTTTGCCATTAGCAGTACAACACAGGACTTGAGTAATGAGGCACCCGAGGACGTGGGGAGCATTAGTTATTGTCCCTCTCTCCTACCCAAGACCCAGGCATGAAAGGCCTGAGTCTGGTATAGGAGCTAGTAGAACTACTTAATGGACTTCTAATAGTTAGCTTTTTCTAAATCCTGCATCCACACACATTCAAACAGATGTAACATGTTCTCCCCTGATTACTCCTGGCTTGTTGTCTTTGCAGCTGTAGTCAGGTACATTAGCAGGGAATCAGGTGCCTGCCTTTTCGTTGATATTTAACACAGTGCCTTTTAAATTCTAGCATGTCCATAAATCACTTGGGGTCTTATTATTATGATGATTCTGCTTCAGTAGTCCTGGGGCAAGGCCTGAGATTCTGCATTTCAACCACCACCGCGCCCCCCTCCACCCCCTGCCCAGGTAATGCCCACCCTGCTCACCTATCAACCACACTTTGAACAGCAGGAATCTGGTGTTTGTATAATAGCTAGAATCAGCCTGCTCCCTTCTCAGTTTGTTTCAGCTCTTGGTTCCCATCTACCATTTCACTTACTACAGTGCACTGTAGCTAATGGGATAGGTGTCTGTCTCCTCAACTAGACTCTGAGCCCATTGATGCTTGAAATATTTATGTCTGGCTTAGTGCCTGACTCATAATTGTTGCGAAATCCGTGTGTTCTGAATGGATGACTAGTGACTGCAAGTGTAAGTATAAAGAGAGGCTTCAGGAGTCCTGCTCTTGAGGAAATGTCCAGGCCATTACTTCTTACCCTGTAGTGTGCTATATGAAAACTGCGAGCTGGACATCAACAGGTCCCACGGGGCTTTTGATCATTTTGGTTTCTTCACTGTTCACATGGCACTGCAGTGGGATGCAAGACCAAAGAGTAAAAGGATACGTAGGAAATTGCCAGGCTAGTGTTAGTTGGGGGGAGGGGTCCAGGAAAGAAAGATCTGGAATTCACAATCCACATGGTTCCAACCAGCCAAGATTGAGAATTGCATTTCCTACTTCGCTGTTTTCTTGTACATACTAGGTTTTGAGTCTGGGGGTACTTCTGCAGCCCAAACTAAGAAAACAAAATCAAACCCTGTAGTATACATCCTTCCCCCAACAAAACCCTTTCACATTTTGTTTTTATTCTTCTTATTACTCTTTTTATTTTCCTTATTGTTGAGGAACCGGAAGCTCTGGGGCCCATAGCTGTCTGAAACGGGATGGTGTCATCCCGCTTTGTAAAGACGCTTTTCCCCCAAGTGATGGCCCTTGAGGTTCTCTGTGGGGCTAAGCTTTTTTGTGGATCACCAAACCTCTCAAAAATCTGATGGGATTTGTGGCTCCTCTGCCCAGGGGTACACACAGATGCAAAATTTTGCATTTGACTTCAGTGAGTTCAGGCTGTCTTTGGACCCCAGATTAAGAAGACCTGGAAAGAAGAAACACGAAGATTAGGGCATGTGTAAGGCGGGATAAGATTTAAAGAAGTTCTCTCTCTCCCTCTTCTCTGAATGTCACACAACTAGTCATGGACAGAGTTCTATCTTGTGTTATTTCGGCTGCTCAGAGAAAGCCTGACTTCTTTTCATACACGAGACAGTCTCAGAGATGACCAGAGATGTCAACAGCCATAATGATTGGGCTGCATAGGTCACTCTGTTAGTTCTGCTTCTTTAGCAAGATTAGATTTTATTGTCCCAGGCCCTGGATACAGTGTTTCATATCAAAAGCTGTCCCACGTGCTCTATTCATTATTCTCTCCGCCTGCAGTACCCTCGTTAGATGAATACCAATCATTCTGGTGGATAGTTGTCAGTGCTGTCTGGAGTTACTGTTTTTCAGCTTGGTTAACATTAGTATTAGCAGTAATAATGCAGAAGTGGGGGGAGGGAGTTACAGCTTATGTTTATCATCAGGAGAACAGTGTTTTCTTTTAGCGGGAGTCAATGTAGTTGTCATGATTTCTAAAGTAAAGAGAGAAAGAACAGGGTTCTTTATTGTCTGACTGTCATCTCCAGTTCATGAAAGTGGTGACAGAAGGTCTTGGTCCTTCCCTTGGGGCTTGGCTCATTGCAGCAACGGTGAGTTTTTCATTTGAGCTGCATCTGGGATGGTGAACTTGACTCTGCATAATAATGCAATGCTTGGGGGCATCTTACCTCTATCTCTCTAAGTTTCTGCTCTGTCGGAAAGGATGCAAAATTCCAGAATCATGGGGACTATTTCCCATGTGTTTGTATATCAATTAAATTATGCTTTCATATCTGGAGGGAAAGATGGAGAATTGTCATTTTGACATTTTGGCTGCCTAACCTCCCTTTGCTTTCCAAGTAGCACTGCAGTCTCCTTTTGGGGGAACTCCCGCTTCTCCAGTGTTACAGTCTGGCAGGGCTGGTACCAGGTGCCCTGTCTTCCCCTTGCCAAGGGGCAGGCGTATGAATCAAACTGGGCCAACAGTACCCTCCCTGCCCTGAGATTGCAGACTCAAACAGCATGATTAGCGGACTGAAGGTGGTTGGAGAGCAGTCATTTCTAACAGCAGGTCTTCAACAAGATGAGTCCTATCCCTGGCCAGTTAAATCAGAATCTCAGAGGACAGGGTCAAGACATCAATATTCTTTAAAAGCTTTAAAATCTCCCCTGATGATTGCATCGTGCAGTCAGGATGAGAGCCACTGCCAAAGAGACTGCTTCTGGAGCCTCCAGACCTGCCTGCTTCCTTGCTACCCTTCTCGTTCAGTCTGTGAGATCCTGAAAGCCTTCCTTTAAATCCTCAGAATGTTTACATTAATTGGAGTTGGTTTTGTTTCTTGTAGCAGATGAGCCCTGATATTAAGATAAAAAATAATTGTATAGATGTGTTTTACTTGGAACCCAATGCAAGTAAACCACCTTGCCAAGAAACCCAAAACTATGGATCCAACAGCTTAAAGCCAACAAACAGTCTTCCTTTCCTAATGGAACAGTGAGATTGGCTCATGGAAGATAAGCCCATTATTCCACCAGCATAAATACTGGGGATTTGCATGGTATTAGGAAAAATTTTTTAAGAATCCCTGGAAGGCTTAAGTAAAAGGACACCCTAAGTACCAACAGGCTCTCTTTTCCTTCTCTAGGCCCACTAGAGATGAATTAACAGCTAGCCAAATAGCTACTTACTGGCAGCAAATATGTGTAAATCAGGGACTTTGCAGGAACTCTTCAAAGGCGGTTGGCAACAGGAGGGCTTCCTGGACCTTCAAAGAGTTTCTAAGTGCCTTAGATTTTCCAGTTGGCATCACAGAAGAGGAAATTGCATTTTAGGGAATGAGGGTGATAAGTGGCCAGTGAAAATGGAAATTTTTCCAAAATACAGTTTTCATTTTGATTGTGTTATCCAGACAGGAGCCACTCTGGCCTGATGGTTCTCCCCAGGTGCACGGTTGAATTTCAGGCTTCTGAACGAAGGTGCAGAGACATTTTATGCAGCTTTCCCTCGAGAAGAGAGAGGAAAGAATTTGTAATTTGGTGGGCCACACTGTGAATTATTCATCTGCATTTATAGTCACATCGCTTTTAATCACAACCAAATATTGAAGCAGAGTGATCTTGATGGGAAATAAATGCATTCTTTATTAAGTGCGAAGAAAGGAGAACTCTACATTGTTGTAAAGAGATTCACACACAGCTAGTCCTCGGGGATTATTGTCAAGTGTATTAATGGCCACCTTAGGCCACTTCCAGAGATGGGAAGTTAGAATGCTGCTGTGACTTTAAAACTCTCAGGACTTCTTTTGCTCACAAAGGACCTCTGAAGTCACTAGGCTTCCTTATAACATCTGTGAAGGAAGGGCTTAGGTTTCTGGGATCTTTGGGTTGGATGGCACCAAAGGGGGCATCAGTGGCAGCCATTAGCACACTGGAGACATCCTTTGGGTGATGTTGCTTTCCAGGCTAATACATGTCTTGGCTTAAGATGCCCAAGGCACAGCTTTTGAGTTCTACTCCCAGACAGTTCTTCGCATCTCAGTATGGATGGCTCGCATCTCCTCTTCTCAGCATCTCCACTGCCCCTCCTCGTGTTCAATTACCATAAACTTTGCTGGGCCATTGCCATAATTTCCTAACAGGTTGTCTTGCTTCCACGCTTGCCTTTGTCCCTCCAACATTGCAATTCACTCTTCACAATACAGCCAAAGTGCTCTTTTAAATACACAGCTCTGATTTTATCATTCCTTCATTTAAAAGCCTCTGATAATATCCCATCTCAATAAAATAAAACCCAAACTCCTTGTGGTAACCATAAAGGCCTATGATTTTTTTTTTAAGATTTATTTACTTATTTGAGAGAGAGAGAGAGAGAGAGAGAGCAATGGGGGAGGGGCAGAGGGAGAGGGAGAGAGACTCCTCAAGCAGACTCCCTGCAGAGCATGGAGCCTGACAGAGGACTCAGTCTCACAACTCTGAGATCATGACCTGAACCAAAATCAAAAGTAAGACACCTAACCAACCGAGCCACATAGGCCCCCCCCCCCAATAAGGGCCTAGGATTTAACACCTGCTTCCTTTTTAATCCTACTTTGTATATCCCTTCCCTTTGCACCTCATATTCCAGACACAGTAGCTTCCCCCCTCCCCACCCTCACTGGTCTTTAAAGGACCTCTGGTGCTTTAAACACACTGACCTTATTCCTACCTCAGAACCCTTGTAATTATTGTTCTCTTTGCCTACCATCTCTTCCCCACATCTTTCCATGGCTACTTTTTCTTATAACTCAGATCTTAGCTAGTAGCTCTTTAAACTTTAATGTGAACACTTACAGCCTTTTTGGCTTGTTTTTTTCCCCCTCTAAACCACTGCATCAAACAATTAAGAGACAAACTCCCATTTGACATTCTGCTGCATAGAAAAGATCCTGCTCTTTTCCTCCATGTTAGCCTCTGATTGTCTTCTCTATCCAGCTTATTTCAGCAAATAGACTTCTCTATCCAAACTCAGAAACTGAGTAGATACATTTACTTATTAAATAAATCCATACCATCTGAACTTTGATTACTCAAGAGAACTTTGGTTATTTTTTTTGATGAAGCTCAAGAAGCAGCTAATGCACTGGGTGGCATCCCTTATTATTCAGACTTATATCCAAACTCTCATAGGTTTACGTAATGAAGGATGCATATAGTTTATTTATTTGGGTGTTTTTGGGGTGTGTATAGGGTCTGTATTCACACTCTAGAATATGAGCTTTATTGAAGGCAGATCTGTATCCTAGCCTTATGGTTTATTCAGTATAGTGCCTGGTGCATAATAGATGCTCAGTGAATAGTTGTTGATTGAATGAGTGAAGAGAATGTTAGGTGCAGGGGCTTACTGTTTACTAAAGCCAGAGTGGAGATCTCCATCTTTCTTCCACTTTGGTTTTGTGCAGTCCATTTGTGGACAAATTTCTAGGCCCTCAGAGATATCTCATTTCTACTTCTTATTAGATCTAGCCCATAATGGCTACCCATTGTAATCTCTTTGGATGCCACTTAGGCCATTAGCTACATTCTAAACTTCCTCAAAACCATTCATTTCATAAAAGTGCATTTTTAAAGCACTGACTATGTGTTAACCTAGTAGTAGCTACTGTGTGTGTGTGTGTGTATGTGTGTGTGTGTGTGTGTGTATTGCATGGGGGAGGGACTATGGGAAAGAAAGAAAAGGAAGACATAATCCTGGTCATTAAGAAGTTCTTCAGGGCTATTGATATATCTGAATTTTTTGGTTTGACTTTCAAACCCTCTGAAATTTGGCTCTTGTCTTTCCCCACCCACATATTCAGCCACCTGTGTCTTATCTCTCTCCCTTCACTGGTATCAGGCACATCTTCTCACGATCTCAAATTTGGCACATTTATTTTACCTTAGAGCTTTGTTTGTTACATCCTATCTCCCACTCAACCTACAGTATGCAGTTATTGTCCCAATTTTACAGATAGGATTACTGAGATTTATTATAAAGAGGAGTTTTAGACTGGATTTTCCAGGCCAATAAGAAATACTGGCTCTATTTTATTTTATTATATTTTGAGAGAGAAAGAGAGAGAGAGAGTAAATGAGGGGCAGAGGAAGAAGGAGAGAGAGAATCTCAGGTAGACTCCACACTCAGCATGGAGCCTGACACCAGGCTTGACCTCACAATCCTGAGATCATGATGTGAGCCAAAGTCAAGAGTTGGATGCTGAACCTACTGAGCCACCCAGAAGACCCTCTCTCCATTTTATAGATTAGAAGAGAAGCTTGGAGGGATTAAATAACTTTCCAAGGTGGAGACAGGAATTAAATCTAGAGTTTTATGGCTCTAAGTCCAGTGCTTTCAAAGTGTTGACATGAGAATTAAATGAGATTAAGTATATATAAAGCCCCCCACACAGTGACTGGCTCATAAAGACCCTTAAAACTCAGTGTCTTTATAGAGAAGTTAAATTCATTCCCCATTAATAAAGTAAAAAACAAAACAAAACAAAAAAAAACCAACACATGAATTACTCTTCTTTAAATAATGCACTGAGGTGCAGCTCATAGCAAAATAAGGGAATTTATATGAAGTCTTAACTTTGAACATCTGCAGTATTCATTTTCTGTTCAGAACACCTCTGCCCATGTGTTGCTGTCCATGGTGCTGACACATCGCTGTCTCATCTCTGCTGAGAATTTTGTACTAAAGGTGAGGATCAAGAGTGGTAACAGAGGAAGTAGAAACATGGAGACAAAATGGACAGAGCTGTTGGAAGGACCTATTTGCTTACAGGAATTTCCAGGGAGAAAAAAGAGAGGGCTTTATTTGCTTTTCTTTTCAAATACTGTTATCCTTTGTCACTCAAACTCAGGAAATTGAATAGCTGCAAATATATTTTCAGATAAATCCCCTGCTCTCCAAACTCTTGTTACCCATGTTATCAGAAAATCAGGAAGCAAACAAATTTGTAAAATACAGTATCTCTCACTGTACAAACTTTTCTATTCAATCTCAGAAATTGAAAATTTTAGATAATTTAGGACAGTTGTAATTGCAGTTAATTCATTTTAATAATATTTATTGAACCTTCTATGTTCTAGGGACTGTACTTGGCAACCAGACACAGAGTAGTAACCAAGAAGAATAGGGTCTCTGTTGTCATGGATATGGCATTTTTGTGGGAGACTGAAGATAAATAAATGCAACTAATTTGAGATACTAATATATACTACAAAGAAAATAATAGAAAGTTATCAAGAAAGAAACTTATCTTTTTTCCTTGGGACTTACACATGTGGAGAATGTTGTATATAAGTGATAATACTTGAGGTTGCTAAGATCTACTTAGTGCTATATGCCAGGCATTCTGAATATTTTACCTGTATTAACTCATTTAATAATCCCAGCAATTCTAAGAAGTGGCTACTATTATTATTCCCATTTTATAGCTGAGGTGGCCAAGGCCCAGGGAAGTTAAGTACTTGCCCAGGGTCATTTGCCAAGTCTGTGGTAGAGTTGAGATTTGAAGCCAGATAGTCTGGTTTCAAAGGCCACCACAGAATCTGAAATATCCAGAGGCTAGTGGTGAGGGAGAAATGAAGATATGTGAAGAAAGGGATAAAAGAAGCAATTTCCTCAAGCACACAGGCAGACAAGGAGTTCGGAATCTCAGGAGAGGGAGGACTTCTAGAGAAACTCGTGCAGAACTCTTGGTTTGCTTTCTCAGAGCTTAACTTTCTGGTCTTCATGAATCAATCTTCATTTTCCCCACTTGTGACACCAGTGATTCTGTTGCTGAGACCTGATTCCTAATGAGATTCTGCTCCACTGGCTTCTGGATAGGCCTACATCCCATCACTCACAAGAAGTCAGTTTTAATCAGGATTTTATGTGACTACCTTCTATCTCTGAGAGGAACTTCAGAGACAGGGGAAGAAGCTGACTGTCAGTTTGCTTTATGGAAAGTTTCGCACTGAACGCTTTGAACACTTCTCTAGGTCATCCATTTTTCCTTTGTTTGAAGGAAACTTGGTGATACATGGACCTGATTCTGACTAATCTGTCCTCAGATTACTTACTTTGTAGGCCAATTCAGTTTCTCAAGCTGACCGTGGAGCTTATTTCATTGGGTGCCATTTGTCATTGGAGTTTTAGTATTTTATTTACAATACCAAACAAAAATTACATCTAATGGGAGAATTGGCATCTTCCACATTAAGGGGTAAAGAAACCTAACAAACAAATGCCAAATGCAGGTATATCCAAGAAATAATTATCTTTATTACCAAAACATGCTTCAGGGAGTATTATGTGATCTCACTGAAAGAACATAAACTGCTAAGTCAGTGAGACTTGGGTCCAAGCCTTGGTTCTACTGCTTGTGAACTCTGTGACCTTGAGAAAATAGTAATTTATGAAACGTGGTCCTCTTGTGTCTTAAAAATGGGGTTAAGGGGCGCCTGGGTGGCTCAGTGGGTTGGGGCCTCTGCTTTCAGCTCAGGTCATGATCCCAGGGTCCTGGGATCGAGCCCCGCATCAGGCTCTCTGCTCAGTGGGGAGCCTGCTTCCTCCACTCTCTCTGCCTGCCTCTTTGCCTGCTGGTGGTCTCTGTCTGTCAAATTAATAAATAAAATCTAAAAAAAAAAAAAAGATGCAGAACTATTCCATCACTGCAAAGATCTCCCTTTAAAAAAAAAATGGGGTTAACCCTGAATCTCATAGAGTTATCTGTCAAGGTCAAATGAGATTATGAAGATGGAGTTCCTAGCACAGTGCCTAGCAATGTAAATGCTAGTTGATCTTTCCTTTTTCAATGCAAACTTTGTATGAAGTATAACATACGTAATAGAAAAACATACAAACTGTAGGTACACAGCTTCAATTTTGCAAATGAACATATCTATGTAGCCAGAACCTGGATCAAGAAACCAGCCCACCTGAATACCTACTTTGTCTCCTTCCAATTCCTATCTCACCCTACCATAGATAAGTTTTAAATGTTTTTGAAATTCATATAAATGGGATTATAGAGTGCCTCACTGGTGTCTTTTGCTCAACATTGTGTTTACGAGATCCATCCATGTTGGGAGGTATAACTGGGATTTGTCCATCCTCATTCTATATAATATTCCACTAGATCAATTAATCCATCCTGCTGTTAGTGGCCATTTGGGTGGTTTCCTTTTTATCTATTATGAATTTTCCTGTGTGTTATCATTCTAGTACATGTCTGTTGGTGTAACTTGGGTAAACATTTCTATTGTATATGGATAGGCATACCTCAGAGAGACCAAGGGATCTATTCCAGACCACCACAGGAAAGTGACTATTACAATAAAGTGAGTCAAGTGAATTTTTTGGTTTCCCGGGGCATATAAAGGTTACATTGACATGATACCAGAGTCTTTTAAGCGTGCAATAGCATTATGTCTAAAAAAAAAAAAACCCAATGTACATACCTTAATTAAGAAATTCTCTATTGCTAAAAGTTGCCAGTCATCACCTGAGCTTTCAGGGAGTCATAATCTTTTTGCTCGTAGGAGGGTCTTGTGTTAGTGTTATGGCTGCTGACTGATCAGGGTGGTGGTTGCGGAAGGTTGGAATGGTTGTGGACATTTCTTAAAATAAGACAATAATGGGGCCCTGGGGTGGCTCAGTCTCTGAGTGTCTGAGCCTTCGGCTCAGGTCATGATTCCACAGTGTTGGGATCGAGCCCTGCATCAGGCTCCATGCTCAGCGGGAATCCTGCTTGTCCCTCTCCCACTCCCCCTGCTTGTGTTCCCTTTCCAGCTGTTTCTCTCTCTGTCAAATAAATAAATAAAATCTTAAAAAAAATAAGACAGTAATGAAGTTGGCTGCATCAACAGACTCTTCCTTTTACGGATGGTTTCTCTGTAGAATGCGGTGGTGTTTGATAACATTTTACCCACAGTAAAACTTCTTTCAAAATTGGGGTCAGTCCTTTCAAGTCCTGCCAGGGCTTTATCAACTAAGCTTATGTAATAGCCTAAATCCTCTGTTGTCATTTCAACAGGCTTCACAGCGTCTTCCCCAGGAGTAGCTTCCATCTCAAGAAATCACTTTCTTTGCTCATCCATAAGGAGCAATTTCTCATCCATTAAAGTATTATTGTGAGATTGCTGTAATTCAAATATGACAATAATGAAAAAGTTTAAAATATTGTGAAAATCATCAAAATGTGACGCAGACACTAAGTGAGCAAATGTTGGGGAAAATGGCACCAATAGATTTGTTCAATACAAGATTTCTACAAACCTTCGATTTAAGGGAAAAAATTCAGTATCTTTGGGGGTGCCTGGTTGGCTCAGGCAGTTAAGCATCCAACTCTTGATTTTGGCTCAGGTCATGATTTCAGGGTCCTGAGATCAAGCCCCATGGCGGGTTACAATCTCAGCACAGAGTTTACTTGTCTCTCTTCCTCTGCTCCCCCCTCCACTCCACTCTCTCTCTCTCAAATAGTGTTTTAAAAGTGCAGTATGTTTGAAGTGCAAGAAAATGAAGTATGCCTGTATGCATTTTTATTGGGCATATTTCTAGGAGTGGAATTTCTGAGTCATGGGATATGTATGTATGCTCAACTTTGGTAGACCCTGTCAAATAGTTTTCCAAAGTGGTTCTTTTTTCTTTTCCTACTTTTTTCTGATTCCTTTTTTTTTTAATTACAAAGAAATATAGAATATATCTTAAAGTTCTTTTAAATAAGTAGGTTAGTACCTCTATCACATGAATCTATTTGTCAAAATTGTATCAATGACCTATACCTTCACTTAGATTCCCATATATAAAATGAAGTATGTCTGGGTGTATCTGTAACTTTGTTCCTGAGATCCCCATTTCCTGGGATTTCTTCTCTCCGTCATCAAAAAGTCATTTGACAGTTTCAAATACAGTGGGGCTTAAACTGGTCTATTTTCAGTAGAGGTTTCAGGGTTTATTCGAAGCTCTTTTCACCTCTCAATTATATGAATACAGCCATCCAATTATTCACGTGTTCTCACCGAGTCTTGGCTTGCTGTTCTAATGTGCAACAGGGATGGCCAGAAGTACAGAGTGGGTACCTTCGTTATTGAGCTCAAACAATATTCACAAAAATTCCACCTTCTACACTGCCTCAAAAAATGTAATTTCTAAACCATGTAATTTCTTTCTCCTTAACCATGGAAGTTTTTCCTTTCTGATTTAAGAAGCTCTATGCCATCTTCCACCATCATCATCATTTTTTGCTTACCTCTTTATAGGTGTTACTTTATTTAATTTTCATGGCAAGCCCACCAAGTGGGAATCCTTACAGATTATCCAGCCAAGGCACAGAGAGGTTAAGGAAGTTGCTCCAAGACAGCTCCTGACTGGTGGAGTCAAGTTTCTAACTCCAGGCCATGGGACTCTGGAGTCAGAGCTCCTGCTGTCACACCTCTTCACAGGTCCCAGGCTTTTCCTCACAAGTATTTAAAAACATGACACCCCATGCACAAAACTCTCTGAAGTGAATCTTCACGTATGAATATTCTCCTTAGTCAGTTCTTTAGTTGGTTGCCAGGAGCATCTCCAGCAAACGCCCATTACCTGTGCTTTTAGTCAGTGAAGGTTGAAAACTGCAACCGTGCATTCTGTCTCCTGTCTCTCCTTGCCAACCAGCTCAATATTCTGCCGCCAACACAACCTTTCCCTTTTATCCCTGCTACTCGATACTCCCAAGCTTGATATACCTTGGAATCAGAATCAGCTGTAAATCCACCCCAGCTGAACCCCCCTCCCCACTTCTGTCTGATGATCCCTCTGGAGTTCCCACTGTCATCAGATTGAGCCTTCACCTATAATGTCTGCTGGTCCTCTCGTGATTTCAGGTCTGAGAGCAATGGGGACAGTTCCTTCCTTTCACCATCTGTGCTCTCTAGGAGGTTAATGTAGCAATATTTGTAACAATTAGTGAAAAGGAGTCTTCTCTTGGATCCTTCCCACTAGTAGCTACGGTTCTGGGTTTGTTTTTCTATGGACAGGATTTTGGCATCCGAGAGTATCATTCCAAGACGACCAAATATTTCGGAGGCAAAGTGAAAGATTCGAATGTTTGACCTCCATAATAACAATAACTTATATTTATTGAGCACGGACCATATGCTAGGCATTATTCAGGGTAAATTATGTATGGCATAGGTCCTATTAATTTGTCAACACAACAACCCTGAGAGGCTGGTTATTGTCCCCATTTTATAGGTGAGGAAATTGAGACAGGGAGAGTTCAGAAATTTTCCCATGGCTGTCAGCTTTACAGTGGCAGCACCAGAATTTGAACCCAGGCAGTCTGACTCTAACAATGTTTATTTATTCTGCATTGCTGTCCAATGGTGGATGTGTTCTGGAAAGCCAGCTCTATCTGAAGTTAGGAAACTGGGATGGGTCCTGGCTCTGCCATTTATTAGTGGGCCATTTAAAGGGGAGGGGACACTGAGTTTCTTTTTTTGTAAAATGGGGAACCTCCAGGACGATATTCTGTCCAATAAGAGTACCATATGCACACGTGCTTGTGAGCTAGACAGTGGGGGCCAGAGGCGGACTTGGGAGTATTACCTCCTTGTACTACTCTCCTGGAGATGCAGCCTCAGCTTGTGGAGGTTTGGCGCAAAGCACATGATGGGGCCACAAGGCGCTGGTATCAGAAAGCCAACTGATATTTTGTCAAGCAGATGTGTGGCTTCATCACCATTTCTGATATAGTCAAACTATAAAAACACCCTGATTTGGGCCCATTGGAAGAACATAAAAATATTTGAAGGGCTTCTGAAATTGGACTTCACTTGATATGGGAGGTCTGCTTTCTTAGATCTACTGAGGCCAAATTCCAGTTTGTTGCAGGAACTCACCTCCCCCTAAACTCAGGCCCAGAGGTGGGACAGATGGAGCACAGAGAGCATGATGCCTGGGGAAGAGGCCCCCAAGGTGGGTGGCCCTTAGAAGGAATGAGGTCTGGCCCTGCTCAGTTTTCTATGCCAAACTCACAGGCAGCTTGATTTCCAGGGAAAACTCCTAATTGCTGCCGTGGCAGTACCTTAAGTGTGAAACAGCGAGGCACCGTGGAAAGAACACAAGGAGGTTTGGGTCCTGTTGAACACTGGTTCCCCCCAATCCCATCAGATTACCTGCAGCTAAAACAAGGTTGAGTTCTTTGCTTGCTCCAGTCAGGCAAAGCATCTCAGAATGAGGGAAGTACAGTTGGGGTATTTACGAGGTTTCCAGGGTCCTGGATTAGGATTAGATGAGGATTAAGGTATAATAGTTTCAGATTAGTGGTCACAGCAGGGCAAGAGTTTCAAAGGGTCTTGGAATATCAAAAGTCATTTGATGGTGTACACTGAAATATCAGGTGGTTGTAAGTGGGTTTGGGGAAAGTTAGGTGCAACTTTTGTCTTCCTGGCCAAGAGTTTCCCGGAAGAGTAAAGTCATGTTAATGACGGCAGTGGAGTTGTAAAGTCCTATCAGGGAAGTCAGCTGAATTGTCACATCGGTGTAGACAGTAAGCTGTGTGGGTGTAGACACTTTTCAGTTTTCATTCCAACTCCTGGCAGTAGTAGCTTACCCACTGTGTGAGCTGTCGTTAACCTGTGAAATGGAGATATCCATACCTACTTTACAAGAGATTTTTGAGGATTGAATCATACAATATGTATAAAATACCTTGAACAGAATAAGTGCTCAACCATGAGTGAGTTTCTGAGCTTTCAGAAATAGCTTCCAAAACTATCTTGAGGAACGAGGCCTCTGCATAATCATGGAGCTGCTACCAGAGTTGGCGGTTGGAGAATCATGCGGCTGTAGGAACAGCCCAGGGCCCAAGAGCGGATGTGATGCCCCCTGCTTTCTATGCACATGACCTAGCTTCAGACCAAAATCTTGTGCAGTGCTTCTCCTTCATGGAACCTAATTCTCACTCAAAACCCTAGCAGCAAGGGCACTCTGGGAAGTATACGTTTTGGTTTCCTAGCCTCTGTGTGAGAGAAACAGGTGGGATTGGGTGTGGACCAAGGCAGTTCATGTGATCCAACACAGCATGCTGTTAAAACTTTGCTGTCAAGTAAGGGTGGCTTCGGCAGTGAGTAGCCCCAGGCACTGACCTCTGCTCCTTCCCCCATCCTTATTCCACGGACCACTAGAGTCTTACTCTCCAAGGGGAGCAGAGGCAAGGAGAAGAGAAATAAATTGCTCTACTTTGCTTCCTGCAGAGAAAGGAGGAAAGGTTAAAAAACCAGTGGCTACTGGTATAATGTACAGATCACCAGAGCTGAAGATTTATATCCGAGTGTCTACCCAGGTTCATTGCCCCCATTCTGCCTACCCCAGGCTTTCCCCTGTAACCCAGATGTAGCTCATAACCTTCCTCTCCCACCTACCCCTCCAGCCTTACTACATCTTGTACTTAGCCTGCTGAGTATTTAGTCATTCACGAATTATGCCACCTCACACAGTGGCATGAGAAACGGGTATCTCTGTTGTGCATCCCAGTATTTCCCACCACTATCTTGCAAATCCCTATGAGATGTGTTCTCTGAATGAAAAGGGACAAGAGTGCTGTTTGAAGAAGGTGAAAGCCTGAGCTTTGGCCTTAGGACTGCCCGTTTCCTTGCTGTGTATATTGGTCTATTAGGATTGCCTTCACAAAGTACCACACACTGGGTGGCTTTAAACAACAGAAATTAATTTTCTCACAGTTCTGGGGGCTGGAAGTCCAAAATCCAGGTTGTGGCAGGTTTGACTTCCCCTGAGGCCCCTCTCCTTGACTTGCCAAAGACTGCTTTCTTGCTGTGTCCTCCTGTGGCCTTTTCTCTGTGTACATGGGTCCCTGGTATATTTTTCCTCTTAGGAAGGTAACAGTCCAGTTGGATTAGGGTCCTACCTTTATGATATCACTTAGCCTTAATTACCTCTAATAAAGGCCCATCCCCAAATACAGTCACACTAGGGATTAGGGCTTCAGCATGAATTTGGGGGGTGGTCACAATTTGGTCTATAACACTGTGTGATCTTGGGCAAGTCATTTAACCTCTGGCTTCAGTTCCGTTATGTATGAAATGAAGGGATGGGGGCAGATGGCTTCCTTTCTACTCTTTGATTCTCTCATCTCTTTGGGGGAGTTCAACTCTTAAATGGCATTGAGAGGGTGACTTGTTTTCTTAAGTGAGACCAGTGGGTTATGTCACCTTCTCTGTGACCTTGCCTGTCCACTGAGGAGTCCCTGACTACTGGGTTTCCATCGCTTCTTCTAGCACTTTCCATACTCATTGCATTGTGTTTGTAATAAATTCCTGGCACCTCTGTCCTCCCCACGGTCTTTACAGAAAAGGATTCCTTCCTTACCTTAACTCAAGGAGGAAAGGCCAAGCCTACCCTGCAGGATTGGCAAGTAGAAAACACCAAAGCCATATTCTAGGCCCCAGTTTAGTTTTTGTTTGTGCCTTTTCCCTCTGGTGGGTCTTGTACCTGCTCCCCCTTTATTCTCATCCCGCACTCCATGGCTAAAAATGAGCGTTTATTTTATTTCTGGTGGTAACGGGATTCCCTCAGATAACGGTTGTGATGTTCAAGAAGTACAAATAGGTGAAGAGGATTAAAAGTTACAAACATCCAGTTATAAAATAAATAATTCACAAGCAGGGATGTAAAGTACCACACAGGGATTATAGTCGATTAAAAAAAAGAAAGAAGTACAAAGTCAAGCAAGCTCACACGTTATTACCGAGGAGAACCACTGCCTTTGTTA
Organism: Martes martes; assembly: GCF_963455335.1. Lineage (NCBI taxonomy): Eukaryota > Metazoa > Chordata > Mammalia > Carnivora > Mustelidae > Martes > Martes martes. Next base: position 30,231,642 of record NC_137898.1, on the reverse strand, counting down.
GGTAGCAGAAAGAGGCCTCTCTGGAAGGGAAGGTTAATGTTCATTTTCACAGTGAACTATAAAAAGGTCATCAGGAGCAATAAAATTTTCATAGTGTTTATGCTGTCTCCTCTGGCTTGGCCTGTGTTCTTGAGATCATCTAAGGCAGGAGCTATATGATTTAGAGCTTTAGTTGATCTGCATAATCCATTAAAATGTCACTTTTTTAATTGCAGAAGCTATTTCTCTGCAGCACACACCTGCTGCTGGAATTTATAGCCAGGACACAGTGTGATTTAGGTTTGGAATGAATGTGGTTATCTCCGCCATCCCGGGTTGCCCTCGGGAATGTGGCTGTGACTGTCCCCAGGAAGTGGAGGCGAGTAGAAAAGACTCCCTCACCAGGAAGTTCTGTGTTCTCCACCGCGCACCTCTGTGGACGCACTTCTCTGCTTCAGAAATTGCTCTGAGGGTGCTGCGTTCATACAGGGAAGAAATGCGTGTGCAGCACCAGGTAAGAAGGGGTTTTGAAGAAGGCTTTGGAAATTGACTGCTTATAGCAAACTGGTGGTCGCGCTTGGACCAGGAAACTGCAGAAGGAGCTTTCATGTGTGTATATCATAGGGAATGGTTTGGACAGCATAGAGAGGCTTGCTTCTTGAATCCCAGGACTATGTGTCTCTAAAGTAACCAGATTTTAGGGATACCAGTATTGGACTCAGGCTTCTGAGATGTTCACCAGAAAGACGAGAGCTCCTAGAACAGGGGCAGGCAGCTGTGAAAGCTGAGGTGTGCTGATGCTAGAGAGGATGTGGACATAGCCAGAGAGGAGAGGGAGTCTGCGATGCTTATGAAAATCACCTACGGCATGGAGATGTGACAGCTCTGAGCTTCTGGTGGGTAAGAAACCAGCTGAAATGAGTGCTGATCCTCTGAGTCAAGTGTGGAGCTTTTTCATGCATGGATAACCTTGACCCTAAAGAGTCTGACTCAGTAGGTCTGGGGTGGTTGCCCTCAGAAGCTAAGCCAGGTTTTGGGAATCATCAAGATGAGAAACAGGAAAGAAAACAATTGGGAGTAGCATGGCACTGTGTTAAGAGCATTGGCTCTAGAGTCACATAGCCCAAGTTCAAGTCCCACTTAGGCAAATCACCGCTGGAAAACCCATTTCCTGCCCTCTTCCCAGGTGTGCTTTGTTAGACCTCAGAACCTGGAAAACTAAAAATTACTTTTCCAGGGCTCTCCTACAGAGAGGGTTCTGGATGTGAGCTAGGGTCAGCCAATTGGAGGTACTTCCGTGATACCAAGAATCAAAGGCTACACTTCGGCTATGGCTCTTTCTCCAGGAGAGCAAAGGCATGGCTGTGTTGGCTGCTTTTCTACAGCATCCTGACTCTTCGGGTGTGTTCTTGGAAGCTTAAGCCATTCCTTAATCCATTTATTTATTATCCTTGGTAAACCCCTTCCTGCTTATGTTGGTTTGTCTGCAATGGAAGTCTAGTTGATACATGGGGACAATAATATCTGAGTCAAAGTGTTGTTGGGAGGATTAATGAGATAATGTATGATAAATATCCATAAGTAGCTGGACTCTGTAAAATTAAATACTTTTCAGAAAGAAACAAGACCTCCAGCTAGAAGACACTGGAGGAGACTTTTGGAGGATTCCCTGTTGATCAGGGAATCGGTCATGCGGTATCTCTGAGCATCTGTGCGCACTTCCATCTCAACGTTGAAATTCATGGTTGCCCAGGTGAATCGAAGCTCTCTGGTCCTTCATAAAACACAAAGCCTTGGCACCCAAGACGGATGATTGTAAAATCTAAGTCCCAGATACACACTGGTGTTGGAGTGTTCTATAGAGCCTGTCTGTGGACTCTCCTTGCGCTGATGGCAGAGGTCAAGAACACAGACTCCAGAGTCAACTTTACAAGTTCATATGCCTTGTCTCCCTCTCTAGCTTAGGTTGTAACTCTTACCTGCTCTGCTTTCAGCTCTCTGAGCTCAGCTTTCCCACCCGTAGAATGAGGGTATGAGTATCTCCCTTAGCATTGCTGTGAGGCTTGAATGAACTAATGCATCTGAACGACTCAGCCTAGCCAGGTACGGTGCAAGTACATACATCATAAATGTTAGCTACTGGAAGGCTGAGAATGATCCTTTACCCAGAGAGCTTCTTCTAAGTAAGAAATATGCCTGGGTCTTTTTCACAAGCTAGTTAGCCATTTCTCGTGGATAATCTTGATAATGTACAGCTGTAGGTCTAGGCCTATCTCAGAATATTCTGATTTTAACATGGTAGATGATTTGGCACAATTCCATGGCTGGATCGTTTAGTTGGTTTTATTATTGCGAGAAATCTTCACTGAAGGATGATCCGATTTAGGTTTAAAAGTAGACGAGAAGGGTAGATATCCTGGCATTTTTCTCAGAGTGACTAGATGCTTGCCAGTTTAGTGGATGGGGATAATAATTATGCTACAGTGGCATCATTGTTATTTTTTTTAATAAACACATTCAGACTTTTGAATTTAGCCAGCATTTTGTTAAAATATTTACCTTCCCATGCTGCAGTGATGGTCATGATTAATGAATATTATAGCCATTTTTTTCCAGACCATCTGGTTTATTTCTGTGTCATTAATATTCCAAAGAAAGGAGGTTCAATGCAAGGAACTGGTTCTGCTTCGTGAAGCTATCCAGAGAGACCCAGGTTCTTTGCTCTCACTGTTCAGCAATTTCCTAAGATGTGCTCCTTGTTTATACAGTAGAAGCTGGCTTACCAGTTATGTATCTTCTGTCCCAACCCAAAAGAAGGGTATGCAAGAGTACAGGGACAGCATCTTCTTTTTCTTTGTAAGAAAAGAACCTTACTTTTGTTCACATTCCTTTGGTGAGAACTTAGTCAGATGGTCACACCTATCTGCAAAGGATAGCCAATCTTATAAAAAAATTTTTATTTAGGAGCGCCTGGATGGCTCAGTTGGTTGAGTGTCTGCCTTTGGCTCAGGTCATGATCCCGGGATCCTGGGATCAAGTCCTGCATCGGGCTCCTTGCTCAGCAGAGAGCCTGCTTCTCCCTCTGCCCGCTGCTCCCCCTGCTTGTGCGCTCTCTATCAAATAAATAAGTAAAATCTTTAAACAAAATTTTATTTATTTATTCTTAAAATTCCATTATAATTAACATACCATGTTATATTAGTTTCAGGTTTACAATATAGTGATTCAGCAAGTACCCAGTGCTCATCACAGTAAGTGTACTCTTAATCCCCTTCACTTTTTTCACTCGTTCCCTCCCCAACCGTCAGTTTGTTCTGTATATTTAAGAGTCTGGATTTTTCTTTGTCTCTTTTTTTTCTTTGTTTGCACATATGAATGAAATCATATGGTATTTGTCTTTCCCTGAGTCACTTCTTTTTTAAAAACTTTATTCATTTATTTATTTGAAAGAGAGCACATGCACGTGGGCACTCAAGCAGGGAGGGAGCAAAGGGGGAGGGAGAGGGACAAGCTGACCCCACGCTGAGTGGGGAGCCAACGCAGGGCTTGATCTCTCAACCCTGAGACCATGACCTGAGCCCAAACTGAGAGTTGGGCACTCAACCAACTGAGCCACCCAGGTGCCCCTCTCTGCGAGACTTATTTTACTTAGGATCTCATGTAATTATACCCTCCCTCTCCATCCATGTTGTTGCAAATGGCAAGATTTCATTCTTTATTATGACTAATACTCCATTTGTGTGTGTGTGTGTGTGTGTGCGCCATTTCTTCTTTATCTCCTCTGTGGCAGGCTCTATTCTAAACCCTTTTTATTTATTTATTTATTTATTTGACAGAGAGAGAGAGAGCATGAATAGGCAGAGAGGCAGGCAGAGAGAGAGGGGGAAGCAGGCTCCCCGCTGAGCAGAGAGCCCGATGCAGGGCTTGATCCCAGGACCCCGGGATCATGACCTGAGCTGAATACTCTAAACCCTTTTAACATTTTGTCTCTTTCACTTCTTACACCAACTATGTGAGGGAGGTAGTTCATAGGTGAGAAAACTGAGGCACAGAGAGAGGTAAAGTGACTTGCCCAAGGTCACACAGCAAGTATATGTAGAGCTGGGATTTTCATCTGGCCTGTCAGATCGCAGGGCTCACATTCATGCCCACTGAAACTGGAAAGAAAAGAGAGAGGGGGACAAAACCTGAAAGTCCATTGCACAGAGTAGAGAAACCTGAGCTTGTGCAACCTTCATCTGGGTCTCACCTTGGCCCTGGCCCCTACAGTGTTTCATTGATAATGTGGTGCAGTTGACCTCAGGACATGAGGGACAGAGGACAGAAGGACAACCTTCTCCCAGGCTCTCCCCATACAGTGGTCGGAAGTGTCAGCTGGGAATATTTCCTTTCAGACTCTAGATTTATAATAAAATCTTAGCAAGCATCTTTAAGAAAAAGTGAATTTCAGGTGTTATGAGGTATTTGGGACTACAAAAATGGGTAAATGGAAATAAAGTAAGTATTTCCAACTCAGTAGAAGATTCCCTGGTAGAGAAGTGGAATCTTATATTGGAGATGTAGGAGTTTTTCCTCACAAAGTTGGGTGTGGTGGTGGTTTGCAGTTGTGGATAAGGCTTGGATGGTGAAGCCTTTGGTCGCTACTGACATTTGCATGAGCTGAATCAGAGATGGGGATTTTCCTGGAAGGCTGCAGAGGGTACATCCCAGGAGAGGGTACATCTGGGCTTGGTGAGAGAAGAACCATCATACCAAGGGCTGACCAAGTTCCTATTCTGTCTCTGCCCTTCTGTCCCACTTTCTTTGCCCCACACCTTCTCTCATTTCTGCTTCTCTCTCTGTCTTCTCCTTTATGTTTCTCTGGGTCCATGGTACTTTCTCTGGTACAAGTAGCCAACGTGAAGTGGCAGCATGGAGTCCAGTGTCCCACACACAACCAACAGAAGAATCTGTGGTCCAGCCACGGCCTGATTGGAGCAAGGCCAGAAGTGAAGGATATCCCCTGGGCCTGGTGTTCACACTCGGGCCAGCTGGCAATAGAGGATGGTAGTGAACCATCTTAAAGTTTTTAAAAGAGAATATTTTGTAGAGAAGGGGCTGTGTGCTGGACAGATGTTCCAAAGGTGTCTTCCACAGCTGGATAAAATGGCCATATATGAGTCATTTACCTTGTACAAAACCCTCTACTGTCTGAGAGTGGAAATCAGGACTGCCCCAACTGTTCTGAATAATTTTATTTATACCCCAGTCTAAAGCTTCTGGACAGATAGGTGTCCAAGGAGGTAAACAAAGGGAAATGAAGCTACAGCTCTCTCTGCACCAGTGACAAAGGCACCTCGCTTAGAAAGTGGAGTTTACTGAAAGACTTACAACCTGGAAGATGCCGGAGGTTTATCTCCTTAGAGATTAAACCATTAAACATGGTTTTGGAGTCAGCTAGTGGAAGAATACACTCAGCAAAACTAGATGAATCTAAACTAAAAAACTAAACTAAAACTAAAAAAAACTAAACTAAAAAAATCTGAAACAATGAAAAATTTAGTCTGGAGAATTAGTTTACCAGAATGTGTGGCGGATGCCACAGAACGATCAACGCTTTTTACAGATCTCCATTGTCAACGCTGGCCTTGGTGACATTGCCAGTGGGTTTCCCCTCACTGTTCTCATTTTCTGTGCCAGATTTGGAGGACTTCACTGAAAATCTACAAAATCTACAAAAATCTACAAAAGTGAATTATCTTTTAGAAGAGTCCATTTCTCCTGACTTGATATCATTTTGCGTTTGTACAAGGAGCCTGTGGAGTAGTCTTTCAACAGGCTTTGCCCAAGCACTTGCTGGTGCTTTACTTAATCACAGTTTTATGAACTCTTTGTACGCCACCAGCAAATTTTATGGCTCTAGAATCTTGCTCAGGAGACAGACACTGATTTTTCCTGCAGTTGATTTTAAAGGCTTTACCATCTGGGATTTTTAGTAACTTGTAAATAGCAAATGGCTGCCATGTTTTCAGGATTTTGTTGCCCAAACTCTAGATTGGTTATGTGGGAAATGCGTGGTAATAAATAAATAATGTAAATTTGTTTCACTTTGATCTGTGGAGCTAATGGTCAAAATAGATGTTAATAACCGATATCTTATTAATTTGATTTCTTGCCCAAATGCTTAACTTAGTGGATAAAAGGAAAATGTTACTGTATTAATTTGGATTTCCTAAGAACGTTTGACCCCTGATAAAATACCATTTCTCATCTTCCCCTCCCTTACAGCAGTGTTACTACATTCAGAAAATGGAAACCAAGCAGGGTTTAATTGACTTAATCAGGAGTTATATTTGCTTGCAAGGAGCAGAATGCACCTGAACTAAAAAGCCTTCTATTTTGGAAAGCATTCAAGGGTCTCTCATGGAACCCAGTGGTTGGAGTACGGCTGAGTCTGCCTAAAATGTGGAACTGGAGCAGCTAATCTCTCTAAGTTTCTCTCTTGTGAGTGTCACACTTGCAAGTCATCTCATCTCTTCTGTTCTTCTCTCTTTCCAAATCAGCGTTCTTTGTTGTGGCATGTATGTGTACCAAACATGGCTTCCTGTCTTCTGTCACTTCCCTAGGCAAGCATCCAACAGGGAATGACAAGGTCTCCAGGTCCCACTTTTCAAATTCCTGGGGAAAAGTTCAGTTAGACCAGATTGGACCAGTTATCCATTCCTGGTCCAAGCATCTGTGGTCAAGAAGCCACAGTCATGTGATGAGCAGCCTTCTCAGCTGGGGCTATGAGAGCTGATGCTCAGAGATAGAGAGGGGGCAGGTGATACAAAGAGGTTCTCTCAGGTGGGTGGTGAGGAGGAAATCATCAGTGTCCTTGATTCACCAGCTGTGGAAATGGCTTATTTGCATCCCACCGACAGCCTGGAAATGATGTCTGTTTCCTGGCCCGTGTCTGTGAATCCTGCTGATTTCTTTCTGTTTTTCCTTTGGTCATACTTTCACCTTCTCCCTTTTCTTCTCCTCCTTTAATTTTTTCTCCTTCTCAGTCTCTCAGTTGATGCTTCAGAAAAGTAACATGATATGTCTGGTGGTGGAAAGAGCTCTGTCAGAGGGAACCCAAGAGCAGCCTCTCATTCACACTTTCTCAGTGCTAGACTTTGGTCAAGTCACTTAGTCACCCTTGGGCCTGGTTTCATTTTCTGAAAACAAATGGACCTAGGCTAGATGCTGGGAGAAACCTTAGAGATCACCTTTTCCAGGATGCTAAATATTTGTCCACTTGGCTGTCATTCCGCAAGTGCAGCACCCATAGCAGACATTACTAATTGATCCCAGCATGCTTCCCTGCTGATTCAGGACTGCCTTTAGAATCCTCCACAACAGGTCAGGCAGTCCCTGCCAATCAGATGTAGGCAACCAACCTTTGAGACGTGACTCATTAGCCATCTCTGAGCAAGAAATGGAGGCCCAGATGTCTACCATCTTTCCTTCCTCATACTTTCCTTAGGGAGAAGGGATATGTGAAGCCATTATTCCTAATTCCCTGAAATTTTAAAAGACAACATAATAAAAGCCCTCCTCTGCCCTTTTCTTCCCAATTATTCATTCTTTTACAAAAACTCTTCTTAGTTCCTGACCTAAGTCCAGGCCAGCCTTTAATTTCTCCTGTGGCTGAAGAATCGACCGCTCTTTCAGCAAAGATGAATCAGCCATGTTTGTCTGGAAGCCTCAGAATTCGCCTGGCTCACTTTGCAACTGTGTGGTGGCAGGCAACAGTGAGAGTTATTTTACTTTTTGAAAATATGTTTTCTGCAGTTATATTTGGACTAGAAAAAAGATCCTTGCAGTCTCAGCTCAAATTACACTCAATGTTCCTAATTGCTGTTACCCTCAAATATGATAGTGAGTGAGGTCACATCTTCAGTTTACATTTCTCATCTATATTTACAAATGACACAGCTTTGGAACATCTGCTCTGCCTACGGAGGGCTCATTTTTGCAGATGATGCAGCTGTAATGGCTGCTGGCACCATTGTTTCCTCGACGACGATGCTAGGAAACATCTCTTCCTTTCTGCCTTTCCTGCTGGTTGCTGTTTTTAAAGTTGCCTTCTGGAGTTCATTTTTCCAGGAGAGATGGGCTTAAACTTCTAAGGCAGCATATTTTTATTATTTCTGCCCAAAGCCTTCTTCTGCGAATAGTTACTGATGGCAGTCTCCCCATGGCAGCCCCACCTTATTATATAACAGCTCTGTAGGTAGGGAAGCTATAGGTCTAAAATAAAGGAGACAAATGTACAACCTTTGCAAAGCTCAGACCTGGGATAAAATCTGTATCTCTAAGGCATAGGTACCTTGGTGTTCATAGAGAACATGGCCATCATTTTATTCCTCTTTGGAAAGGGGTACTGCTCTGGATGAATGAGGAAGAGTGGGGGTGTGGTTCATACAGACAACGTTTAAATGCTTTCCTGTTGTCGTTACTGACTTCCATTTTAAAGTATGATAAGTTAATAAAAGAGCAGACTTAAATATTTTCATTTCTGGAACCAATGGTCCAGTTAAAGGAAATGCAGAGGACAGAGGAACATGCTGAATTCCACCATGAGCGTGTATCGGCCCAGTGCAAACTGTGCAAACACAAGTTCTTCATCAGATAGGTTGTAAGCAAACAGAAGGAAAGGAGAGGGAAATCTGGAGATTAAAAGACACTTAAAAGACATGACAAAAGAAAAAATTGTTGTTGGGTAAGATTAATCTATGTCTAGGGGGATAAAACTATTTGAAAATGATTTCTTGACTTAAGCCATGTCACAATGAATGGGCTCTTACCGATGGCTTGATTTTGCCCTCTTGTGTTAGAGATGAGGAACATGGGGCCCAGTCAGGCAAGGCGATTTGCTCCGTGTCTAAAAGGGAGCAGGTAGGAGAACCATGATGGGACTCCAGAACTCCTGGCTCATGCGTGAAGCTTCTACTACTTCCCCTGAGTATGATCTTTATCATACATTAATTGTATCTTTGAGTTCATTGACATAGATAAAATCACAGCAGAGTTGACTACATCTTGGAGACTCTTTGTGTTAATCTGCTCTGTTAATTGCTTTTCAAGCAGATTGGCACTGGTCTTGTCCTGTGTAAAGTGGTCTATAAGCCCAGGAGCTGTAACATTCCCTGATTTATGGATTCACAGAATAAAGTTAGTCTTTTGCTTTCTAGTTGCTTTGACATTATATAGTTAGTTTCATTGTTCAGCACCATTAAAATGCTCTAAGGTTGCAATTAAAGCTATAAAATAATCTTTACTTTTGTTATTAAATTTCATTTTTTCCCAATAGTTCTGGCACTGATTTAAATTACATATTTTCACACATGTAGCACTTTTTCTTGGGGAATTCATTCTTAAGTAGACTGGCTGTTTTGAAAAGAGGGAACTGCCTGATATAAATCCTCAAATTTTGGAATAAAGACATGTGTATCACTACCACACAAGCAATTCAGCCAACAAATTCACTTTACTGAAATAGGTTTTGGGTTAAATTATTCAATATTTCCATCCAGTTCGGGAGAAAATAGATCTTAATGGAGGCTATATAATATGCTATATTATGCTACAGTGACATGTTTGTTATTATTGATTATTTTTATTTTTGAAAAGAGCCAGGATTTGAGGCTCAATTACAAGTAATTAACAATCCAACCAATGTGCCACAAGAAACATTTAATTCTTCTTGGTATTTGTAAGAAGTCAACAATACATGCCACTAATTCACTGGCAGTGGTTCTTACAATTATTTACTGTGAAAATAATAGCACTAACCATTCAGGGTGGAAGATAGAAATGTATGTTATTTATCTGGAGGATAATAATGTACATTTTAACTTCAAGAAGCTATGGATTTAAATTTATACTGGAGCCAGAGGTGTGGAAAATTGTAAGCTAGAGAAACTCTTGACTTCAAGAGATCTTTTTTATTTTTTAAGATTTTTTTTAAAATTTATTTGAGAGTGAAGGAGAGAGTAAGAGAGAGAGAGAGAGCGCAGAGGGAGAGGGAGAAGCAGTCTCCCTACTGAGCAGAAAGTCCATAGTGGAGCTGGATCTGAGCCAAAGGCAGACGCTTAACCTACTGAGCCTCCCAGGGGCCCTCTGCTGGTATGCCTTTTCTTTACCATGATGATCCAAGATGGTAGGGATAGGCGTGCTCGGCAGTTGGGTGTTTGGTGTGTCCCGCTGTCCTGCTTACAGGTCAACTGGAATTTAGAGTACCCTGAGTTGCTCTGGTTTTTATTTTCCTACCTGTGGTTCCAAATACCCCACTGTGCCTGGGTGGGAGGCCTGTTTCACCTGCTATTTAATTTGACACTTAAAATTAACCACCACAAGCATCTTCCTGATAGTAGTGTTGTGAGGATGAAATGTGTTCATATTTGTAAACAGGACAGAAGTGGACTACAGGAAACATTTAGGAAGTGCTAGTATCTGGCACACAGTAGGTACTCAGATTAATGAAATGAGTGTAGGGAGGATAAGTCTCACATCTGTGGTAGGGTACTTTTATTGCGGACTCTTGTCTTTCACACAAATGGCAGTTACACAGACACACACGTGGCATGTCCCCCCCTGCCAACCAAATGGTGTGCAGTCTGTCCTAGGCTCCTCCTGGACAAGATTTGAATCTGTTCTGGGTAGGCCAGGTGGGGAGAGCACCAGCATTCTGCTTTCCTTTTATGGGCACCCCGACTTCTGAGCCAGATATCTCATCTGTTGTTAGTCACAGATTGTCCTGGTGTCGAGAAGGATGAAGGAACATCCATTGCCAGTGCTGAACAATTATGTTTAACGATTTGGGTTATTACTAGATAAACCAAGGCACGGGGAGATAGAAGTGAAACTTTTCTTGATGGAATAAATTTAAACTTAAAATAGGTAGATCTTACCATTCTATACCAAATGAGAGAATATGTAGTCTCAGAAACTTCTAAATTATAGAATTAAAAAAAAAATGTTACCTTGGTATGACGACATATGTAAACACTAGACCAAACAATTTGTGAAATTTACTTGCTATGAACATATTGGCTGTCTTTTTGGGTTTTGGCACTTCTGAAGGATTTGAAAATTATTTACTTAGAATAAATATTTTCTTCTTTTTTACCTTAAAGGTGGTTAGTTTAGTTGTTATTCAGTCCTAATAGAGTTGGTTGATGATTTCTTTTTTTATTTTAAGTTGTTTTTTTTTTGACAGAGAGAGATCACAAGTAGACAAAGAGGCAGGTAGAGGGAGAGGGGGAGGCAGGCTCCCGATAATTTCTTTTTATAAACATCTGAATTAACAAATTCTGGTAGTGATATTCATAGCTAATGAATATCACTTATGTAATAGTAAAACTTACATCTATATCAGTCATCAATTAATATGAATTAAAGATGAATAATAATATTTGACATTAATAGGGGCAGCATATTCTGCTTCTTGGGCCCCAACAGACACCTGCAGAGATTCAAAGTTTAGTTGTATCAGTATCCATGGGGTGTCACACAGCCTTCCCAGTAGAACATTTTTCTTGTATGTCTCCAGTCAAGGGGGAAGACAGTCCAGCTGCTGATATTATCATTTTACCTAAATCAACTTAATACCCCAAAAAGACATTAGAGCCGGTCTGTATAATGATGGTCCCTTACATTTGTTACACAGAACTTTACAGATCTCTTAGTACTCAGCCTTATGCGGTCTCAAGGGATGAACATCAGTAGAAGAGTCCATGAATAAATCTGATGAAACAGACAGTGAAACAGGCCAGGCCAGCTGTGTAATTTCAAAGAGCATGTTTTCAGATTCCAGGATGGGTTTAGTCCTCTGGTCAGTTCTTCTTTGGTTTTTCTGCATCTGAAATTGCTCAAGGGCAATGACTTTATACCCTGAAAGGATTTCAAGTTAGAATTCCCCCAAGGTGTTCTTCAGAGCGGTGGTTCCTTGGGATAGTAGTTGGTATCATGCAGAAAAGAAAAAGAAGAAAGAGTTCCACAGTCAACTCGTTTGGGGATTTTCTAGATTAAATATAACATCTATTTACTGTAAGTCTTTTGGAGACTTTGGAGTCCTTGTCTGCACTGTGAATCTCTTGGAAGAGATTTCCTAAGCTATTTTGAATACAAAACCCTTGTGCCCTCAGAGTGTCTCGTGGAACCAATATTTATGGGAACAGTTGTTGGGACATGGTTTCCTTTGCTTGTTCTCAGTTTTAGAGACGTTCAGTTTGTCTGGATGTCCCTAATACGGGACTATTGTCTTTTCAATCTAACAAAATACTCTGGAGATGCAAAGTGAAGGGGAAGGTCTCTGCCTATCATGAATAACAATGAGATGACACAACGTTGGGGTTGCAAATAATAACCTTTAGGAAAACACTGAAGAGAGCTGAGTTTGGCCTAGGATTATACTGTTTGCACCTCAAATGCAATGAAAAGTCTTAACATTCTCTTTTTGTGTCTAGTATGTTTTGTGCAGTGCTTGTATGCTGTGTGGACTGTCATGGACTTTATAAATTTTTGAGTTATTAATAGATCATTTGTGCATTAAATGATTTATCATTATATATATACATACATTTTTTATAAAATTGCATGTATGTGATCCTGGAGTATACTTGGGTTTCTACTTTTTACTGTAATCTTTTCCTCCCCCCTCCCCCACATTTTTGCTTGGCTGCCCTGCATTTATTTACATTTTTGATTATTGTTTGTCTCCTTAATATATCTTTTTTTGGATTTTGATATTAAAGCAGTACTGGTTTCATAAAATGAATTGGGGATGTTTTCATATATCTCAAAGGCCTGAATTAGTTTAATAATGTTAGCATCACCTTGTTTTTTTTAGAAGGTAGGTAGAACTCAGCCAAATATTTCTGGTCCTGGTGCCTTTTTCAATAGTGCCTCCTTTTTCCAATGTTAATTTGTTTCAATTGCTCATTTCTGCGTTAATTTGGGTTATGAAAGTTATTCCCTTATATATGTGTATTCTGCCTCTGCCTTCTCCTCTCAGCATCTCAGCCCTCGCTGTAGTGAGATTCTCATGCCCGGTTTGTAAGCAATCTCAATGGGAAAGTGTTTACTTTGCAACTGTGCCGAGTAAGTCATTTCAAAAACCACATGCTTGATTGTGGGAATAAGCAGACTTCAGGGGAAAAACCCAGTACAGAGGTTCAGTGAGCCTTTACTAATGCCAGGAAAGCCCGGTGGATCACCCGGCACTCATTGCAGAATTACAGCTGGAGACAAGGGATTCACTGTAAGAAACGTGAACCGCCCCTGAGAAGTTTGAGTAAGTTTATCGCGAAGTAGGAGTATAATCATTTCCTGTTACCATAGTTTAGAAAAAAAGGCATGACTCTGAAACCTCTTAATTAGATTTTGTGCTCCCTGATGACCATGATGGGAAGTAACATTGTATTGACTGCTGACCACATACCAGGGTGTGTTCCAAATATTCCACGTGGGTTAATGCCATTCAGCCTCAAGACGACCCGTGAGACAGAGATTATTACTACACGCATCGTGTGAGGGGCAAACGGGCACAGAGAGGTCTGTAACTTGCCTAAGTTGGCACAGCTGGAACAAGGCAGGTGGACTGTGAACCCAGCGGCTCTGATTCTAGATCCCAAACCCTTCACGGGGACACCTGACCGCCTTCCCAGTAAGGGTTACAGTGTGTTCATCTGCTTAAGGGAGGGACTATCTGAGAAAAGATTTGGGGGTTAAATGGCTAAGTGATTGAGCAAATAAGGGAGGTAATTGGCTATAATTCTGAACAGAAAGGAGAAAGTACTCTAATAGAGCTAAAAATGACGAGTTGTGGAAACAGTGATATCTTAATTATGAGACTATCACTCAGGAGCAGTTTACATTTACATTTTCAACATGGGGTGAAGTCCAGTAATACGCCTTTTGCCCAACTTTCTAAGGCCCTACTACTGCTTTCCAGTTGGCTCAGACTTTCCTACATCTCCAGTCTTTCTTGTCTAATGATTAAAATGGTTTCAACTCCCCTTAGGGCTGTTAGAATGAAATAGCAAAAATGAATGGGAAGGTTTGGAAAAGTTTGCTGATAGGATTATCCTGTTTTGGAGGATCAGTTTTTGGTGCTTAATCGAGTTTTCGAGTTTTCGATGGTTGGGTTTAGGCTGTCTAAACAGTGGGGTGAGGTTCTGTTTTTATTTTTGTTTTTGTTTTTTCAAAGAGAGTGTGTGAGTGGGGAGGGGCAGAGGGAGAAGGAGAAGGAGAATCTGAAGCAGGCTCTGAGCTCAGCCTGACAAAGTGCTCAACACAGGGCTCGATCTCACGACCCTGAGATCATGACCTGAGCCGAAATCAAGAGTTGAACGTTTAATGGACTGAGCCACCTAGGCACCCTGGGGTGAAGTTTTTAAACTTATAAATGACCTTATCAGAAAGAATCAGGATGATGGCAGAGTGGAGGGGAAGGAGAGAGACCCCAAGTCACATTAATTTACTTCTGATGCAGATGGTGTTCAAGTTAGATGTGGGTGGTGACCTTGTCCATAAGAGAGGGTCACTACATCTGTCCCACCTGCCACAATGTAATTATGATGACAGAATTGGGAGGAGATGAGGCTATTATTTATAAAACTGAAAATGTATAAATAACCTATATTTTTTTTTAAGATTTTTTAAAAATTTATTTGACAGAGAGAGAGAGTGAGAGCAGGAACACAAGCAGGGGGAGTGGGAGAGGGAGAAGCAGGCTTCCCGCCAAGCAGGGAGCCCGATGTGGGACTCAATCCCAGGACTCTAGGATCATGACCTGAGCCAAAGGCAGACGCTTAACGACTGAGCCACCCAGGCGCCCCAATAACCTGTATCAGGAGTCAGTTAAACAAATTATAATACCTTGTCTTACCGGGAAAAACATGCAGCCTTATCCAATATGAAAAAATGCCTTAAAATAATGTAAAATGACCAAAAGCAGGTACGAAGTTGAATGTGCAGTGTGATCACAGGTCTGAAAACACATAAACCAAAGCTCTTCCAAGAATGAAATCTAGAAGTACAGTTCATCACAGGGTGAACTGTGGTTTCTCTCGACACGGTGGGACATGCCGGTGGCTGGCGCTGAGGGATGTGTGGGACTCTTTTCCTTCAACTTTTCCATTGTTTCTAAAGTTTCTGTAATGATCACATAAAGTGAGACTTTTAAAAAATGAAAAAGAGTAAATCAAAAAGGGGAAATTCAATTTTATTTTTAAACCTGTTCACAAAGGATTTGAAAGCAATATATATACATATATGTGTATATATATATATTTTTTGTTTGTTTGTTTGTTTAAAGAAAATTGCTATGAAAGAGCTTCGATAGTTAAGAAGCTTCTGTGGAAGCAATAAACACAGCCTTCTATTTGCTGGCATCGCTTCAAGGAGTGGCAGTCTGATTGTGTTTAACCGGCACATTGAAAAAGCCCCAAAGAGAAACCGTGTCAGGAAGAATGTCCCGGGCGCCACACTTCAGAACCGTGGGTCTGGGGCAGATGCTTCCACAGAGCGGTGCTGCTCGGTTCATCTCTGTTGACCTTCTGGGAATCGAGGTCTCAGTGGTGTAGAGCTATGCTCAGTAATGTTTGCCAAAGCAGCACGGAAGGGAGACTCGGCCTCACACTCAGGAGACACACTCGGGCTGCCATGTGGGCTCCAGACTGTGGGGGTCCCTCTGGGAGGACAGAGCCCACTCTGGACCTGGTGATGGAGGAAGAGCCATTCCTTCCCACACAGAGCGGACAGCTTTGGGTCTGAAGTCAGGGGGCATGAGTCATATTTGTCTGTAGGGTAGCTGTCCATATGACCTTGGCCAAGCCAGCTTTTAACCTCCCTGGGGCATGGTTTCCTTGCATGTAAAATTGAGGTAAGAACTTTTATCCTCTACCTCCCAGGTACTGTGAGGAACAAGGTGGGATGAGGGTATGACAAGATTCTGCAAACCATAAGGAGATCCATGGTCGTGTGGGATTATGACAGTGCACAATCTGCAAGGCATTTCTGAGTTTTGACTAGCATCCGAGGCCTCTAAGGAAGTCCATCCATGCCTATGCTGGACTAAACAAGTAATAATAACAAGAACAATATCAATAATAGCTAGCGTTTTGGGAACACTATGTACCAAGCACTGTTCTAAGGACTTTACATGTATTACCTCATTTTAAAGCTGTATTTGTTTATTTTAAAGATTTTCTTTATTTATTTGTCAGAGAGAGAGAGGGAGAGAGAGTGAGCGAGCACAGGCAGAGGCAGAGAGAGAAGCAGGCTCCCTGCCAAGCAAGGAGCCCGATGTGGGACTCGATCCCAGGACGCTGGGATCATGACCTGAGCCGAAGGCAGCTGCTTAACCAACTGAGCCACCCAGGCGTCCCAGTATTTGTTTATTTTAGAGAGAGAGAAAGAGCACGCACAGGGAGGGGCAGAGGGAGAAGGAGGGAGAGAGAAACTTTAGCAGACTTCTCGCTGAGCCTGGAGCCTGATGCAGGGCTTGATATCACGACCCTGAGATCGTGACCTGAGCCGAAATCAAGAGTTGGATGCTTGACTGACTGAGCCACCCAGGCCTCCCTGTATCACCTCATCTTAATACTTAAAACAATTTCATGGTAATGTAGTTACCATGAGGTAGGTACTGGAATAGTCCCCATTTTACAAATGAGGGAGAGGCACAGAGAGGATAAGTAACTTGTCCGGGGTCACACAGCTAGCAAATGGAGGAGCGGGATTTGAATCCAGACAGTTCGACCCTGAGGCCTGATAGAAAGCTGCTGGTATTTTTCTCTGACATACAAGGACGAGGGGTTTGGAATACTTGTTTATTAACTGGTTGTCTTAGTTTCTTGCATTTGAGAGCTGCTGTTGATCAGGTTTGCTTTTTTTTAAGTGTTGCAATTAAGAAAACCCGCTGGTGGGCAGTGAATGGGACAAAGCGGATGGCTTCGTGATCGTGGATGGCAAAGTGTCCCAGGCTGGCTGTGGGAAGGCCTCCTTCTCTTCAGTGTCTCCAGCAGGCAACGGAAGGAAGCGCTGAGCGGGAAAGGGCTATGACTACAGCCACCTTCCAGTAGTTGGAGGAAACCAGGAAGCCATCCAGGGCAGTGCTGGGAGGCCCTTGGATCTTGAATGGAGAATATTTCTTTTTTTTTTCTTTAATTTCTTTCTTTCTTTCTTTCTTTCTTTCTTTCTTTCTTTCTTTCTTTCTTTCTTTTAAAGATTTTATTTATTTATTTGACAGAGAGAGATCACAAGTAGGCAGAGAGGCAGGCAGAGAGAGAGAGGGAGAAGCAGGCTCCCTGCCGGGCAGAGAGCCCGATGCGGGGCTTGATCCCAGGACCCTGGGATCACGACCTGAGCCGAAGGCAGAGGCTTTAACCCACTGAGCCACCCAGGTGCCCCGAATGGGAAATATTTCTTAAGTAGGAGACTCCGATGACTTTGGAAAGGAGGGTCTCTCTTGGGGTCTGGGACAAAAACAGCCATGCACAGGAGACTGACAGTCAGAGGGACTGAAGAGAGAAGTTCAGAGCAGAGAAAAAGCAGCAGGGGAGCCTGACGTACGTATGGGCTTTTACGAGGTTCAGGTTTGTAGGCTATGCAGTGGGAATACTTCGAGCACACGGCCCTGGAGACCAGGTCTGGCATTCTGTGCAAGTAGTGGGAACGATGCGCTACCAGTGTGAAGGGCTTCGGGAGGACAGAGGCGCAAACAACTCATCGTTAGGCATCTGGGTGTTACCCGCGGGGGCTCGAGGTCCGGGGAGACTAGGGAGGCAGTTCTCACCATTTCTGACATTCTGCTTCCCAACCTGTCCAAGCACTTCCTAACCCCTTTTATGTTTCATTAGTTAATGAACTTCAGTTCAAGGGTAAGTTTAGCCCTGATGGGACTCCATGCAAAGGTTGGCTTGTCCCTACAATGAGTGATAACTTGTTTTTTTTTTTTTTATTTTTGTGGGGTTTCTTTAGAATGAGTGATATTTTTAACGTTCAGAAAGGATCGCTGGTTAGGGGCTTATGCAGGAGCATGTGGGACATATCATTGTTTTCTGTGCATTTTTTAACAAGACTGTTACCACAGTTTTCTGCAAAGAGTAGTTCAGGTTATTCTAAGTAGAAGAAAGTTAGGGGTTTTGGACAGGAGAAGGGGATGGATTGGAGAGTCAGATTTCATTAAGAAAAAAAGAATTCAGTAATTTGATTAGAATGATGTTGCTTCGGGGTGCCTGGGTGGCTCAGTTGGTTAAGTGACTGCCTTCAGCTCAGGTCATGATCCTGGAGTCCCGGGATCGAGTCCCACATCGGGCTCCCAGCTCCATGGGGAGTCTGCTTCTCCCTCTGACCCTCTCCCTTCTCATGCTCTCTCTCACTCTCTCTCAAATAAATAAATAAAATAAAATGGTGTTGCTTCTTTTTCTCTTTGAAAAATGGGACTTAAATCACTTCTCAACCTTTTGGTTAAGATCAAGTGAAAAATGGGACTTAAACAGAAGAATACAACCTGTTTCATAGCAACATTCCAACGTGTCTGTGTCTGATTCTGTTACTATATAACAGATTACCACAAATTTCTGGCTCAAAATAACATACATTAATGATTTCCCAGTTTCCATGGGCACAGTTTCTTTGGGTTCTCTGCAAGAGGTCTTACAAGGCTGCAGTTGTCTTGTCCTTTTGGCCGTGTTCTCATCTGGAGGCTTGGCTGGGGAAGGATCTACTTCCAAGTTCACTCAGATTGTTGGCAGAATTCATTTCCTTGTGGCGTCCGTAATTGAAGGTCCTAGCTTCTTGCTGGCTGTCCATGGGAAGCCATCCTCAGCTCTGAGAGGCTGCTCGTAGTTCCTGGAGACTGCCTGCAATTCTAGAAGTTGCCCGTAATCCTTTGCCACATGGGCTTTCCCAGTAGGGCCTCTCAATTCATCAGGCCATTAAGGAGAGCAAGTCTACTAGCAAGACTAAGTCTTAGATAATATAAACACAAGTGTGATATCCCATCACCTTGCCATATTCTGTTGTTTAGAATCAAGTCACAGGTCCTGCTCATACTCAAGAAGAGGGGTCACACAAAGGCATGACCACCAAGAGACAGGGATCATGGGAACACTGTAGAGTGTGTCCAATGTACTTCTATATCCATCCTATATCACACTTCTACTTCACTGCCTTTTTTGAGTGTTTTAAGCTTTCTGTAATTTGGTTTTGCCCTACTTCTCCTAACTTATTTTTTCCTTCTTAATAAATTACCTCTCCTTTCCCCCTAAAATTTTTTCTTCCCTTTCTACCCCTTCCATGATACATCGATTAATACAAATATATTTTATTTATTAACATAGACATAATTTTAAAATCTTGTGTATAAAGCAGAAATAATTTTCATTGAAATGAAGAGTTCTTAGCTGTGTTTTGTCTTCTGAATCCTTTTGAGAATCTCGTTAAAGCTATAGAGGTTCATTTCCCAGAAGTGAAGGACACAATCCCGTATCATTTGTTATTATTGCTGCATAGCAAACCACCCCTAGCTTAGTGTGGTAAAATAACTACCATTTTATAATGCTCATGGTTTCAGGAATCCAGATGGAGCACAGTGAGGATGGCTTGTCTCTGCCTCATGATTCTTGGGGACGCAGTAGGGAAGACTGAAACAGCCAGGGTGACTTGAATGGTTAAGGACTAGAATTACCTGGAGGCTTCTTGAGTCACGTGGCTGGTGCTTGGGCAGGGATGACTGGGAATCTTGGCTCAGCTGGGACTGTTGACTGGAGTACTTACATGGCCTCACCATGGAGCTTGGGTTGTTCACAGAGTCGTGGCTAGTTCCAGGAGGAAGAGTGAAGGAGTATATGGAGAACAAGCCTTCCAAAAGCTGTCTGGCCTTTTGTGATGGTAACCTTGGAAGTCACGTGGCATTGCTTCTGCCATACGGTACTTGGTTGAATGGTCTCAGGCCACTCAGCTCCAGGATGAGGAGACATAGACCTCACCTCTTAATGGGAGGCATACAGGAGAAATTGCAGCCATTAAAACACACACACACACACACACACACACACACACACACACACACACACATACACACTGACTCACACAAATACACAACATATTTAAAGGACTATATTATCTGAAAATTGAAAGAGATCATCAAGGATGGCCTATTTCAGTCCTATACCGTGGCTCAACTCCTTTTCACAACTTTCCAGCCATCCCAATGCCTGGACCACTGTGGGGGCAGAGAGGTTCCTTCTGTTCTCTCCTGTTATCCATGCCTACCACTTTCCAGTCTGTTCTGTTCTTCACTCCATAGCCAGAATGCTTGTTCCAAAACACAAATTTGCTCCTATACATCACCCATCTTCACCTACCCACCCCACTCCACTTCAAACCAGATTTCATAACTTCAGCTCCCCTTGGTTTGTTTCTGTCAGGTAGTTCTGAGGTTTTTAGGTAATGGAGAAAGCTCTCGAAGTAGATTTTCTTTTTTATTCTTAATTTAAAATATGACTTAAGGGCACTTGGCCACCTCTGGGGTCATGAACACCATCAACACTGCAGAACCATGGAAAGGGGGACCAGAGAATCGTCCGGCAAGATTATTTCTCTTCCCAAGCATGAAATTTCCAGCTTTCTGCTCAGTTATGTCCTTGCCTCCTTTCCTGTGGAGCTCACCATTTTGAGCCCCTCCCTCCTTTCCTTTCTACCTGCAGCTTTATACAGGAAATGTTGGTGCTGACAGTCTGAAGTCTCTGTAGGTGCTTGTAGTGACCCTGGGTCTTGTGAGGTATCTCTAGTCCTCCATTGGATGTGAATAGCTTATCTTTCAGAGAGGAAGACTTAGGGTCCTAAAAAGACATTTGCATCCAGACACACAGTTCTCTCATTTTGCATTTTGGGTTCTTGCATCAGGTTCATTTTGGTGTCATTGGCCATGGCAGGTGGTCACGTTGATCTTTGATTTTCTAGGTTGTGAGTTTCCCAGTCCAACCCTTGTAGGTGGTACAGAAAAAAAGATTTAAGATACACAGGTGTCTTCTGCATCTTTGCTCAAATATAACTTTATCAGAGCCTGTTGCTCACCATCCCTGCCCCGGAGGGTAGCTGCCGCATTTGTACCTGTGTAATGATATCATTGTCTGAATATGTTTTTTTTTAAAGATTTTATTTATTTATTTGACAGAGAGAGATCATAAGTAGGCAGAGAGGCAGATAGAGAGAGAGGAGGAAGCAGGCTCCCCGCTGTGCAGAGAGCCCAATGCGGGGCTTGATCCCAGGACCCTGGGATGATGACCTGAGCCGAAGGCAGAGGCTTTAACCCACTGAGCCACCCAGGCGCCCCATTGTCTGAATATGTTTAATGAGTCTTCGCACTGGGGCACAGCTCTGTGAGATGGGGGCGATGCCTGCCATGCCCACCCCTTCTCTCCAGGACCTCCAGGACCTCCCAAAGCAGGCACTTGGTGATCTGCTGATGCCTGACCATGTGATATTTTGTTTCTCAGGAGTAGACAATCTACAGATAACAGTCAGCCCGACCCCAGAGTCATTTCCTCACGGGAAAGTGTTACCGATTTCACCAACATGGCCTTTCTCAGAAGTCCAGTCTTCCTCGGCAGTGGCCAGAATCCAGAATGTGCTGGGACCGTCCCCTGACAACACGAGCATGCTGCAGCTCCCCCGAACACCTCCACCGAAGACACACCGCAGAGCTAGGGCTCACGGGGACTTCTCTTCCTCCCCTTACCAAGGAAGTGGCCATAGCGCCTTCCTCGAGCCTTCCAAGGATTCCACGGAGTCTGTGGTCCAGCTGAGACCTCAAGGGGGAAAAGACGCAGCCTCCATGTCAGGTTTGCCTCACACCAGCATGCTCCCCTCCTTGTCCACGATCCCATCTCAGCCAGTATGGGTAGGGACTCCTTCCATTACAACACAACATGCCCCAAGATCAGACATGCTCCCGTTTCTCCCTCCACCTTCATCCTCCTCATTGGCTTTTGACTCACCTCATTCCATCATCTTTTCTAAACCAGCCGAACGACCCACCCAAGTGCCTTTCTTCCCCCAAAGCGCTCCTCCTGGCTCCTCTTCAAGTCAGAGCATAGCTAATTCCCCAATCCCATTCACTGGTGAAATGAACCACACTCCATCCAAATATGCCCACGATTTGATAGGCATCCCTCATCTAGGTTTTTCTGGATCCTCCACAGGACAGCGGCCTGAGCTGCCCCCCACAGCAGGTCCTCACTCCGCAGGCTCCCCCACACCTGAGTTTTTGAGCTCCGTGGCAGAACTGGCCCACCTGCCTCCAGTTCCCCTAGTACCTGGAAGTCTTCCTCGGCGTCCAGATGGACCGCCTTCACAGGCAGTGGCGGAAGGGGCTTCAAGTCCTACAACCACCCACTCTGTGGAAGCTGGGGTGGCCAAGGGCGTGCACAGTGAGGTGTCTTTGCCGACTTCTAAGAGTGCAGCAGCCACCGCTGTGACCCAGGAAGCTGTGTCTTTGCTTTCCCAGACTGCAAGATCTGGGGCAGTGGAAACGACCACCAGAAAGCTAGCCACTGCTACTGTAAATGACTCCACTCACCCACTGCATTTGCCAGCTGCTCCAGAGAATTCCGAAGGGCCCACTTTTTCGGCAGAACACACGGCTTCCTCGTTGGTGCCTTCTCCTCTGCCTCTCCCCACTGCCAGCGGAGGGCAAGCCATCCTTTCTGGGGCATGGAACATCACAGCAGCCGACTCTCCCTCTGTACCCACTTTCCCCCAGCTCGTGCAGAATCAGGCTTCCCCATCCACTGCACCCCAAAAGCGATCTCCTCAAGAAGAAGGCACCAACGGGTCCCCTCCGACCGCAGCTACAGATTTCCCCCGCTCTAGCAAATCTCCCCATCTCCTTTCTGCAACTTGGGCCTCTTTCCTGCAGGAGGAGGAGAGCGTGACAGCTGTTTTAAAGAAAAACGAAAAGGCAAACTTGACAGTTGCTCTCCAGACCCTTCCAAGAAAAGACATTCTGAGTCTTCACACTGTAAATGGGTTCCCCTCTGATTCCAGCACGGATCGTATTTCATCTTTTCTCCTTACAACACTGAGAACAAGCCTCCCTTCAGAATCAGCGCTCCCTTCCATGCCTTCCGTTCGAGGCCCCCAGACTCTTTTCCCAACCCCCCGCTCATCCAGCACCAACCCAGAGGCTCCCGCAGCCGCAGAAGGCCGCTCTGAGTCGCCAGTCCCAACCTCCCAACAGGGGACAGCATTTCCCTCCTCCGCGGAGGTCTATGATTTCTCAACAATGAGACGTGTTTTAAAGCCAGCGACCACAGTTGTTTTCGGGAGTTCTCTTCCCACAGAAACCAGATCCCTCTCCATACAGCCAATGAGATCTGGCTTGCAGCAGCAGACACATGATGATTTAAATGGGCACACAGTTCACTCCACCCGTTGGGAAACTCGTTCAGCTTCAACTCCTCCTCCCAGTGGTTCAACTTCAGCTGCCAGAACAATAAAACCTTCGGATCTCAGAGCTACTGCTGGGCCCTTAGTGACTGCAGAAGGCTTCACCGTCCAGCATCCAGCCCTTCGTACCAGCGCCAACCAGCCTGTCCCACAGTCAGAGGTTATCATGGTTGGAAACCATACGGACGTGGTGTCCGTAACCAGTGCCTATTTCAGAGACTTCCAAACAGCTGAGGTTGAAGAGGGCCGACCCGCAGGCCAACATGCTGCGTCTCATCCCCGTCTCCAGCTGCCTGGGCATGCAACACGTGCTCTTTTGCCAGCTTCTCCAAGGCTGACTTCCGCAGCCCGCGTCCACGAAGTGCTTTCAGATGGAATGGATAGGAGTCTCTCCATTTCCAGTGATGTCTATCCATCTCCTGAGATAAGCGCTTCTCCACCATTCCAGAGTCCCTTGAGAGATCACACGATGGCTGAGTCTCCTCTACCAAGCAGGGCCGGACTCAGGACCCCGTCCAAAGTGCTGCTGGCTTCTCGGGGCCCCGACAAACGGACAGGTGCAGCCACGCGTGCAGGTAGTTGGTTTCCTGGTACCCCCAAAATAGTTAGGACTGCTTCTGTGGACAAAGGACCGTCAAGTTCAACACAGACACCCGGCTTTGCTTAGAAGGAGCAGAAACACACTTTGAGGGTGATGAACAAGTTAGCAGTCCCCAAAAGTCCTGTCCTTTATCCTCTGCTGACTTGAGTTTTTTGAAAGTACAGTCAGTCTCCGACTTAAAAGAGTTTGACTTACAATTTTTCTGCTTACAGCGGTGCAAAAGTCATAGGCATTCGGTAGAAATCACACTTCGAATTTTGAATTTGGGTTTTTTTCCCCGGGGTAGTGATAAGTTGGTATGGTCCTCTCCAGTGGTGCCAGGCAGGGCAGCGGGGCACAACTCCCAGCCGGCCACGAGACCACGAAGGTCAGCAGTGATAACGATTACAACCATCTCGTACCCACACCACTATTCCTTCACTTTCAGTACAGTGTTCAACAAATTACGTGAGATATTCAGCACTTTATTGTAAGACAGGCTTGTGTCGGATGGTTTTGAGCAACTGTAGGCTACGGTAAGTATTACGAGCATGGTTAAGGTGGGCTAGGCTAAGCCAGGATGTTCGGTAGCTTAGGTGTATTACATGCATTTGTGATTTACGATATTTTCAACTTATGACAGGTTTATTAGGACAGAACCCCATCGTAAGGTGAGAAAGAGCTCCATTCAGAATTTAAACGTCCTTATTGCCAACCACAGGTTTCTGTAAGGGACATTCTCACTGTGGGTAATTGACTTAACGAACCTAGTGCCGTTTTGCCCAAATTCCAGAGTACAGAGACTTTTCTCGCCAGCAAACCCGCAAGTTCCATCCATCTGTCACCACCACAAGTGACACACGCCCTGCGGACCAACGACAGACTTTTCTTTTTTTCCTCTTTGCAGCAGACCCCTCAGTGTCGTCCAGGGCGGAAACAACAGCAGCAGCCGCCACCGCAGCTACGTCGTTCCTGGGGAAATCAAGTCCACGGGCGCTGTCTGCAGCCTTGGTCGCCAAGGGCCCTGGCAGTAACCCTTCGGCCGTGGCCTCAGGATTAGTTAAGAGCAGCTGGACCACTGCTCTAGCTAAAAATGCCACAAACAACACAGCGCCTGGCCCAAAGACGACAGCGGGGGTGGTGCATCCGACCTTCTCCTTCACGCCAACCTACATGTTTTCCAGAACAGCACACACCATGAGTGCTCACACAGCCATGCAAGGGAACGCGGGCACTGCCTCTGGCCTGCTGTCCACGACGCACCTCCCCAGGAAACCACAAGCCATGCACACGGGCCTTCCCAACCCCACCAACCCAGACATGCCCCGGGCGGCCACCGCCCGCCCGCTGACCATCACAGCAGCCTTGACATCTGTCACCGCACCAGTGAGGGCCACCCGCTTGCCACCCGCGCTGGCGGGAAATACAGATGCTGCTCTCCCCGCTGCGTCAACTTCCGTGGTCACCACCGGCAAAATGGCGTCCAACCTGGAGTGTCAGATGTCCAGTAAGCTCCTGGTGAAGACAGGTGAGAGTCCACTGTCCTGATTTTACTTGAAAGTAGCAGTCATGCCCTGGTCTCAGAGATGTAGCAGAATTATTTGAGTTCTTTAGGATGAGTGGTTCTCAACCAGGGACAGTTTGGCTCCTTCTCCCCCAGAAGGCATCAGGCCATGTCCGGAGACGTTTTAGGGTGTCTGTGACATGAAAGGGAGGTATGTCCCCACGGATCTACAGGAAAGGATCATCCAGCCCCAAATGTCACAGTGCTGAGGTTGAGAACCTCTGGTCCTTATCATAAGTGATGGTAGAGAGGGGGAGCTTTATGGGACATGGAGTCTAGTCCCGAGGTCCGTCCCGATATCAGAGGCCCCTGGGGAAGCCACTTCTGCCGGGGGCGGGGCGGGGGGGAGGGTGGTCCGAGAAAATGAACGTGTAGCAAGTTTTCCTGCAGAACAAATCAGGGATGTGTCACATAAAGGAATGAGCTGGTTAGTACGATAGCAAATCTCGGAAGCCCTACAGAATTCAGAAAGGCTTTTGTTAGCTATTTTGTCGGTCGGCAGATAGTAAAAGTACAGCTGTGTGATGAGGGTGCCCAGGATTCCTTTGGATGTTGAAAAGGAGGCCTTGAGAAAGCTGGGTGGTGTCTGTTGTCTCGAGCTGGCGCCTCCCGGGGGCAGCTCAGCAGGCCAGGAAGGCCCAGGGCACTTTCATCAGTGGCAGTGTTTGCTCTAAAAATCACCAGACACGTTATTTGAAAGAGCATGCCAATGGTGAATGCTCGAGTCCCACTTCCTCTTCGCCCTACAAAGGATTAAGTGAAATTATATCTTGAGACGTACCCTATCCTAAAATGGGAAATTGTGAAACTAGGTGTATAGCAGAAAGTACACTATTGCTTTCTGTTTCTTAAGAAATTATACCGTCTGGTTTTCCACTCCCCCTCCTCTGACAGGCAGGCCACCCCAGCCACCTAGATGCAGAAGTCTGGAACATTCTCCCCCACTTCTGTGTCACTCTCCATCACCCCAGCCACACCTGGCCAACGACAGGGGCCCTTCGGTTCTAAATCCTTGAATACCCCTTCTCTCTGTCCCCACTGCCCCTTCTCCGGTTCACGCTGTCGTCACTCACCTCTATTTCTGCAACAACAACCAAATTTATCTCTCTGCCTTAGACTAGCCACCCCCCCCAATCTGTTCTCCAGTCTGCAGGCAACAAATTCTCTAAAATGAATGCCTTCGCTGAAAACCCCTCGCTTCCTGGAGCCAGCAGGACCAAGCCTAAACATGTATACTGAGAGGCATTGCTTCTCACCACTGTGCCTTTGCTCTTGGTCTTCTCTCTTCTGGGAATGGCTGGGGGTGGGGGGTGTCCCTCTCCTGTTGGCCTAGCTCATTCCCTGTTACCCTTCAGGACTCAGCGGAAGCTTCAAGAAACCTTCCCCGAACCCTGCCCCCTTGCCCAAGTCTGGGCTGGATGTTCCTCCTGAAGCCTCCGACAGCATCAGAGGCTTCCCTTCAAATAACACCTGTCACATTCAGTTGCAGGTGCCTGTTGTCCACCCCGGGTCTCCATCCTGCTCTCTGTTCCACTTATAGGGTGCAGGGCTGCCCCTGCCTCATTCAGGGTTATTTTAGGCTGCAGGACCTCACTCAGGGCCTGCACGTCAGCAGGCTGTCAGGGAACGCTGTTGTCGGAATTTTCTTGCATGCATTTTCTTGCAGACCCATTGGGGCCAGGCACTGCTGAACCCAGTTTTCAAAGTCAAAGGCAGCATTGGTCAGAAATGAAGTGCAGCCAGCATATTAGCTCTCTCTCCTCTAGGATCACACCAATATGAGGCCTCCCTTCTTGGGACTTGGGACCGAGAGAGCTACTACCCCAGCCCTCCGCTCTCATTGGTTGGACCTGCGGTCACCAGCTTTATTCAGAACTTGCAGGAGGTGGAGGGTGGAGAGGAGAGGGGAGCTCCATGAGGGGGTCTGCTGCCTTACCCTGACTACTGTGCTTCTGTTTGGTCCCACAGTTCTCCTTCTGACCCAGAGGAGAGTGCAGATCAGTGAAACCTTGAAGTTCAGTATAGCCAAAGGGCTCACGCAGGCATTACGGAAGGCTTTCCACCAGAATGACGTCTCGGCTCACGTAAGCCCCTCGCTTTTGTAATTAAACTAAGCCTTCTACATCCTCCTCTTGGACCCCGAGTACATCTAGATTTTCCTCCTCTCTGGGTACCATGACCACACATGTCAGAAGTAACATCTTCCTTCATTTTGGTGAATAGCTCCTTTGTGGTGACTAGAGAGAAAAAGGTCAAATTTTGAGGTGGAAAATGGAGGTTAATTGCCTTATGTCTTTTTTTTTTTTTTCCAAGCCTGGATATACTGTTTTAAATCATACCATTATCCCATTGTTTAGGGAAAGTATTTGATATTGTTAGTCTAATTCTCAAGAAACTGTCCACTGCTTTTCCCTTCATCTTCCTCAGCACTGTAAATGGTGATTTATTTCTGGACATTTAAAAATTATTGTAAATTGAGTTCAACTTTGTTTCAATAGCCAGCAGCAGATAGGGAAATAAAACATTTTTTCCCCCAAACACTTTAATGCCAAGTACTATTTAACAACTGTCAGCTGATTCCCATGGCATAGCCAAGGGATGGAACCCTCGCTTTGCACTTTTTGGGATTGATGCCAAGTTTTAAAGCCCTAAATGTGATTGGCAGTTGGTGGATGGCCCTTTCCACCACTTAGAAATAGCGGTCTGTCTTTTTCCCTCTGAGGCTTGTCTTGCAGCTGCATTCGGCTTCATGGTCTCCACAACCACACCGAGGACTAGAAATAAGGTTTGCTACATAATTTATTGGTCATTGTCAATCTCTTTTTGTTGGGGGCGGGGGGAGGATGGGGAGGAACAGAGAGAAAGGGAGAGAATCTCAAGCAGACTTCATGCTGAGCAGGGAGCCTGGCACGGGGCTCAGTCCCAGGACCCTGAGATCATGACCTGAGCCGAAACCAAGAGTCAGATGCTCAACTGACTGAGCCACACGGGCGCCCCTGTCAATCCCTTTTGTATAATTCTGAGAGAAAACAAAGAAAGACAGAGAGAGAGAGAGAGAGAAAGAAAGAAAGAAAGAAAGAAACTCATTTCATGAAAAGCATCTGTGGTTTCTACCCCAGAAACTACTTGAAAGTTGAAAATATGAGTATTTCTGTTTGGTGACCTGACATGTCATTTTCAAACTTAGTTGTTTGCAAACTACCTTCAGTGTTTATCTTTGCTGCGTCTCATCGCAGACCACTGTCACAATTAGTTATGAGTTCATTTTTTGAAAATCGGCCCTTTTTTAAAAAAAAAAACTTTTGAAAGGATGTTTGCTAATCCTGGTGGAAATCGGGATCATTTGCCACAAATAAAAGGTAATCATAGAAATGAGAGTAATGATAATAACTGGGTAAATGCAAGCTAGACATTGTTGCTTGAGGAAGGCTCTAAAGCCGATGTCCCCCATGTCTTTTTTTTTTTTTTAAATATTTTATTTATTTATTTGACAGACAGAGATCACAAGTAGGCAGAGAGGCAGGCAGAGACAGAGAGGAAGGAAAGCAGGCTCCCCGCTGAGCAGAGAGCCCGATGCGGGGCTCGATCCCAGAACCCTGGGATCATGACCTGAGCCGAAGGCAGAGGCCTTAACCCACTGAGCCACCCAGGCACCCCTCCCCCATGTCTTTTTGTTTAAACATTTGATTAGCCAGCATTAGAGAGGTACTAAATATAAATAATCCCCAAACTGAGACTTGCTCCTCAAGGTCATTAGGATTGGAGCGGGGAGTCACTTTCTTAGCCACTTTCTTAGTTGCTTTCTCTCAAAGAAAGAAATAAATCTTTTTTTAAAAAACCACTAAGAAAGCAAAATGAAATAAGAATAAAATCTAAAGCCTGAAAATCTAACATCTGGGTCAGAAAGAACTCAGTGCATCAGTGTCTCTTAGGACTCAGTTTTAAGAGAGATTGTCCTCAGCCCCTCCCCACCCTCACCTAGGTCCTGAACCAACTTACGAGCCAGGAATGGACTCAAGTGTGAATAGTTCTTCTCTTAGCTTTTAGAAGAGGAATTCGCCTCATTTACTACCTAATCCCCGTCCTAAAGAAGCCCTCACTTCATCTATCGTTTCTGCCTTTTAATTTTCATAAGTGATAAGAAAGCTGTTTTTCCCAGCCTTTCGTCTCTGGAAATCTCTTTTGCCTGCCATCTCCTCTCTGCCTTCTTGGGTGACCGTTGGTGCTCACAGGATTATACTGAGGCATTTAAGGAATCAACAAAATCCCCCCAGATTTAATTCGATCCCATGTAGGTTGGAAATAAATTGCGTTTTGTTGTATTCTGATGTTTTGAGACTTTCCAGTCCATGTATGCTTTATAGGATTATTAGAATGTTGAATAAGAACAACTTGTTCCCCAGCCATGCTAAACAACAGTGGTGGTTCTAAGAAATACCAAGAAGAACTTAAAGTACCGTGAAAACTAACACTGAGTCCTGTGGGTCTGTTTGTTTTGTAGGTGGACATTCTGGAACATTCTCATAACATCACCGTGGGTTATTATGCTACCAAAGGGAGGCTGGTGTACTTGCCTGCTGTGGTGATCGAAATGCTGGGTGTTTATGGGGTCAGCAACGTCACTGCAGATCTGAAGCAGCATACCCCAAACTTGCAGTCGGTGGCAGTCCTTGCCTCCCCGTGGAATCCCCAGCCTGCAGGCTACTTCCAGCTGAGAACAGGCAAGTACCTCAGAGAGAAAGGATTCCCCTCCATTCCAGAATCAGGGGCAGTATCAAGAGGACACCTGTTTAAAGACTCCCGTACTAGCTGCTCTGTCATTTCTTAAAAGTCCTGTGTACCTTCCTCAAAAGGCCCTGCTAAGGAACTGTCCAAGTTCCTTGCACAAAAGCTTAAACTTCCCAACCCTGGATTTATTAGAAATAGTCCTTTGCGGGAGCCTCCCTTCTCAGTTTATATAATTTGTACTTTATGGGCAGCAAGCACAATATTTTTAATTCTTTTCTGTATTACCTGTGAATAGTGGTAAGAGCTAAACATCCATAAAATCTATGCTTCAGAGCAGCATGTCCCAGCTGCTCCCAAATCAGAGTCTCTGAGCTTAGGCCTTGAAATCTTTCTCTCAAGCTCCCTCGTGATTCTGATCAGGTGGCTGGTAAACCACGAGAGCGGGGAAACCGTTGGAATTGAAAGACTTGACCAACTTAATGATGCCGGTCAGTTGACTTTTCTCCCCTCTCCAAAAAAATAGAAGGCGTGATCTCTCTTTGATTTGTATCATTCTTGGAGCAGATGTCTGCATGGTCCAACCAAATGATCCCCAAATCTTTCCCATCCGGGGGGACCTTAGGTTTGATCGTGCTTTTGATTCTTCTCTATTATAAGTCATTTTAAGGCCCACTTCCAACACTACAAGCAAACCTTGTCCGTCCTTATTTGCCTGATTTCTCGGATGTAAAATCGGGCTGTTTTATGTGATGACCACTGTGAAGTCCACGACCAAGACACAGAGATCTGGTGAGTGCTGACCCGTTACTCTGGTTCTAGTGCTGCAGTTCGTGAGCCAGTCCGACAACATCCAGTCCTGCAAGTTTGCTCAGACAATGGAGCAGCGGCTGCAGAAGGCCTTCCAGGATGCTGAGAGGAAAGTCCTGAATACCAAAAGCAACCTGACCATTCAGGTGAGAAGGAGGGCGCGTCAACGGTGTAGTTGACAGACGCCAAGCATAACGCGAATGTTGGCGAGAGGTGACTTGGTCTCCTGTTTCAAAGTTGTCTGGTGTAAATGTAACTCTGTACTTAGGGCAGGGGGTGTAGACAGGAGGAGGTGCCACCCTGGGGCCCCCTGAGTCAAGTCAGCCCCAGCACTGATAAGGATGTCTACGGTATGGCCGTAACAGGAGGAATGCTGTTTGCTCTATAACCTGCTATGGTTTTGAATTTTATATTTATTTTCCCAGGGGACGCTTCCTCAGGCCTTCCCAATACATTTGTTATTTTGTTTTATTTTGTATTGTCTGTTTGTTTAGACAGAGAGAGTGGGGACACATGAGTCAGGGGAAGGGGCAGAGGGAGTGGGGGAGGGAATCCCAAGCAGGGCTCCATTTCCATTGCAGAGCTGGACAGGGGGCTCAGACTCATGACCCTGAGATCATGACCTGAGCCAAAATCAAGAGTCAGATGTTTAACTGACTGAGCCCCCCAGACTTCCCAATATATTTACTATTTTAAAAATTGAACTAGATATACCTTATAAGATATAGTTTCATAAAATAAATCAGATGTCTCATAAAATGAGTTGATTCTGAATAGCTAATGCATCAAGTTTTGCCTACCCTGTGATTTGCTTTGAGTTATATTCCAGACATCCATATGAACAATCACCTTAGTTTAAATAAATACACACACATATACATGTACATTTTAAATTTGGGGCTCACCATATGCCAGGACTGTGCTAGGTGTTTTAGAAATATTTTGCTACATAAAACTCAAGACATCCTTCTGAAGTATTATTATCACCATTTCACAGAAGACGGAACTGAAAGTCTAAGAAACTTCCAGAAAGTCACACAGTTGGTAAAGAAGGAAACAAGGACTTGAGTCAAAGCCCATAATTGTATCCACTGTGCTATAGTATGGAACGTTTGGCAAACACATGAGTTTTTCCCAGGAAAATCCCACTTCTGGCTAACTATATTTCAGTTTCCTGGACTTACAGTAGGCATGCCACCAAAAACTTTTCTCAGACCCACTTTCTTGCAATTATGTAACTAACAACTTTTTTTCTTTTAAATAAACTCCATACCCAACGTAGAGCCCAGTGTAGGACTTGAACTCTGAGATCAATACCTGAGCTGAGATCAAGAGTCAAACACTCAGTTGACTGAGCCACCCACATGGCCCAAGACAGATGCTATTTAATGATATTCATCCAACCCCCAAATCTCTCTGATTAACTGTGCAACCCAATGTCTCTGTTTTTACTAAACTAAATCCTTTGCAATGAAACCCAGTAGTTTTGAAATTGACATTTAGCATAAGCGAATTATCAGCAAAGCCAATATGATGCAGAAAGCACACAATTTAATTTGAACAAGCAGCTTTCCTTTTCTAGATTTATCCAAAGTCTATGTGGAAGTATCTCATTATGATTTGGCTCATATTAGATTAAGATCTAAAAAACGTGTCACCAACATAAGATGTATGTAAGAAGTATGACTCAGCTCCCTTGTGGGAGATCTTTTCTTTCTAATTGGATTTGTGATCCTCACAGGTGCGTGATTCTGGTTTGGGCTTGGCGGCAGGGCATTCTCTGATCGTTTTCAGGAAGCACAGACCCATTGAGCACCTGCTATTCATTCAGGCCCTGGGAGAGACACCAAGATAAACAAGTTGCCTTTGGCCTTAAGAACACCCTCTATGGGGGCACCTGGGTGGCTCAGTGGGTTAAGCCTCTGCCTTCGGCTCAGGTCATGATCTCAGGG
The DNA here is from genome assembly GCF_963455335.1 of Martes martes. Lineage (NCBI taxonomy): Eukaryota > Metazoa > Chordata > Mammalia > Carnivora > Mustelidae > Martes > Martes martes. The sequence continues at coordinate 30,198,563 of NC_137898.1, read as the reverse complement.
TCCTGGGATCAAGTCCCGCATCAGGCTTTCTGCTCAGCGGAGAGCCTGCTTCCTCCTCTCTCTCTCTCTGCCTGCCTCTCTGCCTACTTGTGATCTCTCTCTGTCAAATAAATAAATAAAATCTTTAAAAAAAAAAAAAAAAAGAACACCCTCTATGTCCTATAATAGCCATGGGCCACAAAATGAAACTTTGTAAAGCAACTAACCAAGTTTCTTTGGAAAAGACTATAACAGACCATTTGAAAACTGCGTCTAAATAGATTTAAATGTTCTTGAACATTTCAGCAGCTCTTGAAATGAATGGATAATTGGGCGAATTATTTCATTAACCTTGTTTTGCTTTTTCCCATGGCTGACAGGAAGCCCAGGATGAATTTGTTGCCTGGATTTTGGAACCCTCTAGGCCCCTACATCATGCATATATGTAGTTACGTGCTAACCATCCCCCTGGGCTTATTCTAGAATCTGGTTGAATAATTAGTAACTTGCCATTTATTGTATTAAGTATAATTTGGGGGACACATTGGATTCTTTCTGACCACATAAATATTTAATTTGTTCAGAGAGTTGATGAAAAAGTAACTTAAAAAAAACTTGTATGGCACTGGTATTAGGAGCTAGGTTACAGTAGATTCAATTAGGACCTTTTTGGTTATGAATGACAGAATCCAAGCATATAAGACTTAAGCAAAAAGAAGTAATTGACTCCTGTAACTAAAAGGTTCACACCCTATTTCCTTCAGGCCCAGTTTGATTCAGGTGCTTATATGATTTCTTCCAGAAATTCTCTTTGTCACTTGGCCTTGCCCTGGGCTGGCAACGTCTTCAGGCCCAATGGGGTGGCCCCTGGCACCTTCAGGTTTATCTCATCCTTATTGCTCACAGTCTTATGGAACCAAAGTGCCTTTTTTGGTGGCATTCCAATAAAAATCCTGGGATTAGTTCTCAATGGACCCATGTGGACTGTGTGCCCATTTCTGGAGCAGTAACTATGGTCAAGGGGATAAAATGTCCCAATCAACCAGGCCTGACTGTTCCCACTCCTGGAACCTGGGTGGGGCAGCCCCACTCAAACAAAGCACATGAACCCAATTGGAGAGAAGAGGTGTTTCCCTGAGGAAATCTCCTTCATAGAGGAAAGGAGAGCGGATTCTGTGTAGGCAAAACAACAGCCTTCCATTTTACCAGCATTTTTTAGGTCTAATTAGCTAAATGAATTGTGGCATGAATGAGTGGCAAGTAAGAGAAAAGGTCAGAAGCCACAGGAGCCTAAGAGTAAAGGGGTAGTAGGACAGTGCTCTCTGTAGGGGCTGCTTCTACTGGGGACAGGGCATGACTTTCAGGGAACACTGAGATGACCTTGGTCTCAGGCCTGTGAACCTCTTACTGATGAAACTAAAATAGCCACCAAGACGGGTCACACTTTTCTTAGGTATAAAAAAAAATGAGAATGTTAAGACCCCCCCCCCCAAAAAAAGGGTCACTCTGTGTTCATGAATTGGAAGACTTGATTTTGTTAAGATGTCAGTACTGCCAAGAGCGATCTACAGATTGTCTGCGATCCCTACCAAAATCTCAGTGATTTTTTTTTTTAATGCAGAGATAGAAAAATCCATCCTAGAATTCATATGGAATCTCAAGGAACCAAGAGTAGCAAAAACCATCGTGAAAAAGAAAAGCATAGTCAGAGGTTTCATGCTTTCTGATTTCAAAACTTAAGTACAGAGCTACAATAATCAAAACTGTATTGGTAGTGGAATAAAAACAGACATATAGACATGGAACAGAAGAGAGAATGCAAGCATAGATCTTTGTGTATATGGTCAAATGATTTTTGACAAGAGTGTCAGGATCACTCAATGGGGAAAAGACAGTCCTTTCGACCAATGGTATAAGAAAACTGGATAGCCGCAAATAAAAGAAGAGAACTGGACCTTTCTCTAATACCATCTACAAAAATTAACTTCAGAGTGGATCAAAGACCTAAACATGAGAGCCAGAACTATAGGACTCTTTAGAAGAAAACAGAGGAGAAAACTTCATGGTACTGGATTTGGCTAAGATTTCCTGGATAGGACACCAAAAATATAGGCAACAAAAGAAAACATAGATAAATTACACTTCACCAAAATTAAACACCTCTGTGGATCAAAGGGTACAACTGATGATTAACAGACAAGTCACAGAATGGGAAAAAATAATTGCCGATCATATATTGGATAGGGAGTTAATATCTAGAATATATAAAGAACCTGTACAACTTAAAAATATAAAAACAACCCCATAAAGAAATGAGCCAAGAGCTTGAATAGACATTTTTCCAAAGATCTGTAGATAATCAATGAGTGCACGAAAAAGATGCTCTCCTTGACTTATCATGAGGGAAATGCAAATCAAAACCATGAGATGCCACTTTGCATCTATTAGGATGGCTATTGTAAAAAAGAGGATAACAAGTGTTGGTAAGAATGTGGGCCAACTGGAACTCTGGACACTGCTGGCGAGTATCTCAAATGATGTAGCTCTGTAGAAAACGGTATCATGGTTCCTTAAAAAATTAAACAGGGTCTAGCAATTCTGCTTCTTCTGGGCATATACCCCAAAGAATTGAAAGCAGGGACTCGACCATATTTGTACACCCATGTTCATAGTGGCATTATTCACATTAGCCAAAAGGTGGAAGCAACCCCAGCGTTCATCCACAGATGAATGGATAAGAATTGTCTTATATCCATACAAAGGGATGTTCTTCATCTCTAAAAAGGAAGGAAATGCTGACCCGTGCTACAACCTAGATGAACCTGGGGGACATTATGCAGCCCAGTCGCAAAGAGACAAATACTGTAGGATTCCACTTATAAGAGGTGTTTAATTTTGTCAAATTAATAGAGAGAGACACAAAATAGAATAGAGACTAAAGTAGAATTTTGTCAAATTAATAGAGAAACAAAGTAACAGAGACACAAAGTTAGCTCTCAGGAGCTGGGAGAAGAAGCAGTGGAGAGTTGTTTAAAGGGTACAGAGTTTCAGTTTGGGAAGATGAAAAGTTCTGGAGATGGATGGGGGCGATGGTAGCACAACCTGTCACTGTGCTTAGTGCCACTGAGCTGTGTATTTAAAATGGTTAACGGGATGAAATTTATGTGTATTTTGCCACAATTTTTTTTAAGTTACAATTTACCTGATTGAGTGTATAAGTATAGAGGTATCCGTACTGCAAATTCTATGGGCTTCTTTGGGATCCAGTGAGACTAAGTTTTGTTGAAAAGCAAAAAATAGAATGCTCACTCTAGAGATAATGGTTGAAAAGTTATTTTAGTTATTATTTTCGCAGGTGGCAGTACGGAGAGGTCTTTTGAATTGTTCAAAAAGAAGCACCTTTCTTTTTGGCTCCCTGGGAAAGAGAAGCATGAGTACTTGTGGCTCAACCACTTTCCCAAAATACTTCCAGAGAGGAAAGAAAGAGTTGACCGGAAGTGTTGACTCAGTGTATCCTAAATCATGGGACTATAGGCTCTGTGGCAGAGAATTAAATAGAAACTTCCACTTATGGGGAGAAGTGGGAAAGAATGTGAAGAAGCTATTCTTGACAGTCGTCTTAAAAATAGCAGCTTAAAGGAAAGTTGCAGGGGTATTTATGTCTGAATGTGTAAAAGTTTGGGAAAGACAGGATTTCAGTCAGCTCCCTATGGGAAGAGGGGGCACACTCAGATGAAGGTAATTTGACGAAAGTCTAATAAAAGGGACCCTTTGCAGAAATGTGGGCAGGCTCTAGGGAAACCACGGGGCGAGTGCAGTACCAGAGGCTGTAAGTGTTGGGGCCTGACCGGGTGATAAGAGGGAGCTGTTATGGGAACCCAGAGGCCAGAGTTCCCCTACAGGAGCCATGCTGTGGGGAGGGGGTCCCCGACACTGGTTCTCAGACCTCACTCTCCTCCCTCTGTCTCACATCCGCCCGAGCTCCTTTTAGCTGAAGCCCAAGGGAAAGGAGCCCACTGAGGTGGTCCACAAGGGTCTGCATCTGGGGGTGCAGAACAGAACGCAGGTGGGTGCGTGGTGGGCGAATCTGGAAGGGGGGAGGTGCAGACATCAGGACAGAAGCCCACACTGCCTCACCCAATCAAATGACTTCCTACTGCATCTGTTTTTCGAATCTCATCTGTGGGATATTTTTGTCCATACATTGACCCAGAAAACAGCATTTTTCAGTAACTGAAAAACTGACTTCGACAAAATTCGAGAAGAAAACCACGCCATCTCATAGTAATATTTACATATTCTATATTGAATTTAATAGGTCACAGGAAATGTAATCACTCTTTAAAGAGGCTATTTTATATTTCTGAATTCCTTTTGGAATCAGGTTTAATCACTCTGTCTGTTCCCTAAGCATGGTGATCAGCTGTGTAGGAACTTAAAGATTCTCCCAGAATTTAACTCAGGCTTTCTCTGAGCAGTTGAGCCCTCTTAGATATAACATTTCTATGGTCTATTTTGTATTTTCAGAACCATAAAAGTAACCTGAGGCTCTGTAGCCCCTGGAAAAGACACACACCTGTTAAAACCTGAAGTCAGACTGCCTGGGTTCGAATCCTGGCTACATCACTTAATTATCTGTGTGATCGGGGGCGAGTCTCTTGATCATTCTGGGCCTCAGTTTCCTCCTCTGTAAAATGGAGTCCTAACTGGATACCCCTCACAGGGCTGTGGTGAGCCTTGAATGAGACCACGAGCCCGAGGCCCGACACACAGAGAGTAACCGTAAATGATGAGTGTTGTTATTCTTGCCTCTTCCTCGCTCTTTTTCCCGTCCCTTTCATTTCCCCCCTCAACTTCTGCTTAAACTTCTCCCACGGCCTCCATGAAACAGACCCTCGTCTTATGGGGTGTGTCTCCCTCCCCTTCCCTCCTGTGTCCATTCAGATGGTGAGCACTTCCAACGCCTCCCAGACAGTCACCTTGGTGTACGTGGTGGGCAATCGGAGCTCCTTCCTCAATGGCACGGTCGCCAGCAGCCTCCTCCGCCAGCTCTCGGCTGAGCTGGTTGGGTTCTACCTCACCTACCCACCGCTCACCATTGCCGAACGTGAGTATGCCCCACACCTCTCGGGGACGCTGCCTTTCCCCTGAGACCCCTGGGTCCTTTCTCCGTTTAACAAACATCTATTGCACATACTCTTTTATCATAAAATAACTGGAATTGGTAATAAATCAGGATTGAATTCGTCACAAGTTTATTGCACATTGGAAGTAAGCCCTCGCTAGGCGCCTTTAGCCTTCATATATCTTCCGTCGTTGAATCCTCACAGAGCACCCTGTAAGGGAGTACAAAGCGAGCCCTGCTTCGCAAAGGGGAAAACTGAAGTTCCAAGAGGTTCACGAAATGCTCACTCTCACGTAGCTAATGAGACGTGGAACATGGGGTTTGAACCCAAGCAGCTCGCCTTTGAACTGACGGTAACTGCCCTGTAGGGCATCTGTCCCTGTGGCAATCTGGGTTGCAATGGTTTCCCCCACTTCTGCCATCAGCAAATGCTGCCCGGCCTTTGGCCCTTGCCCTGGCTGTAGGTATCACAGCACAGCTCATTTGCAATCAGCATCGTGACTTTGCTGCGTGAATTCTCCATAGTCAGTCCCCTGGCCTGTCTTCCTCTGACGCTTCAGTTACATAACCCTCATTACCGTGCAGCAGGCACAGACTCCAAAGACAACGCGGTCTACATTATGTACCCAAACACTTACTTGGTAGCCAAAGGAAGTCAAGATTGGTGCTGTTAAATTCAATTGTTGATACATTTCTCAAGGTCACTGGTCACGGTTTGGTTTTTTTTAAACACATATTAGCAAGATTGCTTCTATTTCCGTCTGTGGTTACATTTGATACTGTGACTAAATGAAAGGGTGTGTGTGGATGTACCTAACGCAGAGTAGCCACTAAGAAATTTGTTTTGAATGTTTAATGGCAGGCTTTTGTGAATTTCCATATAGTAAGGAAAGATGAGTCTAGATTTTAGGGAAAGGTGATCTCAGGAAAGATGGCATTCATTATGTCACATGGCAGCCGTGAAGAATTTTCTTTCCTCTTGACATTCTGATAACTACAACAACTAAGATTTATTGAGCTTTTACTAGGTGGCAGGCACTGCACTAAACCCTTTCCATGAATTAACTCTTATGGTCACCATACCTGCAAAAATATGGGACTTTTTGTCACAAACATTTGGCTAATAACACACTTATTCCTTGACACTGGAAAAATCCATTCAAGAGACGATCATTCCTAAAAACATTAGTGATGGTTGGGAAATTTTCACAAAGAAAGCCAGAGTTACTTCTAGCTGTGAGTCTTGATAATGAAGACGTTCCACTTAAGAAGCTTTTGTTGGAAAAAAAGAGAACAGAAATCCACAAACCCTAGAAAACTCTTGATCTGAAAGTTAGTCCTTTACTGAGTATTTGACTTTTCAAAACAGCAAGATAGTGTTGGCCTGCATGTCCTGGAGTTCCCTGAGAATTTAGCTGTTGGATATTTTGTCACCTGTGTCCATTTTCCTTAATAATATTTGCATATAAAACCCGTGAAACTGGGGCACCTGGGTGGCTCAGTGGGTTAAAGCCTCTGCCTTCGGCTCAGGTCATGATCCCAGGGTCCTAGGATCAAGCCCCACATCGGGCTCTCCGCTCAGCTGGGGGCCTGCTTCCCTCTCTCTCTCTGCCTGCCTCTCTGCTTACTTGTGATCTCTGTCTGTCAAATAAATAAATAAATAAATACCCGTGAAACTAACTTGGTGTGTTTCTTCTTTGTTTTAGCGCTGGAATATCCTAACCTTGATATATCAGAAACAACCAGAGACTATTGGGTAATCACAGGTAATCTCTTATTTTACTCTCCTTCCCCCCTATCAGGTTGGTTTTTTTTTTTTTTAAACTGCATGTCAGAAGAAGACACCAAAATTTTAAAAATAGTAATTAGTATAATTATAATAATTAAAATTGCATGCCATTCAATGATAGGATCAGCAGCTTTTCTTTGGTCCTGTCTTATAAGTCAGGAATTTATAAGTCAGGAATTACTTCATAGGCCAGAAGTGGGTAAATAAGGCTAAGAAAAGATATCACTGAAGGTGAATCTTATTAGGTAAACATTCAAAACAGCAACCTATAAAGTCCACTGGCATCCTCTTTGCAAAATGTAGACCAATCAGAAGATATGACGGTAACCTGTGGATGTCTGGGGTACATCCACGGGGATGGTTGTTTACTTAAAGATGGTAGGCCTTTCCATACTGCCCTACAAAACCCCAGTGAAAGGCAGAGGAATGCTGGGCATGCACTTTTCTCTTTCCCCTGGCACACGCCCCACACCTACACTAGTCCTTGTGAAGCCCAGGCGTGTCCTGACAGTGAGGGTGGATGGAAGTAGAGGGTGTTTGGGTGACATTTTCTTTTTTTCCTTGACATTTCCCAGCTGAGCTTTATGAAACAGCAAAAAAAGTTCTTGTTTGTGTTTTTCCAAAGCCCGACAGTTGCTCTCAAAATCTTACAGAAACAAGCGTTGGGAGCAGAGAAGACAGATGTTTGTGGGGGAATTGACCAGCCCAGCTGTTCATGGCAGTGGAGGGTGGAGGGGAGGATATTAGCTTGGTGGGGATGCCATGACAAAGTACCACGGACTTTTGGGGCTTCAGAAGCAGGAATTTATTTTCTCATAATTCTAGAGGCTGGAAGTCTGACAGCACAGTGTCAGCAGGCTTGGTTTCTTCTGAAGCCTCTCTCCTTAGCTTGTAGATGGCATTCTTTCCTTTATGTCTTCCCTCTGTGTGAGTCTGCGTCCTAACCTCCTCTTCTAGTAAGGACACCCGGGATACTGGATTAGGGCCCACCCGTAAGAACTTACTTCACCCTAATCACTTCTTTCAGGGCTTCGTCTCCAAATACAGTCCCATTCTGATGTATGCGGGGTTAGGACTTGAATCTATGAGTTGTGGGAGGACACAACTGAGCCCATAACAAAGAGGGAGGAAGATCCTACAAGTCATGGAGGGTGTGCCTGGGCAAGCCTGTCTGAAACCTCCCTCCCATCGTCCCTGCCCCATCCCCTCTCTCAGGTGCAGTCCCAAACAGCAATAGCTAGGGTGCTGCCTAGAGTCCTACCAAAGGAGCCCACCCGCGGCTCAGGGAGGCCTGCTCAAGACCTCTCTGAAACTGCAGAAAATTGTTTTTCTTTCTCCCCCACAGAACTATGGCTATGCAGAGATTATTTTACCTGCTAAGAAGGTAAACTAAAGAAATGTGTTTTAAAAGGAAAAAAGGGGCACCTGCGTGGCCCAGTCAGTTAAGTGTCCTTCTGACTCTTGGTTTTGGCTCAGGTCATGATCTCAGGGTCCTGAGATCAAGCCCTGCATTGGGCTCAGACGCGGGCATGGAGTCAGCTTGAGATTCTCTCTCTCTCTCTCTCTCTCTCTCCGTCCACTCCTCTGACCCCTCCCCTAGCCCCCTGATGCTCTCGAAAGAAAGAAAAGAAAAAGAGGAAATAAAAGAAAGGAAAGAAGGAAAAGAAAGAAAGGAAAAACCCAGAGTTTATGTCCAAGAGGGAGATGCATTTTTGAAACAGCAGGTTATGTAACACTTCCAAATTCATGTTTCCTCCACCAGGAACACTGCTTTTTAACTTTGCAGATTTCTCTGCTTCTATGAACTGTGAGGTTTCCATTAAATGACAACACACCTGCTCTTAAACACAGGCTGTCCTTGACAACCTCCCTGTGTACCTGGGTCTCGTCCTGCCTCTGTTTTAATGACGTAACCTTCACAAAGTCATCCTGGGATGTCACCCTTGCCCACCTGCTGACATAGTGCTGGTGATCAGAGTGAACAGTGGCCCCTGCCGCTGTGTTTGGGGCTAGTTGTGTCAGTGCTGGCGGGAGGGGCTAGAAGCAGTCTCAGCATGACCCTCTTTCCTTCCCTTTGGCTCAGGACCCACTTGCTACACTCATGGCAGCCACCTCTGGCCTTTGACCATCATTTACAGAACGGTAGGAGATTAGGACCTGAGATGAAGATAGCCTTGTTCATCTGGCTGTGAGGCACAGCTCCTTGAAACTGCTCTACCCTTGGCTCCCAGAAATCCGACACGGGCACTCTGTCTTCTGCTCATTGCCGACAGCTCAGCAGACGGGGAGCAACTGTCCTTGCTGTTGTTGGTATTATGAAATGACGTGTTTCCACCTGCTTTCCCACTAAACTCATATTAAATGTGTTTTGAGGCACCTGGGTGACTCAGTTGGGTCAGCATCCGACTCTTGGTTTCGGCTCAGGTCATGATCTCAGGTTCCTAAGATCAAGCCCCACATCGAGCTCCGTGCTCAGCACGGAATCTGCTTGGGATTCTCTGCCTCTCCCTCTGCCCCTTCCCCCGCTCATGTGCGCTCGCTCTCTCGCTCTCTCTCTCTCTAAAACAAATAAAATCTTTTAAAAATATATATGTTTTTGCCCTCTGTACACTTCTCACCTTTTGGAGTGCGGGTTCCTCACTGGTGGAAAAGCAGTGGCTTAGTTAGGGCACTTCCTATGGCCCCCTCTGCTGTGCCTGGGTCCTGTGGTCAGGGCTGTATGGAAGAGGCAGGATAGCAAAACAGACTTAATGCTGCTGCCTCACAGAGGTCAGAGCTCATCTTAGGTTTGTCCACTGGTCTTTGGTGCACCACCAGACTCAGAATATCCCAGACCCAGCAGTCTCAGGATTTCTTCCAGTCTCAGCCCTGCTGCTGCTAACCTAGTGTGTCCTTGAGCAGGTCACTCAGGCCCTCTGGGTGTCACGCTGTCCCCTGTGGAGTGAGAAGATAGGAGCTGAGCATTCTGGTTCTTTTCGCTTTGAATGTATGGGATTCAATGACACATAAAACAATTCAGCTTCAATATAGGCAACTGAACCAGGCCGAGCTGATTATTGGAATTTTAGAGCCCAGTGCAGTCGTCAATAAAGAAGGACTAATAGACAAGTGATGTAACAGCCCCTGAATCTTCTGGAGCACTCCCATGATCACAGCTGGGGACTTGCCCGCCTCCTGTAGGCCGAGTCAGTGGTGGCTAAGTGTGGGTGCCCAGGGCCTCCGGCTGATGTCTTCCTGGGCACCTGAGCCAGCATCCAAACTCCCCCCACCCCAGCTTCTGGGCCACTCTGAGACATGCACCCCCCTTTTGAAACCCTTCTAGGTGGGCAGAGAGGGCTGGGAGCCCAAGGCCCATTACACTTCTCAGGAAAAGGAAAGGAGACACCATCTGGGAACATAGTTTTTTCTTCCTCTGGGAAAAAAGTGTCTAACCAAGAAGGGGCACATTTGAGCAAACAGCAACAGCTAGCATTTACGGGCATCATCTCAAGTGCTTTGTAGCTCTCTGCTCAAAGAATTGTTTTTAAGTATCTAGTCTCTTTAATGACACAATCAGGAGTAGATTATGGTCCCTGTGTTTTCAGGTGACGAACCAGGGTCCAGAGGAACTAAGTGACTTGCCCGAGGGTACTCAGCAAGGGGCGAGCCAGGACGCAAAGCCAGACTCCTGGCTCCAACCCCTAGTTCTTCTCCAGCTGCCTCCTAGGGAGGACACGTTCTCCTTGCAAACAGTGGTGAGGCACGTGGGAACTGTCCGGCTGTCGGTTCCATATAACTCTGCGGGAGGTTCCCATGGCCTCCTGCACCTTCCTAAAGGCTGTGGTTTGGTTTGGGTTTTGTTTTCCCTCAATTTAAAAAATTGGGGTAAAATACACATCACATGCAATTTACTGTGTACACGTGTAAGTGTACAGTTCAGTGGTATTAAGTACATTCACGGTGCCTTGTAGCCATCACCACTTCCTATTTCCGGAACTTTTTCATCACCTGGGGTCTTTGACTGTCCCTTTCTTTGATGTCTGCCCTTGAGTCATCACTGGGATTCCCTTAGAGTAACCCGTGATGATGCACTTTGACTGTCCTGTGTCCCCACTCTTACTCTGGTCTGATAGTCAGGAGACGCCAACTTAGAAGTCATCCCTTGGGGTGCGTCTGGGTGGCTCAGTTGGTTAAGCATCTGACTCTTGATCTCAGCTCAGCTCTTGATCTCAGAGTTGTGAGTTCAAGCCCTGTGTTGGGCTCCACGCTGGGTGTGGAGCTGATTTTTTTCTTTTAAGGCTTTATTTATTTGTCAGAAAGAGAGAGAGAGAGACAGAGAACACAAGCAGGCAGAGTGGCAGGCAAGGCAGAGAGAAAAGCAGGCTCCCTCCTGAGCAAGGAGCCCGATGTGGGACTCGATCCCAGGACTCTGGGATCATGACCCAAGCCGAAGGCAGCGGCCCAACCAACTGAGCTACCCAGGTGTCTCTGGAGCTGATTTTAAAAAGAAAAAAAAAAGTAATCTTTCAGCAGTGGTTCTCTAATTTTACTAGAGCCATGACGCTGACGCTGCAGGAACGTGGCTCTCCTCTCTGGGGCCAGGAGGTAAGCTGGCCCTCCCCAGCCTGACAACTGTGTCAGAGGGATTCAGAGGGGCCTCTCCGGGACCGGCCACAGAGCGGATGGTGCCACCATGTCTTCTCTCTGTTTGCAGGAATTCTGCTGACAGACGAGCTGGGAGTCCCTCATAAGGGCCCTAGAAAGAGAGCTGATTTATGCCCTCCATGGGGATTATTGGGCAATTGTGGCTTTGAAGAAGTAATTTCGGAGACTAAGCTGTGGGTTTTACTTTTCTCTTGATCGCTTGCAGCGTCATCTTCTGGATCACTGTGCTGCCCGTTGCTTGTTCTGGGTCTGCTCAGAACGTGCTCACGATGACAACTCGTGCTTTCTGTTCAGGCTATTTCCATATCCCTGTAGATGCGTGGTATGAATGGCCCTTGGCTGGACTGTGGTAGAATAAATTCTGTTAATGAAAAAGCTTATATTATATCCCCAGCCTGTTGTAAGTTTGTGTCTCTTTAAAAAGATAAGAAATTTTTTTTAGCATGCTTGACTTCAGGGCTGACTGTGTTTGGAGACAATGTCTGTGTGTTTGGGGTGCCGTGAGTTTCCCAAGGACTTGGAGGAAGGACTGGGCTTTGGGGGTAGACAGCAAAAGGAAATTGCTCCTGTAGGAAGTGACCTTTCAGTCCTGGGATGTTCCTGGTGTTCATGGGGGTCTCCTCCACGCATCCACGAGCTGTTGCCTGGAGGTCCATCATTAACCTACCCAGAGCCTACCCAGAGAGCTCAGGGTATAGAGGAAACCCAGCCATGCAGGAGGGCTGGAAAGAGGAGTTTCATGTACTATCTGTGCACCAGGCATTGTGCTAAGCTGCTTTATACCTGAGAGGCTGTGGGTCACTTTTGGGGTGCATCCCCAAAGGACCCCCTAGAGGAGGGGGAGATGAGGACATGGAACAGGGTGGTTTGTCGAGGTGTGAGGAGCCGAGTTGCAGGTTGGAGCCCCGATGCCTTCGCAAAGCTCCTGATGCAGTGAGGGTAGCCCTGAGCCAGGCCTTCTGAGTGGGAACCAGGGAAAGTTGCGATTAGTCATACCAGCGGCTAGTCTGTATTCCCATATGGTCTAACAACACAGAACATCTTAAATAAGGTGTGGGTTCAGTACAACAGCATTAGGCGTGTCACAGCTCATGGAGGAGAGAGCCTGGGTTTTGCAGTTACATAAGTGTGGGTTTGAAGCCCGATGGCACCGGTCACTAGCTGCCTGGTCTTTGACAAATCCCATAACCTTCCAGCATCCGTAATGTGAGGACAGTAATTCCTGCCTCCTGGGGCTGTCGTGAGGGTGAAACCGGGTAAGGATGGCCAAGCCCAACACAAGATAGTGCCCAAGGCCCTGCGTGGCTGGTGCAGGCCCCGGGGCTGGCTGCGGTTTCTGCATCAGCACAGACTCTGTCCTCTGAGCTGCCCCTCTGCCTTCTGCCTCCACAGTGCTCCAGGGTGTCGACAACTCGCTGGTGGGCCTGCACAATCAGAGCTTTGCCCGGGTCATGGAGCAGCGCCTGGCCCAGCTCTTCATGATGTCCCAGCAACAAGGCCGGCGGTTCAAACGGGCCACCACCCTGGGAAGCTACACCGTACAGGTGGGTGTGGCCGGAACCACTGGGCTCTTTTAATGGACGTGCGGGAGTGTCCTGGGGCCGAGTAAACCATGCTGCGTGCAGAGGAGCAGGTCATCAACACGGCCCTTAGGTCTGGGGGGTTCATGGTCACGACCATCGGAATTGGTGGTGGGAGGGTGAGAGCGAGCTACATTCTCCTGACTGTCTCCCTCCTAGACTATAAGGTTTCAGAACAAATTCTGTACATGGGCACGTATTTATTAAACAAAAGTTACTGGGAAGCAAGCACTGCTCCCCAACCTGTTTGGGAGACTGGAAGGAGTCCCAGAGCTCGGGGCCATCCACTCCTGTGGGTGGCAGACACACGAACCAATTTTCCAGGGGCAGGATTCTGTGATCCTTAATTAGTCAGTTTCAACCAACAGAGCCCTCCACGTTCCTAACGGACAGGGGACCACGCAGGGAGTTAGGCAAGGGAGCCATAGCAGACACTGCTGCCCGAATCCCCATCCCGTCTCTGCCGAATGCCAGCGGCCTTCCATACCACTGCTGCCCCTTTATCGAAGGGCCACTCTTGAGATCCAGAAGCCGGAAGTGGCTGGAAGTGCCTGGGAATTCATGAGCGGCAGGGGTGTGAACAGACAGACAGCCCTCTTGCTTCCTGGCTAGGGGAATTCCGAAATGTGTGTGTTCAGGGTCTGCCAGAGCCTTCCCATGGAGTTAAGCGTTAGCTACCCGCTGTGGTAACTGGATTAATAATGTACCTCTCGCTAGTTCCCTGCCACCCCCCATCACCTCCCGTCAGTCCGTTCCTCACACCTCCCGGCTAATCTGTAAGCACTCAACTCCCAGTCTGCTTCAGAGGGAACGCTCAGACTCCATGGCCATCCCAAGTAGAGGCGCCAAGCTTCTTTACATTCTGGATTCAGTTCAAGCCAGAGTGGGAGCATCTCTAGCATGTTCTAGCCAATCCTCTATCTTGAATACCACTAATTTCACCAAGCTGAGAATGGGTGGCTAATGTTTGTTATGCTAATTAGCAGGGCTCCTGGAGCAAGGGGTCAGAGTCCAGAAACGGGGCTAGTGGCTGCCTCCGGGCTGTGGGTTTCCTTATTGGAATCTAGCCTTCTGCCTCTGGAGTGTGAACTGGTGATTGGCGATTGCCACATGGAGGGTGTAACTTAACACAGACATACGTAAATATCACTCCGTCTAAGAGGAAGCGTTTTAAAGGAAATTACAGCCATTACTCCAGTCTGTCTGCAGATCGTGTCCCCAGGCAATTTTGAAAGTACAAAGAACTCATTTTCTGGAACACACTTCCTTGCCTGAGTCAAGCATCATGCCCCAGAGGGAGACTCGGGGCCCTCCATTCACAGTTGATGAATCTGGCCCCCTGTCCTATTACTTGTTGCTTTCCGTCTGAGTCTTTGCAGTCTGTGACAGCCTGGGACCAGGTAAAGCCAGGGTTAAGTTCTCGTGCCAGGTTATGATTTACCCTCTGTGGGGTCCGTATGAACCCTGTAATTCATGCTTCTCCAAATAACAGAAAGGAAACCTTTGGGACTCAGACAGCAAAATGGGATTTGCCTCAGCTGAAGGAGGAGAAAGAACGACCCTATAATCCTGGTGTTATTTGTAAACCTAAGAAACCTAACACATTCTACATGTCGAAAAGAGACCAGCGAGGTAGTCTTTCCTCATTTCTTCTGAGTACTCGATGTGTGTGGCCCCATGACTGCCCAGAAAGTCTGAGTGAAGTAAGGAGGGATTTATTTCTGCAAATCCCTAGTTTACAGAGGCCGTAGATGACCTTCTCACATGGCTCTTGGAGAAATCTTGGTAAGAAGAATTTGCTACGAAATTGAAATTGAGTGAAGTTATTAAATATTTGAATGCCCATTTACCTTCTACCTTTCTGTACAAACACTGTCCTTCCCTCCTCTCCCAGGAGGGACAGGGATGACATGCCTGAATTTCCCAAATAAAACTCACTCTGCATAGATTTACATCATCCTTCCGCCCAGAGGCCTTTTTGCTGGGCTCAGATAATTTTAAAAGATGAGCCACTTTCATGAATATAGAAATGTATATGTCTAGAAAGTAAAGATATTTTTCTAGTGAACATATCTGAAAAATTGAGTCTGAAGAGGAAATACATAGGACCAGTAAACATTTTTTTTAAATGTTTAACTCCATTTGCCATCAAAGTAATGCGAATTTTAACCACAAGTTACCATTTTCACCTGCCAAAGATTTCTAATGGTACTATCCAGTGTTGGTGAGGTTGCGATGAAATGGGCACTTCCAAGCACAGTAAATGGATATGACCTCTGTAGAGGGCAAGTGAGCAATTTAGACGAGAGCCTCCTAGATGGTCAAGAACTTACTCCTGGAAATTCATTCTGAGATAGGGGTGAACACAGAAACGAGAGAGTAGAACAGTGTTTCTCAGACAGTGTCTAGGAAAATGGTCCTATAAGGTGTCCTGGGGCAAAGGGGCTCTGTGGCCCCATCAGTCTGGGCCAGGGTTCATCCTCTAGCCCCTTCTTGAAGATTCCCAAGGCCTACTGGCATGCCAAAGACTAAAAAAAAAACTGCAGTAAAGAAATCCTTTAATTTTGTTCAGCTCACTGGTTTGTAAATTTAAGTGCCAATAAGAACCTTATTTTTAGTAATACCTCTATTTCTCCAACATTTTATTATGAACATTTTTAAACACACAAAAGTGAAAAAATTATATACCGAACACCAATAAACTCACCATCTAGGTTCTACAATTAATGGTGTGACTACGTTACCTTTTAAGGTAACATATTATTTCCACACCATAGATCAGTTTGGACTGATCTAGAACTTGATATACATAAGTAAATTCTCTTTTGTATGAAGCTTTTTTGACTCAATGTAGTGTTTTTTAGGCTCATGATGTTGTATTATTCATGTGTTATTCATGAGTTTATTCCTTTTTATCACTGAGTAACCTCCCCTTTGAATATACTACAGTTTGAATATACTACAGTTTGCTTACCCGTTTTTCTGTTGAGAGATCTCTAGACCTCTTCTAGTTTTCCACTGTTATAAACAAAGATGCTATACACATTCTTCTACAAGTCTTTCTATGGCCATAGATCTTCATTTCTCTTAAGTGTGTAGGAGTAGAATTGCTGGTTCCTAGGATTGGTGTATGTTAGCTGACAAACTGCTAGACCTTTTCCCAAAGTTTACCATTTTCACTCCACCTACCAGATGTAGAGTTCCAGTTACTTCTCACACTCATCAACACTTGGTGTTGTCGGCCCTTATTTCAGTCATTCTGCTGGGTGATAGTGGTGTCCTGTGGTTTTACTTTTAATTTCCCCATTGAGCATTCTGCATATGCTCCTTGACTATTTAGCTAACCTTCCTTTGTGAAGCATCTGGTCAGTTTTTTTAAAAACCTATTTTTTATTGGGTTGTAGTAGTATCTTTTTTTAATCGTGCTGTATAGCAGACATACACAGGAGTATCAAGTCATGTAGACGTCAAAGAACACTAATAAAATGAAGCCACAACCCAAAGCACAAGAACATTCCCCTTGCCTTACCCCAGAAACCTTTTATGTGTCTTCTCTGATTATACATACTCCTTTCCTTTCTATCAGAGTTGAGTGTGCTTCTGAATTTTAAGTCATGCCTGGATTTTCTGGGTAGATTTAACCATCCACATGTGTATCCCTAAACATGACATCATTTGGTTTTGCCTGTGTTTGAATTTTATATTCTGTGATTTGTTCCCTTTGCTCATATCAGACTTTTGTATTCACCCGTATTGATACAAATAGGTGTGGTATTTATACTACTCTATAATATTTCATTGTGTGACTATACCATAACTTATCAATCCCTTTTACTGTTAGTGACTTTTGAATTTTCAGGGTGTTTTTGTTTTTGTTATTGTGACCAATATTGCTATAAACATTTCTGTAATATCTTTTAACATCCTATGAAGCTCGTAATCTATAATATACACTTTGGAAAATGCTGTACTATAATGTTTATCAGTTGTTAATTATAGTAGTGAAAACTTGATAACAAACCATTCAAAAATGTAGTGTTAATTGAGGTTATGAGGCATACATATAGTAGACCATTATGTAGATATAACATTTTATGTTTTATATATTTATAATGATGGTCAATTAGCCCCAATACTGAAAAATGAGTAACAATTTAAGTGTTTGACAAAAAGTGATTTGTTAAATAAGTTTATGAGGTGAGCATTGGAAAGCTGTGTAACCACTTAGCTTTTGTTGCATTTAAGGTCACATAAGGATGCAAGGAAAAATAGCGATGTGTGATTCTATATAGAGAATAAAATAAATAATCTTGTAAAATAATAAAGAAAAGGTTTGTGTGGAAAAAAAAGAATAGAGGCAAATGCTCCAAAATAATATAATTAGCTTGGGGTGGAGGGATTACAAACTGTTCTTATTTTATTTCACTTCTTGATGCTTTTCTGTGTTTTCAGATTTTCTGTAGTGAATATGTATCACTTGTACAGGGAGAAAATGCAACAAAGGTTATTTTAGAAAAGGAACTTTAAGTCCTGCTTTTATCTGAGATCTTTTGAATTACAGACATATAAGTTCATTTTCCTTTCCTCTCTGGCAATTGCAGGAGTTTGAAATTAGAAATCTTGTTTGAGAATAACCTAACATGCCCTGAATTAATGTGCAGGCCTATTTCCAAATGAGGCCAGAGTTCTCTGGAGGCTGGAAGACAACACCATTTCAGCGTTTTCTTCTCCAGTCTCAAGCTGTTCTTTCCAGATGTTCATATTTTCAAACCCTTCTTCTCCTCCCTGTCTCTCTGTCCAGCCATAGCAGGGCTTCTTGAGATGCTGGGGATAGGGAGGTACACAGAGGTTGATGTCTAAGATATATGTTGCGGGTCCTGGTAGCCACCAAAGGCTTCGGCAATCGGGAGAGAGCTTGCAGATCGCTCCGGTAATTGCAGGTTGGTTGAGGATGCCCTGCAAACATGGCCTCTCTTTTTCTGAAAGATGGTAAAGATGCAGCGGGTGCCGGGACCGAAGGACCCAGCGGAGCTGACTTACTACACGCTGTACAACGGGAAGCCTTTGCTGGGGACTGCAGCTGCCAAGATCCTGAGCACCATTGACTCCCAAAGGATGGCCTTGACCCTGCATCATGTTGTCCTTCTGCAAGCCGACCGTAAGGGGATAGTCTTCCCATTCATTATTTTTAACACCATTAAATGTTTCCTGCAAATTAAAGTGATGCCCCAAACTAACATTAACGGACCCGGACCTAAACATATTTGTGTTGGAGAAGATCTTAAATCAGTCAGCTATTTCCTGTGTTGTTTGAAGCTGCAGGTTTTTCGGTGAGGGATATGTTTTGGGTATTAGGATGATGATAATGGTGTTGCTTTCCTGCAAGTCCTACCCACTCTTTCTCCTAGAAGAATCACCATGGCTGAGATTGTATTGTCTGCTGGGGAGTTAAAGATAATTTGGTTCAATGAGCATTTTCAGAGTCCTGCATGAACTGTGCTCGGTGCTGCCAGACATACAGAAGCGGGCAAGACCTGGTCACTGTCTTTAAGGAGTGGAGAAGGAGTGAATGCAGATACAAAGGAGCAGAATATGGGAAAGTGCAGGGAGGAGGCGGAGGGATCCAGGGCTCAGGGGAGGGACAGTCTGCTCTGAGGGGCCACCCAGAAAGAATGAACAGAGAAAGCGCATGAGAAACAGTAGTTGGCCCCTCTGTGGCAGGCACTATGCCTGCTGCCTTACAGAGCTTTCCTCACTTTCCCCTCTCACTGGGGCAACCTCCTTCAGCTCCAAATCCCAGCTGTGGAACCGTAGGCTCAGGAAAGTTAGCCGACCGGCTCAACATCAAGAGAACTGGTACTTGGGTCTCCAGGATATGAATCTGGATCTATCTGACCTCAAGTGTGTGTTTTCAACTGGGTTACACGCTAAGATTTCAGCAGCAGGAGAGGAAGGGTGTGTATTCCAGAAAGAGGGAGCTACAGGAGCAAAGGAAGGGAGGCGAGAAGTGCTGGGCATGCTTGATTAACAAGGGTCCGACTCGCCTGCAGAGCAGAAACTCGAGGAAGAGCTGATGAGCTCAGAAAGGGATATTGCTTGGGAGACTGGGGCCTTGGATGGTGGGTGAAGGAGATCGAGCCTAACACAATGGGTTGTGGGGAGCTGTTGAGGATTTCTGGGCAGGGGACTCATGTCATTAGAACCACCTAGTATTTGCAGAGGTTAACCTGTCAGCAGTGTCCAGGATGAGAGGAGCAGGACTAGTGAGGAGGGTCTGTGGTGACCCAGGTGTTGGGGTTGCAAACAAGGGCTACACAGAAAGTGAGGTGGGTGGCGGTGATGAAGGTGAGAGAGCCCCGTGGTGGACGTTTTAGATTTGGCAGCCTGCTGAGCATCGGGCACGGAAGGTCGTCATCTCCCATGGGTTTCCCAGCTGGTGTCCACACTCCTCAAGAACCTGACTCTTGGCTCGTGGTTTGCCCCTTATGCTCATCTCTTGCCTTCATCTGGGTGAGTCCGGCTTCCTTGTTGGTGCAGAGTCACTTGTTGGCCTGCACACCCTCACAGACACAGCCTTGCCTGAAACGATGGCCACCCTGTGCAATCTCGGCTTCGAAGTGATGTCTTTAACCCAGAGTCTCTTCTTCTGTGCCTCTCTCCTTCCCTCCCTGTGGGTTCCGTCCCCACGTCTGGTCAGGTCAGCAACTTGCTTCTTCAGTTTTGCTGCATCGTCTTTGTGTGAGTTCCCTGGGGTTCCATCCTCAGCTCTTTCTCCCCCTCCAGCTGGAGAACGAATTGCAGAGGACAGGAGTGAAAACGATGGCACGTGCCCAGGAGAAAGGTGAAGGTATTCGAGGTAGAGATCAGAGAAGTGGATGGATTTGGGAGCTTCTGGGGGGACAGAGCTGATGGGGCAAGACAATGGATTCTGTGTGTGGCGGGAGGAGGTCAGGGTCAGAGGAATCAAGCATGACTCCCAGATGTTTGCTTGAGTGCTGCTTGTGCTGTCATGTGTTGAGAGGCAGGAGAGAAAGAGACTTATTGGAGTTGGAGCAAGAGTGGGGAGATGGAATTGAGAGTTCGGTTTAGACACGTTAAGGTTGAGATGTCTGTCAGACATCCACACAGAGCTCAGGAGCTAGAACCCTGGAGTCATCGACACGGGTGACAGGTGGAGCTAAGGGAACAGGTGAGATGAACCAGAAGAGCCATGAGTATAGGTGGGGAGTCCACAAGAGGGAAGAGCTAGAGCCCACAATGAGAAGTAGGAGCCAGGGAGGTGGGAAGAAGCCCAGAAGAGCACAAGGTCCAGAAATAAGCAAAGAAAGAATGTCCCAGAAGGAAGTGAGCTACAGTGTCAACTTCTATTCTTGAGAGGCAACATACTATAAAGACAGAGGTAAACTGGATTTGGTAAAATTGGCAATGGTTGGTGACCTTGGCGGGAGTGGTTTCCTGGCGGATGTGGTGCCATTTTCTCTTAACAGTTTTGAAGTTTTGAAATCAGCCAGCAATGGGAACCTGAGATCAACACCTTAAATGGAGAATTGTGGTGTTGAACAAACACCTTGTCCCTCTGAAGGGAGAGTGTTAACATTCTATGCCTTCTAGTGTCTCTAAATCACTAGGACCAGGGTGCAGCGCCCTGTGTGCAGTGCCCTGTGATGGAGAATGCGATGCCCCCTCCCCCCCACCCCCCCCCCACCCCGCCATCACCTCTGAGTAATGGGCAGCAGCGAACATTACTGAATCGGCCATGTTTCCAATGGAGGTTTTCACCTACTCCATTTGCGGGATCTGAAAGGAGGCGCCCTTCACAGCAGTGATCCAGCTGCTGGAGTGGGGAAGATTCTCCCCACAATGAGGCTAACCAGAGTAGGGACTGGTTTACCTTACCTGGCCGTCAGACATTGCCACAAAAAATATCACTTTAAGAAAGCAATAGACTGATCCTTTGGCAAAGGGGATTTGGGTTCATTCAGTCTTTCAACAAATATTTTTGAGAGCCTGTTATGTGCCTAGCACTCTCCTGGCCCTGGAGAGATAGCAGTGAACAAAGCAGACAAAACCCTGCCCTCCAGGGTTTCCATTCCTGAATGGGCAGATCAAACAAGCAAAATAAGCAAGTAAAGGGCACCCGGGTGGCTCAGTGGGTTAAGACCTCTGCCTTCAGCTCAGGTCATGATCCCAGGGTTCGGGGATTGAGCCTCGCATTGGGCTCTCTGCTCGGCGGGGAGCCTGCTTCCTCCTCTCTCTCTGCCTGCCTCTCCACCTACTTTTGATCTCTGTCTGTCAAATTAATAAATAAAATCTTTAAAAAAAAATAAGCAAGTAAAATGTTAGATGCTTATAAGTGCTTTGGGAAAAAATGAAGCAGGGGAGGCCAGGGGGGTGTCAAGGAGATAAAGATCATGATTTAAAATGGTTGGGGGTTTAAGAAGAAGATATGTGAGCAACCACCTGGGGCTACCGAGGTACAAGGCAGAGGGGGAGGGTTTGAGACCCAGCAAGGATGTCGCTGATGGAGGAGAGTAACATTGTGAGGTTAGGGTGCACGTGAGGGACCACAACTGCTTGAGCCGCAAAGACCACAGTCTGAGTGGAATGAGAGCCATGGGAGTGTTTGGGCAGGAGAGTGACATGGACTGAGCGCTTGCCAGTGACTGGGCCCTGGGCCAGACCCTCCCCTGCACGTGTACACACACACACACACACTTCATTCTGACTTAGAACTGGCAAACTGTTTATTTCAGAGAGATGACTTTTTCATAAAACCATCCAACCTCCCTGGGGCTCAGTTTCCTCATCTGCCCATTGCGGGTAAGAATAGCACCTGAGCAAAGAACTTACCACAGAGCCTCATGCGCAGCAGAGGCCACAACGTGTCATGGCCCTTTATTATCCCTTCTCTCCCCAAGCTCTGGGAAATTATATAGCCATTCCTGCCTCTTCGCTTCTGTATGTGACTTTGCAGTTTTAGATCATGTACCAATGAATGCACTGGGTTTGAATGATTTCAGTTGGCCTAACTTTACGATCTCTTTGACCGTTAAATGAATTTACTAATATACATACGATAAATGTATTCTCTTTCCATTTATTTATTTATTTATTTAAAGATTTTATTTATTTATTTGACAGACAGAGATCACAAATGGGCAGAGAAGCAGGCAGAGAGAGGAGGAAGCAGGCTCCCCGCTGAGCAGAGAGCCCAATGCGGGGCTCAATCCCAGGACCCTGGGATCACGACCTGAGCCGAAGGCAGAGGCTTTAACCCACTGAGCCACCCAGGTGCCCCTCTCTTTCCATTTAAGTAGAGGTGAACGGATTTTACATACTGCACCAAGAAGGAACATGACACCAAAATGATAAAGCCAAGTAAAAGCAGGACACATGTAAATATTAACTCTTGCTAATGAAATATACATTTAGGGCATCATGTTCTGATACGCTCTGCAATTTTCTTCACCACAATAGAATAGCATACCCAAAAGAGGCATACGGTTATTTTTCATGGAAACCGTAAGCTTTAAAAAATGTTAATGGCTTCAAACTCACTCGTAAATACCAAATTACTAAAAGCAGTAGCAATTAAATGTTTGATGTCAACAGGAGCATATCATCTAATGAGCTGTTTTCAGAAGTTAATAATGTGATTAATCACTGATGGATAAAAACTATGGAAGAGAAGTTTTTTTATACTAAAGAACTCCAGATTCTAGTGCTACGGGATGAGAGGCAGATCTAAGCTGATGAGGAGCAGTTGAAGTCGGAGAGAAAGACCAGCTGACTCATCCTGCGTCACTTGCCAGTGGGGTCTTTAAAGTGTCCCAGAGTCTTGTCCTCAGCTTTGTGGGTCTAGTAGCCCTTGGAATTCAGCAGGACCAGGAGGACCAACTTATGCTAAGCAGACTTAGAAAAGACTGGTATATAAACCAGACTGGTAGTATATTAATTTAAAATATAGACTAGAACTACCAAAGAGATGGGACTTCTTTAATTGGCCCTTAGTCTTTGCCATACGAAAACCTACATGGGGAGCCAAATTGCAACAGGGATAATGGTAGTTCATTTATACAGTCATTCAACTTCTAATTGAGTACCCTGTTCTAGGCCCTCGGAGTGTAACAGTGAACAAGAGAAGAAAAAAAAAACCTCCCGACTCTCTTGGAGTGTACATTTTAATGGAGAGGCAGAGACAGAGGATGAGCAAATACATATGTATCATATCAGAGAGTAATGCTTGTTTGAAAGCCTTACAATTCCATGTGTGGTCTGGGGGCCTGTTGCGTGGACACCACGTGGGAGCTTGTTAGAAAGGCAGAATCTCAAGCCTCCCCCCAATTCACAGAATCAGAATCATACATTTGAACAAGATTCCCAGGCGACTGGCATGCACAGGTTTGAGAGGCACTGCTTCAGAGAAGAATTAAGTAGGATGAGGGGGACGGAGAATGCTGGGGGCAGGCATTGCTATCTGATAGAGAGCAGATGTAGTGACATTTGTTTACAGCCCTGAAAGAAGTGAGCGAGGGAGCCATGGATGTCTGGGTGAAGAGTTACTCTAGGTGGAAGAATAAACTGGTGCAAAGGTCCTGAGACAGGACCATGTCCAGAACATTTGAGGAACAGTAGGCAGCTGGTAGTGAGTTAAGGGAAGAGCAGTGGGCTGTAAGGCCAGAGAAGTAACAGGGTGGTTGGAAAAGCAGATAACTTAGGGTCTTCTAGAAATTATAAGGACTCTGACCTTTACTCTGAGGGGAGTGGTAGGCTCTGGAAGGTTTTGAGCAGAGGAGTGTTGTGATCTGAGTTTCTAAAGGATTACTCTACTGCTGTGTTGCAAATAGATTATAGAGAATAAGGGACAAGGTAGGAGGCCACTGCAGTAATTCAATAAGAGATGTTGGTAGCTTGGACCACAGCGGGAGCAGCGATAGAAAGAAGTGAACAGATTGTGGATTTATTTAGAAGGTGGAGATGACAACGTTTGTCAATGAATAGGATGTTGGGTGAGTGTAAAATGGAACGGTCAACATTGATAGCAACGGTATTGACCAGAATGACTGGAAGGAAGGAGCTGCAATTTATTGGGTTGGAGACTATCACAAGAAGAATGAGGAGGAGAAATTGAGAGTTGGGTTCTAGACATAGTAAATTTGAGATGTCTCTTAAGTATCCAGTTGGAGTTTGAGTTAGCAGTTGGATGTAGGAATCTAACGTTCAGGGTAGTGGTCCTGGTTGGAGATCTATCCCTGAACATCACCAGCATACATGGTATTTAAAGCCATGAGTCTCTGAGATTATCTAGGGTGTACAAGAGTAGAGAACTTGGGTGGGATTAGGGGACAGTATCAACAAGCTGAAACAGCCACTTGCAGCCATCTTGTCCACCAGGATAGACCTACCTCAGCTGGATTCCCCACATCTGCCAGTTGGGGCACATTCCTATGACATGGACAAGTTCTTGACTGCCCTTTGTCTCTCTCTTCTAGATTTCCTATAGACCCACTCCCTTCCAATAACTCTTTCTAGACGATTGTTTTGGTTACGGTTTTTTTTACTCCAGTTCTAAGAACACATTGGTCTTTTTGATTGGACAAAAGTATCTTCTAAGCTTCTCTGCCAGTGATCATGGGGGGGGAAACTCATCCATCTTATGTCAAAGACTTTTTCTTTTTTACATTTTCCTAACCCACTTTATAAAAAAGTTGAAAGAACCGTACAGTGAACACCCTTTGTTCCCACCACCTAGATTCCATCTTACTATTCTTTCATTTTCACATATTTATTTGTCTGTCCTTCCATCCAGCCATTAATCCATCTTATTTTTTCTTGATGCATTTATTTCGGAATAAGTTACAAACATCAGCAACTTCGACCCTAAACACTTGAGCATGCATATTGTTGCCTAGAATTCAATACTTGTTTATGATGTTTAGGTAAAATTTATATAGAGTAAAATGTACAGATCTTAAGTATATCACTTGATGAGTTTTGACAGATGTATACACCTGTGTGCCCCTAACCGCTATCCTGATATAGACCATGATCATCACCCCGTTGCCCTTTATAAGGTTAACTAGTTCCAATCCCACCTCCAAAGAAGCACCTCCTGGCCTAACAACACATTCTTCCTACTGACAATATCTTCGGTTACTCTTTACTCTGGCTTTGAGAGCAACCTGCCCCTTATGATTAGACCAAGGCATTTCCAAGCTTCCCTAGCCACACTTGGTGGGGGTAGATCCATCTACTCAGCCATGTTTTTTAATCAATCACTCAGAGGTGACTTCACTCCAGTGTTTAGAGACATCTCTCCGTGGCCTTTGCCTCCTGCCTCCAGCCCAACTCTGACCCTCAGATGTCTTCTCTCTTCTCTTTGGAGTCATGGACATCACCTGTAGGGAAAATTGATAGCATCCATCTTCCTCTTTCTCTTAGTAATAGTGAAGGCTAGTATTTATTGAGAACCTACTAGGGACCACACCAAAGCTCCACATCTCTCAGCTCCACATCCCTCATCTCTCAGCTGCCTAACAAAGTGATAGCCTCATTTTACAGATGAGGAAACAGAGACTCCGAGATCTTGAGTAACTTGCCCAAGACAAGAGCCTTTCAGATCCCAGACCCTCATGTCACAATCTCATGACTTGGGACCAGGGGTGTAGGGGCTACTTTCCTCCTCTTGGTGTCCCTTGTCATGTGCTTCCCTCTGCTTTTCCCACAGCTGTGGTGAAGAATCCACCCAACAACCTGTGGATCATTGCCGCGGTGCTGGCGCCCATCGCTGTGGTCACAGTCATCATCATCATCATCACTGCCGTGCTCTGCCGGAAGAACAAGAACGACTTCAAGCCAGACACCATGATGAACCTGCCTCAGAGAACAAAGGTGCGTGAGGCGGTGAGGAGGGACTCTGCCTGCCTTTTCTCTCTTGGCTTTTGAGGCCATTGCAAATGCCTTCAGAAACATTCTAGCAAGCCCTCATTTTGGAGGAGACCCTTTCTTTCTTTGGATCTTTAAAAAATTATAGTAAATTCTACATAATATAAAATTTACCATCTTAACCCTTTTCAAGTGTATAATTCAGTGTTGTTAAGTATATTCACATCGTTGTACACCCTTTATGTTTATAATCGGGACATGATAGCGAAAGCTTGTCTAATGTTCTGCCTTCACCATAAGTGCTTCTGATGGCTTTACTTACAGCAAATCATTCCTCCCAGCAATCCTTTAAGGAAGGGCCATTATTTTGCAGGTGAGGAATCTGAGGCACAGAAAATCAGGAGCTAGGTAGACCTGAAAGGCTGTCTAATCTGACAGCCTCCTTTTACAGAGAAGCAACCTGAGATCCCAGTTAGTAAGTAGCACAACTGATGGCAGAACCAGGTCTTTTAGCTCCGAATGCAGGGCTCTTCGGGACACGTTAGACTCTCAAAATGGTCCTTCCATTGGCTGGAGCGGCTTAGCGCCAAAGGCTGCCATGCGGCAAGCTGCAGAGCCTTGGCCCAGTGGTCATCGAACACCGGTTCAGCGGCTCCACCGAAGCCTGGCTGGGAGTCTGTCCACCCTACACAGCTGCCACACGGTGGTGACTGGGAGTGGAGTGGACTCTGGAAATTCCGAAGGCTACTTTTCCAGTCACATAGCTCCCTTCATGATACTCTCCAAGGAAAATATGAATATCTCTAATACCTGATGTTTCAATAACACCCCACCATTTGCCGGCTTCTTGGATCTGTCATCTCGTTAGCTCATCACGGCAGCCCTATAAGATTGGTCACAGTCAGGCCAGATTTTATTATTTTCATACTACTGTTAAGAAACCGAAAGGAAAAGAGCAACTGTGGGAATTTGTCCAAACTCACCTAACTAGCAGCAGAGGAGCGACTCTGGCTCAGACCTATGTGTTTGGGCTCTCTCCCCATTGTACACCTTCCTGAACCCTGAGATTTGGCAGGTAAACTCCGCTTTCAGCACGGAACTTCTGAGCTCTCTCCACCTGTGCAGGAATGAAATGGCAAAAGGAATTCCATTCTGTTGGAATGAATGTCATGGAGATGGTCCTTGCCAGGAGTCATGCCTGCCTAGTCCTTTCTGGATGGTCGTACCTCCCTTGGGCAAAGGAAGTCAAATGGATTTTGTTGTTTATTAAACTAATTCACCTGTTACAACGCTGCAATTTGATCAGACATTCTGTCTATGAAAGCGCCAAACTCCAAAGAATGTTGTTCTGTTTCTGTCGACCCAAAGGCACCCGCTTTCCAGAAGCAGCACTGTGTTGGCAATGGTCCAAGCAGTGAGACATGAAACCATTCCAAGAAGGGGTATTTGATTCCCATCTTAGCTTAGTTACAAACTGAGCCTTTCAGACATAACAGTAATTACCAGAATCTAATTGCAGCCGAGCCCAAGAATGCAAAACCTGCCACATGGAGGTTGTAAATGCCAACTTTGTGTTACAGATTAAGCCAGAATTTTATTAATTTGCCAAGGTGAGGTGGGCAGCCCACGATTTCAGCACACTTTCTGGCTGGAAAGCTGTTGGAAGCTGGAAGAGATTCATGTTTGTGGGTTTTCATCGCCCCTTCTATGTTCCTACCTGGGGCATGGTGCTTGAAGAGATGCCTGGCCGATGTTGACAACCAAGCCAATTTACGTTCTGGCTTCACTTGCGGGTGGGGTGGCCGTGCTGGTTGTTTTCTTCCTCAATGAGGCAGGGCTGAGCGCTTTGATTTGCAAAGCCCTTTTATCCCAGGAAGCCAGCGGGGTGGAACTGCCTCTTTCTTACTGCAGTCCTTCTGCTCTTGCAACCCGGGGACACTGCAGTGTTTGAGAGGACAGAACCGCCTGCATCACTCCTCGCCACCCGTGTGTGTGAGCAGAATTCATTTAATGCCAAGGGACGGGGCGGGATGAAAAAGTTTGCCTTTGTGACCAATCCAGAGAGCGGGAGGATGGCCTCCTCGTCTCCAGGGACATCCCTGCGTCTTTAGAATGCAGGCTGCGGTGTCCGACAACATTCCCGGGGATCCCTGCTGAGACTCGGTAATAGACTTGAGAGGCTAAGCGGAGGTGAGTGAGTGCGCACGCGCGCCTGTCCTGGGAGCCGAGGCCGGCGCGTGTACGCCACCGCCCTTCTGCAGAGACAAGGTACCATAGACGGAACGCTGTTAACCTTGGTGGTCAGCTGGGCTTCTGCAGGTTGAATGTTGAGAAGATGGTGAATGCCGGAGGGCCAGGCATCAGGGTTTTTGTGACCTTCTTTTTTCCCGGTTCATTTCTCTTTACTCTTTGTTCATTGGATTCACAGCCTTTGCCCAGTGATTCCCTTCATATAATTGATGAGAACATGGCTCCCTGGAACAGGCAGCCTTACGGGAAAGTAGTTAGGGCCACATCCAGATGCAGGATGGAGCTTGGAGGGCCCGCAATGGTTGGCATGACCATCTGCTCGGGACAGGTCAGTCACCCCCTAAAGACGCCCAGCTGTTTCCTCTCTTTCACATACTATCTGTGTGACCTGTACTTAACCTCTTTGTGCCTCAGTTTTCCCATCTGTGAAATGGGGGATGATAACAGTATTTACTTATAGGTCGTTGGGAAGATTAAGTGAGCTATGAAAGTTACTTTGAGCTGCGCCTCACATAAATATTACCTACAAGTTAGTCTTTATTTTTTTTTAATTTAAAATCAATTAATTACCATATAGTGTACTATTAGTCTCAGAAGTAGAGTTCAGTGATTCATCAGTTGTATATAACCCCCAGTGCTCATCATATCACGTGCCCTCCTTAATGCCCATCACCCAGTTACCCCATCCCTCACCCACCTCCCCTCCAGCAACGCTGTTTGTTTCCTGTGATCAAGAGTCTCTTATAGTTTGGCTCTCTCTCTCTCTGGTTTCATCTTATTTTTTTTCCTTTCCTTCCCTCTTGTTCATCTGTTTTGTTTCTTAAATTCCATGTATGAATGAAATCATATAATATTTGTCTTTCTCTGACTGACCTGTTGTGCTTAGCTTAATACCCTCTAGTTCCAACCATGCCATTGCAAATGGCAAGGTTTCATCCTTTTTGGTGGCTGAGTAATATTCCATTATATATATGAACCATATCTTCTTTATCCATTCATCTATTGGTTGGCCTTTATTATTATACATGTTTTTTTCTTAAAAGGTTAGGATAACATGTCTACCTTTGAAATTGTTGGGGATTATTTTGATCTGATAATTTTATAAAACTCATTGAGGCAACTATAGATACTTCATGATATCTCAATGGTGTCAGAGGTCACTAGTGTGTGTCCAAGGGCAATTAACAAATCACAGGTGATTTTTCAAATTGAAGGTTGAAAAACCATTACCCACCAGTCAGAAGAGTAAGGGACTAGTCTTGAGTCTTTCACCACTTAGCTGTGTGATCTTTGGAAAGTCACTGAACCTCTTTGAGCTTTTGTGTTCTTACCTGTAAAATGAAGACTGTGATGTTTGCCCTGCTTCCCCCACAGGGTGGTTGTGGGCATGAAATGAGGTGTCAGTGTTTTGCAAGCTGTAAGTACTGAACATATGTGAGAACTGTTATTATTAACGTAATTAATAGGAGGCCACCCTTGACCTTGTCATTCTTTAATGTCTTTCTTTCTGCTCACTCGTTGTCAACCCAGTCCCCTGAAGTATCTAGCCGATAACTTCAACCCAAGGTAAAGGGTGAGGGGCCAAATACAGGGAGAGTGGGGGCAAAAGGGAGAAGGCCAGAGCCAGCCTGTTGTTCTCATTAGGCTCCTGGGCAATCTTAGCTGTCATTAGAGACTCTCAATTCCTCGCCCAGGCCAGGAGTCTCAGCACAGGAGCCAGGCCAAGTACAGTAGCAGATGCTCAACCAAGATGGCGGGCTGCAGAAGGAGAGGAGAGGCCACGGGAAGAATCATCAGGCAGTGCTTAGATATTCTGGTTCTGCATCACGCAGAACTGGATGCAAATCTCAACCTCACCACAGACCAGCTGCGTAGTCTGGGGAAGTGGCTCAACCTCTCCAAATCTCAGTTTCTTTATCTTTAAAGTGGGGACTTATCATAATAATACCCACCTCCTTGAACCACTGTGGGCATGAAGTGTGATAATTGATGTCACGCACTCGGCACTCTACCTGTAGTATCAAAGCCTCCTTGAGGATGAGGGCCCGCTCTTATTCATCTCCATATCTCCAGCATTAGGCACAGTCCCTGGCACAGGCCAGTGTCCAAGAACTACAGTCAGCACTACACTAAATAGGGTCACAGAGGCATGGGAGTACTATGGAAAAGGGGCCCTCAGGAAGTATGGCTGAGCAGGCCGGTCCTGCCAGGCTGTGTGGGGCCCAAATGCCTTGCTGAAGGGTTTAAGTGCTATGAAACATTTTTAATGGGGGAGTGACATGACCTGAGTGGTTTTCAGAGAAATAGCTTTAGAAGCTTGTCAAGGGTGAGCCTAGAAAAGACCTGAATGGAAGCAACAAGACCGAGCCAGGAGACAATAAAACAGTGGACTTGGGGAGGAAAGGTCAGCTTCTAGAAACATTTCCGTCAAATCCCCTTGGTGACCGTCAGTTGGAGGAGCCGGCAATCCAGTAGTCTAGGAGCATGACTAGGCAGTTCAAAGGCTCATTCTGTTTCATGGGGCCCCACAGAGGGAGGGGAACGAACAGACAAACACTATTTCAGAAGCGCATTGCCAGATCCTGGCACAAAATGTCCGGGATCACCACCTGGGTCAGGGTGTGTGTCTCCGTGCAGAGGAAAGGCTGCGCACACTTCCCACAGGGAGTTTCCCTGGGAATTGGGGGAACGGTCCATGGCCGAGCTCCAGACAGCCTGACGTAAGGAAGCCTCGCTGGATTTAGCAATAAAACTCCCTCCTGTCCTGAGATGCGGTAGGAGGATTCGACCCGTTGGGCCACAGCCCTAGACCATTCCATGTAGCTGGATGCTCCTCGCTACACTTCTTAGCCAAATTCACTGCTGAAGGCGGGTGTCCTCACCATGTCAGGTCCTAAGGGAACCCACGTGGTGGAGGTTGAGTTTCATCCCCAGGTTTTCTTGAAGAGAATCACAGATTTCTATTTCACCAGGCCTGTGATTTAATAGGAAGGTGAACAATATTAACTAATACCGACTAAGAACTTCACACAGGCCAGGCATGTCACTAAATGCTGAACATGCGTTTACTACTCAACCCGCGCAGCTTGTCTTCGAGGGTGATTAAATCACTTTCACATACTTATACATTTAATCCTGTTTACCCTACTATGATCTCCATTTCACAGATGAGGAAACCAATGTGCCGAGAATTTCAGTGTCTTACCCAAGGTCACCTAGCTAATACGTGGGGGAGGCAGGAGTGGAACCCAGGCAGCCTGTTTCAGAGCTGGTGCTCCCCACCACCCCACTGTCCTGCCCTGAATCACTGTCGTGCTGCTCTGGGGCGGAAAACAGAACAGAGACACTCTCAGGAATTGTTTAAACACGCCTCTTGGTTTTTTATTGCCTCACTAATAGACGTCTGTTGGGTTTTGCTCACAGCTGCCCTATTCACTTGGGATTTCAGACATTGTGCAATAAAAGCCTTGCTAATTACCCAGTAATGAATCATAGGAGAGCCGTAGGTCTGGAGTTGAGTGATTTCACAAATCCCATTTTATTATTAATGATGGTCCTCACATGTGGAAGCACATTTCTTTCTGTTTTCAGAGCCACTCTTCCCCTGTAATACTCAGGGGCGGTGTAGGTAAAGCCGAGCTGATGGTCTTCATTTCTCAGATGAGAAAACTGAGGTTCAGCATTCAAGCCACCTGGCAAAGTCACACACCTCTTACTACACATAAAGCCATGTGACAGCGGAGTTCGGGGATGACAGGACGTTCCAAGGCAGATCACATATCAATTAAGAGTCGCTTATGAGCAGTATCTAGTGACTTCAAATTGGTGGTTTAAGATTCTTGAGATAAGTTTGTTCTCACACACGTACTTGGGTCTTGCTTATAGCCATCGTTTTTCCAAGTAAGTCTTGTCTAGGGAGATTCTGTAACTGGGTAGAATGAGCACAGATTCTGATTTTGCAGACGGGAATTACAGGGGAGATTTGAGTTAACGCTTGTTCATCAGAAAGCTAAGTGTGGTCCTGTCTCATGCACTCTCTTCTCTTAAAGCCATCATTTCGAGTCACACTCAGAAATCTGACCACAGATCCATTTCCTCTTTGCAGCCTGTGCAAGGCTTTGATTATGCCAAGCAGCACCTGGGCCAGCAAGGGGCGGATGAGGAGGTTGTCCCTGTGACTCAGGAAACGGTGGTCCTCCCACTCCCTGTTAGAGATCCTCCTGCCTCTCAGGAAAGAGACATCACCCAGGACGGAAGCACCATCAAGACCGCCAAGTCCACGGAAACCAGAAAGAGGTAGGCATGGGGCCGACTTCTGCCTCCCCCACCCCCAGCAAAGGGAATAATTGATGGTGAGAGCAGCTGAGGCCCTCGAGTTAATACTACTTTTCTCTTCAAAAATTCCCCTTCATAAATGAAACAAGATGGGAAGATGGGATCAGGGGGCGGGGGGAGACAAACCATTAGAGACTCTTAATCTCAGAAAACAAACTGAGGGTTGCTGGCGGGGGGGGGGTAGTGAGAGGGTGGCTGGGTGATGGACACTGGGGAGGGTATGTGCTACGGTGAGTGCTGCAAAGTGTGCAAGCCTGATGATTCACAGACCTGTATCCCTGAGGCAAATAATACGTTATAGGTTAATAAAAAAAAAATTCCCCTTCATGCTTGTTTTGAATGTTTGAGAGACTAAGTGATGACAAGGATCATAACACTGGCTTCTCATGAGCCACGCTTTGTGAGGTTTTATGTCTCTGATCAGCCACAACAGCAGAGTTTCAGCTTTCATATGTATTACAACGAATTGGGCACTGGTGTCACACTTGTATTTTTAAACTTGTCTTAGAAACAGTGCCCTTGATTCAGTAGAGTTGGATTTTTTATCTGGCCGTTTTTCAAGAGTTCGTGGTTTGAGCTCGAAAACCATTTTGGGAGGGGGCACCTGGGTGGCTTAGTTGTTTAAACATCTGACTCTTGGTTTCAGCTCAGGTCATGATCGTGAGGTCATGGGATTAGGGTTATGGGATCGGGCCCTGTATCGGGCTCCACACTTGGTGGGGAGTCTGCTTGAGATTATCTCTCTCTCTCTCCCTCTGCCCATCCCCCACTAAAATAAATAGATAAATATTTTTTTTTAATTTTAGGAGTTTTACCATTAGCAGAGCACTTTGATATGCATTGGAAAGGCTACAGAAAGGTTTGCAATTGAGTCCTGACCCCAAGGATCTCATGATGGAGGGACAGAGAGAGAGGTATCTGGAAACCAAGCATGACATGTGAGTGCTCATAGGGGAGTCTAAACGAAGTGCTGTGGAAAGAGAGGAGAAAGAGCTTAATTCTGATAAGGGAAAGGTGGTGGAGGAGCTTATGTTCTACCTGGGCCTCAGAGGGTGAGTGGAGTGTCAACAGCTGGGGAGAGAGAAAGGCATCCAATCCAAAGGAGCTGGGAGAAAATAGCGACCAGCACACATTCATGCACTGGTGAATGTCCCTAGGGTTTATAGTTCACAGTGGTTGGGGTGCAGTGAAGGATGAAACCAGATGGATGAAAATTGTGGAGGGGCTTGATGGCCAGGCTTGGGAGTTTGACCTATATTCTCTGGGCAGTGGGAAACCACTGAAAATTCTTCTACAAGACAGTGACATCCAACCTGTATTTTAGAAAGACCACTCCAGTAGCAGTGTGGATGATAGATGGGAGAGGTTAGGCTAGAGGCCAGGAGACTGGCTGTAAGGACTTTACAATAGTCTTATAAAGAGGTAATGAACTCTCTATGGCAAGCCCTGTTGGCTAGCCAAACCAACTCCCATTGCCAACTCCCTTCTCTCCTTTGCCTGAGACCACAGTGGAGGCTGGGAGAGCTACATCACCCCTGCCTCCTTCCTACTCTCCCTCCCTTTACCTAACAGATATTTGCTGAATGCTCTTCACGAGGCACTGGGGATACTGCAGTGAACAAGACAAAGTTCCTACTCTCATGGTGCTTACAATCTGGTGGGGAGAGCTAGGCAATAAACAAATGGAGAAATAGACGCACAGTAAGTTGGGTGGTGATGGGTATGAAGAAGAAAACAAAAACATGGTAAGAGGGTAGAGTGATGGAAGAGGGCGGGGGCATGATGCTATTTTGGCCAGGAAGTCAAGGAAAGATTTTCTGGTTAAGTAACACTTGAGAAAGACCTGAATGAAATGATGTGTAACCTCAAGGCTATCTTGGACAAAGATATTTCGAGCAGATGGAACAGTATGTGCAAAGCCCTGAGGAGGAAATCTCTTCACATGCTTGAAAAAGAGCCAGAAGGCCAAGGAGGCCAATGTGAACTAGGGAGGAAATAGTGGCAGATGGGTCAGAGAAGTTGCCTGAAGTTGAACATGTCAAGCTCTATAGACCAAAGTCAGGACTTGGAATTTTATTGTGAGGAAAGATCAGAAGTCATTGGAGGTTTCGAGAAGAACAGTGACATGCTGTGACTTGCAGTTGTAAAGGCTCACTCTGGCTGTTGTGTGGACAAGAGATGGTAGAGAGACAGAGTGGAAGCAGAGAGATAATCAGGAGGCTATTACTGTAGTCCAGGTGAGACATGGCAGTGTGGGCCAAGGCACAGTGCTGTGAGAAGTGATGGGATTCTAGACACATTTTTGAAGGAAGAGCTCACAAGTCTTGCTTTGCTGATAGATTGTTGTGAGGAATGGAAACAGAGAGGGACACATTTGCTACAGGTTGTGTTGGAGAGGACTGGAAG
This sequence comes from Martes martes, assembly GCF_963455335.1. NCBI lineage: Eukaryota > Metazoa > Chordata > Mammalia > Carnivora > Mustelidae > Martes > Martes martes. The sequence goes on along the minus strand of NC_137898.1, from coordinate 30,163,570 downwards.
AGAAGAAATCTGCAGGAGATGATCACGAGTTTGGATGTGGACATGGTAAATTTGACATGCCTCTTAGACATCCAAGTGGAAGTCCTCAGAACTCAACTAGCTGAATGAATGTGCAGTTCAGAGGAGGGGTCCAGAGTAGAAATATAAATGGAGGGGTTGTCAGCATTTAGTTATTTAAAGCTATGACACTGGACGAAGTCACCTAGGAGAGTATAGGTAGAGAAGAGATCCAAGACCTGACCCCTGGAACACTGCCATGATTAGAGGTCCAGATGATGAAGGAGAATCAGCATAGGAGACCAAAAAGCATTGGGAAAAAAGGCATGGGGAGGACAAAGCAAGAATGGATTCCAAGAAGCCAAGAGAAAGGAGTTATATGAAGGGGGATGGAAGAATTGTCTGTGTCAAATACACAAATTTTGCACTGGAGTCATGCAACAAGGCTCTGTGTTTTTCCCTCCAGGAGTTCTTGGTACCTCAGAAAGATGTACAGAGAAACAGCAGGTAGGATTCCAGCTTGGGTAGGAACGAAGGTTGAAGAAATATGGATTAGCTTTCTATTGCTCTGCCACAAATTCCTCCAAAGCTTAGCAGCTTAAAACAACCACCATTTCTTCAGCTCGTGATTTTTGTGGGTTGGCAGTTTGGGCTGAGCTCAGGTTGGTGGTGGCTCTGGGCTGAGCCAGGCTTGGTTGATCTAGCTGGGCTCACTCATGCACCTGTAGTCAGACAGTAGGCTGGGCAGGTTGGACCGGTAACTGGGGCCCCCTGCCACATGGTCTCCCATCCTCTAGCAGGCTCACTCTGGCTTTCTCACAGGGTGCTTACAGGATGCTAAGGGCAGCAAGAAAACAAGCTTCCAAATGCGGGCACTTCTCAAATCTTTGCCGGTGTCATGTTTGCTACTGTCCTGTTGGCCAAAGCAAGATACATGGTCTAGTCCAGAGTTAATATGGGAGGAGACCACCAAAGCTTGGTTACGGGGAGGTGGGAATAAATCGTAATCACAACTACAACGGTCTGCCCCAGCACAAAGAATTGAAGCATACGGCAAAGCAATAGATGAATTATCTGAATTGATTGGCAAGTAGAATTGCTTACAGTAATTATTCTCATTATGATCTTTGCCAAATACAATAAAGGCATGGTAACAACTTACTTATCACCTACTAGAGGACCCTGAAAAGAAATAAATAGAATTACTGAAATTAGGATATTAACACAGCACTGCTGGGAAGAATAAAAATTCCTTTTTACCCATTCTAGCTGAGTGATTTAAGTTGTATAAAAATTTATTTAAAAAAAATTTTTTTTAGAACAAGCATTTCTTCTTGAATTAGCAAGGAGTCTACTTTTGGTAATCAAATTCAATTACTTACCCTGGGAATTTTATTAAGAAATAATAACTTAGGGGTGCCTGGGTGGCTCAGTGGGTTAAAGCCTCTGCCTTCGGCTCAGGTCATGATCTCAGGGTCCTGGGATCGAGCCCCGCATAGGGCACTCTGCTCAGCGGGGAGCCTGCTTCCTCCTCTCTCTCTCTCTGCCTACTTGTGATCTGTCAAATAAATAATAAATAAATAAATAAATAAAATCTTTAATAAAAGAAATAATAGCTTATGAAACAAATATAGATAAAGAAAACAATGTCTACACCACTGAATGATTTCTACGTTTGCTTCATAATGTTACTGTAAAAATAGAATTTTACTAAGGTCTGGCTCTGTCATTGCCAAAGCTATTCGAGAAAGCTCACCTCTGTTCAAGTTCACCTGACCATGGGAGTCATTAGGGAAAGAAACAAAGATGCCAAAACCAACAGCAAACTCATCATGCATTTATTTTTCTGGCTTTTCATCTTGCCACATCAGTTCCCTCGTTCCTGCCGGTTGAGGACCACATGACCCCTCTGAATGGGTCTGTTAGGTGATCCAGAAAGCTTCACAAGTGAAAAAACAGGAGAAACCAGAAATTTGATGGTCGTGAAGATATCTCGATTTTTACATCTATTTTTCAAACTGGTTTAAAACTGAAATCTGAGCATTCAGCCACTTACAAACAGATGGGTGTTGCAGGCCCTGTCCCTCTAGCCAAGGCTGTTGGTGATGCTGTTTTGTTGGTCTGTGACCAGGATTAATGGGTGAGGATCAACCTCATAGGGACGGCCATTCAATTTGGTGATTGGCCATAACTGTTCAGCAACGGATTAATCCTCCCCACCCCTTCATCCAAGCTCCACGTACACCCATATCCCCAGAAGGGGGCCTACTGAGTTCAACAGCCTAAAACTATAGCCTCACAGATGGCCCTTTCTTGCTTTCAGAAACATCTTAGCTACTGTCCTGTGAGTGGACATGGACACATACAAATTTCACTTTCTGTTTTTGACCAGATGTTGATGGCCCCATGTAGACATAAGTTTATAAGCTGATGAAAGAGTAAAGCAGAGGTGTAGTTTCTCTCCAGAAATGTGCTCATTCATGCCTTTTCCTGGAGTGAAAGGAACAGCCAGAAAATCGTTTCAGGATCAAATGAAGAAAGAATCTGCAAATGCTACAAATACCATTAAGTATTTTGTGAACATAAAATAGGTTACAAGAAGCCTTTCCCCTTCCTTCCTCTCTGGACCTCAGTGAGAGTCTTGCTGTCCCAGTAAAGCCAGTTGGAAGAGGAGGTGCCATTCTGAAAACAATCCGAGGGCTTATGTGTTCTCTGTGGACGTGTCTGTGTACAGCTAGGACTTAGTGATCAAATAGCTGTTGGGTAAATAATGTATATTTGATAAATGAATACCTTATCCATATTTTCCCAAGCTGTATTCTTTGTATTACTGTCTTATGGTGAAAGAGATCTGGGGCCAAATAAACCCGGAATGCTGGATTAAACCAAAGGAGAGGAGTCTCTTTACAGAATTGATCAGGGCCTTTGATATGCTAAAGTGTATTAGGTCATCCAAAGAAGGAAGATAATGAACAAGACTTCCTAAACTTAACTGGCCTGAGGCACGTCGGCCAGGACCATCTCATTTGGCTGTGTTGTTCTGTGGAACCCCTGGGCAGATGTGGCCTCATCCCGTGGTTGGGAGCCGGCCCTTTCACTGGTGGTGGTTTTGGGGTGCTGAAGTTCCCAGAGGATGGGAAGAGAGGAGGGAGGGGAAGAAAGAGGAGCATCCACTTTAGAAGCTGCTTACTTACTGGTCAAGGGCTCCATGTTATTCCAGCCCATCTTCCGTCATAGGGACTGGAGGCCTTTATGTTCTGAATTTGGACCATTGACGGTAGAAGAATAAGGGGTTCAATGAGGCCTCTGGATACCTGCCCCTGCCTGTCTACACAGAAGGGAAGGCAGTTGGTGTTTATGACGATCTGAGGTCTAAGGGAGCACGAACCGCAGCAGGGGCTCCAAAAGCCCATTTCCCAGAGTGTCCCAGAAGACCAGATTGGGCCCCAAGGGAAGGGGAGACGGCCCGTGGCTTGCCCCAGGGCTTTATCCAGGACCTTCTAGGAGACGGTGAAGGAGAGGTGCTCTAGCAAGTGGGGAGAGCCCTTACCTGCAGGGGGAGCCCTGGCTTCCAGGATGGATCTGCTGCTTCCTAGCTCAGCCCGGGACAAAACCGCCCACCTCCTCCAGCGTCACATCCGTCACTTGCGAAACAAGGGTGACAATCACCAGACCAGTGGTTTGTCCCTACGGATCACTGAGAGTTCTGAAACCATTTGCATAGCCCTTGGCACCCAGCTGGTGCTTCTGACGGGGAGCTCTTGGAGAACATGGGGGTGGTATCTTTGTGTCTCTGTATACCATGGCACCTGGCTTGACGCCCGGCAGAGCTGGTGCCCACGAAGCACCTCCTGAAGGGCCGAGCAGCTCAGATGGGTTTGCCTGTTAGCGCAGTTTCAGAGCACGTGTGTGCGCACGCACACCGGTGTGGGAGGCAAAGTGACAAACTCGGTGATGCGGTGACTTCAACTTTAGTGGTCAAGGTCTACTCTGTAGAGGGAATCACCAAAGAGAACCTTATGTCTTATGCATGTGCCCGCAGATGCCCCCTGAATCAAGTGCTCTCCAACCCCCTCCAGAGCTCTGTGTTTTAAAAAGGGGGCATACTTCCAAACGCCATCACCACTGCTTCCACAGTCACTGGGGGTTAATGGAACAGAGATGGGACCTGAGGGCCGCACTCGTTGAACTTCTCTGCAGAGCTAAGCACTCCCGTAAACAACAGACTTCACTTCACCATGGCCAGACGCTTACCCCATGCGGTAGTGTGGGGCTAGTTTTGTTTTGTTTTTTGCTGTTTTCTTTTTTCTTTTCCTGTATCATTTCTTCTTTGTGGATAAAGCCAGAATGAAAGGCGACAGACATAAACCGCAAATAAAATAACCTTGAGAGGAGGCTCTGGAGTCGGAACTTACCATCTTCCTGTTGCTATGGTTACTTCCAGCAGGTCGCCCAGTGAGAATGGCTCTGTCATCAGCAACGAATCAGGGAAGCCCAGCTCAGGGAGGCGCTCGCCCCAGAATGTCATGGCACAGCAGAAAGTGACAAAGGAGGAGGCACGGAAGAGAAATGGTGAGAAGCCTTCCTTGCCAACACCAGCCCTGAGCCCCTCCCACACACACTTGCCCACACACACACACACACACACACAGGAGCCCACGCTCACACGCACCCTAGGTTCTCCTTTCTGGTGCGCCCCAGAAAAGTCAGGAGGCTGACCCCCCCCCCCCTTCTCTGAATTATCCTCTTGTGCCCTCTGCTCCCTGACCTTATGGAATTGCCCAGTGCTTTAGAAAAGCCCTGTGCAGAATGCACTGATGTTTGCTTTGCAAATTTTCTAATCCTTGGCTGAATGGACAGGATCCCTAGAACTGGATCCACAAGGGGGTCAGATCTCCGAACGGCTGCTTGTCTTGGAGAGTCCCCTCATTTTCTTGCCCTGACTCCCTTGGTAAGCTTCAGGGGTTCAGTCTCTGCCAGGGAGACCAGGTATTACCAAGCCACCTCTCCCAGGAAACGACACGGTGATCCATCTGTCATCACAAAAATCAGCCCATGCTTCTGCCTTTATTCTCTCGGGAAACGAAACTGGCTGGATTCTCCCTCGTACAGATCTTTTCCCTCCCTCTAAGGGATGGGGGATAGGGTTTATTTATAAGTCACTGGAGCTGCCTTATTGTGTTGTGACACCATCTCTACGTGGCATCCATCAGACATGACTGTATGTCCCCCCCCCCGCCCCCGACCCACCTTTGTTCTGACCCTCCTTCCACGGGCTCCTTCCCCCTGCGGTGCTGGCTGGCTGAAGCCCAGGTTTGAGTACCCCAGGCTGCCACTCAGATCCAAAGAAATTCCCTTCAGATTTCAATGGGTTGTAAGGTGGGATCCTGCAGAAAGGCCAGGTGAAAAGCCAAATAATCTGGCACTCAGGTAGACAGGAATTTGATGGACTAGGATTCAGGGTGTCTCTCTTGGACTAGTGCCAGAATATTCCTTTGTTTCCAAATGTCACTGATTTCTTTGTTCTGACCCAAAAAAGAAAGTAAGAAAAGGGATAATGACACAACGGATTTGTCTTCTGCAGGGCAAATGTGGACCTCATTCCTATTTCTAGCCATTGTGTAAAGCACTGGTTTAAATTGTCCTACCGATTTGATTCTTGAATTTCTTCTTCTCCTGAACTCCCCATGCCCTGTAACAGAGACTGCTTTCTACACCCAGATCAAGGCATGGCATGTGGGGTTTTCTTAGAATATCTACTCTCCCTGGGACCACCAGAAATCCTACCTATCAGCTCTCTGCCAAGCCAGCTCATGGAAGGCTTCCCAGAGATATATGAAGTCAGATCAAAGTCCTCCCGCACATGTCCCATCACCCACGCCAGTCCTCAGATGACCTTGAATAATTTAGCCTGTGTCTTTCTCAGACCTTCTTACTATGCATATGACAACACACACATATCTGTTTTGTTGCACTGCTTTGTTCTTTTATAAAATGAATCCGTGCACCTACTGTTCTATGCCCTTTTCTTGCTTAGAAATGTACAATGCACTCACTCCTCTGTCAGTAAGTCACGTTGATGAGATGATGCCTTTCCCTCTCCCTTGCATTTAATCCATGGAAAAGGAGGGAGCAAGGCCTGCTTCCAACCCCAGCACTCCCCACCCTTGCTGGTGAGACGCTGACCTGCCCAAAATGTTCCTTCCGTTCTCATTTCCCACAGCTCTGCTTGCCTCCTTGTTGTTTAGGTCACTTTGATTATTTAACTATCAGAAATAACAAGAGCCAGGTGCATGAATAAAATCCAATTATGGTATGAGGTTGAGGTTTGAATGTATTTGTTCCATTAAAAAGCCATCCTTTCTCCAGGTTCGTGGTACTTAGTTGCATTGTCTTTCTGCCAGAGGTAAATCCAGTGAGTTTCCATGGGTGGTGGCCTCTGTTTCACTGCAGGTTCCTATTCAGCAGGGTTCAGCTTGAAATTTTCAAACAGAAATGATAGGACCAATTTGTTCACTCTAAAATCCAACAGACGCTAAAGCATATCAGAATTCTAGGCTGGGTCTCACATGGAACCTCCACTCGCCCTTTTTATCACAGACTCGGCGATACCATATCCTGTCCACGACGTCAGAGCTCATCAAAATAACAATAGTGTATTTTATTGGATTGGAAGATGAACGGAAGGAAGGAGGGAAGAAAGGAAGGAAATTAGATTGCTGATTTATGCTAGTTAAAACCAACAGTGCAACTAAGACACAATGAGGTCAGGGCCAGTGGCATTTATGACGATGCTGGTGGTGTACGGTGTGTGGGACACTTCCACAGTTTAACTGTGGCCCTTTCCTTTAGCATTCTCTCACGTTTTTCTATACATCAAATATAACTAATATTACTATACTATACATCTATAACTATACTATACATCTATACTAACTATACATCAAATATGCTAACTATACATCAAATATGCCCATGAACTTGTTGGACTTCCTCACTTTCATATATCAATATTTAATATAATGTCTTTTTTTTTAAAGATTTTATTTATTTATTTGTCAGAGAGAGAGAGAGAGAGAGAGAGAGAGAGCAAGCACAGGCAGACAGAGTGGCAGAGGGAGAAGCAGGCTCCCTGCGGAGCAAGGAGCCAGAGGTGGGACTCGATCCCAGGATGCTGGGACCATGACCTGAGCCAAAGGCAGCCGCTTAACCAACTGAGCCACCCAGGCGTCCCGATTTAATATAATGTCTTTTTACATAATCTTTTGGGGGAGGGAGGCAGGATAGCTAATTATCTTTCTCTTAAACCTGAAGAGATTATTGTGCAAATCTGAATATTTTTCAAGAATAAGGATGGAAAAGAACTACAGTTCATACAATTTCCAGGATACCCTTTTCCCGTCCCATTACAGTTATGCTCTCTCCTTACCCTGTCCACGGGGTGGCAAGCGACGGTATCACAACCCAGAATCATTAAAAACACTGAGTACCATCTCTTCACCCTCTGAACGGTTTTGTGATAGCATAATTTTAACTTTGACGTGTTCACCTGTTTTGCAGATACTAACAACTTACTACAATCTCCTTTTCTAAGTCAGGAAATTTTTGTCATTCCTTCGTTCATTTATTCAACAAATCCCTTACTTAAAAGCCGATTGCACATGAGACCTCATGAAAGGCAATAGGCATCAGCCTTTTAAAAGGTGGAGTTTCAATTCCAGGGTCGGGGCAGGGGACAGGTTAAATCAATACACATCAGCAGTGATAAGTGCAAAGAAGAAAATGTAACCGGGTGATGGGCAGGCTATTTTAGATTGGTGGATAAGGAAAGGCTTTTTCAAACTACAGTTGAAAAATAAGAAGGAACTGGGCATGCAAAAATCTAGGGAAAGAGCATTCTGAGCAGAGGGAACACCTAATGCAAAATCCAAGAGGTAAGAACAAGCCAGGTGTGTTCAAGAAGGCTATTGTCGCTGGAACAGGTTGGATAAGAGAAATATGCTCAGCCATGTGGTCAGGGCCAGATAGGAAAGACTCTGGGTTTTATTCTAAGAGAGATGAAGGCTTTGGAGGGTTCTAATCGGAGGAGTACTGTGATCTGGTTACCTTTCAAAGAGATAGCCATCCTGGCTGCTGTGAGTATGTATCTTGGGCAGGAAGACAAGAGCGGAAGCTCCCAGAAGGGAGATTATTTAGGTATATGAGGTACTTACTGCTGTGTAACAATTTGCCCCAACCACTGGCAACCAAAAATGACCACCTATGTTTATTCTCTCCTGTCCTATCTGGGTCAGGAATCCAGGAGTGGCGTAGTTGGGTGGTTCCAGCTCAGGAGGTCACAGGATGTTGACCTGGCCTGTGGTCATCCGTAGACTTGACCCGGCCTGCAGACTCCACCTAGGAGGCGGCTTGCTCACATACTTGTCGGCAGGAGGCTCAGTGTCTTGCCATGTGGACCTCTCCATAGGGCTGCTTGGGTGTCCTCATAACATGGCAGCTGACTTTTCCCAGAGTAAGTGATTCAGGAAGGAGCAAGGTGGAAGCCACAGGGGTTTTTTTTTATGACCTAGCCTTGTCATTCCTGCAATTCCCCAGTGGCTACACAGCTCAGTACTATTCACTGTGGCTGTGAATATCAGGAGGCGAGAATTACTGGGTGCCGTCCTGGAGACTGGCTGCCGTAGATGGTGTCACAGCAGTTGTCCAGGTGGGACATAGCGGTGGTCAGGCAGGAATTGCCCAGCAGAGCTCTACTCCAAAAAGACGTGTGAATAGAGCTTTTCTTCGTCATTGGCTGTTTCGTGTCCTGCTGTTTGCAAGTAAGTTCACAGAGCCAAAAAAACACTCCAATTACAGCCCACTGTTAGACCCTATGGAGTCTGAGCCACATCGTACAATAACGATTTCCCCCACTTACTTTGGCAAATCTGTGATTATGATAAGTGACAATATGATACAAACTATGTGTTTCTCAATAATTTAAAGAACATCCCAATGTCTTGAGCAAGCAGTAGGAAAGATGAATACACTTCTGTTACATTCATATTTTACAGAACACCTATTTTGCTCCCAAATTGCCCACTGGTCTAGTTGTTTGAACGGGATCCATTTGTCTCTCGCCCAGCCACGCTCAATAAACTGTCATTCTTAGAGCTACCTAATGGGAAAGTGCTTTAAGCACAAGTCAATCAGCAAGATCCCACCAGCTCCGGGACTTCATCCGCCAGCTTAGTTATGGACGCACAAGGCAGACTGGTGTCTTTCAGCAATCAGAGCGGAATTATCTGTCAGAGGGGAGAATTAATTTAACAGAGTGTAGGCGGAATTCACTCTATTTAATTAGGGAAGTTGTCGATAGTGTTATATTCGTTTCTCTGGAGGTTATTTCTCAGCTTTCTTTTGTTTCGGCCAATGACAAAACCCCAAACCCAAATCATTGGAGAAGCAGCCCTGAGAAAAAAAAAAAAACAGAGCGTCAGCCGTAATTCTTATGGCCCGCTGACCAGGGAAGACTCATTGCTTAACCTTCGGCAAAAACGGGCAGCTTTGGTGCCGGAGACTGAACTGAATGCTGGTATTCCGTTGACTGTCATATTTTAAGAATAGTTGCCAGCTTTGGCCAAATCGTACTTTTTTCCTCTCCGAGTCAAACACAGAGAAAAAAATTACTTTTTTTTTTTTCAAAATACATTTGTCACAGTTTTGAAAGGATGATTTTTGCTGTTTCAATTCAAACCTTTATGATTCTTTCCTACCCGTTGATAATACAGTGGAGGAATGAACAGTATAGATCTTAAATTTAAGAGGAGTCCTTGAACAGTAGTGAGCCCTTGGCACCAAACCCGACGCTGTGGTTCCTGAGGCCACGATGAGTAATGTAAGGTCCTCAGCTTGGGAGCCTTACATAGATTCCCCCACGACCATGCAGCATCCCCACACAATAAAAAAATCAATATGTTTATGTTGTGCTTCAGTGCCGGCGAGTGATGAAGAGGACGGAGCCGTGCTTTTTGACAACGCTGGCAAGGCGGCTGCTGATCCCTTTGACACATCTTCCGGATCCGTGCAGCTCATTGCCATAAAACCCACAGCCCTCCCCGTGGTGCATCCCACCTCAGACAGGAGCCAGGAGTCGGCGGCCCTCAACGGCGAGGTGAGCGTCTGGGGACCAGCACTGCCAGGCCACTGGGAATTCAAACCAGGGAACACCATCTGGGCGAAATGGATGCGGGTTACGCGTGGTGTCTAGAGCTCTATCAGTCATTTTTACCTCTGGGTGTGCAGGCCTCAGTGGGACCAATCAGGAGGCAAGTCACCCAAAATGAGTTTGTTGGGTGATTTTTTTTTTTTTTGTAAACAATGGTTATGGGGCACTTGGGTGCCCCCGTCAGTAGAACACGTGACTCTTGATCTTGGGATCATGAATTCAAACCCCACGTTGAGGATAGAGTTTACTTTTTTAAACTGTAGTTATGAAGAGAAACATCAGAAATTCTTCCACATCCCCTTACACACATACACAACCTTCTGCCTTCTTTGGTAACACTCTTAACCTGTTCATTATGGGTTGTCAGCTGTAGTGGGATGAAAGGGGCTCGAACTGATAAAGGACCAGAGAAGATAATGTCCTACAGGCAGGAGTGTGGCCTACTACAGGGGCTTTGAGATGACTTTTACACCTTTTAGCCAGCTTGGAACAACTGTTTGCCTGCTTCCAGGATTTATCAGTACGTTTCAGGATGTGAATCAGTTTTCCTAAGAGACCGAAAAAATTTCGAATCATACTCCAGAGACTGATGATTTGACCAAAGGAAATGGATGGATGGATGGTAGATGGTAGCTATGGGCAGTTTAGAGAAGAGGAAGAGAGGAAGTCAGGTAGAGAGTATCCGCCATTCCTCCATCCCCCGCAGCAGAGTGGCGATGGGCAGAAATGTTTCTGAGCTTTTACGACCATGCACGTGGAACCCGCACGTGGGCACACACCTGCTTCGGGTTTTCTCTCTTGTCCAGCTGTTGTGTTGATTGTTCATTTCATTTGTCTGCAGACTGCAATTGTTACCTACAACAGGTAGAGATTTCCAAGGTTGGAAAGTGTTTTTCCCTTCACACCTCGAGGAACATGCCAGGCCCCTCTACACCTGGGCATTATAAACCACATCAGGGTTTCAAGGCTGCTGTGGCCACAGACGTCTCCGGGTCCTCTTGGCCTTGGTTTCCCAGCAAGCCAACGGTGGCAGGAAGGGGTAGGAGAGGAGGGCAACCCTGCTCTGCGAGCCTTGCAGGTTGTGCCAGGAGAGTAGCCAGCCTGGGATGGAGGCAGCCGGGGCCTGGAGCTGCTGACCCACACATCACAAATGCCCCTGTGGAATGGCATCCCTTGGAAGAGAGCTTCGAGGTCCTAGAACAACCCAGGGGGGCCATGGGCTTCAGGGGCTACCCCCTAGTAGACTGGGCTCATGGAAGGGGTGAGCACTAGGGGCAGAATGTGGGGCAGTAGTGGAGCCAAAGGCATGACCACACTGTGAGTGGAGGTGGGCAAGTAGGAGTTGGCAGCTGCCCAAAGTAAGGCCCTGTGACTCCCACCAGACGGTCCCCTGGGCTCTGGGGTACCCTGCAGTTAGTAGCAGGGCCAGGCTCTGGGCTCAGGGGAGAGGGGTGGTACCCCCCTAAAAAGTCTCCCCCTCTGCTCTCCTGGGCCTAGAGAGGGGGCAGGGGGTCCCAGAGGTCTCTCAGAGGGCAGGGGTGGGGTGGGCACCACCTCCTGCCCACTGTGCCCAGAGTCAGCTGGGCCTGGGCTGCTCCATGGCATGCCCCCAGGGGTCACCCAGCGAGACTTATTGCTGGAACCCTCGCTGAGGGGTGGCTGGGCACTGGGCAGCTGGGAGGGCCAGCAGTGCCTCACGCAGGGGCCTTGTCCTTGGCAGAATCTCCCCACATGCCCCTGCTCTGCCAGTACCAGCACAGCGCCTGGGCTGGGATCAGGCTCATGGTGACCACCCAGACACTACCCTTGGCCTTGGACTTTGCAGGATCTTTAGGCACCTTGCAGAAGCATCAGTGGGAGGAGAGGTTGTGGGGGATGGAGTCCTCCCAGCCCTTCTAGTCCTCCCTGAAAAAGGGAATGTGGCCCGGACCTGACCTGACAGATGATCCAGGCCTGCTTCAGCCTGCAGGGGGGTGCAGGCTGAATCACCAAGGCAGTCATAGTCAAGTAGGTGCAGGGGCCTTGTTATGCCACAAATATCCCTTCTTCTTCCTCTTGGGGAGCTGGGAAGACAACTCCGACTGGGAAGCCCCAGGCATGGGTTGCTGCTGGTCCCCATGCAGGGGGAGCGGGCCAGCAGTGGGGGCAGGGGCCTGGCCCCATGGAGGGCACAGGGCAGTGGGGGAGTGTGGTGAGGCAGGCAAGACCCGAGGGTCATCAATTTTTAAAAAGTACTTCACTGGTTGTGGATCTACAGGGAACTTCTATGCCAACTTCCTCAGAGTTTAGACAAAGAAACCGAGGCCAGAGGGTCAAGCGGCTTGCTCAGAAGCACACTGTGGAAATTGTGAAAGCCCCGATATGGTGTTCAGGCCCCTGGCTCCCTGTCCAGTGCTCTTTCCCTCTCTTTGACTTACTGCAGCATGTCAGTGAAAAATAGCATTGTGCTTAGAAGAGTACAGACTCTCAAGTTATCCTGCAGGGATCTGAAGCCAAGGTCTTCTACTTAGTATTTATGTGGCCTTAGGCAGGTTAGTTCATTTCTTGATGCCTCAGTATTTCCATGTGTAAAATGGGGCTATTGGGAGGATCAAATGAGTTACTATAGGTAAAACACTTAGAACAGGGCATAGCAGATTGTAATGTACAATCAGTACATTATTATTATCATCATTATTATTATTGTTATCAGTCAGCCAATGAGCATGGATTCATTGATCATTTATCGTCTGATGTCTCTTGGTTCTATAATTTGGGAACCTTCATGTCTTCTCAAAGCCAATCATGCCCACTGAATCTTTCCTTAGGCACAGTTCTCCCACCTGATACACAAGCCCAATGACTGGAGGCCTCTGAGGGGGTCACTAATAACCTGGTAACTGCTCTTGATTAGGACGTCTGCCCAGTGTGAATCTAGATAATGGGTGCCTTGTCGGGATCTTTTCACCCCAGCTTCCTGATGTGACTGTCACGGGGACACGTTCTAGATCTCAGTGAAATTCAATGTACAACTCCTTTTTTCTGCCAGGCCCATCACCCTGTCCCAGAAGGAAAACAGATGAGTATTTTACCTGTCCAGAAATGGATACCTCTTATATTTTGGCAGTTAGAGGAATGGACCTTGCTGGCATTTGGATTGGAAATGAGCCCTGAAGTGTTCTCTGTAATCTACTGCTTTGTAGCATTTAAGACAGATTGTCTTAGACTTTTCTTCCTTCTTCTCTTATGGTTGGCTTTTTTCACTGAAGAAACCACAACCCCAAAGCCATCAACTTTCCTTTTATGAATTATAGGTAATTCATTTAAAGATTATTTTAAAGAAAACATAATAACCACATAGAATGTTCAGAAGAAAAAAGAAAAACCACTATAATCTCACTACCCTTCCATATCCTGTTTTCATTTTCTATACCACCTCCCCAGACTTTTGAACAAACTCATGTATATTTTAGAATCTCATACAGACAATTTTATATCATATCTTTTTTAAGACTTTATTTATTTATTTGAGTGAGAGAGTGACAGAAGGAGAGGGAGAAGCCAGCTCCCCACTGAGCAGGGAGCCTGATGTGGGGCTCAATCCCAGGACCCCAGGTTCATGACCTGAGCTGAAGGCAGATGCTTTTAACCAACTAAGCCACCCAGGCACCCCATATCTAAACATTTGCAGTTGTTGCTATTGTCTTTGGAATGATCATTGTTCATGACCTCGTTGAGTAGGTATACCATTGATTGGAAAACTGGTCGCCCATTGTTCAAATCTTCCTGGTAATTTGTGGTTTAGTTTTGGTTCTGGTTATTATATCTGAGTAATTTCATGCTTGACTTTTAAAACCTTCTTATTCTGAGATAATTTCAGATTTACTCAAGAGTTGTGGTAATAGTACAGAGAGCCCTGTTGGCTCTTTACCTAGCTACCCCGAGTGTGAACATCTTTTTTTTTTTTTTTAAGATTTTATTTATTTATTTGACAGAGAAAGAGCATGAGTGAGCACAAGCAGGGGGAGTAGCAGGCAAAGGGAGAGGGAGAAGCAGGCTTCCCGCAGAGCCGGGGAAGCCTGACACAGGACTCAGTCCCTGGACCCCAGGATCATGACCTGAGCCGAAGGCAGCCACTTAAGTGACTGAGCCACCCAGGCACCCCCTGAGTGTGAACATCTTACATAACCATAGAATAATTTTCAAACCCAGGGAATTAACATTTGTACTCTGTGATTGACTAATCTACAGACCTCATTTGAATTTCATTGGTTTTCCCACTAATGTCCCTTTCCTGTCCCAGGATCTGGTCTGGGATCCCACATGGCGTTTAGTCATGTCTCCTCCAGTCTGGAACTGTTCCTTGTTCTTCTTTGTGATCATTCTTTGTCTTTCATGATCATTACTCTTTTGAAGAGTACCGGCCAGTTATCATAGACCATGTCTCTCAGTCTGGGTTTGTCTGATGTTTTCTTGTGATTGGATTGTAGTTATGCATTTTTGGCATAACCACGGGGGTGATGGGCTCTTTTGTGGGGATCAAGCCTTAATACTGATATGTCTGATTACTGATGATGTTAACTTTCATCTCTGACTTTGAAGCCCACTTGGAATGTTGCTTAAGGAGAGATTCCAGAAATGGGATTCCTGGCTCAGAAGATGTCATCTTAGCTCCTTCTCTTTGCCTAGTTTTCTTGGTGGCAAGCAGAATGAGGGAACAATGAAGACTGTGAAATGCTACCAGCCTAAAAATATCATTAAGGCCCAGGGTGGGGAGACCTTGGCAAGGGTCAGAAAAAATATGCCATAAATATAAAACATCTTAAGTAGAGCCTGTGTTAGTGAACCTTGGGCCTCATCCTATAGCTCTCTGTCTTATCACTAGATGAATTTTCTGTTTATGAATTGCAGAAAACTCTTTTAAAGATTATTTTAAAGAGAATATAATAACGACGCTATACATGGTTATGTTAATAGAATCCAGTCTGATTACAAACAGCACGAATGAGCCTCCATATCATCCAGTAGATGTCAGGCTGATTTCACCAGTCAGCTCTGCCCATGGGTATAACGTCCTCATTGTTGGTTATTTATTTACTTAGCATAGCCATCTGCTTGTATCTTTGACAGGTCAGAAGGTATGTTGGCCATGTTCCTTCCTATATGACCAGTCTGGCTTTGCCCTATCCAGTAGGAACTAACTGACATGAGTGGGCATACAAGGCTTCAGAATTACCTCTCAAGAAAGATACAGATTGACAAAAATAAGCTCTTAAATGCAGGTTGGTAGAGAGAACTTGGAAACAGGACGTCTACTCTGCCTTCTCCCTCCATTCATCCCAACTCAGCCTCTTTGGGAACTGGCTATCTTGTCCAACTGGGCATGAGCTAAATGGCCAGGGGAGGCCGTTGGGTTCCTCAGGGCTGGAACTACAAGTGGGGTACCAGGATCCAGCTGGGCTTCCAAGTCAGAAGCTTCCAGACAGGGGAACCTAAAGGATGTAGGTGAGATTAGCCCAACACTACAAAGGCCTGAGCAGACTTGGTTAGAGTAGGGAGAAGGAGCCCCTGATAGAAGGTCCAAGTGGCTTATGTGAGTGTCAGGCTCTATATTGTTTGTGGCCCAAACAATATTGTATGCTGGTATTAGAATGGGACACAGGTGGGTTTGGCTGGCTTGAAAGACCAGAGGTGAAGCCTAGGACAGCTTTTGCAGGAATTGTGAACTGATGAAAACCTCCCATGTATTGGCTGTGGCTGATTGGATGTGGCCTGAGACTCCCTCTCTCCCCAGGTGAACAAAGCCCTGAAGCAGAAGTCAGACATTGAGCACTATCGGAACAAGCTGCGCCTCAAAGCCAAGAGGAAGGGATATTATGACTTCCCCCCAGTGGAGACGAGCAAGGCTCAGACAGAAAGGAAAAAGATGTACGAGAAAACCCAAAAGGAAATTGAGCACGTTTTGGATCCAGACCCAGAACTCTGTGCCCCATTTGCTGAGTCTAAGAACAGGTACAGTGTCTAAGGGATTCTCTGATGGTTGCTGTCCCATTAGTGGGTTGAGGGCAGAGGGTTCCCTGGGTAACAAGGTCTTGGTCCCTCAATCTGTTACCTTACGACTGTGATCTTTGCTGGCTGGTGATCTGGACCATGCTGGTCCGTGCGAGCTGGTGCTCCATAATGGGTTTAGAAAAGAATAAAATTGAAGCCATTAAAAGAAGTACTTGGGTAAACAACCATAATTGTCGTTTAGCTCAATAATATTACAAACCAGTAGCCATTTCAGAGCTGGGTGAAGATACAATTATCACCTGCCTGGTTTTGCAACTTCCAGATCAAGGGACATTGTATTTTTCAGTTAACTAGTGGCTCTTGCATAAGGAATGCCAATTTCATGCCTCATCTTTTCATTCAGCTTCAGTAGGTACTTGTCGCACAGTGACTCAGAGCTGTGTGCTGGGTTCCTCTCTGAAATTCATAGATTTGTTCATTTGTTTGACATTCGTCATCACCGACTATGCATGAGGCACCGAACAATTTGCTGAATGCTCTCGTGGTCGTGTATGGTTTGTCCTATTCATTCATTCTTCATTCACTCATTCATTCATTCCACTCATTCAGGATTCTGTGGTGGGAAGGACAGCCCAGTGAATGCTCTTGTGTGACTTCCAGTCTGATGGGAGAAAAAAGATAACTACCCCAGAAGTTCGATACTCACAAGTTCAGTGTGTGTTTGTCATGTGATGGTCTGTAAGGGGGGTGAGCTGGCCTCGGGGGCGGAGGGCGGGCAGGGCCAGTGGTTTGAACTGGCATCATCCCCAAGCTTTTTTTTTTTTTTTTTCCAAAGATGTATTTATTTATTTGAGAGAAAGAGAGAGTGAGCAGGGAGAGGTGCAGAGAGAGACGGGGAGAGAGAATCTCCAGCAGACTTCCCACTGAGCGTGGAGGCTGCCACGGGGCTTCACGCAGGGCTCAGCCCCACAACCCTGAGATCATGACCTGAGCCAAAATCCAGAGTTGGGTACCTAAACGGCTGAGCCCCTAGGCACCCCAGCATTATCCCAACCTTTGTTGTTAACTAAGCAGACTGACCTCACCTACTAGGTAAAGGAAAAGAGGCTAGCAAAGCTCAACATGACCATCTCTCTTCTTTTCCATCCTACCCTAAAGCCCTCCTTGGAAGCATTTTTATGGGTCGAGACCATCCCTTCCAAATATACATTCTCCTTGGCAACAGCCCCCTGGCTCTGGGCATGCCGGCTCTCCGATCCCCCCCATATATCCTATTGGCAGAGTCACCCTTCGCAAATGAGGCGAGACAGGACAGCTCCTGGCCTGAGCAGCCATTTGTTCAAAGCAAAAGTGACTATGTGACAGTCTTGGATGGAAGCCACAATAAAGTTGGGAGGTAGGGCTGAATTTTAGTAATTGAATTGACATAATTTATTTTTAATAAAGAGGGAATTCGAAACCATGACTTCATTCATCATGCTTCTGATTAGACTCAATGGGTGTGATAAGCTAGTATGAAAATCACACTTTGACAGGGCTCACAATGCACATGTCCCCGTGTTGGTAAGTGTAGAACAAAGAGAAGAAGGCTATGGGTTTTATAGGAAGTCTGGCAGCTTCTTTAGCTTATAGGTCACACTTGGGGATTTTTTAGCTCAGCGGTCTTTTATAGACTGGGGCAGGGGTTGTTTTTCCTGGGTTTCCTGCTGCCACTTGGAAAATGAATCAAAGATCATGTGCAAATAAGAGGAACTTAGCTTGGAGGTTATTTGGGAAATACATAAGAAATTTTGGTTGGAGCTTTTTATGAGAATGGACACATCTCCCCTCCCCCACCCCGAGATGCATCCCGTTGCCCAGCAAAAGTTCAGGCTGGATCCTCAAGGCCCTTCCCTAGCCTGCTGATGTCCTGAGCGTGTAGTCCCTTCCCCATGAATGTCTGTGGAAGAAATGATTGAATGACTCTAAAAATAATGTTAAAATTTGTTCTGCCAGTGAAGGGAATAGTACGAAAGACCACAAGTTGGGTGGGGGGAGGGGGTAGGACTGGAGATGAGATCAGCAAGGGATGGGATTAGGAAGGGAAGGATTCACAGAGAAAAAGAGAATGACGGTGACTTGGTAAGCTCTGAGGTGTCATTGCTGTCACACTCTGCTGGTGAGGCCGGGGCTGCCGCCAGTGTGTGGGGCCTGTTCTCACACGCTGGAATTACCTCGTAACTGCTGCTCCCAGTTCCGCTCTGCAGAAATTCTGCTCTTGGTGACCTCTCCATGGCAAGGGACGCGAGAGGGACACGTCCTCCCGTCCAGGGGCAGCGACAGTAACCAGGACTTTACCCTGAGACCTAAATTAGATCAAATCAAAGACAACGTTTAGGTTCCAAATGTTGACTCATCCCAACATCTTTTAAAAGGGTCCTCATGGCTTTTTCTTTAAAGTCAGAAGAACACCCCCATTTTTATGTTATAAACTCTTACCCGGAGGCACGAAGACCGTCGTCACGCGTAACTGAGGAAGATGCTGGCAGAGCCCCCTCCCCACAGATTCCCTCGGCCCCCACTGTTCCTGGGCAGCCCACATCCAGCAGCGCAGGCATCTCTGACTGCCATCCGGGGGACTTTTCTCGGTGGCCCCCACAGGAAGTGTGACGTGGTTGACGTGCCCCGGAGGGGCTTTGGACAGGGACAGGTACGAGCTGATGGGGAAGCACCCTGGCAAGAGAACTCTGAGGTGTAAGCTACCCTGTCGCAATAACCACATTCTCTAGCTTCTGTTGGATGTCCGACATCTGGGGCCTGGCCGACTCTGGAGAAACTGCCCCTCCCAGGGCCATCTGGCCAATTCTGAGGCAGTACCGGGCTTGTCTGCCAAGTGCACCTTTTTCATGTGAACCAAACAAGCCGGAGCCCATGCCCCAACCTTCTCCTTCACATAGGGCTCTCCCACTCTGGGCTCCAGTCCCTGTGCCCTGATCACCTGCAGGCTGGTTACCCCACAACTGGGAACGACCCCTTTGCCCCAGAGACTGCTGAAATGATCCCAACAATCCAAGCCGAAGCCTGTTTACCCTGCCTTGCCTGTTCCTTCCCCAAGAAACCACAAGCAAGCCTCTTGCCTACCTTTTCCCCTCACCGCCTCTGCCTTGTGGTTGACCCTGGTGCTTCTCCCCTGTGGAACCCCAGGGCAGGTCCCTTCCTCTTGGAATTTTGAGTACGACAAGCTGTCTTTTCCATGGCAGCTGCCTTCCGATCTGTTGGTCTTGGCCATACCTACATAAAGTAAAGCCTCCATTTTAATGCAACTATACTCCACCCTTCTCCAGTAAGTTTGAGGCCCCGGTTGCCCAAAATACTATCTCATACCCTCTGTTGGCCTCCTTCCCTTCTCGCTCTCATTTTTCCACTTCCCAGCTTGTGCTTCCTAGAAGCCTTTCCCCAGTAAACCAGTTGTACTCAAATCATCACAGAGCCTGCTTCCAGGGAACCCAACCTAAGGCAATAACTAATAAAGATGGAGTTGTTTTAATGAAACCAGAGCTGCTCCTTCTCAGGGACTACATTTCATCTTTATGGAACCCTAAGTTCCCACAGAACACAGTTTGAGAACTACTTTCTTAAACTATCCTGGGATTAAAAAGCCCCTAAAAGTACAAATAAAATGTATTGCTATCCACCCAGCAATATT
This sequence comes from Martes martes, assembly GCF_963455335.1. Lineage (NCBI taxonomy): Eukaryota > Metazoa > Chordata > Mammalia > Carnivora > Mustelidae > Martes > Martes martes. The sequence goes on along the minus strand of NC_137898.1, from coordinate 30,143,690 downwards.
TTCAGAGGTTAAAAAAAACTTTTCAAGTTTGCAAGTTTCAAAATTTATTAACTTTTGAAGAATATGCCCACGAAAGGCCCACAAGAAATGAATATACCTAATGGAACTCTATTAGATTAAAATAAGTAATTCCTCTACCCAAGAGCCTAATTTATTTCTAAGCAGTTGGTTATGCACCAAGCACATGTGGGTGGTCTGGCCCATTGAGATCCATGTTAAATAGCAGCCTTTAAAATGAATGCCATAATGGAACATTGTCTTTGATGTATAAGCAGACTGGCGTGCACTCCAATGTCTAAGTTCTCACCCACGTTCATGGTTCTTGAAAGGGCTCACACAATCTTGCTATTGTATTTCTAATACTTCCAAAATAGCCTACTTAAATGTCAATTGCTAACCCTAGTGTTTACTCCCCCACCACCCTTATTAGTAAATCTTTTCTAAATGGGTTAATTGGCAATCTCAGGACAGTCGTGAAGTCTGCTTTTTCAAAAAGTGATCTGTAATTAGGTCAAGGATGAGAATTCTTTGGGGTCTTCCTTTAAGGGTGAATCACTCTTTCACAAGGTTGTGCTCCATTCCTAAAGGAAGCTTCTAATTGCAGATAACCATAGGGCACAGTTTATAATACTGGTTTTAAGCCCCTATATTAGTCGGGATTCTTTGGGTTGCGAATGATGGCAATCCGGAACAAACTGGTTAAATAAAAAGAGAATTTGTCATTGAACATGAAAGGTCAAGGCTTCAGGCATGACTAGATCCAAGGGTTCGTACAATGTCCCCCTTATTTAGCTTGTTCTCTCATCACTCGTTGCTGGTCCCTCTTCATACTCTTACCTCATAGTGGCAAACTGGCTGCCAGCAACTCCCCACCTATATCCTATCTTCTCAGAAACTTCAAGACCAAGAGAATGCCTCTTTCCTGGTTGCTCTAGCGAAAGCCCTGAAACTCAGTCTCATTGAGACCAACTCGTGCCCATCCTCTGACCAGTCATTGTGGCCTTGGGGATGTGACGCTTGATGCTCCGGGCCAACTCCTGCAGGAAGGATAGCCTCCAAAGAATGTCAGAATGCTCCCACCGACAGAAGGTCATCATGGGTATCAGGCAAGCAGAGATCACAGAGGCCCTCTAAACAGGTGTAAGCTCCTCGTGGTGAGGGGATAGGTCTGATAGCCTCTGCTTTATTCCTCAGGCTAATTGCAAGGGTAGTGTATTGCCTTGGGCGTTCTATTGTTTGTTCTAAGCTAACAGCATGTGACTGTCGTGCTATGACTAACTGGGTGTGTGATCTTGAAAAGGTGTGTGTATGTCTACCTGCCAGGTTTCTGGCTTCCCACATAGTCATTGGGAATAAGTAATATAACCTCACCTTCAACCCATGAACGGATAGAATCTTAGGATGGAGACAAAACACAGGTGCTGGGGCAGGGGGGGTTCTCTGAAGATAGATGTTACGAAATGCCAGTATTCACAGAGAGAAATCTACTGTTATATGGAAGGGGAGCAGCCACCTTTGGCAGCCTGCAGTACCATGTGGACCCATCCATCCCCACTGGGCCGCACTCCCTACTTGTAAGAGTTGCCTTGTGTGGACGGAGAAAAGCGCAGCCACAGCCCTCACTGTGTTCCTGTTCCTTTCTTCATCCTCAAAAAGATTCCTCTAACGGCAAATGTAAACAGTGGGAGGCACGAAGGGAGCTTTCCTAAGGGAGCTGAGTGGAGCCTGTCAACATACTACTCCCTGGGCTTGGAATGTTCTGTGCAGGGTTGGCACGTGGCGGGCTCTCTTTGGGTCTCAGAGGAACTGTCCCTTCTCTAGAGAGGCCTTCCCCAACCATCCTGTCTGAAGTTGTCCCCCACATTAGCCATCTTCCATCACATCTTATTTTTCGTAACAGCACTCATCATCCTCTGAAATAATCATGAGAATTATCTGTCTCCTCCATTAGAGTGGAAGCTCCAAGAGAGCAGGGCCATGTCTGTCTTGTTCACTGTGAATCCCCATCGTCTTTCACAGTGCCTGGCACATGGTAGGCACTTGATGAATATTGGATGGAAGGATGGATGGATGGATGGATGGATGAATAGATGAGCTCAGCTCCAAACTGCCTCTTGGTTCATGGCTCCTTAGCCCAGAAAGAAATCCCCTGTGCGGAAGTTAGAAAAGAAAATATCAACACTCACAGTATTAAGAGGCTATTAGCTGCAGGGTTTATTAACACATCGTAGAACCCTGTCTGCGAAATCAGAAAGATTAAAAGGAACAGCGGGCTGCTGAGTCAACAGTCAACAAAATCAAGTTTAGAGGTCAAGAGAGAGCCCCTGGGCTTGCCGGGAGGCAGAATTTCAGATGTGGTAGTAGGGCTGTATTAGGTTAGTTACCTGGTTCCCATAAGTAGATTATTTACAATTAAACCAAATGGTTACAGCCTCTGGGAAAACAAAAACAAAAAACAAAAACAAACTTTGACTCCACTATTCCTCTGGCCTCTTATGGCCAGAGAACAAACGGAATGAATCCTGAGATCTGTAAGGCAAATCCAAAGCCTTCATTGGTTGCCTGTAGTTTGGATCTGTGGAGAATTCCATCTGTCAAGGCATTTGCTGCATCATAACAGTTGTTGGATTTTCTTCAGGCAACCGATGAAGAACTCTGTCTACCGAAGCCGGCAGTCTCTGAACAGCCCAAGTCCGGGGGAGACAGAGATGGACCTTCTGGTGACTCGGGAGCGACCCCGGCGCGGGATCCGTAACAGCGGATACGATGTAAGTCGCTGCTGGGCTACGGTGAACGTAGGCTTTGCTTTCCCCTGAAAACAAAGGAGAGAGAGCATCCCACAATGTTTCACTGTGCTGTATATCTGTGGAATTTAGAAGTGCACCAAAATGTTTGCTATTTTATTATTCCTTGTTACCTATTTTGCAGAGTAAGATGACTTGGAATGGGTCAGAGTGACAAATTATTGCTAAAAGGATTTTAATTCCTAAATCCAACTCTTTTAGGAATAGTACAGTATTGATCTTAAGTCAACAGTGATTCCAAATGTCCTTATTTTTTTTTCCCCCTCTCTCCTTAAAGCTCAGTAGGAACCACGGCTGTAGGTTAGAATTCATTTGAACACAGGCTTCTTTTAGTCCATGGCAGTGTGGAGAAGTTGGATTTGTTCCTGATTTCATAACTCCCCAATATGCCATGGAAACAATCAGATGTCCAACAGAGCGATTTGGTGATTTCATAGGATACAAACCATGCTTATGTGCAGTCGTGTCTCCAAATAGCAAAAATTGTTCTAATCCCACTGAACTTCCCCAGAAGAGGAGCTCCAAGGCAGTGTCTCAAATCCGATGGCTCCTAGCCTGTTAACGTAGTTGCATCCGTGAGCTCACGGAAATGCTACCCAATATCCTGAGAGGATATTGGATAACACTTCACCCTGTCCCAGAATTTCAGATGGCCTTAGGTCTACTCTTGGGTTTTATGGAAAAGGTTTCTTTCCCATTCTCCTGAAACATTTCTCCAGTTACAAACAAAAGCTTTTGTATCAAGAATTAGGATTCCAAAATGTTTGGATAAAATTTGGCTATAATCTACGAGGTTGTAATTTGACAATGACACTCGATTTCTTAAATGTACTGTGCTAATTTGAAGGCAAGAAGGGTTTTTTTTCCTCCACTCAGGATTGGTCATTGTTTGCCACAAAAGATTGAAGAGGGAATTTTAATTGTTCCGTTAAAAACAGAGATATTCTACCTAATTTGAATTTCTAGATACTTTACCCTTGATGTTTGTGTTGGTCATGATAACCTTATCTTTTATTTCTGTTTTCTTTTTCATATAAAACAAATAGATAGTTTAGTTTTATAAAATTCTAGATGCTTCAGGCAAATCTTTTTTTTTTACTCCAGGTGAAATTACTCAACACTAATTGTTCTCTTCATAAAAATCTTTTATACTTAAGCCGGTCAGCAATTTGATAATCAGCCTGTCGTTAAAAATTTGAATTTTCCACTTAATCTCTCCGTACCAGCAGTGAATATTCTTCCCACGTGCCCATGGTTTGGGGGACTTCTTTTGCTCAGACGTAGCTGAGGTATATGATAAGATTCTTAATGTATTTCGAGATTGGAATTAATGGGTCTCTTGGGAGATTCTAGGCACAGACATTTTTACACTTTGAGGAAACAGGACAATTTCTCTATTAGTTTTGAAAAGAGAAAAGTGTATTGCTTTTTTATTTTCTTGTAACCATAGACAATGCCATGACTTGCAGTAGTGACTTAATAATTTTAGAATGCCCTGTGAGTACGTTACTTATGGCAACAGAAGGAGAGGGATGATTTTTAAAAGGAGGTTGCTCACCCCCCACAAACATGTATAAATATTCCAATTACAAATTGCTTTAAGGGAAGCCCACTCTATTCTAATAGATTTTTCTGATTTCAGAAAATTAGAATATGTGTCTTGAGAATTGCATGTGGTCTCAAAAACATAAGCAAAGATAAGTTTCCTTAAGACAAAATGATTGTCTAGGGACCTGTTTTAAGAATTTAGACTGTTATTTATAAGAATGCAGTGGCTTCCTGTTTCTTTTCCCCGTGTCTTTTGTGCTGATCACATGAAAAGTAGCCATCATTTACTGACTGCACACAGTAGACCAGCCTCTATTCTAGTCTTTTTATGTGGATTATCTAATGGAATTTGTAGTCACCAGCCAGGTAGGTACCCCCTTATACCCATTATACAGATGAGGAAATCAAGGCACAGAGCAATTACCTAATTTGTCTACCCAACTCCAGAGCCTCTCCTCTTAACCACCATGCAGTAGGGCTTCCATATAAACCCATCACACTATATATCTGCCTTCACATGATTCTATATCCTATACTTCCGATCTCACCAAGAGGCTGGATGGCAGGTCTCACAAGAATTCTTGCATGGATGACTCACAAAAGCAAAAAATGGACCCGCAGATAAAGGAGGAAAAGAGGAGAGTCATGGCTTTAAACAATGCATTCATTTTCTGAACTCCTGATTTTCCAAAAATGCTAGGGCACCTCTGACAAAAGAATCCATTAGCCTAGCAGTGAACAGATGAGTCATTTGGAAGCATGTCATTCTTCCTACTGGGTCTGGGGATCTTGAAGCCAGGCCCAGATTTCCAGTCATTTCTGCCAGGTTAGGGATCACAAGGGGGGACCTGCTCCTTGATGTGGTAGAAACAGAAGCACTGGGAGACTGATTTAATTTCTCCAAAGCTGACCTCTTGAGAATCCCTACAGGAAAGGCTGCATGTAAAAATAAGAGAGTAAATAAATGAAGAAGCAAACAAACACACAAAGCACAGGCAAATCTTAGCCCCAGGACTGAGGGAAGCTTGGATTGTTTGAAAATGTTTCCGTAGAGCAAGGATGTACTGGGACCTGCCCAAAATAGACCCTTAGCTCTAAGGGGTGTGGGAGCGACTGTGTTTTGCAGCAACAGTTCTTAACCTCTTGGTCTCCCTAACAGCTAAGGGATGCAGTACACTCCAGGCAATTCCTTTGGCTCACCTGGCTAATAATTTTCTAGAAGGCAGCACCCCCTTTTGACGAAGGCATGACTTTAGAAAGATGGCCGGACCAGACCTTTAAACTAACCTTGGCATTGAAATGAATTCCTCCCAGGGCATGAAGCAGTTAGAAAAGATAATGTCAGCCTAATATCTAAGAGCAAAAATACCTCTATTTCAAAGTATTTTTTAAATGTTTTTTTCTGAATAAAAGACATATAGAAAATAATGAGCTGATGAGGAGGGAAAAGAAAATGCCCCACGTGTGAATTCTCAGGCAGAATAAAGACCCCAGTGATGTTCCCTCTATCAGGCAAATTAGTAATCCCTTTATGTCGTTGAGGAATCAACCTTTGCTTCCAAAGGACAAAGGATAACCCAATCATTCCCCAGAAATAAAAACGTACATCCTCAACCTTGATTCGTGAACGTCTGAGTTGTACCTTTGAAAAAGAATGCTCCCCTGTCTGAAGCAGAGAGCTCTACAGGCCCCTTCCCGTAGGTTTCTCTCCAGCACCTTGTCAAAGCTCACACTTCTCAGAAGAGGGGATGCTGAGGCTTCAACGGTAGTGACCACAATCACCGTCACTCCAGAAGCGTTCTTCAGGGAAACGTTTGGAAATGTTAGTGGAAAACCAGATGGTTTCGCAATTGAGAAGTAGACGTAAACCTACAAAAAGGGATACTATGTCAGGCAAGGTTCTGCTGCAAAAAACAGAAAACCTCAAGCCATTTGAACAGACCAAACATGACTGTGTTTGTGTGTGTGTGTGTGTGTGTGTGTGTGAGGCACTCACCAAATCATCAGAGGCCTGGCAGAATGTTCTGGGAGAGACTGAGAACAAAACCACAGGGCTGGCTGCGACCAGGAGGTGGGGGGTGTTTGCTGCCTGGGAACTACCAGGGGGCAGAAAGATGGGCCCTGCCTCATTTCCTCTGTTGGGCCGGCACACCAGGGCCTTCAGTGACAGAAGCCCAGTCTCCGTCAGGCACAGTCACCACCTCAGAGAGGGCCATAAGGGAATGTTGGCCGGTCAGCCTCGGCACTGCAGGAACGCACGCTGCAAGGAGGTTGCCAAGGGCCAGCCCCCCATCCCCATCACAGGTACAGGAGAGATGGGCGGAGAATTAGCAGGCAGAGTAGTATTTGGGAAACAGTGGGGAGAGCTAGAGGAGGCAAGGAGGCCTACCGGGAAGATGAAAGCATCACTCGGAGCTCGGTCTCCAGCCATCGGCTGAAGGCCTGTGAGGCCGAGTGGTGTGTGATAAGGCATTTATTTACTAGCTTCCCTTGCCTCACAAGGCAGCCAGCTCCCTCTGTCCCAGGTGAGCGGTGGTCACTAGAAGGGAAGGAGGCCAGAAAATCCAAGCGGTTGTTTGGGTGGGTTCTATCCACCAAGGGATGCAGTGTGATCTGGAAAGCCCCAGCTGCCTGGGATGGCTGATGGCAAATCTGGGGTCAGGGGGTCAGTCCTGTATTACCAGCAGCAGCCTCTCCTCCTCACTCACACTCCCTGCCCCAGCATCCGACGGCTTGGGCATGGTGGTCAGAGACTGTCGTCAAGAAAGGGCAAGGCTGTCCTCGAGCTGCATGAGGTCCCCAGCTCAGGGCTTTCGGTTTCTTTGGGAGGCAAGGGATTGGATGTGAGGACTTGGTCCTTCGCCTCCGAGGCAGCCTGCCTGTTGCCCTCTGAACTGGGGGTTCTTGCGATGACCCTGTCCTCACCACCATCTGCCCCCCAAGCATCCCACCCAGAACTGTCCCACACGTGTGCTCCCCGCTGAGCCCTTAATCTCCTTCTCTTACCTCTGCCAGCTAGCTTAAGCTATTAACAAGCGTGGCTTGATATGTCATCTCAAGTTAATTCAGGGGTTTTTAATTCTGGGGGACTATCTGATACTAAGAAGTCAGCCTCCCTGCTTGAGCCCAAGGCAAAGAGGTGGAGGGGTTTGGTGGCAAAGGGGCCTCGTGTTGTAGGCCAGATCTCGCCAGGCCGTGGCTGTCCAGATACCTGTTCCCCCCCACAGAGATGGGTGCTGCTTGGCAAGTAGGGAGCAGGAAGTGGATTCTGGTTGGCAGGTTTGAGAGGGAGTAGGCCAGGTTTCAGGATGGCCCTGTGACCTCAGTGGGAGCGAGGCCTCCCCTACAGGCCCAGGATTTCCCTCCCACACGGGCCATTTCCCACCTGGCAGGAGACACACAACTTCCTTCTGCTGTAAGCACGCAAGTGCCATCTCCCTGCTTATGCTCTCGGATTCCTGTGCTCTGACACTTCTCCTCGTGGTGCCTGCCTACCCATCTTGCTTCTCCTAGACTCTTGCAGGCCCGGGTCCCCTGTGTGCTGCTCTGGGTAGGGACACCTATAGGGGAAGGGAAAGAAGCAAGAGGATGCAGAGTGCAAAGTTGGGCTGTGGTACAGATATTACAAGGTCTCGGCTAAGCTCGTGTGACCCTGCAGAGTTGCTCCCAGTGTGTGTGAAGCATCTGGGCTTTTGTACTCTAGCGCTGACCATCACTGGCTGTCCTTGGGCAAGGCAGCTGTCTTTAGCCAAGGACAATTGCTACTAAGAGAATTGGCATTGCCGATTCCCACCAATGCCCAGGGAGAGCAAAGGCAATTCCCAGCTGACAGCTGAGGCCCGGCCGCTGGCAGTGTGCCCAGCCGCTGGAGGGAAAGTCCTCTGGTCCTGAGCCATGCACGCCACGCTAGTTCCTCCCGGCCCTGTGTGCTCCCTAGCCCACCTGTGCCCCCAAGCCCCTGCAGGAGCCGGAGGCCTACGGGCTAATGAGAATTCCTTGGGAACTGCTGTCCCTTTCATTTCTTCTAGTGAACATTTACTGAGTGCTAGAGCCACTTAGCATATGTGAATTCAGCAACATGGGCCCCAAAAGACTAAGGGAAGCATTTAAATGTTGCCCCCAAGATGAGTTTTTGCGTATGTTCTATAGAGACGGTATATTGCTTTTCACATACTGTAAGGTTGTATACACAGGCACGTATGCTGTACCCCAGGGATCATCTAAGGACCTTTCGAAGTTTTACTTTGTCTGATTTTTTTGGCAAATTTCTCTGATTTCTACCTCCTCTGCTGGCGTTAGCAGGTAAGCCTCACAGGTGAGGCCACCATCATACTGCCTGGCCGAGGCTGGAGGGGAGAAAGTTGGAGTCCCTCGAGTGCTTCTCCACACTCCTAGAGGAGGCAGGTGCAGACACGGCGGAAGCAGTGCAGCAGGCTGGGGCAGTGAACTTGGACGGGAGGCCTGTGCCTGTCCGTGCCGTAGCTGCTGATGGTCTGGTCCCCAGTACTCACCACTTGGGAAGCTGCCCTACAGCTGTCAGAGGAGGTGTTCTAAAACACACGCCCTGGTGTCAAATCCTTCGGGAACTCCCCACAGCCCTCAGGTTAAGATTGAACCCTCCACTCCGGGCCCAGGAGGCATCTGCGCTGGCTGGCCCCGGGCTAGCACATGCTTGTCGCTCCCTCACCTGCCCTTGGCTCTGGCCCTACAGGCCCTTCCCAGCTCTGTCATGTTGACTCCCATCTCTGTGTTCTCCCCTCTGCTCAAGACATCCCTTCCCACCGACCATACAGCCAAGCTTTCTTAGCCTCAGCACTGTTGGATTGGGATCTGGATAATTCTTTGTCCCGTGCGTTGTACAATGCTTAACAGCGTACCTGGCCTCTCCCGCCGGCTACCATAGCACCTGCGAAGTGGTGACTACAGGTTTCCAGACATTACCCCGGGGGCAAGCCCGCTCTTGGTTGAAGACCAGTGATCCAGGCAAAGCTTGCAGAACTGAGTCTCCACATTTTCTCCCCTGGAATCTTTTCCTTGACCACGTATCTGTGGGGCGGATTGAGGCACCTGTCCTTGGTGCTCCCGTCACACGGGGGACTCACCCCATCCAAGCCCTTTCTCCCGGGTCCCCCCTGTAGACTTACTCATGTTATTCTCCCTGTTTGACTCCTCAAGGACAGGAATCATGTTTTATTCATCCTGGAAGCCTCAGCACTCGAAACAGGAACTGGCGCATAGTAAATTCAGTGTCTCTATTTGTTGAGCAAATGAGCAAACAAGTGTGTCAGCCAGCAGACGGGATTCCTGAGCTGAGACGCGGATGGGGAGGGTGGCTTTAGAACTCTGAGCCATACAAGCATTTGATTTGACTGGCTTATCCAATCGGCGTAGACAAACGTATGTTACGGTTTAAGTTCCATTTCAGCAATGGTTATCTGTGAGGACGTTTGGGCTGACGTAAAAGAAAACCCATTCCGAACCAAATGATCTTAAATTGTGAAGGGAAGGTATTGGGTATAGTAAATCCAGGCGTGGTCAGACTAGGGCTCCAGTTCTATCCCTCCACATTGTGCGGCGCTGTCCTTAGACGTCGGCTTCAGCCACAGGTTAGCTCTACTAGGAAATGGCTGCAGGAACATACATACTATATGGACCAATGAAAGAGAGAATTTCTCCTTCCCAGCCATGAAACAAAATGTATGGGATTTACTCTCACTGAGCCTCTGAAGGTCAAGTGCCCAACGCATGTATCCATCACTGTAGCAATGGGAGGGGGAGGCTTACACTGATCGGTTTCACCTGGTAAGACCTCACCGAGGGAGCTGGGTCAGGAGAAGTGTGTGCTAGGACTATTGCAGTATCCACTACTCCAGGAACAGTGGTGGCTGGGCCTTGTAAGGAACAACACCAGCATAACCCTCCATGTCGCTTGTTCCTCCAGTCTCCGCCTCTCATCTTTGGTTGGCCCTCTGTAGAGAGAGAGTTGAGTGAGGTGAGGAGCTAGAGACTGCTGTTCTTTGTGGGGCTGGGAAGGCCTGGCTACAGTGAAAGGCTGTGTTTTAGGGCCAGATGGAGGGAGAAAGAGGGATTTTGTGAGTCTGGCTGGCTTTTTCAAGACCCGAAAGGAGAAAGAGCAGATTTGAGTGGGCACTGGGGAGAGCCTGTTTTGTTATGGAGTGGTGTCAGCTCTCAAAACTGACCTTCTGTCTCCTCGGCTGCCCACAGCACCTGCTTGGCTAAGAAGATGAGAAAAAGCAGGGGATGGCTCCCTTCAGACGCTGCCAGTGAAACAACTTCCCATGAGCAAAAGCCATCCTTATGTGCTTACTTTCAGGTTGAATCCTTTTTAAAAGATATTTGTAATTAATTGACTGGCTCACGCCTCGTTCTGGGCGTTAACAAGCAATGCTGTGGAATGGTCAGGCTTGACGTCCTGGAGCTTGGCTGCCCTCGAATTCTAGCTCAGCAACTTACTAGAAGCATGAATTTGGCCTACTCTGCCTCTCTGTGCTCTAGTTTTCTCATCTAGAAAATGGGAATACAAAGGGCACCTGCCTGATAGGGTTGTTGTAAGAATTAAGTGAGTTAATGCTGGTAAAGCACATAGAAAACACCCTGTGAGCATCAGCTGTTGTAACTATGCTAACAGATTCCATGAGGGAGATAGGGCCGCTGTTTTTTGTTTCTTTTCCATCCCAGCACTTTGGACATCTCAGGACTGCTAGGAATTTTGTCGCACGTTGTGATTTTGTGATTTATAATAAAAAATGTGTATTTGGTCTTTGTCCACTATTCAGGACCCAGAGCTCCAAAAACCCTTGGAATTTAAGTGATGAGCATATTAATGTGTGTTTTGTTATGTTAATGAGGTGATTTGGAACTCACCGAAGGATAGGGGCTGGTTGCACACACAGAGCCAACTGGGAATGTGATTTGGGGGATGGAAAGTTTCAGGGAAATGTGCAATTTTGCTGAGACTTTAAAAAATTCCATTCTCATGCTGATTGCAGAAAAGGAGTCACCAAACCATGAATTTGAACCCTCCTACCTGTTCTGAAGGGTGCCAGTCTCCCTTTGTTGCTAGAGAAGTTTTTGAGAGGTAGGCTCAGGGGGAAGCAGCTGCCCCGACTTGGGCCCTGAGAGGGCTTCTTCCCGGGGACCAGGGGAAGTGAAAACTCCCCGGCTTTTGATTTCCAAAATCAGCTTTGTAAGCATGTCTCTGCCTCCTTGGTGATAGGCAGCACTTGTACTGGGGCTGTTCAGGCCAGAGCTGGCATCAGATGGAGAGAAGCAGCCCTAATTTTGTGTTGCCCAAAGGACCCTGTTTGGTGGAGAGAAAAATGGACACAGAACCAGATCAAGGCATCATGGCCAGATGGCCCAGAAATGGATCTTGCTGAACCCTCCACTTGGTCTCTGGGCCCTTACTGGGAAGTTGCAGAATTTGTTCAGAATCTGTTCTCCTTGCTGAATGGAGCCGTGAGCATGGAGCTGAAAATCAGGGCCTTGGAGAGACAGTGGAGAAAAACAGGGGGCAAATTCTTGAATTCCGTAAGTGGAGAGCCTGGGCGAGGCAAAGTGCAGTTGTGGACACGTGCGTCCTAGGAAGTATGGTCTTGTAAGACAACTGTCTACTTTGGGGCTCGTAACTCGAGAAATTCTGGAATAAATGGCCTCAATGATCTGAAAATGTTAGGGTTCGGAACGAACAGTCAAGAAGGAATTCTTGAGACATCTTCTGTGCAAAAAGGTGGTTTTATTAAAGCACAGAGACAGGACCCGTGGGCAGAAAGAGCTGCGTCAGGGTTGTGAGGTGAGACAGATTATATACTTTCTAGTTGGAAGGGGGTTAGGGGTAGTGTAAGTCTCTAAGGAATTTGGAAGCAAGGTTTCCAGGACCTTGAGGGGCTAGCTGTTGTTAGGAAAAGGTCATTTATTACTGTCTAGTAGAACTTTAGTCATGAGACCCTTCAGATGTGTATTAGAGGGCCATATGCTTGGAGGATGATTGCCAACATATATCTTGGGGCATAGCAATAAAGGACGTTTGCAAAGGAATGTTTATATGTGGAGACTTACAGGATCTTGGACATCAGGATAATGTTAAGCTTAAGTAATAACATCGAGGCAGTTGAGTTCCTAGAGAAGGGTCACTCTGCTTGTCTCAAGGACTTGTCAATGGGTTGTAGGTTGTAAGGAAACTAAATTTTTCTTTTGCCTGTGTTCTCCACATCATCAAGAACCCTTCATCCCTCCTCTTCAACTCCATTCTAGATAAGGCTGTCTAATGTGGTGTCTAAATGTGGCATCTCTCGGGAGACTGGGGGGCCCCCAAATGCGGGGCAACAATTGGGAAGAAGCCAGGGGCTTGGGCTGTGAAAGAATTCAGCTGAGACGGAACAAAGGAGATGGAATGTTGAGCGCACAGCAAGGGAGCAGGCAAGGGAGCGGAGGGGCAGGACAGCAGAGAGGCTGTCTGCCAAGAAGCAGTGGGTGGGGGCCATTTTTAAAGGGGGAAGATGGGGAGGTATAGCGATGTATGGACGTATGAAATATTCCCAGTTTTGGCAACTGTGCCTAGTTGTAAGTAGCCCATTGGTCAGTTAGGGCCGATGGGTATTTCGAGCTGGGTCGCCTTCTGGGCCTGTCTGGATTCAGCCAGGGGGTCGCTGTGAGCCTTTTTTCTACATTCCGTCACTCAAGCCTCTTTGCCTAAAAACAGCTTCTACATCGAATTCATTTTAGACACTTGGCGATGTCTTTTCCTGGTAGAGGCTTTTGAGCAGAAATCCTCCAGGCTCTCTTTGAAGATGAATTTTGATTTATTCATTCAACTAGGATGTGTTCAAGTCCTGCTGTTTGCCATTCTGGGAAGCAGCAGGACACACAACAAAGTCCCTGCCCTCAGGGAGCTTATATTCCAGTAGGAAGAAAAAGTAACAAACATCTGAGCACACAGATGTTCAGCACGTCAGAAATGCTGAGGGGGAGCATAAAGCCGGGTGAGACCTGGAGAAAAACAGGAGGCGCTCTTCATAGGTTGTCTCCAGGGAAGGCGGGGGGTGGTGACTAGCCTGGCTGGCCTTGGGGAAAGAACATTTGGGCCGAAAGAAGAGCAAGTGAAAGGGCTCAGAGGACAACACGTGCCCGGGGAGCTTGGAGCACATCAAGCTCCATCCAAGTAGCAAGATGCCGCCTTCTTGGTAAAGGTCTCAACTTTGACTCCTTCCTTTGTTTCATCCGCATATCTCATCTCTCACCAAGTCTGGTCAGCTCTCTTCCAAGACATCTCTCGAGCTCATCTATCCCTTCTTTGTCCACGAGCACCCTAACTCAAGCCCCTTCTGTCTCTCCTTACCTTTATCACGGCAAGAGCCTTTTAGCTCGCCTTCTGTAAATTCCAATCACCTTTCTCCCATGCTTAAAATTCTTCAAGAGTTTCCCATTGCCCTTTGAAAACTCTCCATTCTTCTCACCATGGCCTTCAAGACTCTACGTGATCGTGATCAGGCTCCTGCCTGCCTTTCCTGCCCCGCCACGCCTCCTGCCAGCTGGGGCTCCAGCCACACAGGTCAGGTGTCAGTCGGCTCCGGCTGCCCTTACCAAGTGCCACAGACCTGGTGACTTAAAACAACAGAAATTTATTTCCTCACAGTTCCAGAGGCTAAACGTCGAGGGGTTCGCAGTTCAGCCCATAGCAGCCCATCTTTCTCTTTCTCGAATACTATCAGCTCTTTCCTGTCTCAGGACTTTTCCCGAAGCTCCCCTGTTATCTTCCCATGGCTAACCCCTTCTCCTTCAGCTCTTCAAAAATGTCCCCTCTTCAGAGAGGCCTTCCCTGACCATCCCCATAGAACTAGCTATGTGGTCCAAGCCATTTTGTTTTGTTTTATTAAGGCAAAATTAAAAATGATAAGATGTATAGGTGTTTAGTGTACAACTAGATGAGCATTGCATGCCTCTACCCTCTTAACCACCAGTCCAACCGAAATATAGGACATTTTTATCACCTTCTGAAGGTCACTCCCATCTGCACTATGGCCCCCCTGGCAACCACTTTTCTGATATCTACCTTCATAGTTTTACCTATTCTTAGACATCATGTAAATGGCATTTTTACTTACTTATTTGGTACGTACTCTTCTGTGCCTGACATCTTTTGCTCAGAATTCACCTACGCTGGGATGCCTGGGTAGCAGTCCATTAAGCATCCTCTTCTTGATTTCAGCTCAGGTCATGATCTCAGGTTGGTAACATTGAGCCCCACGTCAGGCTCCATGCTGGGTGTGGAGTCTCCTTAAGACTCACTCTGCCCCTCCCCCTCTGCTCTCTCTCTTTCTCTCTGTCAAATAAATCTTAAAAAAAAAAAAAAAAAAAGAAAAGAATTCATCTATGTTGTTCCATGCATCTGTCATTTATTTATTTTTTTATTACTGGGCACTGTTCTGTTGTATTCTGTTGCATAAATAGATCACTCTTTGTCTACCATCCTGTTGTTGGACATTTGGGTTATTTCTAGTTTGAAGCTACCAGAAAACACTACTGTAAATATTTTCATAGTTTATGAACATACATGCTATGGTCACCCCAATTTTTAAAAAGATTTTTACTTATTTTTTTGAGAGAGAGAAGAGAGCAAAAGAGAGCACTGGGTGGGGAGGGGCAGAGGGAGAGGGAGAAGCAGGCTCCCCACCAAACAGGGAACCCCACTCTGGGCTCTATACCAGGACCCTGGGATCATGACCTGAGCTGAAGGCAGACACTTAACCAACCGAGCCACCCAGGAACACCCCCCCCACACATCTTTTTTTTTTTTTTTTTTTTTTTAAGATTTACATCCCCCAAAATTTGTGTGCTTAAATCCTAACCTCCGATGTGTTGGTATTAGGAGGTGGGGCCCTTGGGAAGTAATAAGGTCATGAGTGCGGAGCCCTCAAGAATGGGATTAGTGCCCTCAGACGGGAGAGCCCAGAGAGCTCCCCGACCCCTTCCTCCATCTGAGGTCTGCAACCTGGAAGAGGACCCTTACCCGGCCATGCCGGTGTCCTCCCACTTCCAGCCTCCAGAACTGTGAGAAGGACATTTCTGTTGTTTATAAGCTATCCGGTCTGTGGCATTTTGTTCTGGCAACTGGAATGGGCCAGGACACTGTGTTTTCATGTATCTTGGATAAATCTGTAGGAGTGGAATCTCTGGGTCATAAGGTGTATGTTCAACTTTCTAAGAAACGACAAACAGGTCTAAGAGGTATGTGGGCTATTTGAGCCTCCCACCAATTTGAGCCTTCTCACGCCATTGGTGGGAGGCTCAAATTGTTCTGATTTCACTCCTCAACCTCACCAACACTTGCTGTTATTAACCTTCTTAATTTTAGCCATCTCAGGCTAAAATGTGAAATGATTTAATTTCCTTAATTACCCGCCACTGTTGAGCACTCCTTCGTGTGTTTATGAGACACGTTATGTATCTTCTTGTATTGATAATGTCAATTCCAGCCATTTGCCCATTTTTTTAATTTTTATTTTTTATTTTATTATGTTAGCCACTATATAGTACATCATTAGTTTTTGATGTTGTGTTCCATGATTCATGGTTTGCGTTGCCCAATTTTTAAACTGAGTTGTCTTTCTGTTCTTTACGTGCAGGAATTCCATATATATTCCGGTCACAAATCCTAGTATTTTCTCCTGGTCCATGGCTTGCCCTTTCATTAGGTGTCTGATAGAAAAGTAGTTTTTAGTTTTGCAGTTGCGTTTTTGTTTTGTTTAAGATTTTACTTATTTATTGGAGAGAGAGAGCATGAGGGGGGTGGGGAGGCAGAGGGAGAGGGAGAAGCAGGCTCACTGCTGAGTAGGGAGCCCAATGCAATGCCATTCGATGCAAGGCTCCTTTCCAGGACCCTGAGATCATGACCTGAGCCCAAAGCGGACACTTAACTGACTGAGCCACCCAGACACCCCAGAAAACTAGTTTTTAGTTTTGGTGACGCCTTACGGCTAGAATATGCTCCGGGACCAGGCATTAGGACTAAGTTGTGTCCTAAGCTGTGTTTGTGTTGGAATACTTTCTAGAAAGAAGGTACGTGGGGATCCCAGTAGGGCTGTCATTCCCTTCAAGTTTGTCCTGTAGTATTTCAGAGAAGCTGAAGTCACATGGATACTTAGCTCCTGAGTGAGTCGTCCTGGTATGCTCTTTTGAAAAAAGAGTCTGAAAGGGTCACAGATTCTCACTCTTTCCAGTGAGTACCAGAGCTCAAGCCCCGAGTGGGGGAGGGGTCGCGTGTTCAGGTGTGGAGAAGAAATGGCCTTAATTTCTTCTAAATACCAGTGGCCTTTGCTGCTGAGTGATAATATATGGTAAGAGTCCAAGATCTTCCATATGTGTGTATCCCTTGACCCCATAATTCCACTTGTAGGGGTCTAACCTAGGGCTGAATCCATGGTTATGTGCAGAGTGTCAGTCACAAGTACCCTTACATCACCTTTGTTTCTATAGCAAGATATTAGGACCCCACCTACAAGAGCGGATTCTGACATATAGACCGAAAACTCCATATAGCAGAATGCTATGAAATCATTTAAAGTTATTCCCAACAATACATATATTTACGGCAGAGACATTTCACAATATTGTATATGAAAAGGGCTTCGAAATATTACATACAATCCCATTTTACAAAAAAAACCTTATATATGTATATATATGCATACATATATATGTATGTATGTTTGTTTGTTCTGTTTATAAAAGCATGACCCAGATGGCTCAGTTTGAGTGTCTGTGTCAACAAAAGTAATTTTTCAGTACATCTATTCCTTTACTCGTATTTGTCATACAGATGAAGGCGATTATATCATGCCCTGTAATACTCACAAAATTCCCTAAATTCCTCTCCCATTCCTTTGTCATAGGTGCTTCTGCACCTCTCTCCAGAATCCCAATTAAAAATCCTGCAGCCCACACCCCTTCTGCTCGCTTGTTCTCCCCCACTTCCTATTTTCCATCACAATAGCTGGAGAATCTGGGTGGCCTGCTTGGGGCTGTCCTTGAAAGGGGGGAGGGGAGAAACTGCAGGGCCAAGCCCGCATTCTTCATTTTGGCCCAGGATGGGAGAGTGGGGGTGGGGATTGATGGGGAGTGGGGAAGTGATGGCAAGGCTCCAGCCCCGATAATCTTCCTCCTATTTCATATGCATAGAAAACATCTGGAAGGATACGCACAAAGGCCAAAATGTTAACAGTAGTTCTTTCTGGCAGGAGGATTAGAGGGATTTTAATTGTCTTCCTTTACTTCGTGTTTTCTAATTTCCTACCATGAATGGACATTCCCTGATTAATTTGTTAGAATTGTTATTGAAGTCTGTCTTGATTAACTTAGAAAATAGCTTTAAAAAAAAAAAAGTTTTGCCGTGCTTTGGGAGTTTGGAGAAGTAAGCATGGTAAACTTCAAGTTAAAGAGGTTTAAAAACAAAGTCTCTGTCCCAGACACAGCCCCCAACATTTACACAAGTCAACCATCAGCCCACATTGGGAAGTTTGCCTTTGTTCCTGTCTCCCCCTTTTTGACAAATAAAAGCAAAATGTATTTTCAGAAATGTGTAAATTAGAGAGAGGGCTTGGGGCAAGTTAAGCAAGTTACAGTAGCATAGAGGTGATATGCCTTATCTGGAAAGTGGGTACAGCCAGATGGTCCTCAGGGGTGGGTGAGGAAACACATGTGGAAAACCCAGGACTCTTCCGGGGGCAGACAGAGTCCAAGCAACAGTAAAGGTGAGAACCGGAAGGTCCTTCCCAGATCAAAGTTCAGCTCCCCCATCTGATAGCGGAGGAGCCTAAGGATGAGGGAGTTGACTTGCCTGTGGTCATACAGCTCATCAGCCGTGGAGTAAACGTGTCAGAGAATGTGGGTCTTTTAGCTTAACCTCAGGTTCTACCCCATGGACAACTGGACAGAATTTCTTACTGGTTTAATTTCACAGTTTTTTTTTTGAATATGCTAAGTTTATAAGAGACAGAGGTGAAATGGGCTCAGGGAGCATCCAGATTTGGGCAAGATGGACATTAAATAAGCAAATGCAAGTGCGAGGAGGGGGAAGCCCAGGGTACAATGACAGTTCATCTTGTTTCCATCGGTAGATGTCCGGAGACTGAAAAACCAAGTGAGAACAGTAGGAAAACAGGAGGAGGCTGGAGCAAACCTATGAGGTCACTTGGAGTATAACTCTGGCCCTTCCAGCTGAAGGGAAGCCCCCTTCCATACGAAATGGAAACTCTGGGGTGGGAAGCAGAGGTCGACTTCTGTTGGGGTGTGGTGGGGTGGGTGCAGTGGGAGCCTGGAGAAAGTGTCTCCACCTCCTCATTGAAGGCGATATCTTTCCCACCAAACTTAGAGAACCCCCAAGCTGGCACAGCCCCCCCATCCCCCACCCCCGCAGCCCGGGCTCCTGGGAGAGTGGCAGAACAGGGAGTCGTTGCCAAGAAGTATATTTTTGCCCTGCTTAAAGCACAACTATAAATTCACATAATAGATCCACCAATATGACTGGAAATGCATAGGACAGCTCAGGGGTGGGAAAAATCATAGCTCCCCCCAGTGCTATTAATCTTCCACCTGGGAGCAGGTTAGCCTTAAGCATGCATTATTTATTAGGGAGACGGGGATGTAGGGAGGAAGGGCAGTGTATGGGTGGCAAACAGCACCGACAGGGAAACGTAATGGGCAACGTGGTGCCGCAGGATGTGGGAGGGATGGAAGGCTCGGCCACAGCCACCCTGGGTGACTTTGGAGAAATTACTTCAACCACTCTGGCCTTGACCACCCCATCTGGAAATGGGGCTTGGATTCACTGGTCTCCTGAAGTCCTTTCAGGTTCTGTCCAGAATGTTCTCTGCATCATGAAGATAATTTGTTTCAGAAGTTGCATTCACCAGCTAGAAGGTGTCAGCAAACCATCAGGGAGCACATTTCTGGGCCTTTCCCTAAAGATCCCCATTTGATAAGAGTCCCTGGGGGCATGCACCCAGGTAAGAAATGTTTCTGAGTTTATTAGGGCAAAAGTAATTCTGCTTTCTACTCCATAACCCATTTTTGCTTGTGTTCCTATAAAAATAGTATTCTCAATTCTTTTTTTTTTTTTTAAAGATTTTATTTATTTATTTGACAGAGAGAGAGATCACAAGTAGGCAGAGAAATAGGCGGAGGCGGGGGAAGAGGAGCAGGCTCCCTGCTGAGCAGAGAGCCCGATGTGGGGCTCGATCCCAGGACCCTGAGATCATGACCTGAGCCGAAGGCAGAGGCTTACCCCGCTGAGCCACCCAGGCGCCCCAGTATTCTCAATTCTTACTGTAGATGTTTGTTGATAAATCTAGATCTGAAGGTTGACAGAGAACCTCATCTTTTTTTTTTTAAGATTTTATTTATTTAGTTGACAGAGAGAGATAAATCATAAGGAGGCAGAGAGTGGGTGGGAAGCAGGCTCCCCGCTGAGCAGAGAGCCCAATGCAGGGCTCTATCCCAGAAGCCTGAGATCATGACCTGAGCCAAAGGCAGAGGTTTAACCCACTGAGCCACCCAGGCACCCTGAGAACCTTATCTTTTGATCTTGATCTACCGCCAAGCCTTAACTCTGGGTGATAAGATAGATTACAGGAAATATCTCTTGCCTTCTTGGTGTTTTCTGCATTTTCTATTTCTTCTCTAATGTACTTATATTAATTTAATACTAATGGAAAGTGCCTTTACGTTTTCAAAATAGGAAAAATAACAAATTTCTGACCCTCTGTGTACTGATTTTAAGGAGCAAGAGACTTCCCTTTATGAACGAGTTCCCTGGTGACATTTTCTCGTTGTGCTCTATCTCATGTATCCAAGAGACTGACGCATAATAATTCTATGAGAAACAGGTGCGGTTGAATATATAAAAGTAATAATAACGACACTTATGGTGACGAGGGTGGCCGTCGTGTTTTGCCATATGCTACTATTCTAATCTCTGTATGTATCATCGTATTTAATCCTCGTGAGACCCCTGGAGGCAGATGCTACTACTGTCCTCACTTCACAGATGAGGAACTCAAGTGACAGAAAGCGAAGTAACTTTCCTGGTTCGAACATCTTTTATGCCCCGTCTTGTATCTTCTCAAAACACCCTTTAGATCTGGCCTTTGCAGCAGCAACTTGATGGCCCTGTAGTGGTCCCTTAGCTTTTACTTCTGCCCTGAGGCTTCTCTGTCTCTGTTCCGTGGGACACCCATGGAAGCCTGTTGCTCCCTGCGCCTGCAGAGATCTCAGAGTCCAAGGACACCTGCTGGAGCCAACTCTTGACTAGTGGGGGATGAGAGCTGGCGGACAAAATTTTGTCATACAGTCCTAAAGCATGTTCTGTCTGGTTCCTTGGAGGATCCCCAGAAAGGTGAAGTCTGAACTGCCCATGACAATCACTAATTTAATGCCTTGACTGGCTTTTTTTCCTTCCCCCAGTTTACTCATCCTAGGCCCTAACTCCTATTCCCTGGAATTGTTTTCCAAAACAAATGATCTGTAAATAAAGTAGGTCTCGGGTCCTGCTTGATGGGAGAGCCTTAGTTAAGACATTGCCCCAAGGTCACCTAACTGTTAAATTCTGGCACCCAGGTGGGAGAATATTCATTCTCTATAAAATAGTAATAAGCACCCAGAACCAGGATCTAGATATCTAAATCTTTTTAATGGGTGTGTGTGTGTGTGTGTGTGTGTGTTTAGGAGTTCACATGCACACCCCAATAGGCTTGGGAGTGGGATAAGTACACCAAAGGTTAATGAATTTTTAGAATTTTTTTCCACTCCTACTTAACCGTATCGTCTAATTTTGCTGAAGTGGCAGTGTGTCACTATGTCATGGACTGAGAGCAGGCTGGTAAACTGATCTGCGCTGATTTATTCTCACAGAACCCTCGCGCTCTTCTAGCAGACAGTAGTAGCCATGGACATGCTTGTGTGAATGTGAACTATCCTCCCACAGCCTCGCTCTCAGGCCATATCACAGAAGCGAGTCTTAGACCCAGAGACCCAGACACAGGCGGACTCCTTAAATAAGCATTCATTAGCAGGCGAGCATGGGACAGTCCGTGCAGCCTGCCCTGGAAGCTGGGGACGCCCCAGCCTCTGCCCACTCGGGGACTGCAGCTGCCCCCAAAATGAAAGGTTCGCTGGAGGAAGGCAGGAGAACATTCTAGAACCGTTGGCCTCCTGAGCAGGCAGTAGAGTCTCCTGGAGGGCTGGCTAGAGCACAGGTTGCTGGGCCCTGCTCCAGAGCATCTGATGCAATATGTTGTCCACCTTGAGATCAGGGATCTAAAGGCAGAATTTTGTTGCTCTCTCCAATAAAACTAGTGTCAGGCAGCCAGCAATTCCCTAAATGGCTGGACACAGGACCACTTAGGGAGTGAATCTAGAGTCCAGACCCTCAATCATTGGGGTGTAGACCACTAGACTCTCTAGGTTCTTTTTTTTTTTTTTTAAGATTTTGTTTATTTATTTGACAGACAAGAGATCACAAGTAGGCAGAGAGGCAGGCAGAGAGGGGGCGGGCGGGGGGGGGGAAGCAGGCTCCCTGCTGAGCAGGGAGTCCCATGTGGGGCTCGATCCCAGGACCCTGGGATCACTACCTGAGCTGAAGGCAGAGGCTTTAACCCACTGAGCCACCCAGGCGCCCCACTCTAGATTCTTTTCTAAAAGGCACAAGGGGGGAGAATGTCTCTAAGTGGTTTTAGAGGATTCCATTAATGCCGTCATTGAAAAGCCATTTCTCATCCTCCTATACCAGTTAGCACACAGAGAGCTGGCCAGTGGCCTTCCGAGCCCAATGCTAGCTTACCACCCCTGTGGGCTGGATTCCTGGCTGGGGCAGCGAGGAGGTGCTAACAGTGAGCACTGTCCCTAACAGCACATGTCAGCTGAACATTTTAAAGTGCAGACAGCATTAAGGGGAAGGAAAGTTCATTAACAAATCAATGGGCATGTGTTTGATCCCCCAGACGGAGCCTGAGATCATAGAAGAAACCAACATTGACAGGGTGAATGAGCCCCGCGGCTACGGCAGGTCAAGGCAGGTGAAGGGCCACTCAGAGACATCCACGCTCAGCTCCCAGCCCTCCATCGACGAGGTCCGGCAGCAGATGCACATGCTGCTGGAAGAGGCCTTCAGCCTGGCATCGGCAGGCCACGCAGGCCAGAGCCGGCACCAGGAAGCCTACGGCTCAGCACAGCATCTGCCCTACTCGGAGGTGGTGACCAGCGCTCCGGGGACCATGACGCGGCCCAGGGCAGGGGTGCAGTGGGTGCCCACCTATCGCCCAGAAATGTACCAGTACAGTCTGCCTCGGCCGGTAAGTCAGACGTCCCTTCCCCCTACCCCAGTGGGTCAGCTCTGCCCGGTGTGTTCCCGCAGGGGTCTCTGGCCTGGGATGTCTAGGGAAAAACCACCTGGGGATTTGGAGACAAACGTTTCTGGGCTCTCTTCCCATCCTCCACCCACGATCCAAGACTAAGCCCGTGGGTGCACACACACAGGAAGCCCTTACATCAAACCATAATACACTGCAGAATGAATTTCCTTTTCGACAATCCCTCCTGTGAAGGCTTAACCTCATTCTTCATGCACTGGTGGTTTCCTGCAT
This sequence comes from Martes martes, assembly GCF_963455335.1. Lineage (NCBI taxonomy): Eukaryota > Metazoa > Chordata > Mammalia > Carnivora > Mustelidae > Martes > Martes martes. The sequence goes on along the minus strand of NC_137898.1, from coordinate 30,120,682 downwards.
TTCCCAGTGTGGGGACCCATTTTCAATGTCGGAACACATTAGGGGGCCACGGGCCTGGTGGTTCAGCACAGAGGCTCAGGCGACAGGAGGTTTCACTCGGAGTCCCTGCTCTACTCCTCTCTAGCCTTGGAGACATCACTTAAATTCTCTGCAGGTGAAATCAGCAAGAAAAATAACCTGCTTCCTAGGGTTGTTGTAAAGATTAAACGAGTCGATCTATCTGAAGTGCTTAGAAGAATGCCAGGCACACAGTAAATGCTACAACAGTGTCAGTCACACCTATTTCGTTCGCTGGTAAGTGCACTTCAGCATCGGAGAAAGCGCCCCGTGACTGACAGCTTCCATGATTTAAACCAGAATTTTAATTAACATGCATTTCACTCATTACCAGAGCATCTACAGATACTTCTTTAAAAAGACGGATAAACCATGGACCGCAATAAACAATGCACTGTGCATGTGTAGGTTTCATCCTTGTAAGAGTCTCTGCCCTATTCCCTAAGGTTACTCATTAACAGAACTTTATAAGTAGTTGTTGTGATGTGTGGTGACATAACAAAAGCCAATAGTTACTGTTTTATCGTTATTACATTTTGATCATGTGTATACATATGCTCTTGATCATGCTAGCTTATTTATTTCGTCCTTACTACGTACGGACCACTGAGGCCGGTATTAGTTTTCCCCTATTTTACAGATGAGGGAACTGAGGATTACACACATGTTCAGGTCCCACAGCCAGGAGGGGGCACTGCTGGGACCCAGACCCAGGCAGTCGGCACCAGGGCCCGTGTTCTTAACAAGCGTGCTCTTCTCCCTCGTGCGATGTTACCTTGCCTCCTCGTCCATGTTATTTCTTTCATATGCTGTAGACTATTTGGGACATCCATGGGCTTGTGGACCCTCGTGATAATTTCATGCCCCTACCCTCCATAGTCCACACCACACAGGCACTTAATAAATCATTGCTATGCTGTGTAAGTAAGTAGCCTGCACACGGTTGTGAATTTCCTTGTTCTCCCTTGCTCCAGACTCCCCCCTCTCCTCCAAGTCACTGAGATGTCTCCCCTTGACCCTGCTTCTCATCCCTCCCCTTGGAATGTCAGTGTCTAGCCTTAACCTTTCCCAGTGGCTAAGCTTTAGCAGGAGAGACAGGTCTATTTCAAACGGAACCTCGAGGGTAGGGTGGCTGTGTGTGTGGGACCACCACCCACATGCATTTGTCCTTAGTTCGGCAGGTGCAGAATTTCTATCTTGTCTATTCACTCCATGGGGATCGGCAGTTCGGCAGGTGCAGAATTTCTATCTTGTCTATTCACTCCATGGGGATCGGCTCCTGGGAAGTTGGCTCACTCTGATTAGGCTCCCAACAAGGCTTTTTTAAGGATTCGAACTTAGCAACCTGCAGTGAGAAGCTGGTTGACCACATGGGCCAGAATACTTACGTTTGTGGCTCAGTGTGGTCTTTCATTTGGTGAAGGCCAAGCCGAGGACAGTAAGACATTGTCGGAAGAAGGGCTAGTTATTGGAGCTCTCTTCTCCATCTGTGATATGCAAACTTGGAGAGTACTGACAATGAAGGACAAAGGGTAAACACCAGCCATCTTTTTTACATCCCATTTTCTGAGATATGGGTAGAATACAATGCAAAATTCTTAAAATAGTTTTTAATCTAAAATAGAAGACATGGGGGCCATGCCCAGCTCTCAGGAATCTGAGTCTGGCAGATCAGGAAAGTTTGCTGGATATCCAGAAGCACCACCTTCCAGAAGAGTGTCAGCAACTGTGAGGCCAACACAGGCCATGCTCCCATCAGCCAGAGTCCAAACATCCTTTTCTCAGAAAGAGAAAAATTCTCACCAAGCCTTACAGATCCATCACCTTTAAAAGACTTTCCCTTGGCCATCATGTTACAGTTTGCAAAATTATAGTTTTCTAATTGCCCATTAAATCAGTACCCACTCTAATGGGGGAAGAAGGGGTTTTTCTCACTGAGATTTAGAAAACACCTGAATCTTACCACATTTATACACAGCTGTTAAATGTCTGTCCTCTGGGTAGGGTCACCTGTGTCTGTCTGTATTGATTCGTACTAACTTCAGTTTCATGGGCTCATCCTTCTTGACCTCTGTACATTGACCCCATCCCTGGACTTGCCCTCAGCCTGGAGTAGAAGGGCACACAGTGGCTGAATGACCATAGCCAGGGGCTGCAGCTCTGAGTCTTGGATTCCTCGTCCACGAAACGGTGATAAGACGGCCTCGGTGACGATGAAGTGATGGAAAATGTTTAGCACCTGTTACTTGTTTGCTGGTATTAATCAGAGGGCTTCCAATGATGCCCAGCACCTCAAATTGCTTGATAAGTGGTAGTCATCATTGTAAAAATATTCTGCCCTTTTCAGGGAATTCCCCTAGTTATATCCCTTCCCCTGACAGACTTGAGACTCTATCATTTCCTCCTCCTGCTCTGTTAAATTTCTTCACGGGGAAGCTCCGGTGCTCCAACTAAGTGTCCCAAAGAAGCTTCATTTCTGCTGGAAGATGATTCTCAAGAAGAGCTGGACCCCTCTGGCTGGAGGCCAGACTCTGGGGATCCACAGAGAGATCCGATTTCAAAGCGAAAAAATCTAAACCACCAGGAAGGGTCTTCCAGCCGATGATGGGATCCACATCCACGGGGCCTCAATTTAACAAAGCCATCTGAAAATTTCACTGTGGGACATAGGGAAGCCTAGATCATTCTGTTTGTCATAATTTAGGGTTGTCAGTGGTGCCGAGAGGGCAACAACATCACCATTCTAGGCTTGAAAAATAAGGCCACCGAGAGAGAGAGAAAAAAAACTGGGAGAGAACTGAGAAATAACACAGCAGAGAGATGGGCCATCGAACCAGAACAGTATCAAAGGTACTTCTCTTGTGATGAAGGCTTCCTCTTTTTTGCTAACACATGGGGTCCCTATTTTCATAAAAGGAAAAAATAGCTAACAGTACACAGTAGAAATCATGATTCTTAACCCGAGTTCTTGCTGAGCCCCCTTGGGCTATGATAGTGTGGGAATCCATAGAAAAGGGGACAATTTAGAAGGATAACTATGATTACTTTTCGGCTTCCCAAAAGGAAGCGCTTGGAGCTCCGCCGGAGGATCATTGGAAGCTGGTAGTTTTATTTTTTTTTTTAAGATTATTTATTTATTTGACAGACAGAGATCACAAGTAGGCAGAGAGGCAGGCAGAGAGAGAGAGAGAAAGGAGGGAGCAGAGAGCCCAATGTGGGGCTCGATCCCAGGACCCTGAGATCATAACCTGAGCCGAAGGCAGAGGCTTTAACCCACTGAGCCACCCAGGTGCCCCATGAAGCTGGTAGTTTTAAATGAGCTAGGCCAGGCTGATGGCATTTATATCACGGAAAAGGTTACTGCCGCCAGACTGGGACCTTGGGGTTGCAGTTTGGGGAACTCTTGATCCATTTCAACCCTAGAGTCTGTGAAGGGACGGACTCGACACCTAACGACCAGTCAGTTTTGCCGGCGGCCCCTGATGTGTCAAGTGGAATGAAAACATCCTTCGTCCTTCCTGTTGGTGTCAAAGGAGGGGATTCAGAGCAAGGCGGGAGCATTAAAACCGCCTCCCCACTAGAGCCTTGCCAGGGGCAACTAACAGTAATAATTACAACGGTGTCAGCTGCGGCCATCTACTGAGTTCCTGTTACGTGCCGACACGAAGCTAAGTACTGTGTAGACGTTATTTCTTCGAATCTAACTAGCATCCTGTGAGGTCAATAGTGTTATCCCCATGTGCTCAGTGAGGAAACTGAGGCTCAGAGAACTGAAAAATCATGCCCAAGGTCACACAGCTGTCGAGGCTAGACATGGGGTAGGAGCCCAGAGCTGTTTGACTTCAGAGCCCACACACTTTCCACCCTTTGGCCCAGTGGGCCTTGGGGTGTCCTCCAGACTTTGGGGAGACTCAGATCCCCAGAACATCAGAGTGTGATCTCCTCATTAAGGAAGCTGACCCCGAGAGGATTTCGCCCATTCCTATCACTGCCACTGGTAAGGGAGACATCTCTATTAGGATGAAATTGAGAATTTCACACCTTTTTTTTTTTTTTTCCTGTTCTCCCCTCAAAATCAAAACAAAACCTCTGTTGATGAGATACACAGACCTGTCAGGTATGATTCTGCCTTCACCACAACACTTGACTTCAAGAGATAATTACGTTTCTTATGTTTCTCGGAACCCGATTTGAATCCGTTCTGAGTTCGCATCTGGTCAGGTGGGGTGGAAAATTCAGTGTCAGTTTTTACTGGGCTCCCTCCACTTCTGGTTGCTCCAAAGTCATTGATGGCTGGGAAACAGTTGGAACACCAGGAGAGGATCTGTCCCCCGCACTGTTGGTTGGTGGGTCACTGTCCAACTCTCGGAAGTCCTTGAAAGAAGGTCACACTGTCCTATAGCCCTGGCATGGGGATCTTTGCCTCTGGACCACCCTGAGGAAAGCCCCTTGAAAGTCAGCCGAGTACCCAATATCCAGCAAAGGCACACCCTCGAAGCTTAGAAAAATCACTCAAGTGAATAAAAACCAGTTTATCCAGGAGGACTGCATGGGAAGGGAGAAGGGGAGGTGTAGGACATGAAGTCTGGAGAAAACTTGGCCCACAAAACTCAGGGGGAGCAGGACATATACTTTTCTTTAGTGTTCTCTTCTCCGTGTGCCCAAAGCTCTATTTCTGTTCAAGGTCTCCCTCCCTACCCCCGAGTTGAGCTGTTGCGGGGTCTTACATGATGCAAAGCCTGGTGAAGGCGTGGGAAGAAGACATCCGAATCTGGTTTCAGTTTGTCTTCCTCTGACTACTCCGGCTGGTGTCCCTAAGGAGTCCTTGTTTCTATCTAGTTTCCAGCTCTTAGTCCAGGAGGAGCACAGCTGGATCCCGGCCTTCTGTTTGCAAGCTCTGTCAGGACGCCTCCCCACTTCCTGCCATGCACACACACACACACACACACACACACACACACACGCCCTATCCCTCTCCCCTGTCTAGCATCTTCTCATATTAACTACCCCCCCAACTCCCCCACCCCCCCTACCCCCTCGAGGCAGGACCTAGAGCCCCTTCTCCAGACCCATCAGCATCTAAGCCCTCTGGCTTCCCTCCAACTCTCCCCCCTTCCTAACCCAAGGGTGTTTACCTCATCTAGAGGCAAAATAGTCTAAAGGTACCTCTCTTCTTCCAAATCTCTTCTTTCAGAATCAACTTTAGGCCTTGAGTGCTTTCCGGCTTAGGTTTTTTATATTCAAAAGCCTCAAGTCAGTGGTTTCGGCTATTGGGCTATTGAAACGCCAATGAGAACTGGCTCCTGGGCCATCTTCAGTGGCTGTGGCTATGGCATTCCTTCCCTGGGGCAGGAAGGCTGGGTGCCCTTGCTGCTTGGGGTAGGAGGAGGGCCCTGGATTCCAGGAATTGTGGGGAGAAGAAAGTGTTGCTTACTACAGTTACTGTATCAAAGGATTACCCCTCTCAGAAGGAAGTGGTTTTCCTTGTGGAGGACCCACTGTGTGCCAGATGTCACCTTAACATGCAAAATGAGTCTTTTCAAACAGCCTTTGGCCTGGGGGTCTCATAGCCACCATCAGCAGGTGAAGAAAGTAGGCACAGACAGATGAGTTGCTCATAGTCAAGCAGCTGCTAAGGATCAAGCCAGGATTCAACCCTGGTTTTGTCTGATTTCAAACCCGTGCCCTCTGCACCACCCCACCCTTAGCTCAGAGTTGCAAGGCAGCGGCCTTAACTGGCTATGGGATTTTGGACAAGTCTGTTGACCTCTCGGCTTTAGTACCCCCCTTGGTTAAGGCAAAGGGTATGGTCTCAATGTCTCCTGCCCTCTTTCCAGCTTGAACCTTTTATGAGTCCCAGGGCCTTGGAAACCTTAGATAGGACTCTAGCAGTAGCTCATGGTAAACTGACAGACCAAGATAAGCTGTGGGTTTTCACCATAGGGTTAATCTTCAATTACCAAGTCCTCTGTTTTCAACTAAGTACGAACTGTCCTTCTGGAAGGTTTTAGTTCCTACATCAGGACGTAAAGCTCTGTGCAGCCCCATGTAGATGCCTGTTTTGCCTGGAGCAGTATCGTCAGTGTCAGCACAAGGCGCTGGAGGGGGCACCGGGCAACACAACCCAGCACTGTTCGCAGGTATGGAGAGACCAGTGCGTCCACTTTGACCGGGGGCTGGCTTGCTGGTACTGGATAAAAGCCTCCAATGAGGATGGGTCGACTATGGTCTGTCAGTCCTCCTTCCCGCACCATGCAAAGCCTGAGACCCTCCGCCCTGTCCCTCCAGCTGCAGGCTGCCCCCTTTGACCTGTATCCCTGTAGTGCTCCCCTTGAGCACTGTAACTAGTAACTAAGGTTACTAGAGAGGACGGCCTTGACCCACTGCCACCACCTCCCAAAAACATTGCAACTGAAACTTTGAGCAAACTACGTAGTTAACCTTTTTCCCTTCTACTCTTACAACCAAACTTCTAAGAAGCCTGAAGAGTGGCCCAGTCTAGTCACACCCAGGCTCCTTCTACCTCAGAGACCTCAGACCTGTTTATAAAAATGCCTTCAGTTCTGAGTCTCCGATCTCCTTCCTAGGCAGAGGGCAGGGATCCCAAAAGACGGTGTCCTTGGGTACCAGGCTGGGCACCTCATGGCCACTGTCACGGAACAGGGAACTTGGAACCAGACAGCAGTTTTGAGCAATAGCTTCCAGTGAAATCTCAATCACGACGCTGCGAGCAGGAAGCCAGATCTCCAACTACATAACAAGAGAAACCAGAACATGAGGGCTCAGAAGTCTGGGGAACCTGCACAGAGGGAGGGAAGAAGACACAAGGGAGGTCATTGTCTCAGCCACCAAGCACAGGGCACAGGCTCTATTTTTTATGTGACCCCTGTGGCTACCACAGGGCCCTGAGGATACAGCCCAAAGGCAACGGTCTGATCTCTTGCGTAGTCTTGCTTGTATCTGGAAAAATCTTCCAGAGAAAGGAATTCCCTTGGTACTTATCAAAAGTTCAGGATATTTAATCCATTCTTTGGTGAACGGGACAGACACAGGCATAGAAAGGCTTTTTCTTGGCTGAAAAAAACTGTTGAGCATAGAATAAGCCTTCCAGGAATCAGGGATAAAAATAGGTCGTCTGTCTCCTCTACCAAGTATCGTGAGAGAGGCTAGAAGAGAGAAGAGGGGCTCCAAACCCCCTTCTCTATTTTGGAAAAGGCATGTCCTTACTTGAGGGTTTATTGATAATAAGGAAGTACAAGATAATGAGTTTCCAACTCTCTACAAAACCTTAGAGTTTAGGGAGGTCCCAGGTTGTCATCATGCTGGTCCAAATTCACCAGCACCCCCTCATCAACTTCAACCACAGAAGCTCTGCCCTAATCTGGGTATGTGTTCAGGTTATGTCGTAATGATTTCATGGCTATAGAAAAGTTTGCTTGGAAGCCAATAGCTACTCCAATGCCTTATTTCACAAGGAAAATGACAAAAAATGAGGGGCAAAGCGACTGACTGATGTGTACAGAAAGTGAACGGCTGAATCAAGATGAGAATTTGGGTCTCCTGACTCTGGTTCACTCAACATTCAATTGAGCAAATACTGATTAAGTATGATTAGGTGCAAAACATTTTGCTTCACAAGTCTGGGTACCATGGTTGCTGACACCCAAGGAGCTTAGGATCTAGTCGAGCTTCAGAGTTTGGCTCCCTGAATACGACCTTAGCATACATCATTGATTAATGCTCAGAAAATGAAAATGCAGCATGGTAATTGAGCTTTCCAAGTTGATTCAGCCAGTACCCCTAGATCTGGGCAAATGTTTTCTTTCTTTCTTGTTCTGGAAAGTGAGCATTGCTGATACACTCCTAGGCTGACAGTTATTTTCATTGAGCACTTTGCATTCCATGGTCTTCTGGGTGATGTTGAGAAGTCCAGTGTCAGTTTAAATGTCATCCTTTCGTAGATGATATGCCTTTTCCCTCTGCTTTTAAGATGTTCTCTTTGCTTCAGCAGTCTACAGTTTCGGTACAATGTTTCCAGGTGTGTGTTTCATTTATCCTGCTTGGGATACATTGCACTTCCTGAATTTAGTAATTCATTGATTTTATCCATTCTGGAAAATTCTTAGTCATTGCTTTTTAAAATATTGCCTCTCTTCTTCTCTGGGACTTTGATTAGCTGCATGTTAGACCTTCTTACGCTGTCCTCCATATTTTTTTACTGCTCTTTTATATTTTCTGTCTTATCTCTTTGTGCTTCATTCTTGGTAATTCCTTCAATTCCATTTTCTAGTTTATTAATTTTCTCTTCATCTGTGGCACCTCAATTTCTTCATTCTCCATTGTTGAGTGTTTTCTTTCAGTAAGTACATTTCACCTCTGAAAGTCCTATTCGTTCTTTTTCAAATTTCCCGATCATTCCTGAGAATATCTCTGTCTGGTCATTTACTTTTTTTTTTTTTTAAAGATTATTTATTTATTTATTTTACAGACAGAGACCACAAGTAGGCAGAGAGGCAGGCAGAGGGGGAGGGAGAAGCAGGCTCCCCACTGAGCAGAGAGCCCGATGCGGGGCTCGATTCCAGGACCCCGAGATCATGACCCGAGCCGAAGGCAGGGCTCAACCCACTGAGACACCCAGGCGCCCCTGGTCATTTACTTTTTATAAACATTTTTTACCTTTCTGTTTTCTGTTTTAAACCTAGAAATCACAAACTCTTAAGTCCTTAAAGATCTAAATCTGTTGTTTGTTTTTTTTCTCCTGACTTTCACCTGTGTTTTCTGGTCTTTGATTATGAGCTCCTTTCTGCTCATCTTAATCTATGCCATTCCTGAGAGCCTGGGTTAGGGAGCTTGCCTAAACTTAAAATTGCTCTTGCCCGAGCCTGGGAGCACTACCAGCCTGCCTTCATGGAAGGGACCGATGTCAGCCCCTTGCAGGTTGGTTGTATCTCTGTGCCCACCCCACCCCCTTGCCTGTCCCAAGGCCTATCTCTTAATCGTTTACCAACATGGCACTTGTCTTCCAGGCAACCCACCTTTCATATTTGCATACTTCTACTTCTGTCTCTGGTTTCAGCTCATGGTTGGGTTTCAGTTTGCTGAGGTGTGTGCAGGGTTGCGGGGAGGGAAGGGAGTGGGTGGTACGTAGGGTCCTTGAGGTTTCTCTTAAATCTTGCAATTCCCGCGGTGCATTAAGAGGTATGTTTCATCTAGGATCTAGTTGTTAGCTCATGGGTCGGCCCTTACAAGTATGTAGTCTGCTAAAATGCTGCGGGGGAGAAGACCTCATTCAGTTCAAAGAACCCTATTTATGGATTCCCTCTGCTGCTGCTTTTTTGTCCTGATGCCTTCAGGCTTAAAGTCTTGTCATCCTGTTCCTCAAGAGATCTAGCAGGCATGATACCTAAAGAAAAAGATGAATGAGGAGCACAAGTTAAGCTTTGTCTTCCCAGACAGCATTTCCAGATTTTCTCTCACTAAAGGAGGCTGTGGCTTGGCTCTCTGATCCTGTCTATCTCTGCCTGTTTTCCTTTTATCCCCTCACGTGTTGATTAAAGTCTTCACTTTTGTGACAGTTCCAATCCTTTTATCTTTGAATAGTGCTTTATAGATTGTGAAATACTTACACTGACTTGCCTGATCTTCCTAGTCCCCCCCCCCCCCCTTGGAGCAAGGCATCCTTGTCCCCATTTTAGAAGAGGACGGTGAGGCCCAGAGAGGTCCTCCTAACTTGCTTAGGGACATAAAGTCTATTTGTCCGCAAACCAGGACTTCTACCCTTACTTCCTGACTGTAAACCCATTGCTTTCACCCACTAAACCTGCTTTCCATGAATAAGAAAGTAAAATGCAACCAATGATTCATTCATTTATTCATCTACTATTTATTGATCATGCGTGATATACCAGGTCCTGTGGCAAGCATCAGGATAGAGAGGACAATAAAGCCCCCGCCTTCATTACACTCTACCTGGTGGCAGACAACACAGAAACAAGCAATGATATGCCAGAGAATGACAACTGCTATGACAAAAAATAAAGCGGAGTATGGAGACAGAGTTACTGGGCCTTTGGGGGAGCATGGGGCTGGCTGAACGAGATGGAGGAAGGAGCCCCGGGAAGAACTGGGAGACAGCATCCCAGGGAGAAGCAGCAGCACGTATAAAAGCCAGAGGCAGGAAAGCACTTGGTTTACTCTAAGATCAGCTCAAGGACTCCATGACCACAGTGGTTCAAGCATAGGGGAGCATGGTCAGAGATGAGCTAGAAGAGGGGGCGGGGGGACAGAAGGAAGAGCTAAGGGCAGAGCTGGAGGAAGGAAGAAAAATCTGACCTGGAAGCTTGCTTTCCTTTTTCTTTTTCTTTCTTCCTTTCTTTCTTTCTTTTTTTTTTTTTTAAAGATCTTTATTTTTTTGAGAGAAAGAGCACAAGCGGGGGTGGGCGGTGTGAGGGGCAGAGGGCAGAGGGATAAACAGACCCCCCACTGAGCACAGAACCTGACACAGGGCTGGATCCCAGGACCCTGAGATCACGACCCACCAAAGTCAGATGCTTAACCAACTGCATCACTCAGGTACCCCATACTTCCCTTTTCAGTAAGAAAAACCTGTGTGTTGATCAACACTGTGTTTTAACATATCTTCCTCTGTTGCTTGTCCCTTTCACAGGCATACAGGTTTTCCCAGCTTCCTGAAATGGTCATGGGCTCTCCCCCTCCGCCTGTACCTCCCCGGACTGGCCCTGTGGCTGTTGCTTCTCTCAGGCGGTAACACATTCCTTTCTTGGCCTTGTCTGGAATGTCGGGATAGGATTTGGTCCCGTGCACTCTGACCTGACAGATTTCCTTCATGCCTGCTCCCATTCAGGGTGCATCCCTTGTACAGATAACCATGTGCTTGGGATACCCCGAGTACTACGAAGGAAGTGGGGGCACAGAGGGTTGACCAACTTTCTTTTCATTTGAAATGGAATGTCCTGTAGAACCTACAATTGAAGAAACCCAGGGTCAATCAACCCATTCCCTGACCTGCAACATCTGAAAATTATTCCAACTCAGGCCACTACAATGGCCGCATCCAGTCTGGGCAGCTCCAGGCACATGTGTGCTCCCTGAAGCCCCATTTGTCATTTAGAGGTGGTGTCCAAGAGGCCAGCAAGCGGCACGTCTAGGCACCCACCCTCACTCTTGACTCCCAGGAGGCTGAGAGCACAGGAACTCAGATATGTATAAAGAGATAAACTCAGAAAGCTACAACTCAGATATGATAAAAATATTGTCTCTGTTCTGTAACCATCTGACAAGCCGGTGTTTTAAATAAAGATAAGCAAGAAAGACAAAACCCGTGAGCACCGAGGGGCGTGCTGGAATAGGCATCGGGTCCAGGATTAAAGAAACAGCTGGGCCCCGGGGTAGGGATAGGCCAGTGCCCTGGCCCTCCCTCCCCAGCCTCCCCCGACATGCTAGCCACACCCTATCTGGGGATCACAGGTCTGACCTTTGTGGAAATAGTGAAGAAAAATGAGTTCCCCCCAGAAATGAACCTGCCCTAATTTTCCAGCAGTTTCGAACACCAAGCTGTGTGTAGACACCAGCTCCTGACCGCAGTGAGCCCGGGGTGGCGTGGGAAGCAGCAGACCAGGTTCCAGCCTAACCTGCTGTGTAACCCTAGGCGAGTGGCCTCAACTCGCCAGCCCCCTGTTTCTTTCTCTGTAAAATGAGGGCAAGGGTCTAACAGATGGCAGAGACTCGGGGATTCCTCCAAGGGGGCTGAGTGTATGGAGCAGAACCTGGGAATTTTCCTGGGAAGCGTTTTCTAAACTTGTAGCAGATACCTGGGAGAGTATGTGGGAAGCCAGGGAAGTGGGGGAGCAACCAGGAGAAAGAGGGGAGGAAGCAAGAAAGGAAAGGAGACCCCACACGACCGAGCCCCCAGCACCCACTCTGAAGCTGAGTGAACTCATGCCAGCCTCTGTGTTTCACCCTCCCTGGGCAGTGGTGGGGGCTTTAATTACTGCTGAGAGCTCTAATGCGATGAGCTTCACAGCAGTCATTTGTGGCCCATTTGCTACAGGCCAGGGTCCCTTTCTTATTTCTTCTCTCAACCCTCCGTCTCTTCCCACACCCTTCCACACTGTCTGCCGTCTTGCCAGATACCAGCAGGTCACTGCTTTCCATTTAGGCTCGGAGGATTAGAGCAGGGAGGAGCCTTGGACAGGGGGTCATCCACCCCCTTTGTTTCACAGACAGGGAAACTGAGGCTCAGCAGAGGGAGGAAGCTAGGACCCAGACTTCTGCCTCTCTGCCCAGCTGCCTTGCTGTGGCTCTGTTCTGTTCCAACAGGGACAGACCCTCTGCCGCTCAGAGGGTGGCCATATGGGCTGGCAGCCTGCCACCTGCTGTGGCCGCCTTTGCCTCCTTCCACTTTAATTTTAGGAGAGCCTGAAGTCCCTCTGTGAAGGGGAGGATAGAGACTGGCTAAAGCACCCTTTATTAGAGGGGGAGAGGCCGGCCCCTGTGGCGCCCAGGCAGCCCTCTTCTTACTGGCTTTCTGAGCACTAAGTGGAAATACGATGTGTTTAATGGGCTGGATTCTCTGCTTGCTTGTGGGACAAAAAAAAAAAAAAAAAAAAAGTGCTTGTCATTCATAACGCTTAGAAAGTGCTAGGCTCCTGGTTCCGGGGGCAGCCCGAGTCTTGGGCTTCTTGCTGCCAGCAGCAGCAGCAGCAGCAGCAATAGCGGGGAACGTCGTCCTCGAAGGCCCTCCCGGGTCACCAGCCCTGCTGCGGGGCTGGGGGGTGGGGTGCGGTGGGGTGGAGGGGTGGGGGCGTGCACTCCGGACGGAGGCTTCTCATTGGCTGATGATGATGTCATCCCTTCCCAGGCCGACCATCCCCCTGCTAATACCCAACGCTAATTGCCTGGCTTATTTTTATGTGGAAATTAAGTGGGCTACTCCCCAGAGACACAAGAGCCACCCTCAGGGGAACACTGACCTTGAATATCTAAAAATGACTCCAGCTCGGTCCACCACCACGGCCGCTCCAGGTCTGGGCGCGCTGGCCTCCTTTGTGATTGGGGGGCAAATCCAGGCCTGAGGACCGCACCCTCGTGGGGCTTGGAGGTCATCCGCGGCTCCCAGAGGTGACCCCCGAGGTGACAGGCGGGCGGGAACTTCTGGGTGGTGCGGCGGCGGCAGGTGTGGGGAGCGGCTAACGCAGCCCCTCTGCGCCCGCAGGTCCACCTCGGACGTGGGCAGCAAGACCAGGATGGCCGAGTCCGCGGGGCCCGAGCCCGCCCAGCTGCACGACAGCGCCTCCTTCGCGCAGGTGTCCAGAGGCCCCGTGTCCGTGGCGCAGTTGGATCAGTCGGCTTTAAATTACTCAGGTGGGCAAGGGGAGAAACGCCTAAAAAAAGCCGGTGCTTGCACCCCAGCCGCACCCCAGTGCTGTGTGTGTGCTCTTTGCACTGCCCTGCCCCCCACCTCCACTTTCGCCACCTGCTACCTGTCATCCTCAGCAGTCAACAATCGAGGCGACTGTATGTCTGACTTCAGTAGCCCTGGCCTGGAGAGCTACTGTTCTGTTTCTTTAAAGAAAAATCTGAAATATGACAAAATAGGAAGAAAAATGTTATAGACAGAGTATCCGTTAACATTTGCCAGACTTCAGGGTTTCTTTGTAGTTTTTATGTATCTTTAAAGCATTGCAGATAGACTTTCCAGCCCTATCTCATTCCCCCTCTTCCCAGAGGTAATCCCAATCCTTAAATTGAGTGTGTTAACTTTTTTGCTACATGGGTATGTGTATGCAGTTGTGCTGTTGGTATTTTACATGTACACAAGGGACATCAAACTGTGCCTTTCCCTCTGCCTTTGTTTTCTTGACTCAGGCTTGGGTTCAAGATGGGTAGGTACGTGTAGCTCTAGTTCATTTGTTGAAACTGCCATATGGATTCAATGATACCATGTGCCACAGTTTGCCTTTCCCTTAAGGAAGGGCATGTGGATTGTTTCCAATTTTTTGCTGTTACAAACAGTGCTGAAATGAACATCAAGGTTTATCCATGCCCTAAGTGGTTTTCCGAGTCTTTTCAAAGCACACCTTCTAGGCTAAAACCGCAAGCAGTCGGTTGCCAGCACTTACTAAAGCGTTCACTGTGTCCAGAAATTCCATCAGTGGAATCCATCCCTTTTGGTTTCTTTTCTTGCCTTTTTAAGATACCTCTTTCTCCTAGGAGAAAAAATATCTGGACAGTGAGATGTCCCTTCTTGCCAGTAGGTCCGGGGCGTTGGGATGGGGCTGGGGGATCTGCGAAGGGAGTTGCGCCATCATTTCTCTAGAAAACCAGGTCTGCCTCCCAACAGATGACTGTGCCGGTGGGCGGGGCTAGGACTGCAGGTGGAGGTCCCCTCTGCACCTCATGACCCCCTCTCCCCATGCCAGAGCTCCCCCTCCCCTCCGCCGTTTCCCAGCTTCCCCCAGCTTGTGCAAAGGCCAGCCCAAGAGGTGGGGTGCTGGTCTAATCTTCCCCACGCATCTCCCCCACACCAGGTAATACGGTGCCGGCAGTGTTCGCCATCCCAGCTGCCAACAGACCTGGCTTTACCGGCTACTTCATCCCGACGCCTCCCTCGTCCTACAGGAACCAGGCCTGGATGTCCTATGCAGGAGAGAATGAGCTCCCAAGCCAGTGGGCCGATTCGGTGAGACCCCTGCTGATGCCCTCACAATCTTACCTGCTGGACATGCTTGAGGGAGGAAATAGATGAGAGGTTAAGACAGTGTTGTTATCTCAACCCACTTCCCACTAACCAGGTGGCTAACATCGGTCACTTGAGAGGAGACAGAGTGGTCAGGTGCGATGTCCTGTGACAGAGGGACTTGAGACCCGCCTTCCAGTCCAGGTTCCACTTCTTCCTAGTGGGGTGACCTTAATCAAATAAATTTTTATTATCACTATAATTTTTTAGTGTTTTCTATGTGCCAGACACCATGTTAGATATTTTATTTGTATTACCTTAGTTAATCTTTACAACAGTCCTAGCCGGTAGGTGTTACAATTCCCATGATGGGGAAACTGAGGCCCAGTCAGGTGACCTGTCTAAAGCCACACAGTTGTAGGAAGGTGCTAAGGCCAAAATTCAAACCTGCATCGCTCTGGCTCCAAAGCCTGTATTAATTTTGTTCCTTTTATTTTTGTTTTTATTTTTTTTAATTTATTTATTTAATAAACATATAATGTATTTTTATCCCCAGGGGTACAGGTCTGTGAATCGCCAGGTTTACACATTTCACAGCACTCATCATAGCACATACCCTCCCCAATGTCCATATCCCCACCACCCTCTCCCGTCCCCCCTCCCCCAGCAACCCTCAGTCTGTTTTTTGAGATTGAGTCTTTTATGGTTTGTCTCCCTCCCAATCCCATATTCTTTCATTTTTCCTTTTCCTACCTCCCCCCAACCCCCCCACATTGCATCTCCACTTCCTCATATCAAAGAGATCATATGATAGTTGTCTTTCTCCGATTGACTTATTTCGCTAAGCATAATACCCTCTAGTTCCATCCATGTCGTCGCAAATGGCAAGATTTCATTTCTTTTGATGGCTGCATAGTATTCCATTGTGTATATATACCACATCTTCTTTATCCATTCATCTGTTGATGGACATCTAGGTTCTTTCCATAATTTGGCTATTGTGGACATATCTGCTATAAACATTCGGGTGCACGTACCCCTTCGGAGCACCACGTTTGTATCTTTAGGATATATAACCAGTAGTGCAATTGCTGGGTCATAGGGTAGCTCTATTTTCAGTTTTTTGAGGAACCGCCACACTGTTTTCCAGAGTGGTTGCACCAGCTTGCATTCCCACCAACAGTGTAGGAGGGTTCCCCTTTCTCCGCATCCTCGCCAGCATCTGTCATTTCTTGACTTGTTAATTTTAGCCATTCTGACTGGTGTGAGGTGGTATCTCATTGTGGTTTTGATTTGTATTTCCCTGATGCCGAGTGATGTGGAGCCTTTTTTCATGTGTCTGTTGGCCATCTGGATGTCTTCTTTGCAGAAATGTCTATTCATGTCCTCTGCCCATTTCTTGATTGGATTATTTGTTCTTTGGGTGTTGAGTTTGATAAGCTCTTTATAGATTTTGGATACTAGCCCTTTATCTGATATGTCGTTTGCAAATATCTTCTCCCATTCTGTCAGTTGTCTTTTGGTTTTGTTGACTGTTTCCTTTGCTGTGCAAAAGCTTTTGATCTTGATGAAATCCCAATAGTTCATTTTTGCCCTTGCTTCTTTTGCCTTTGGTGATGTTCCTAGGAAGAAGTTGCTGCGGTTGACGTCAAGGAGGTTGCTGCCTGCGTTCTCCTCAAGGATTTTAATGGATTCCTTTCTCACATTGAGGTCCTTCATCCATTTTGAGTCTATTTTCGTGTGTGGTGTAAGGAAATAGTCCAATTTCATTTTTCTGCATGTGGCTGTCCAATTTTCCCAGCACCATTTGTTGAAGAGGCTGTCTTTTTTCCATTGGACATTCCTTCCTGCTTTGTCGAAGATTAGTTGACCAGAGTTGAGGGTCTATTTCTGGGCTCTCTATTCTGTTCCATTGATCTATATGTCTGTTTTTGTGCCAGTACCATACTGTCTTGATGATGACAGCTTTGTAATAGAGCTTGAAGTCTGGAATTGTGATGCCACCAACATTGGCTTTCTTTTTCAATATTCCTTTCGCTATTCGAGGTCTTTTCTGGTTCCATATAAATTTTAGGATTATTTGTTCTATTTCTTTGAAAAAAATGGATGGGATTTTGACAGGGATTGCATTAAATGCGTAGATTGCTTTAGGTAGAATAGACATTTTCACAATATTTGTTCTTCCAATCCATGAGCATGGAACATTTTTCCATTTCTTTGTGTCTTCCTCAATTTCTTTCATGAGTACTTTATAGTTTTCTGAGTATAGATTCTTTGCCTCTTTGGTTAGATTTATTCCTAGGTATCTTATGGTTTTGGGTGCGATTGTAAATGGGACTGACTCCTCAATTTCTCTTTCTTCTGTCTTGTTGTTAGTGTAAAGAAATGCGACTGATTTCTGTGCATTGACTTTATATCCTGACACCTTACTGAATTCCTGTACAAGTTCTAGCAGTTTTGGAGTGGAGCCTTTTGGGTTTTCCACATATAGTATCATATCATCTGCAAAGAGTGATAGTTTGACTTCTTCTTTGCCAATTTGGATGCCTTTAATTTCTTTTTGTTGTCTGATTGCTGAGGCTAGGACTTCTAGTACTATGTTGAACAGCAGTGGTGATAACGGACATCTTTGCCGTGTTCCTGACCTTAGCGGAAAAGCTCTCAGTTTTTCTCCATTGAGAATGATATTTGCAGTGGGTTTTTCATAGATGGCTTTGATAATATTGAGGTATGTGCCTTCTATCCCTACACTTTGAAGAGTTTTAATCAGGAAGGGATGCTGCACTTTGTCAAATGCTTTTTCAGCATCTATTGAGAGTATCATATGGTTCTTATTCTTTCTTTTATTAATGTATTATTATTTATTATAATAATAATGTATTATTATAATAATGTATTATTATTTATTAATGTATTTTATTAATGTATCACATTGATGGATTTGCGGATGTTGAACCAACCTTGCAGCCCTGGAATAAATCCCACTTGGTCGTGGTGAATAATCCTTTTAATGTATTGTTGGATCCTATTGGCCAGTATTTTGGTGAGAATTTTTGCATTTGTGTTCATCAAGGATATTGGTCTGTAATTCTCTTTTTTGATGGGATCCTTGTCTGGTTTGGGGATCAAGGTGATGCTGGCCTCATAAAATGAGTTTGGAAGTTTTCCTTCCATTTCTATTTTTTGGAACAGTTTCAGGAGAATAGGAATTAATGTTTTTGTTATTTTTTTAAGATTTTATTTATTTATTTATTTGAGAGGGAGAGAGTCAGCATGAGCCAGGGGGAGGAGCAAAAGGAGAGGGAGAAGCAGATTCCCCACTGAGCACGGAGCCCAATGCGGGGCTCGATGCTGGGACCCTGGGATCATAACCTGAGCTGAAGGCAGACACTTAACTGAGCCACCCAGACATCTTGTGTTCTTTTAGTTTTAAAATTCTATAAAAATTATAGATGAAATACCAGAAAATATAGTTTTAGGAAGTCAAGATTGAATTACTTTGCAAGTAGATCCTAAGGCATTCTGCTTGACTTCCAGCAAAAGACTGTCTTATCAGGACACCTGGTTTCATCCTCCATCATAAGAAGGTGTATATGGCACAGTGGATCTGGCCCAGTGGACACCAAAGAGGGGTAGCAACCAGTTGAACCTGGATAATCACACCCAAACCTGCCTCTGAGTCACCTGTCAAGGGCTGCTAAATGAAAAAAATCAAGCAAAAAAAAGAGCACAATGATGGCTTCTAGTGTGGGTTGCCCCATCCCTCTGTGAAACCATCCATTATGGGTAAGAAAGGCAGGAGGTCTCCCAGGCTCAACCTGAGGGTTCCCTAATGCTATGTGTCATTTTAGGGTTTGGTCTCAACATTTGAAATATATCCTAGGTTTAGCAAACATGCTGAGGCCCAAGGCCCAGGTCATTTTTCTCCCTGTCCAAAGCCCTGGGCTCCATACTTTCTACCTCCACAGGTTCAATTCAGCCTTGGTGCTGGTGTCTGTTCTTATCATAGTGATACCACATCTGAATGCCATCAATGGGGTAAAGCTATCCTATATAAATTAATTTTCCTGGGGTGCCTGGGTGGCTCAGTGGGTTAAGCCTCTGCCTTCGGCTCAGATCATGGTCTCAGGGTCCTGGGATCAAGCCCTGCATCAGGCTCTCTGCTCAGCAGGGAGCCTGCTTCCTCCTCTCTCTCTCTGCCTGCCCCTCTGCCTGCTTGTGATCTCTGTCTGTCAAATAAATAAATAAAATCTTAAAAAAAAAAAGATAAATTAATTTTCCTGATAATCAAAACTTATCCTTTTAATTTTCAAAGCACTTAAAGTATATGCTATCTTACATTTTAAAAATTCAGGAATGAATTTATCCTTCCTTCCTTCTTTAAAAGAGGAACACAATTGAATTTGTCTCTAACAAATGATTCGACATCATCATTATGCCTTACTAAAATGACATTTGTCAGATGCGCTCTGATGGTAGGATGACTGCCTACACCACACATCTCCTAACTACTATTTTTGCAGTTACTACAAGGCTCAATATGTTTTCTCTCTTTTTTCAACCTTGTTCCCAGCCAGACCATCTATTGCTGTCAGTGTCCCCACTTCCACAGATATACTCACCCTTAAACATGCTTTTCCTAATGGGCTGTTATCTGCAAATGAGGCATATCTGAGCACATTGGAATTGTTTGTCAAGTTGGAGTAAATAAGCTTTAAGAATAACTGTAGGGAATCCCTATTGTTAGGTCTACAAATCTTAATGTGAGACTTTATGGCTTCTGTTTTGGTGGTTTGTGGGCCTTTTGCTTCCTTTGTCGTGCTCGGCTATTTTAAACAGCTGAAATCACTGGGTATGCGTTGATCAGTTCAGAGCTTACTTGACTCCATAATTCCACTTACAATCTAAACATGCTGTGTGCTTTTCAGAAAATAGATCATACTTAACTTGTGACAATTAGGCAGTAAGCCTCCAGCTTTGTCGGTTCACCCTCTGCATGGAAAGTTCCACTGTGTACTCTGCAGGAGTCAATGGAAATACCTTCCAGAATTTCGGCCCTTGCCCTCAAGACACAGATAATAGCTTAGCCAGGTTTAGGGCCCCTTCCAGAGGCTTTGGGGTTCACAGTGCCTTTAAGATGAACAGGAACCCAGCAAACCAAAACCCAGCCTTCCTAACAGGATGATTCGACCATCCTGGGTCCATCCCTCTCAGTGCGGAGGAGAGTTCGTTTCCTATTAGTTGTATTTAAGAGGAACATGATCACTGCGGCTTAAATGGGTCTTTCCTGGAGCCCCATTACCGCCTGCAGTTAAGCAGGGTGGAGAGTCCACACGTGGAGCTCAGTAGCCAGGAACCACAACAGGGGGATTTCTCGCAAGTGAATGAAAGTACAGAAAGCTGTACTGAAGGCTCAGAGGGACCAGTTGTCAGCTTGAGAAATTGGGGCAGGGATAGTGTCCACTTCCATATCCAGATGAGAAGGAGAAACTAGCCCCCCCCACCCCCCATCATTTGGGTGTCTGACCTTCCTGATCTCCAGGTATCCAGACATCCAGAGCTAGCTCAGACCAAATCACTTCAACCCAGGTCTGACTAAGAGAATTCATCCTCGGCACTGGATGGAGAAGGGTTGGGACGGGTGTGCTGTGATCAACAGGTGATGCCTGTCTTGGGCACTGCCTGGGAAAGGAGTGGCGTTTGCCAGCCCCAAATTTTGGCCCGCAAGATGTGATGGTTCCAGCCTGGATCTAATATTAGGGGAGAAAGACTTTCTCATCTGCTCATCTTCTCCACTCCACTGGAGTGGAGTCAGGCATCCCTGGCCTGTGCCAGCCACTGGCACCAAGATGCTTGACGCTGAGAGCTGAGGGGTCTCGAGAGCCGGACACTGACTCTCAGCTCCAGCTGAACTTGAAATGCAGGGAGAGGGGATACGACAGCTTCCTTCACAAACATAGGGCACCATCTGGTCATCCTTCAGTGATTTTCAAACCGTGTTCCTTAGAACCCCAAGTTCTGAGAGACTCCCTACTGTGTACCATGCATAATTCTGGGCACTGGTGCACAGTGACAAGCAAGACACCATTCTGCCTTTACGAAGTTGATGGCCTGAGACGGGATGACGTCATGAGCAATGACTGACTCTAGAGAAACTGCCTGGAAGCACCTTCCAGGGAGCTCTCGGCTAATGTAGGGCAGGGGAGGGTATCCTGGAAGAAGGGACCTTTGAGCTGAGACCTGATGTGTCCGGTCCCCTGTCCTGGTCTTGGCTCTGTTTCCCCACAATCACTTATACATTCCCAGCACTTGTGGCCCAAGGACACAGACAGTTCGACTCTGGTTTTCCTTTAAGATGCAAGGGAAATACGTACAGAAATACGTACTGCCCTTGTGTAGAAACACCCACCATTAGCACCCATTTGCCACTTTGTCTTTCTTTGCCAGGTCTTGGGAAATTGAAGCCTCAACCTTTGGGACATCCATCCTCCCACTTCTTCCCTCACCCAGGCCCTCACCTAGCCCATTGACGTAGCCGCAGAACTCTCTTGACCTCCAGTGGGTCTACTTCCAGTGTCCTTTCTAAAATACAGACCCCTCCTCTGCCTGACGCCCACTGGTGGCCCCAGGCCAGGCGTCAGGCATGCATCTCAGAAAGCTGCCTGCTTGCGGGGCGGGGGCTGTCAGAACATCTCAGGCGGGGAGTGGAGGGAGGCTGCTCTCCTGGTGTACATTCGCCCATCCAAAATCTCTGACTCATCACCCAACCCCATCCGACTCCATCCTCACCAGGCAGACAAGTGTCTCTGTAAAGAATGGGAACATGCCGTATTTCTGAGAAGCGTGCCATAGAAAACTGAACTCTGCAGCCTGGCATTCGGTGGCTTTCCGATCCGGCCCTGCCTGGCTGTCTTCCCTGGGCTTCTCCCATACCCCATACATCCTCTCTGGTCAGATGGAACTCTTCGAAGCTTCCTGGACACACCGTCCTCCACACGTACCCCTGTGCCTCTGTCTTTGCTTTTCCTCCGCTGGAAAACCCCTCCCACCTTGACTTCCTGGCCACAGCCCGTTCATCTTCCAGACCCAGCTAAGCTGCATCTCCCTGAAGGCTGCCTGACTCCCCACACGTGTCCCTTCCCCACAGCACCCTGTGCCTCCGTTGCCCACAGGCATGCATCCCACAGGGGTCTCGCTGACATTACAGGATAAAAAGGCCTTTTGTGAGTTGTTCTGAAACACCATCCCCACCTATGGCACTGTTTCTGTGGGAAAGTTTATCTTGAATTCCAGATCACTGATGTGTCCTTATCACCAGCAGTGTCCGGATATGTAAGCATCAAAGTATGTGTCTTCCACGTTGAATAAAAAGAGAAAAATTTTCAAGGAACCCAGATCACATCCCAGATCTGAGACAGTGCAGGGACTAACTCTCAGCCCCTGGCGTCACACAGACCTGCTCCAAGCGTGTCTCAGTGGCCTGTTAACCGTGTCACCCACGACTGTGGCATTCTGCTTTGGTGTCCTGTCCTGTAAAATAAGGACGACAGTATCTGCCTCTGAGGTTGTTGCTTTGAGAACCAAACGAGATAAGGTGTGGGAAGCCCTTAGCACAGGGCTTTCCTTCCGTGTCAGCAGTCTCCTGTCAGTAATGAATCCCTGAGCTCTTTGAGGTCCATGAAGAACAACACTTCTGTTTGCTGGATTGTGCTCATGTTAAAAGCGAGGCAGGTAGATTCAGGGGTAGACTCAGGTACATGCCAGTTGCTTGTAGCAAGGTTCAAAACCCCTTCTTCACTCATCCACCCAACGTATCCAGTGAGTCCAAATTACCTGTGTTCTGAACAGACTCCAGGTTTTATATATGGACGATGGTGCGTGGTCTCCATTTTCTTCTGAAGCTCTTCCCTTGGTTTCAATCCCCACCCCTGTGTCCAGTACCAAGTGTGCCCTGTGACTGGAGCCCCTTCCTAATCCTGGACCCTTCCCTTCTCTCCCGACACCCTCTGCAGGTCCCCCTCCCAGGGTACATCGAGGCTTACCCCCGGTCACGATATCAGCAAAACTCTCCGTCCAGACTCCCTCGCCAGTACAGCCAGCCCTCAGGCATGCACCCCAGCCTGGAGCAGGCGCCGGGGCCGTCCACGGCGGCCTCGCAGCAGAGCCTGGCCGAGAACGACCCGTCGGATGCGCCCCTGACCAACATCTCCACTGCAGCCCTCGTGAAGGCCATCCGGGAGGAGGTGGCCAAGCTGGCCAAGAAACAGACAGACATGTTTGAGTTCCAGGTCTAATACCTCCGCCCCGTGGGACTTCCAGACTCCGAGGAAACAGTCTTCCGGTGCCTCGGCCTGACCTGCTGGGACTTGAGGCACAGACCCTGTGGGAGTCATTCTCACCCTCTGAAAAGGTGAACACTGGGGCTTCTGGGCCACCGAGGACACTCTTGGCCAACTGGATTCTTGGCTTCTTCTGCTGATTGTACATCAAGAAGTCCCCACGTGGGACCCCATGTTTGATAGTCTGTGAAGTTAAATGTTTGAACTGTGGGTGTATTTCCCTACGGAGCCTTAGTCACAAGAGACACTAACTGATCTGCAGATCCCTGTCCAAGGCCACATTTTAATAAGTCACCGGAAGGGGGAGAACATTGCTCTGTCTTCGGTGAGTTCTGCATGTTAACCCTGTTTCTGTGTTAAAGGCGATGCAGGCATCTGATTAAGCGCCAGACCGCACACTCTCTCTCATTCAGCCGTGACTGTAATCATTAGTCACCTCCGGTCCGTCAAGGAGGCGTTGACTCCAGCCAAGAAACTCGAGCCCTTTTCTTTTAAAGGTTCAGATTCAAAGTCAGATAAATTGGATGAAAATCGGTACTGTCTATGACTCCACCTATAAATAGTCCTGACCCTTTTTTCCTCCCGTTCATTAAACAAAGGCCGAGGAAGAGAGAAGATTGAGGGGGAATGGTGGGTTTGGGTTGACAGATTTTTGGAAAGGTGTTGTCGTTTTGGAACTTAAGTGCCCTGCAAGGTCCTATCTAACTGAAAGAGAATGGATGCTAAGAGCTTTGAGGATTATACAAAAAAACCAGTCATACATCCGAGGTCTTTCTTTGCCCGGCAATGAAGGTGGCCTGAGAACAAAGCTTCTCTCTCCTTTGAGATAAGAGAAATATCAACGTTTACAGGAAAATCTCTGTCTCTTCAACAGCGACGTCCAGCGTGCGCTGCCAAGGGACAGAGAAGGACAGAGCAACTGATGTCTGTTCTGAAGCAGAAACAGTGAATCCCCGGTCTCCCCCTCCCCTGGCTGCAGCCTCTGTTTATAGAAGCTTCTGAATGTAGAAAATCTGTTGATTTACGTTTAGATGTAAATACCATTTTTAAAAGTGTATGGAGTTTGCCAGTTCCCTCCGTCCCCGCCCCCATAGTCAACGGATGCAGGAGGACATTGGCTTACTTTAGGACCGCCACGTGGCAAATGGCACTCCCTGGCATGGCGGCGGTCTCCAGAGCTCTGGGTGGACACTGCCTCGCAGCCCCGAGGCACCAGCTGCTGACTGTCAATGCCTAAGCAAACCAGCCACCGACTTCAGGTGGCCCCAAGGAGGGAACCTTCTGGCTCCCTCACCAGCTCTGGTGGGGGCCTCCTTGGTGTCTGTTGGAGAATGAGGTCCTGTCCTGCCTTCACCCATGACCCATCTAGCTTCAGCTGTGTCCATGCCTTCTGAGCCCATCCTGCCATTTTTCCTCATGAGTTTCTTTGGTCTTTACTGAGAGAAGGTGGAAATTTAAAAGTTGAGAGACGAGTAGGAGTGGAACTGATTAGAATGGAGATTCAAACTGTCAAAGCACAGACTTTTCGAAGAAGCTGTTTTTATTTCCCAATGGCAAATTGCCCTTTCTGGAAAGTTCCAGAGATGATGTGTCATGGAATCCCCCCAAACAAGTCTCATGTTCAGATGATATTAGGTAGTGTCCTTTTGGTATGCTGGTCGATCTTTCATAGTGTTAGTTTTTTGTTACTTAAAAAAAAAATCAGCTATAAATAAAATGTATTTTTGTAATTTCCATGTGTATATATGGTATATTTCTACCAATGGCCAGTTGTTGTAGTCCAAAACCTAAATCAGCTTGCAAAACACTGTGGATGGTGCAAGATTTTATTGACAGATTAACACAACGCCTAAGTCTATCCAAATAGGTATTCAATGCACTTGAATGAACAAAGAGCCAAAGAAACTCAGCCTTTTCATGCAAATGGTATGAGTCTGATAAAGTCAGCCACATTGTCCCGCCTTATCAATAATATTAATATTTCATCAGTGCAATGATATCAACCCAGTACTTTGTCTACTTGGTAAATGCCTGGAAATCCTGTATGTGAAAATGAAGTTTCACGACCTTAATGTGATGAAACTAGACACTTCAAAGACGGTGTCCGAGCTTTGGATGTTCCAGTGACTTACAGAGAATGAGCCTACAGCTTGTAGTGGTGCGGCTCCAGCTTGCTCAGAGGATGGAGAAACAAATCATTGCGGTCTTTGCAGAACCCCAGGAAGTACTGAGTTAGTCAACTGAGATGACTAAAAATATAGCGTGCTAAATCAGACACACTCGTAAACCAGACACCACAGGTTTAAGAAAAGTATATGGGAGGAAAATCTTAAGCTGAAAAGAAATCAATCTGTTCATGATTTTTCCAGCACCAGGGAGACAGCTGCCATTTTTAGATTTTCTGTGACTGTGTAAATTATGTGGTCCCTTCTCTGAAGAGACTCCTGACCTCGTGGAGGGGACAGATGCCTGGACAGCTGATTGTGAGCAAAGACAGATGGGCAGAAGTGCCTCATGGAAGTGAAAATAGAGTTCTATGAGAGCCCAGACGCTCTACGTTCCTCCTGACCTTCCAGACGGTTGAAGAAGCCACGAAGGACCTTGGCAGTCTTGGAGAAGGAATCAGAAGTCCAGAAAAGCAAAGTGACCTGCTTGAGGATTCCAGCCCAAGCCTGCTGATTCATGATTCAACTTGCTTTCCATTTCACCACGCTGCCTGCACGCTTGTCTGTGACGTGTTTCTTGAACTGTGCTAGGAAGTTTAAACAGTAGACCAGGGTCAGATGAGGGACGCCCTACATTCTCGTGAAGAGAAAAGATGACTGGATATGTAGAGGACTTCAGATAAAGTGTATAGAGGACGATGCGTTTGTGGCATAATAAACATTTTTCAGAACTTGTTTTGATGTGAGTTTTCTGCATTCCTGAAAAGAAATGCATTTTGGCTTTTTCCAGAGAGTCATCAAGGAAACGGTGTTCTCCTCATTTGCTGATGTTCAAGACTACAGGGGTGCATTCCTCTCTCAGTGCCATGGATCCAAACGAGCAGGGAGGGAGGCCATGACCACGTGTCATGTTGGGGCCACAGATTCTATGCTCTGCCTTAGGGAAGGCTGCCCCATGTGCAGAAGCCTGAAAGTCTGTCGTGTGCCCAGGTACCTAGGATCTGAGATGGCAGTGATTACCTACAGAGCCAGAAGTGCTCTCTTTCAGGGTGTGCTGTGGGCTTACTGTTGTGTCCCACCCCCATTCATATGTTGAAATCCTAACCCCAACATGATGATATTAGGAGATGGGGCCTGGGGGGGGGTAGTTCAGTTATGAGGGTGGAGTCCTCATGAATGGGATTAGTGCCCTCATAAAAATGATCCCAGAGAGCCTACTGCCTTCTTTTTTGCCACATGAGGCTACAGTAGGAAGTCAACAGTCTTAGAGCTCTGAAAAGTGTTCTCACCAGACCCTGGTCCCACTGGCACCCTGATCTTGTAGGTCTGGCCTCCAAAAGTATGAGAAATAAATTTCTGTTGTTTAAAAGTCACCCAGTCTGTGGTACTTCGTTATGGCAGCCTGGGCCAACTGAGACAGGATGGATTATGTTAAGAATCAATTCTCTGGTCCCGGAGGTTATATTGTTTATTTGCTAATTTAAAAGGCATGTCTTTTCTTAGTAGTCTTGATGGAAGAATGGATAGGAAATTGTTAGATTTGTAACTTTAAAAAAAAAAATCAGAGTACAGATGGAGGAAGATAGGAATTTAAATACCTAACTAAAAAGAAATGTTTCTCTAACTGGCAGAAATTAGAGAAACAGATCAAAAAGTTAAACACTGATTGTAGAAAAATAAGCTTTTTTCTACATGAGGCACCTTTTTCTACTCAGGCACTCAATGTTTAATGAATATAGTAACAGATACTATTTCCAAGGTCTGAAAACATAATATAAACTTAATCTCTTCCTTCTACCACACACCAGAAAATAGTTTGGACCTTGCTTACAAACACTTTTAGGGAAATAGAGTAATTTAACTTGGAGCAGTAATTGACTTGGGTCCAAGTGGTAGAAATTAAATTCTCCCCTGCAGTCCAGCCTTATAGGTATTCTAGTCAAAGACCTTTGCAAGGACTAGAAACCTATTCAGACTTGCTCAAAAGTGTGGGGGGTGATGGAGAGAATATAGGGCCATTTCACAGAAACTAACCACAGCACCCATATGGGAAAGGGCTGGAGACAGCTCACTCGTTTTCTCTCGTATCCTCTCTCCATATGGACTTTCCTCTGTTTCTCTCTGCATGTCAGCTCAGTTCTCTTGCTTACCTTGGCCTCCTAGCATTCTCTGTTTTCTCATTATCATATATGTAGCTGAAAATTCATCCCAGGACCCACTCCACACCACTTTGTCTTTCCTGTACCCATCCCTCTCTGACTACCATCTCTGTGCCCAAATCTTGAGAGTCTGGTTGGTCTAGCTCATCCGCCTTACGGATGAGCCAGCCACCCTTGGGTCACGTGCCTCTCCGATCAGCTGTCACCAAAGAGGCAGAGTCATGTAAGACCAGCACAGCCCCCTGGACTGACCCATTTGGTAAGAGCCTTTGTTGGGGGCTGGTACACAGAGGAGGAGCATAAGTGGACAGAACCTTCAGAAGGAAGGAAGCTCCTCGGGACTGGAATTGACCGGCACTCTTAGAACACCATGCAGCTGGTGAGCAGCCCCTGTGGACACTGCCACAGAGCAGAGAGGTCATCCTTGACCTTTCCATCATGTGGGAATGCACCCATTTGAAACCCCGGGGGATGGGCCAGCGCTGCCCCAACCACGGGTCATCCCAGTACTACTGATCCTGGGTCTGAGAGCAATTTCTGGTCAAGGTCCAGGAAGCCCCACACCTTGCTCAGCAAACAGTAAATACTTGTAAGTTGAATTGCATGATCTTAGCTCAGGTGCTGTGAATGTAGCTCACGGCCACCCACTTGCATGGATGAGGAAGCTGACAGCCTCTCTGTAGAGCCTTTTGAAACAAAATTAGTTTTGAATTGACATTATTGTGGCTCTGCCCTTCTGAATATAATAAGTTAGTGTCCTGAGAATTGGAAGATCTCTTGATTTCTTACGGTGAATGATTACAGAATAGAATCCTATCCTATGGTAAGTGCTAAAAGGGAGGCGGCTTCAGGGAGGGAATATTCAGGAAACAGAATGAATAGTGCCAGAAACAAATTCTTTTAGACAATGTTAAGTTGCTTGATTATGCACGTTTCACAGACAGGGGAATTTGTGATGTGGCAGAATTTGTCTCCAGAGGTCAAACCCATACTTCAGTGAAAGCCATTATATAATGAATTCTAGAAATTGATTATTTTCATTCTCTGACCTTGGCCAGACTTTTATAAATTACAGAAGGAGGCTGTCAGTGTATTTTACATAAATTAACTGACCTCCCCTTATTTCCCCCATCTCTTCCCTATGTCTAACTTCACCCCTGCCTACAAACGAACTGAGAGAAAGTTTGTACCAAACAGAATCAGAGTATCATTCTCTGGTCTGGAAATTTTGAAAAAGGCATAAATAGTCAAGGCTTTAGGCAACTCCCTTTAAACCGTACTCTGACTCCTCATCTGTGAAACGAGTACAACGGCATCTGCGCTTCTACCCACCCATGGTGGGCGTGAGGAGCACGGGGCAGATTGTATACGAAAGGCTTTGAAAAGTATGTTTGAAGGTATCCTTACTGAAGCACTAGCTTCAGTCTTTTCTAATGAAATATTTTAGCTCTTTCCATCCACTAAACTAATTTGTCACATATTCTATAATTTTTTTAAAAAACCTCCATAAAGGAAAAAAAATGAAGATGTTCCTAAGCTTGGAACTGCCCCCAAAAGCTAGCCTCATCCTTGCTGTATTGTGTTGTTGCTGTTGTTGAACATTTTGGGGGCCACGGGAGCACGTGTACATGCGCTGTCACTCCGAGTGGAAAACCCAGACTCACACTCCCCCTCCACCCCCACCAACCGCATCACACACACGTCAGGCAAGGACAGATACTGAACGGCAGCTCAGTTGTTGCTGTCGACACTTAATGCTTGGCTTTCTAATTAGCTTCCTACGTCCCTGGCCTCTGCCGGGAACAGAGCATTCATATGCTGTTAGAATTTTTTATTATAAAATAAAAAGCAAAGGTTTTCATACCCCAAAACCTGGCTGCTTCTCATTCTGCCTCCCTCATATGGTGAGATGGAGTCCCCTTCACAGCCCAACCACACAGCAGTCCCTGCTATGAGTTATCAAAGCTCTGTGGGACCCCTTGTGGTGTCAGAAGCCCTGCCAGCCTGAGGCATGAGCTCATGAGCCAAGAAGAACTTCTCCCTGGCCATCCACAGGCCCCAAGGGAGCAGTTCCAGCCTACTCATGATTGTGTCCTTGGAGCAGATGGTGTCCCAGGGCAGAATAAGCCAATATCTGGTCATAGGCCCTTCTTGGGACACAATGAAGTCCCATCCAGGTCAGTGGCTCCCAAAAGGTCCAGGATGACATGGGTCATGGACATAAACTTCCAAGACAACCTACTTTCCCTGCCTCTGCTAGTCCCAGCGATCATGTCTGCCTTATGTTCAGCCCTATTGGTGTGTTATATCCACGCTCTGCCCTCTGACGTAAGCCGAGTGGACAGGAAACCCATCTGACCCAGGAACAAAAATTAATTGGCTGCCAAGCTATAAAAAAATGTAACTCAGCCCATGGGGCTAAGCAACTGCCTTCTCTCTGTAAGAAACACCAAGACACAGAACCTATTGGCAAGAGATGTTGAAACTGACCGGTCAAGACTCAAAGGCCATGATGGGCTGTAGGAAAAGCAAAGGTCTCAGAGAACAGAATACTGAGTAAGAAGTAGCCTGGAGGCCAAGAAGACTCAGAGTATAGGTAAAAAAGTTTATCTCCTGTAATGAAAATAGACAAATGAAAACCAACTCTGAATGTTTCAGGGGAGTCCACTTGTTCTAGTCAAGAGCCACAACCCTGAGCTTTTGGGCTCCACTGAGATTTGGGCAGCTTGGACCATAAGCATGTCATTTCTCACAGGAGCCCCATCTGCTGAATCTCTCCACCAGTATTCATTCAGATGTACTCAGATGCCGAAGGAGCAACTTTTACTCCTCTCTCTGCCTCTCTGTAAAGGGGGCTCACAGATGCACAAAAAGTACTCCCCAGAGCCACCGTCCTGCTGCAGCAATGAGGAATAGACTTGGAGCTTCCACAAGATTCTGGCGCGCTCTCCAAGGTGGAGAGTAGGACCAGGGTATCCCTTTGCTTTTTCTTTCCTCCTGGATCCTGGCTGCTCTTAACCTTCAGGGCAAATGAAATGATCAAGCAAAGGGAAATGATGGTGCCTACTTCAGTCCCAGGAATGGCACACAGACACAGACCCAGGGAGCTGGAACAGACACATGACAATCCCTAGCCTTTCCTTGCTGGGGTCCCCCTCAGAAAGAGGAGAGCAAATTTATTCCAAAGGACCATCTCCAGACTTCTTTGAATCACTGTCATGGCACCCAACTCATGAGCTCGGCTGGCCCCCGGAAGCCAGAAAGAACGCACCTAGGAAGGAATGTGGAGCCAAGTAGTGAGTCGTCAGTGGCCAATTACCTGTAAAATGTACACAGATGGTTGGTGGGAGACATAATTGCTCTGAGTCTCTCTGTGATCTCTTGAAGGTATGGTTATGGTAAATACTGGTCCACACACTTGGGCACTTCATTTTAACAACATTTCAGTGTTCACATTTATGCATGGACAAACTCATATTTAAGGAGAGGCCATCTGACTCCTCAGAACTGAAATAAAGTTTCACAACAGTTTCATTGCCAACCCCTCCTCCAAACCAAAGAGCTCTGGCAAACTCTTGAAAGTAAAGGCACTCCAGGTTCCCTGGTCTCTGAAATGGGCTATATGAGCTTGCTCTGGATCTGATGGGCCTTTACTGAACACACGGAGAGTTTGCTTTTGTCTTTGGTGCCCGCTCCATCACCCAGCTCCTCAGTCCTGGTAGCTAAAGCCTTTAGGAGACCCAGAGGGCCCGTGGGAGCCACATCCCTTGAAGCCACATCTCCAGTGATGCCAACACAACCTAATGAAAAATCAGGTTACCACCGAGATGTCTTGCTTATGGGACATTTGGAAACAGTTGGATTTGGGACGTAAGGTCTACGAGTAAGCCAGACATTGGATTACATTATTCACGCTTCACCCTACTCTGCTAGGATTCATGATGGCAAAGCCAAAATCTGTTTGCCTCCTCCTGGAGTAGTCCCTTTCCTAGGTCAAGCAGGGTAGCATTGAGAGAAAGGGCCTGGAAAGTCTTTAGACTGTGAAAACAAAGGGCTGCCAAATTGCACAAATTTCTTCATATATTGACATTTAGGTGCTTTGGAAACCAAAAGTTGGCTTCTTTTCAATTTAAGATTATATCTCCAAAACTGGTAGGTCCCAAACTAGCCTTCGGTGCGTGGGGGACCCATTCTTCAGAATGAGTCCAGGCAAAGAAACCAAAGGCCGAGACCAGAAATTAGATGCCACAAGTGAGCAGAAACAAAGGCTTAAGGAGGGCCACAGGGCCGCCTTTCCGACAGGGGCATGTATTATGGGCACAGTTCTATCCTGTGGATCATTAACCTTTCATTTAACTGGAACTGTACGGGAAGCACTGATAGAACCTTCCACAGAATCACCCATTCAGTCCCTCGTTGGCTGAGCAAACATTTCCTGAGTACCTACTATGCACCAGACTCCGGCTAAGTGATGAGGATTCACCTGGGAGCAGGACAGAGTGCCTGCCCCTCACAGTGGAGCTCACGGTCAAGGAAGATTGATCCCTGAGACAGAGCCCAACATATGAAGAACCACCGTTCATTCGGTGGATTTTCTACCTCATCAGAGGTAGGCAAATTAAAATCCAAACGCAACCACATGAAAACTGAAGTCCCCATCTTTCTGGAAACATTTATGATTAGAAAGGACAGACTGCAGGGCTATCTTCTAATGACGCTACACAGTTTTCCTTATCCATGACCTTTAACTAGTTAGTAAGGTGCCCACAATATCCCCCTGGGGACTGAGAGCAAATTGCTAACTGCCAAGAATCAACAAATGTTATAAACCCAAATTTCAGAGCTGTCACCATCAAAGGAAATCAGGAGCCCAAATTGTCAGAAAAGGAATAACCAGTTTGGGGACTATACTATGCAATCCAAATGAAAATTTCAGGAGCCATATATTTTACAAATGAAACCACAGTACACCGAACACTCTCATTTCGCATTGTTCATATCAATAAAGTGCCGTTCAGAATGCCCTGGATTATTAACGAATGGGTTTTGGTTTTTGTTCAACCTCTGAAATACAGTGCTCTATGGAGCAAATCTCAATAGGCGAGCCAGGTAGAGCTTTGCGATGAAACCCTTTCTTTGCTGCATTTGTCTGTTGAGCTTAGTTGAAATTATGTTTGTTTTTTCTTGGCAAATTTGCATATGAAATAAAGCACGCTGTCTTACTGTAATTTTCTTTCTAAGGTGTTAGTGGATGTCTCTTCTCTTAATATTTCTTTCTCCATTCCCCATGAGGAAAAGATTTTAAGAAGCATTCACAAATTCTCAGAATATTAGAAATCATCATGTGATGGAAGGATGTATCTTGGTATTTTTAAAATTATAGGACCCCAGCCTTTTTGAGTTGGAAGAGTATTCAGTGGGGAAATTATCCAGCTTTGTACCCGCAATCAACAAAGGATAAACCTCACGCCCTGTATGCATGACATTGGCTTACCCCATCAAAGTGTAAGCAGAATGAGGGCTTCCGGGAGAGTGGGAGGAGAATGAACAGGAGGTGGGAGGGAGATGGTGAGTGTTAAAAATGACTTAATATTTAGGGCAAAAAAAGTAATGTAGTTACCATGGGGTGGAAATGGGGGAATTGTCTTGATTTTAAATTACACAGGGAGTAAGAGGACAGAAAATCTTTTTAAAAGGTTTTACTCTTGCTCAGAATCTATACCATACTCATTGTTATCACATGGGTAAAGAGATCCCCATTTTAGGACTTACAATCATCCAGACCTGGCTTTGAACCTCACTTTTACCTCATTCTAGTTTTTGGACAAGTCATGTCCCCTCTCTGAGCCTTGTCTGTGAAATGAAGCTAAGATCTAGTCTCTGACATGACTGCAGTGGTGAGAGAGAATGCCTAGCTTACCCCTGCATGGTACTCTAAAAGCATGATGGATTGTTGGTATTTATTTGCCTCCTTGAATACTTCTAGCATCAGGGAACTCATTATCTTCCCAGAACCAACACATTGCCCATTGATCACCCAGAAGGGGTGACACTTATGCTCAGCCCCTTCTAGCCACTCACTGTAAACAAACTCTCTTTTCAAAAGCCCAGGACACCCGTAAGTCCCCAGAACAGAAGCGAGCTCAGGACACCCGGGCAGGTAGCAGTGCTGTGAAAGGAAATGCCCTTCACCACCTGACCAAGCCAGAAAACTCCCACAGGTTCCACATGTTCTTTGGATGACAGCCCCACATGCCCGGGAGTCAGTCTTCAGAACAGTCAAAAGACTCAACTCATCCCGGGCTTTCGACCCTAGTTCCATCAAGCAAATCCCTGCAAAACGCCTGCACTTGGTGTATTTAAAGGTCTGGCAGCAAGGACAGTTAGCTCTGTAAGAAGGACGGGGGACTCACTACCAGAACCAAACAGTAAGCCCGTGGAAAATGAGACCCCCCCCCCGTAATTGCCCAGGCACCGTGTTGTTCAAGTGAAGCTCTCCTGCGCTGAAATCAGGAGAAACCTTGCCTGTTCCTGCTTGAGAGTCCAGAGTTCCAGTGGTTAGGATATTAGCTCACACAAAGGTCCTTGATAGCAGCTGGCTGAGGTGGGCGGAAGGGGAAGAGGGAAAATATCACAGTTTGAAACCAGTTACCGAAAAATGAGCTGAAGGTTTAAGTGATTGGGCTCTGGAGCAGCTTGGCCACGTCCTAGTTGTACATGTCTTGGCAGCTCTGTAAGTGGTGGGAAGGACATCCTTCCTCATGGGTTGGGCCTGGAAATATTAATAAGACTCAGGGTGTAGAGTGCTGAGCGCAGAGCCTGGCACAGAGGAGTCCATCAGTAACTGGTGGCTGATAGTTGGTACTGGTAGGTGTGGCATTACAGCAGGGGTGGGAAGAAGCCCTAAGAGTGTCTTGAAACCCCATCAGCCTCTCTTGTGCTCAGACACCAAGACACATTTCCATTGCTAGAATTGACCCCATCAGAGCATACTGCTCTCTTCCTAAAACAGACTATAAAATTACACCAGTCCTTGAAATGCGCCAAAAATAAACGGTCTCTTTGGGATGGATGAGAAGGGTGCAGTGAAAAATTCAGGTTTGCTCACTGTCCTCTTTCCCGCGCAGAGGCTCACACAACTCCTTCTACAAGAGGGCTGCCCATGCACACAACCGCATGCGCAAAGACACGCACACACGCGTACATGGCGTGTGTGCACACATACACACACGCACGTGTACATGGCGCATGCGCACACACGCATACAAGCTCACATAGCGAACCTTGGTCAAGTGGGGCTGTCCTCATTGTCCTGCGACTCCTCCCACATCACCCAGAGGCTTACACAGAGGAAGGAACTGCTACCTGGAGGTGGTGGGTAGGCTCCACCGCTGACCAGCTGTCCCCTTAGGCGTCACCGCTCTGAGCTTTGGTTTCCTCATTATAAAGAGATGCCACTTTCACCCCCTCCCCCGTCAGTTAACTCTGAAAACAAAGTCTGCGTGAAACCCCAGATTTTCCAAACTCAACACGATCCAATCAGTTAAAGGGGAAACTGTGTCTCTGACCTCTGTCTAGACCTGAATGGTCCAATACAGCAGCCACAAACCCAGCTTAAACTGAAATATAATAATTAAAATGAAACAAAATTTAAAATTCAGTTCCTCAGTTGTACTAGCCACATGTAAAATCTCAATGGCCACATGTGGCTAACGGCTTCCATGTTAAACAGCACAGATTTAGAACATTTCTACCATTGCAGAAAGTTCTACTAGACAACATAGATCTAGACCATTCAACCATTCGTGGGTAACAATAATAACAGATAATAGGCAAATAGCGGTCCACAGATAAATATCTTTATTTTTATATATTTATGTTTGATTCTTTTTATACGTAAGTAGGTATAAATGTATGTACTTATGGACTGTTTATCTGCCTATTTATCTATTGTCATCCATTAATGGTTGGACACGTAGATAAATGACAGGAGAGAGAGGAATAACTGAGAATACAGTGTAAATGATGCTACAGACTGACATGTGCCACCCCCACCCCCACCCCAAAACCATAGGTCAAAGCCTTAATCCCCAACATGCTGGTATTTGGGGGTGGAGGCCTGTGGGAGGTAATTAGGTTTAGATGAGGTCATGAGAGTGGGGTCCTCAAGAGGGGAAAATTGTGCCTATAAGAAGAGGAGGAGACGCTGGAGCTCTCTCTGCGAACTGCAAGCCAGAAGGAGAGCTCATCCGGAACAGGAATAGGCCTGCACCTTGACCTTGGACTTGCCAGCCTGCAGAACTGTGAGAAGTAAATGTATGTTGTGTAAGCCCCCAATCTGTGAAATGTTGGCATCGCCGCCCAAGTAGACCCACACAAACAATAAATATTAATGAGTTCAGTCCGGCTTCAGGTTATTCATGTGAACCGGCCTTTCATCTTCAAACTGGTTCTGAAAAGAGATCCTCCACCCCCTTCACCCCATACCCGGCACCCCTGTCCCTGTGGGAGTAAAATGGGGCTCTCCGCAGGCAGCCCCCTGCAGCCTCAGGGAAAGGCCCGGGGCTGCACCTGTTTATTTTTGTGATGAATCCCACCAATGGCCACAATGTGTCCTCCTCCCTCCAGGTTTCCAAACTGGATTTTCTCCTGGATAATAATGAACAAGCTGATAAATGCACTTCTGGATGTGAAAGGACTGGAAAGGGAAGGGGAATGCTGTTCCATCCCACTTCCAAGTTCAGGCTGCCCCCTAGCGGATCCCCCCCACAATCATGACCAGAAATCCTGACGCGAAACGTGGCCAGCAAACCCTACCAAGCCAAGTGATGGTGTCAGGTCCCGAGCTGAGCGGTTTTAGGCACATTATCTCAGTAATTTTGAAACAACCCCAGGCACAGGGAATTGCCATGTACATTTTCCCGATGAGAAGAGGCTCAGAGAAATTAGGCACCTGCTTCATTGAAAGAAGGCTTGGATGAATAAATGAAACAACGAGTGAGTATAATGAACACAGGCTTAATTTACGGGCAGTGTTTTCAGAGTGATGGACGAGCTGCATTCAAATAAACTCTGAGATGAGATAAATAGTCCTGGGTGAATGGATAGATGGGCTCACTGACAGGTCCTCCTCCCTCGAGAGGAATTCTCCTTCCGCCCCGCTGAATCATCCAGGGACTGTTTGACCTCGACCGCTCTGTCTCTCCACTCCCCTAGTGGACCTCCCTTCTATGACCTACCTCCAAGCCAGCCATCCCCCTCCCCCACCCTCACTCTTTCCTGAGGAACTGTGATAGGAAATTGCTCACCGGGAGCGGTCCTGTGAACCTGGAGCCCATCGTGGCTCCTGTGAGTCACTGAGGAGTGAAGTTAGGAGGAAGCCACCAAGGAGAAGCAGGAGGGCAAGGCAGGAAGGCAGGGCAGGAGCATGGAGCGGGAGATAAGAGGGTGGCTGCTGGATTGGCAGGAGGCCCAGGAGGGGACAGGCAGCGTCTTGGAAGGCAGTGGCTCCCCCACTCTGAGTGCCTCTGAGGGGCTGCTGGCACAGGACCCCGGCCACCCGCCCTCCGGGACATGGACAGAGATGGACGCGGAGTCTGGGGCGGAGGGCCAGTCATATTTCCTCTCCAAGGATTGGCGGCTGGCGTGGAGCTGGCATCATCCTCATTCCTTTCCTCCTAAAGGCCTGGATGTCCTTTTTTTTTTTTTAAAAACATTTTTCTTAGGTTTGTTTCTATTGCTTGTAATCAGAGAACCTTCCTGGCAGCCCTCTTATTATTTAAGTAAGCTAGTTTGAGTGGCCCTCTGTTTCCCCACAACCAAAAGAAACCCAGCCCACTGATATATTTCCGGATTCCTCTCTAGTTGCATTTCCACGCCCTGGGGTGGACAGACGGAAGCGGTGGGTGGTGACCACAGCCCTCCCTTGGGGGACCCACCTGCAGAGAGGCTCAGCCCTTGGCTTTGCTGCAGATGATGCTGCTTGGGAGAAATGCAGTTGGCCCTCTCCAGAAAAGACTCAAACCTCTTCCCAAACTGCCTCCCAGCCCCACTCACCTCCTTATCACTTCTTATAGGACTGAGCCCTGGGAGAGGACTGAGCCCTTGGGGCCCTGCAAACTCAAAGTTTCTCCCTCCCTGCAGGCAGGCCTCCTTCCAGCTCACAGCCCACAGCCACCTCCACTCCTTGCACCTGTAGCCCAACAGTGAGAACAGTGTTCTAAATGCACCAAAAAATAATAATAATGACTCCCAACTGGGGCGGTCTCACATCTGTCATCTTATTTCTTGTCCTCCACCCAACCATCCTGTGAGAGCAGTATCCCCATTTTACAGATGAGGAAACAGGCTCAGAGAGGTTAGGTGACTTTCTCAAGGTCACATGTCTGGAGACAGACTCACCGGTTGAAAATGCCAGTGAGCCATGAGGCACCCAGTGGTGTTCACCTCCAGGGAAAGCTTTAAAGCTGTGATTGGATCTCACTTGTGTTCTGAGAAACCAGGTTCCTGCAGGTGCTGGGTCCTGCCTGACTCCTTCGGCCATAGAGTGGGGCCCAAATGACTTGCATTAAGCAGAAGGAAATGGAATGGAATAATGGAAATCCCATTTCACTTGAATTTGCTATTTCTCTCAGGACTAACAGATCTGTGGATGAAAGGGATGTGATATAAATAGCTACTTTCACGCTTAATCAAGTTTCGTGTTCCATCTTGCTCAAAACGGTTACCACTGGAGAGGAGGGACTTCCGTCCCCCACCTGCAGGCTGTTATCTCTGTACTCCCTTATACCCTAATTACCCGAAAGTAGAAGTCACAAATCTGATTGGCCAGAGTCCAGAACGTTCCTTGGGCACCATATTACCAGTGGGCAGACTTACTACATCTTAAAAGTCAGTCCCCACGTGCTCCGTGAAAGCCTATTTATTTCAAGGTAAAGCCTGCCTTGGGGGCAGGACTGATCAGGGTTTTTCCTGCCTCCTCAATGTCTGCAGCTGAGTGGGCAAATGGGGCCAGAGGAAGAAAGGGACCTCATTTATACCTTCAACCCAACTTCAAATGCTTCAAAGCAGCTTTCTCTTTAGCTCAGTTATGAACAAAGTGGCATTTTTATTTCTCATTTATCTGGTGGTGTGCTAGTAAACGTTTAACACCCAACTCTTTGGGGGAGTGGAGGTGGGCAGGAACAAACATGATTTGTACATTCGCCAATTTCCATGGTGTAAAAAATCTCACGATGGTCAATATCATATGCCAATGTGACATTCTTGGGAAGTAATACACGTTAGTACACTATTAGATAGTATTTCCACCAGCTATAGCAGTGCCATGGACATCACCTCAAGAACATAGGGAAATGTAAAATGAAACAAAATAGGCTGTGATGGATTTTGAGTATTCTTTAACTTAGTTGTAAATACAGTCTAATTGTGAGTTGACACAGTTTAATTTTTAATAATGGCTGTATTTAACAACCAGCTGACAAAACTCCAGAATTTTAGCAGTTGGTGCTCATGAGCTACTCAAGCTGGCTCCAGCACGCAAGGCCTTCAGCTATTATTCTTTGCATATGTTCTTCTCTCAATCAGGACTCCTATCATTTTCATCTGCCAACATCCTTTTCTTTGGCAAAGAGTCTCTTCCATTTTGTGGTGGGGGAAGCTCTCTTCCCTCATTCCCTAAAACATGCCAAGAGTAGTGCCTATGCCACAAGGTGATGATGAGGATTCAATGAGATTGTTTATATCAATTGTCTTCCTCTGCACCTTCAGAGGTGGCCAATCTTGTGCACATGGGGGGTTCAAGTGGGGGTAAGGTTAGGGGTTAGCAGGAGGCCAGAGCTATTGGGACTGGAGAGGGAATGGGAAACAGGCCCCCACTGGATGTACCGCCCTTGGTTTTCCCCACCCTCTCATTAAAATTCTCCAGCCCCTTTCACTGGCCTTGCCAGCCAGAAGTTTCTCAGAGCAAAGGCGGGAGCTTCTCCAACAGCAGCCGACCTCGGGCAATAGGATAGGAATGGAGCCCCACACAGCATCTCTGCTCAGCAGGGAGCCTGCTTCCTTCTCTCTCTGCCTCTCTGCCTACTTGTGATCTCTGTCAAATAAAATCTTTTTTAAAAAATCAACATTAAAAAAAAGGGGGGGTGGAATCTGCCTTTTTCCTGGGCAGGGGAGAGGGCCTGGAATCCCTGACCAGGGTGAAAGGACTGCTATGAGTAGAGCAGAGTTTACAAACTCTACTGGACTGTCCAGCCCTTATTTGGTCCGAATTGTATTCTGGAAATATCTGAATTCGTCGCTAAGATTTAGAAAGCAGGAGCTGTGACCTGGCAGCGTGTTACCCTCCTGGCTGGGCAACAAGCAGTGGGAAGTCAGGGTCAGCTGCTTTCCCCAGCACCCGCCTAGGCTCCCCAGCTAGCCACTCTCCACCTGGCTCCCTGCACCCCTTTCACAGTTTCCAGCTGGGCCTTGCAGGCATGCGCATTTGCGTCCTCAAGCACACAGGTTGCTGCACAAACTTTGGGGCAAAGGTCTGCAACTTACCGGGGTTCCTGGCACCCATTTCCCCATCTATCGGCATCTGCATGCTCACACCACGGACGGAACCGCCTGTGATTGCAGAGGAACCGTCTCTGCTTCCACCTAACTCCGATCCTTCCACTGTAAAGTAGGTCCCACCTCTCTTGTCCACTCGAGGACACCACTCCAGCCAGGCCTCATCTACAGCATCACTTTTTCTCCCTCTGCCCGACCACAAACAAGCAGTAATTTCTCCCTTAATAAAGACCTCTCAACCCCGCTTGCCCTGCCAGTTACTGCTCTAAGAGGCCGCTAACTGCCTCTCAAGAGTCTTCCCCACCCACGGTCTCCAATTCACCTCCACCCCCTTCTCTTAAAAGCGACTCTGGTCAGGCGTTAAATCCCCCTCACTGAGCTAAAACTACTCTTCACAAGGTCACCGACACCAAGGCCTCCTTGCCGGCTCGAAGAGGGCCTCTCAGGCACGTGGTGCCGGGCGATCGGTGCTATTGGTCAGAGCTGACCACGCCCCCTCCCAAACACCGCCTCCCGCTCCTATTCTAAGACGTGAGATTCACTGGTCGCTCCTTTCCGTTCTCTTCTGCAGAAAGCCCAAATGTCACAAATTCTTTGGCTAGGATCTACCGTGGCTGCAGGCAGAATGAGGGCACAGGGGAATCCA
The DNA here is from genome assembly GCF_963455335.1 of Martes martes. Taxonomy (NCBI): domain Eukaryota; kingdom Metazoa; phylum Chordata; class Mammalia; order Carnivora; family Mustelidae; genus Martes; species Martes martes. The sequence goes on along the minus strand of NC_137898.1, from coordinate 30,080,063 downwards.
GATGCCAAGCGTCAAAATGTTACACTGTTTCCTAAACTACTTCCTTTTTTATTCGTGCGCTTGTGTTGCGGAACTCTTGCTCCTTCTGGCCAGAGAGACAGCACCTGGCGGCAGGGGTGGCGGCAGTGGTGCGTACCCCGCAGGCCATAGATAGACACCTCTGACCCAGCAAGGGGGAAAGAGCGGCGGGGCCTGGGCCACACTGGGCGGCACCACTGCTTCTGGCTTAGCTGTATTGTTATGAAAGCCTCCTACTTGGTTTCCATGCTTCTTGCCTTAGTCTATTCCCACCTTAGCAGCCCAGGTCAGATGCGATCACTCGCTGAAAACCCTCTAACTACTCCATACTCCACTTGGAGTAGAACCCAGAGTCCCATGTTTGCAGAGTCCCACTGGGAAGGACCCTCTGCACTCAGCCCTACCATGCTCTTCCTGCTCCAGCCACCTGGGTTCTTGCGGGCCTCCAACACCACGTATGCTCCCACCTTCAGCCTTTGCCCTGGCCCCCCTGTGCCTGGAACGTTCCCCCAGCTGTCACATGGCTATCACCCCCAACTTCCTCCACACCTTGTTTACATGTTATCTCTTCCAGAAACCACATTTGAAATGCCACCCTGCTTTCCTCTGACCCCTCCTCAGCAACCTTGCCCTGCTGTTTTTGTTCATCCCTTGGCAGGTCATCGGTGATATTGCATTATGACCTACTTACTTGTGTTTATTGTCTAGGTCTCTCCCACTCCCAATCCTGAATCTCGGAGGGCACATAACAAGCCCTCGGTATTTCTTGAATATGTGGTTTTCTAGGAAGGACCATAGCTTTGATCAGGTTATCAGAGTTTTTTGGGCCCCAAAACTATTAAAACACTTCCCAGGACTAAAGCTGTTTGAGAACAAACCGTTTGTTCCAGGCTTTAAAGAACCTTTCTAAGCAGGGAAACAGCAAACCATATACATATTGCCCTTGGGTTTTCCCAATTCCTTTCACATGGCAGTGTTGGGTGTCCCCTCCTATGGTCTCAGCAGCTTCCAGGCCCCGTGAGAAAGCTTCCCCAGCAGCAGCACAGAGAGGAGACAGACCATGAGATTTACCCCACAAGTGGGCACTGTATGTGGAGCACATGCTGGGAGCAGTGAGAACAGCGGTAAATACAGAACAGAAAATAACGATCTTTGAAATGACAACAAACGGGACACATTATCTAAGCACTAACACCTAAGGAGGCGGCTGCCCAGGCTCTGGTGGGCAGCTCCTCAGGAGAGAGAGGCCGACTTCTTTCCAGGCTGCCTTGTCTTCAGTCCTTGTAACTTTTCATCTTTCAGTGCCTTCAAGAATTTATCTGCAGGAGAGCAAAACAAACACAACTGTAGTAAAGATAAGGGCTTTTCTAACACTTCCAAAGTAAACTTCCAGGAAGCAGTTGTGTGTTCCCTGCATGAACCCCAAACCCAACATGGGTAGGAAAAAAAAAACCCTAACAGACAAAACATGTTTAAGTGGAGAATATGTAGTAAAGAAATCCAGGACTTAGACAAGCCTAGGAATTCTTTCCATGGCTGTGGGGGAAAGGACCTTACAGGGGATGCCTGATGAGTTGGGGACCATTCTCATGGTCACATTAACCTAAACATTTAGGTTATGTCAAACTCCCCTTCCCTGTATGGCAGAGGAGCCAATTTAACCTGTCGTTTTTGTTTTGTTTTGTTTTGTTTTACAATAGTGGGGATGGTCTTTCTAGAGCAATATCCCCTCCTCCATTGGTATACTATAAGCCTTAGAACAGGTGATGGGAAGACAAAGTCTGCAGAACAGCCTATGGCTACTGAATATTCCACAGTGTGATAGGTCCTTATGGGAGTAGAATCAGACTTAACTTTACCCTCCAATGGGAAGGATCAGTTAGCTTGCAAGCTAAAGGAATCCTGCCCATATCAGCCCACCTGGTCTGCCCTGGTCCAGATCCCTAAGACTTTAAACCTGCAATCAGAGGGCAGAGCTCAGGACCCCGGTGAGACAGCTTCCAGGATCAAGGCCAGGGTTCACAGGGAGGTTTCCTTCCAGCACTGAGAAGTGGAGGGCCCCAAAGCCCCTAGATGATCTGTCCTTGGGCTTCCTGGGTCTCAAACAATTCCCATCTACAGACCTAGGCTGGAGTGTCTCCCTACAGACACACCAACTGACCTTTGCTTCCACCTCCTCCCAATCAGGACCGAAGTTGAAGATAAACACTAAAGCTCAGGTCTGTAGAGGTAGGGAGGGTGTGTGTGGTGGGTGATGGTAATATTACTACCACGGTGCGGGGAGTGGTGTCACGGTGTAAAAGTTTAAAGTGCAGGATGGGGGCTGTGGTGGTTTGAGTTCTAAGTTTGGAGGTTCAGAGTCCAGATTACCAAACGGGCTCAGGATGGAAGGAGGGTGGAGTTTTGGGCCAAAAGTGTTCATGAAATCCTGACTGTGGTGAGGGAAGACATCGGTTGAAATCCAGGATGGGGGCGTCGGGGCGCTGGGAGGTGTGGCTGGGTGCTGGAGGAGTTGATCTGGAATCTGGGCTTCCTGGGGGCTGGAGTTTGGGCCGGAGGCCACACTGCGGGGGAGAGGTTTAGGAAGGCTTGGAGCCAAGGAGGGAGCCAAGGAGCGAGCCAAGGCGGGCTAAGAGGGGACTCGGGCAAGGTCACGCACAGCGCTGAGAGTCGAAGCCGTCCCCAGTGATGGTGAGCAGCTCCAGCTCCTTAATCCGGATCTCCAGCTCGCACAACTCCTCGGGGTGGGAGGCGGAGGCGACCCGGGGGGTCGTGGGGCCAGGGGCCAGTGGCGAGGCCACCTCGGGCCCCGGCGGTGGCGAATAGAAGAAGCGCAGAGGCTCGTAGGGGATGGAGGCCAGGCCGGAGGGCCAGGGCGGGGGCCAGGGGCGCTCGCTGGGAGGCCCCAGGCCCGGTGGCGGCGGCGGGGGCGCCGGAAGCTGGGCTGCCTGGGGCAGGGGCCGCCCCGCCACCGCCCCGCCCGCCGCCGCCCCGCCCGCCTTCAGCGGCACGAAGAGCTTCTTCCAGATGTTGAAGTCGCTGAGCGGGGACGAGGAGATGCCACGGTCGTAGAGGGAAGGGAAGTAGAGGGGCGGGGCCGGCCGCTGGCTCATGGTAGGGCTCTGGCTGCCGCGCCGCCCCTTCGGCATCTTTTGAATGGGAGGCTGCGTGGGAGGAACCCCGCGCCCGGAGACGCGCGCCTCAGCCCCGAGTCGCCCGGATTCTGAGGTTCTACAGGCCACGCCCCGACGGAGCGCGGCCCCGCCCTTTCGGCCAGCCCCGCCCCGAACGGGCGGAGTTCTAAGGTCCGACCGGCCACGCCCCAGAACGTGCCCCGCCCATTGACGGCTGGCCGAGTCCTTACAGTGGGAGAAGGTGGCGAGAGCAGATCTGGGAGTCTTGCAGGCACACCCTCGTCCGCCCTATCCGCATCCCTGGTTTTCCGCTACGCTCGGCGATTGCCCCACATCCGCTGTCCTCCAGCCTCCGATCAGGTCCCGCCCCTCGACTCTTCCCAACGCCCCTACATTTCCACAGGCCTCGCTCCCCTGCTGTTGCGCCCCTGGCCCCACCTCCCATCTCACATCTCCCTTCCCCACAGAACCTCAGACAAGAACAGGAAGCAGGGAGCTGGCCAGAACTGCAAGAATACATTTTCTAGTCTTCCTTTCCTTTCACAGGGAGAAAAATATTTCCTAGAAACCCGCCCCCTGCCACAGCCTTAGCACCTCTCGCCGCAATGTATCTGGGGAGATGAATTTTCATCCTCTACAACAGGAGGCAAAGGGGAAGAGGTTGATAGGGATCGGCTGTTAGAGCCAATGCATGTTTCTGCCAAATTTCCCAGTGTTGTGAAAGATTCTAGAGAATGGGACCCTGGTATGAATTTGTAATAGATCTGAAGTAGAATGTCTTTAATGAAATGCAGTTTACTTTAGTTCTTTTCCGGACACATTATTAGGCGCTAACAGGAAACAAGCCACCAAAAAAATCCTGCTGAACCCACCTCGAATAGCTTACCCATTCTTTAAGAGGAACCTGTACATACTGTCCAAGAGGCTTGTTCTGCTCATTTTACCTGAGTAGCCTGTGTTATTAGCCACAGACTGAGGGGGAATAAATTTCCTTGAAAGCCTCCCCCTAGTGATTATTGGTGTAAATGGACAAAGGTGGGTGGGGGCCAGCCAAGATCTGAGTCAGTAGAAGCTCCACTGGCAAATGCTGCATATATGCATTGGCTGTATACATATGGTTCATATAGGGGTCTCTGTGTGTGTATGTACATGTATGTATGTGTATGTGTGTACAGATGTTAGGAGTGACCTGGACAGTTAGATAGTCAGGACCAGGGTCCCAACAAGGAAATATGGAGTCAGAACAGCTAAAATAAAACAGCACTGATGGCCTGTTTTGCAGCTTAGAAAGGACCACACTAACATTTTGCTTTTCAGCCTTTGCAGAAATGACCTCTGCAAAACGTCCTTAAATAAGACAATTAACCACAAAGCATTTGGCAATATCAGAGGCAAGGGACAGTTAAGACACACCCACAGATGTCGGCAAAAAAAGACCATCCGCACAGAGACATTAACCCAATAAGTAGGCAGATATCTGACTAAAGCCCTGGTTGGCACGACTCAGCACACCCTGACTGCTTAAGACAGCTCCATGGAAGAGCTCATAGAAACCCCTAAACTTACGCATTCTGGGAGTAACCCACTCACGCTCTCTTCCCTTTCTGGGAGCTTAATACTCTTGCTCAATGAACTTTGCTTTGTTGCCCACCACTCTTCGTCTGGTCTACCTCTTCATTCTTCCAAGAGGCATGACCAAGAACCGCAGGCACTAAGGGGACAAAAATTCTGTAACATAAATAGAACAGTGGGCACTCAGATGTCCAAGCTGGATATCTTTGGGTAAGTTGCTTGACGTCTAAGAGGGTTTCCTTTAAAATAAAAATAACAGAAACAGGCTACCTCTTACAGTTGTTTGTGATGATCCAACAGAAGACAGAATGATGTGTGTGACTTACTTGGAAACTTAGAAACTCTGTCCAAGTGTAAAGAGCAGCTGTCCCCACTGAGGGGCTTGTCTGAAGCTGAGCAGGTTTGTCTTCCCGTGCTTAGCTGCCAGCTCCTCGAGGGCAAGAATTCAGCCTTCTGATGTTGAGCATATAATAGAACTCAAGAAATATTTGAGAACTTTTAAAAAAAGATGTATTTGTTTATTTGAGGAGGGGGGGGAGGGACAGAGTGGGAGGGAGTGTCTCCAACAGACTCTGTGCCAAGCCTGACATGGGGCTCCATCTCACGACCCTGAGATCGTGACCTGAGTCAAAACCAAGAGCTGGGTGCTTAACTGACTGCACCATCCAGGTGTTCCTATTTGAGAACTTTTAAAACAGTGTTATGTGTTTGGGGAACTGAGGGACCCAGAATATAGCACGCCAAAATATGCCACTTTGGGATACAAATTATTATAAGTTGAAGGCAACTGAGAAAGACAGACACAGGAGAAGTTCTGTCCTCTCCCTTTCTGCCTAAAAGCAGGGTATAAATTTCCTTTGGTGAGGGTAATATCAATTTCCCTTTGTGAAGGTTTCTGCTTCCCACTTCCATACCAGGAAAAAGAGATGATAATTCTCACTGGAGATGGCACTGACTTGAGTCTGAATAAACTAATTTTATTACACAACCCTAATCTTCAGTGAGTTTCCCCCATGTATCCACCTTCCCACAATTTATGACTTCTAGAAGACCAACCCTCTTTTTCTTTGTCTTGTCCCTTGTCTACAATTTTATCACCTTTTGTTAGAATGGCTTATCAGCTTTCAAGCCCAAATGTTTCTTTGGGTTTTCACACCTTTTCTGTGAGGCCCCATGTGCATGCAAAATAAATTTCATCTACTGTTAATCTGTCTTTTGTTGGTTTAATCCACATGACCCAGCTACTGAACCTAAGAGGGTAGAGGAAAAGATTTTTTTCCTACTGCTACAGAACCACAGTAGTGGTAAGAACCAGTTTTGGACTCAGACCTGGGACCAACTCCTGGATCTACTATGTACTGAGCTGTGTGGATGAACCTTTCGGAACCTCGGTTTTTTAATCTGTACAATGAGAATAGCAATGTACTTCCTCATTAAATTGGCAAGAGTAAAATGAGGCCGTCTAAGTACCTGGCCACAGAACATACTCAGTGATGTTAACTCTTATTATATATTAAAGAGCCTTAGAAGGGAAAGTGATTTTGCAGTATGTTTTTTAAATGATGTAATCTAATCACATTTTTGTTCACATATATCCATTCAAAGAGAAAGAGCTTACAGACTTTTTGCCCTAACTTCAGGGTAATCTGAACAGTGTTTATCCTGGGTGGCCTAATTATAAAACAGTCCTGATGTTACAAGTGGTAGATTAAAAGAAAGACGGTTTCCTCTAACAACTACACAACGGAAAAATGCTACAATGAGCACGCACTGAGGCAAATCCCGGTGAGGTGAAGTCCTTATGGGATGCTAACAAACCGCAGTGGTTAACGCAAAACCCTACAAATTTGTTCTGCAAACAAGTGTCTGGTAATGTCAAGTTGGTAATGAAAACGCAGAGCAGGCTTACATTTTTGTTTGTTTGTTTGTTTGTTTTTACATGTTTTAAATAGAAACTTTCTTTCCCCCCCTGGGCTCAAAAGCTCTTGCAGCACTTGCCTCGCTACTCAAATTCCCCATTAAGTGCCAGCCTGTTGGGGCCGAAGGGATTCGATTTCCGACACCCAAGCTCCATGCCTGCACTTGGAACCAGCTGCGAGAGATACTCATCCAGGTCCTTCTTCGCAGATACAGGTCTGTTGGAGGACGTGGCTCTAGGTCTGAAAATCAGGTGGGTGGGTGCCTGGGTGGTTCAGTGGGTTAAGCCTTTGCATTCGGCTCAGGTCATGATCCCAGGGTCCTGGGATCGAGCCCCACATCAGGCTCTCTGCTCAGCAGGGAGCCTGCTTCCCCCTCTATCTCTGCCTGCCTCTCTGCCTACTTGTGATTTCTCTCTCTGTGTGTCAAATAAATAAATAAAATCTTAAAAAAAAGAAAGAAAAGAAACCAGGTGGGTTTGCCAGGACTGAACCTCTGAACTGAGCTCAGCTCTCCAGGGCCAGGCCCGGTGGGAAAACCTCAGGCCTCGTCCACAGGGGAAGGGCCTTTACTGGCACAGAGGAGAGTGGGCCAAAGACAGGCCTGGTGCTCTCTCGAGACTCATCTATCTCCCATCTCAGGAGAAGGGGGGCTGGCATGTCGCCGTTAAGACAGGTGACACCGTGGGGTGGGGCTTTCTTCCAACACTGACTTGAACTCTCTCATGGCGGTTGGGGTTTACAATTTCCCCTTGCCCAAGCCTTGTTCCCTCATCATAGCCTGCTGGAGATAAGAAAGCTTCTTCTGGGTTTGCTCCCCTGGGCCTCCCACTGCCCTTCAGCACCTTAGCTCTGCATCTAGACGCACGGCTGGTGGTCTCATCCTGCCCAGGGGCCCGGCCCCTTTACAGGCGCACGGTGATTTGCCAAGCCCGTGGTGGCTCCGGATGTCTTTTTGGGACGTGTAGTGCTTGTGGCTCGGAGTACAACAGGGTTGTGATGGAGTGCATGTTTGCGTCCCCTCAAATCTCTATGTTGATATCCTACCCCCAAGAGGAAGGGGTTAGGAGGTGGGGTCTTTGGGAGGTGATGAGCTCATGAGGATGGAGCCCCCATGAAGGGGATTAGTGCCCTCAGAAGAGGCGCCCCGGAGGTCTCCTTTGCCCCAACTGCCTTGTGAGGACACAGGAAGAAGATGGACGTCTGTGAACCTGGAAGTGAGTTTTCACCTGACACTGAACATGCTAGAGACTTGAGCTTGCACTTTCCACCCTCCAGACCTGTGAGAAATAAATGTCTGTTGCTCAAGGCCCCCGGTCTATGGTATTTTGTTATTGCAGCCAGAATAGAGGCTTGAACCCACGACTCTGTGAGTTGGGGGAGATCATGTCAGCTCTCTGAACTTCCATTTTCTGGTGGATAAAATGAAGATGACATCGATGCCCCAGGGTTGGTGTGTTTGATGAAGATATGAATAAGCAGTACCTGGGACATATAGTAGGTGCTCAATAAAGACCAGCTATTGTGATAATACAGTTGTGGGTGGATTCTTTAGTTTACCATTAAGCCCTGGTAAACTGATGAGGAAAATGGAGCGGGGAAGGGGGGATGTCATTTCTAATGTCACTTTTAACCAAACCCACTCTGGATAATTTAGCAAGGCCTAAACCCGGGAAACCACAGCTTGGTTGTCCCACCAAGGACAGTGATAGCAAACTCACCAAGCGAGGCTGCTGCATGTCACGCACTTGTCTTAACTCCATTAATCTTCTTAATGACCAAGCACTAGGTGTTATTATCCCCATTTTCCAGATGAGAAACTGAGGCATGGAAGGTTAAGCACCTCGTCTGAGGGCCTGTGGCTGGTTAGCACCAGAGCTGGCATTCTAAATAGGAGGGTAGACCCCACTGGCACCTCCTCCGGCCTCCCCACGGGCCCCCAGCCCTCAGGGCAGGGTCACAACGGGGCATCTGGCCCCTGTCCTCTTCCTGGCAGGGGCCTGGCTCTGCTTGGAAGTTGCCTGTACCACAATTCAAGGGACCAGCTATTCCGGGAACAGCCTCTCCTTTATTACTCATCTGAATTAACCATTGTGTTGGTCCGGACCTGGGGGCCAGGCATGCCCACTTGCCTTCACAATGCCCACTACTTATAAAAGTTTCTAGAAAATACAGTTCAGCCCTTATTCTTTTACCCTGGGTCGACATGTCCCTCTGTACTTGCAGAGTGAGCAAATTGTTTAATAAACTGGAGCCTGAGAGGCAATTTAGTGGAATGGAGCATACAGGGGCTTGGAAGGTTGACCAGCTCCACCGAGCTGAGCAACCTTGGGTAAAATCGTCGTGGCTAACACTTACTGACCGCTTACTATTCTGAGTTCTCTTGTCATCCTGACAGCAAAACTTAGAGGGTAGGGCTGTTAGAATTTTCTGAGCACAAGCAACAGAAGTTGACGCTGATAATTTACACGGAGGGCTATGAGAGAGGTCGTGGACTTGAAAGCTTAAGAATTAGGTTTAGGAGGAGCAAAAAGCAAGGCAACTTCAGGGTCAGGAAGCAGGGGGATCAATAGCTTGTTCAGTGTGGTCCTCTTTTCAGGTAGGCATGGCCATGAGACACAGTTCCAGCCAGATAGCTGGGAGATTTCTGGGGAAGATTGTACTCTTCTTGATAAGAGTAATAAAAACAACTGAAGCTTTCCCTTGATCTCCTCTTCCTGCCCTGAACTTGGATGCAATGCTGGAACTTCTGCAATCACTTTGTGATCAGGAGGGAAGCCCAGACATTGTTGAGCAGCTGACCTGATGCCAGCCGCTTACCTGCAGACTGTTTATGCAAGGAAATCTGATTAAGCTACTCTAAGTGGGGCTGTCTGTTACTTGTAGGCTTCCTATAGGGCTCACACCTTCAACCACAAACATTTTTTTTCAGTCCTTGCAGAACTCCACTGGAGACTTAAATTCCAGGTGAGAACATGCCCAACTTTTGGCTGGAGGAGGGTAGGCTACTTTTACTAACAATCCCAGCAACACCGCACTTACAGAGTAGAAGGAATTCCCTAAAAGGTGAGTATGCTCCTGCTACCAGAAGGAGGGGGCAACAGAGGCTGGGAGGCTGAAAGTCCAACGTTCATGAGGATAGGTGCCATGGTTACAGCTGGTGATGACACAGAGGCTTGGGTGGTGACATAGTAAGTTCAAAGCCTCCGGCTAGTCGGTCTCGGGGGCCAGGAAACAGACCCTTCTAGAACCATGCTGCAGAGGTACTGCCTTTAAGGACTGTTGCAGTGGGATTTTATTGTTAACCCACCTCTTGAAAAAGGGCCAAAGCTACATTATTCACCTCTTATACACGTGTTATTTCCATCCCAATCTTTAGTGTGTTTTTATCTGCTCCCCATAGCTCCAGGAGGAGGGTGGTTTAGTTAGCAACTCTCAGTTAACCCTTTTCACTTGTAGATGTCTTGGTGAGGGATATTTGGCTGCAAAGAACAGAAACTTTCTCAAACTAATTCAAGCACCCAAAAAGAACAGAGGGACATACGGTGCAGATGGACCTGACTCTGGGGATAGACAGTCAATACTAGTCATAGTTACCGAGAAAAATTAAGCGAACTCGTACACATAGTGTTTGGCATAGTGCCTAGCACACGGTAAACCCTCAAGTTGTGACCACGACACTCCAGGGTTGAAAATTCAGTGCCGTCCCATTTTGTCTAGAGCAGTAGAGTTTACGAACTCTCAGTTCCACTTCTGGCATAACACCATGTCACACCAATGCACGAGAGCTGTTTGCTTTGGAGGGCCACTGCATCTTTTTTTTTTTTAATATTTTATTTTTTTATTTATTTGACAGATCACAAGTAGGCAGAGAGGCAGGCAGAGAGAGAGAAGGGAGGAAGCAGGCTCCCCGCTGAGCAGAGAGCCCGATGCAGGGTTCGATCCCAGAACGCTAGGATCATGACCTGAGCCTAAGGCAGGGGCTTTAACCCACTGAGCCACCCAGGCGCCCATGGAGGGCCACTGCATCTTATCAGCATTGACATTGTAGGTTGCCTGACATATATAAAACCTGCAGCCAGATTGGGTGGCGTTAGTTGAGCCAGTGTGAGTATGGTCTGTTTATGGGATCGACCTAGTGGGGTCGGCTAAGCTTGCAGAGAGCCAAGGACGGCGAGGATGGGGATAGCAGCACCCTCAGGGAAGCCGATCACAGAGATGAAGGTCCTCACTGCACAGTATAGGAACTGTGTTTCCCAGTTCAGTGCACCTGCACCGTGCAGGGTCTGTGCTGTCTCCGTATCCCCCGACCCTGCTGCTCCTCCTCTCCCAGAGGCTGTGGACCTACATGGCTGCTGGGGAAAGGAGAGCATCCTTAGCCGCAACGGAGCCTCGTAGCTACCCAGCTAGAAGTTCTGTGATTATCTACTTTACTCCAAAATAATGTGTGTATAAATAGGAAGCTTTAGATTCAACAAGAATCTTAGGGTGCACAAACCTGTATTAAGCAATGTGAAAATAAGATCTCTGGTCATTTTCTACTTCTGCCAAAGCCAGTGGAGGGAATGCAACAATGTGTTCACTGGAGATTCTCAGATTTCTTTCATTTAACCACCCCAGACTCTGGACTCCGTGTAACCTGTGTTTTTATTATAGCCCACTTCCTGCCAGACACTTTACAAATGGGAGATTACAAGCCTTCCTGCTAGGGGCAGGAAGCCAGAGTTCAGAGAAGGTCCAAAAACTTGTCTAGAGACCTAGCCAATTCGTGGCAGAGATAGGATCGGAACTACAACTACAAAATCCACACACTCAACTGCTATTATCCTAAAACGAAATAATTACGAGGCAGTGGGCCTTGGAAACAGACTGTGGCAAACACTGTATTTTGGAATTATATCGTGTTTCCAGAAAGGCCTATCTGGGTTCTATAAAGCTCACCCTGTTGGCTAACCTCACTGTTCAGTGAAAACAACTGAATTTAATGTTTTTGTTTCTAAGAAGAGGCAGGAATCAATCGCTTCAAAGCAAGAAAGCACCCGTCTCTCCTTCCAGGATTTCCCCCAAAGTCACGTTGGTATGTGCTAAAGGTCACAGGGCAGTGGAGTGGCTAACTTGGGGAGCTGAGTGTGAACCCTAGACTTCCCAATGTGTAACCTTGGTCACTGGGAACAATTCAGCTAATTTCTCCAAATGTAGTTTTCTCTTAAGTAAAGTGAGATGATGATAGCACAGATGGAAATACATGTGAAACCCAGAGCAGAGAACCCCACACCATCAAGTTCCCCTCAAGAGAGAGGATGTCCGGTCTGTACTACTACTGGTCAGCTCTGTGCCTTCCCAGCACAGTAAGAATCTCTTAGAAATGTTAGCATTAGTTCAGCTCTGTTTGCAGACAAACCTACCCAGCGTGAGCTGGCGGACTTTGACCACTGATGAGGGACTTGCCACGTGCAGGATGATTCATCAGGCTCCAAGGAGGGTTCAGACATGTAAAGCAAGGTTCATGCTCTCAAGAAGCTCAAAGTCCTGGGGTGCCTGGGTGGCTCAGAAGTTAAGTGTCTGCCTTCAGCTCATGTCATGATCCCAGGGTCCTGGGATGGAGCCCTGCACGGGCTCTCTGCTCAGCAGGAAACCTGCTTCTCCCTCTCTCCCTCCCTCTCCTTGTGTTCCCTCTCTCGCTGTGTCTCTGCCAAATAAATAAATAAAATCTTAAAAAAAAAAGGAGAGACCCAAGGTCCAAAACATGTGGGCTAGGCAGGCTCTTTTCAGGACACACACTACCTGTTAAGTCCCACTACAAGGACACAGGGGAAATAGACCCATACCTTGAGGCTCAGTACCATCAAGACTAAGTTGGACAATGGGTCAGCATACTTTGGGACATGAGGCATTCCACTTATTACCCATTGTGTGTATCTTGCATCCATACCTCATTCTCTGAGAGAGAAGATCCCATGTGGTTAATACCACCCAATAATAAACCCAGTATGAAGGTTCCTATAAAGCCATACAAAGGCTGTTGACTCTCCACTCACCTGGTCTTTGCAGTATTGCCTTTGGGTCAAGACACCCAATGCTCGGTCCATCCATGGCGTAAGACATAGTAATTTTCTGCAGCAAGAAACCTCAAAGCTTATGGCCATTTACTGCAACCCTTGCTGATTTTAGCTCCCAGGAGCCCTCTCCCCATCTCCCCACTTAACAGCGCTCAGATTCTGCTTTAGAGAATCATTTCTTTCTTTGTGTCCTCTGGCCCCAGTGTGGGCACAGGACCCAAGACAGCAGCCAGACAGTCCCACCCTGGAATCCGAATGTTGAGAGAACATCCTAGAACTGCCCAAACCCTGGCTTGCTGTAGTCTGGTTGGATTCTCCCTCAAAGGCTCCCCCAGATTCATTTTTCTGCATAAGTGAGTCAAAACTGGTTCTGTTTCCTAAAGGCCTAGGGGAGAGGCACTGCACTGCTCAGCCAGGGGCCTTGCACACGGGTCAGGACCTCCCTGGGCAGAAGGCCTAGTGAGAAAAGAGTTCCCTGTGGTATTTTGTCTTGGACAAGAGAATGAAAGACGATGTGAGAAAAGACACTGGGAACCCAGAGCACCGAGGCAGTGCCAGGTTTTGATGAGGAAGCCTCAGCCCGTGTCTGTTCGAGGTCGGGCGTGGACAGGAGGAAGCTGACAGACATGGCACAGACTCTCTTCCTCCTGCTGCCCCTGGGTACCCGGCAGACACTGCTCTCCTTCTGGGCCAAGAACCACACCTATGCACTTGATTACATTTTATTTTCAGAAAGGCATCAGTCATTCCAGCCTGTTGCACAGATTACACGAGCAAGGGAGTGAAAAAAATGTTAATCCTGAAGTCCCACCTCCATCTGCAAAAGCCAAGCTGTGCTGTCAGACAGCCGAGATGGTAAGAAAACAAGTGTCCTTACAGCCTGCTGGATCTTGCGAATTATTCAGCCACAGCCCCAAGAAAAAGGCAAAAACTCTTCCTCAAAAGGTGTACCACTTTTTAGGGAACCGGGAGTGCTTCCAAAAGCCTCAACATTGGTTATTATGCTAATAACCCTGACAAATGTCTCCTCAGCACACTGTGCTAAGTCAGCCAGGGGGCAACGCAGGCCAGGTGTTGGCAAAACGCACCCCTGCTGCTGTTCACGAGGACATCTGGAGGTCCCCGGCTGCAGCCACAGAGGATCCTGCCGCCAGGTTCACACAGCATCCAGACGCAAATGAAGAGATTGCTACCGCTACTATTTAAAATAGGAACCCTTAATACTACAAGGCATTTTTAACCCTTAATACTACAAGGCATTTTAATGTCCCAACGTTCAGTCTTTAACTGCGTGTGACAAAGCCAAGATACCCCACCAACCCAATACAAAAGTTGGGGGGATAGTTTTCACACATCATCATTAGATGCTGTTAAGTTTCTCTACTGCAGACAAGCAAAGCCCATTCACAACCAAGCGATAGAGGAAAACTTAGGTTTTAGCCACTGCTACCTCTTGGAAGACAGACCTGGTGGGGGTTCAAGGCCCAGCCGTGCGGAAAGCTCCCCTCCATCCCTGTCAGACACCCACGAGTTGAGAATACAAAGGTCACTGTGATCACCCAGCACTGAGAATCTCACGGCCCCTCCCCGACAGCCCAATGTGGGAGCTTGGTCGGGCCCGCTTGGCAGCGCAGGCGCCATAAAGGGAGAGGATGAAAGCATTCCCTGGGAGAGTCTGTTGAAAAGAAGCCCCTGTCCCAGTACCACCGCCCCCCCACCTCCAGATCAGAGTATTTAATAACCACCTCCAAGGTGGGTCGGAGGGGAAATGACCGTGACCGGGCCATGCAGAGGATCTGAGGTACTCAAGCTGTCCCTGCAAGGCTGCTCTTGCGAAAAGCCGAGGAAGAAACGTGCGGCCGAGCTCAGATCGCACGTGCTGCCCCTTTTACACCGTGTCCCTCCGACAGGTCTTTGCTGCCCACAGGACTGGCCTTCAACGTCTCTCAGAGTCTCTCTCGTCACCAAGTTGCTCAAGCTAGTGTTAGTCTTGCCCAACGGGACAGGTGAAATAAAGCCTTGGGCATGCAGCACAAGGAAATAAGGAATATACGGAGACACGAAAGTTTAGGAGAAGGCCTCCCAGTGCTGATTTAGAGACAAAGCGTCAAGGCTGCCGCCAGAAGGGGGAACAGCATCAACGCTGTCATCCCGGAGACCCTGGCACTCCCGTTGCACAGGTCCTTCTGGCAACAGCTGTACTCGAGATTCTTCAGCCCCAGGGCTTTGGAGATGGAGAGGTAGCTGCAGTCATCAAGCTTCCAACACTGGTGGTAAAAAAGTCTTGGCTCTGTGGGGGGAAGACACACACAAGAGTAAACAAGCAAGCGGGGACAGTTCTGTACCTGCCTCTGACCTCTCGGTTCTATTTCCTAGAACATAGCCACTTCCGGCAGTAGAGACGTCTAGGTGGGAATGGGTATCCTTGTTGGGCTGGAAAAGGGAACGACTAGGCAAATGATGATACAGCTCAAGGCGGAACTTTTCCCTAATTCATCAGAGCCCGGAGAGTTTGTGCTGCAACAGCCAATCAAGCTGATGTTTTATTAGAGGTTTGATATGATTTTTAAGCCCATTTTCCCTTTGATCCAACAATCCTACTTCTAGAATTCACTCTAGGACATTACTTGTGAAAAAGGTTAAGAGAGATGCTCGAGAAATGACGGGCAACACTGTCTGTCACAGCAAGAAACTAAAAGACAAAAATCAGTCCATTACTAAAGAAACATTGGGAGAAATTAGAGTAGAGTTCCATACAATGGAAGTCCAGGTAGGTAAGCAAGGACACAGGCCTGCAGGTGTCGAAGTGGAGTCTGAGTTTAAAGAAATGTAGGAAAATGGATAAATTGGACTCCATCAAAATTAAAAACTTTTGTGCCTCAACGAGCACTATAGAAAACAAAAGACAACCCGCAAAAAGGGAGAAAATGTTTGCAAATCATATAGCTGATGAGTCTAGTATCCAGACTATAGAAAACATTCTTACAACTCCATAATGAAAATACAAACATGAGCAAAAGATGCAGAGATTTCCTCAAAAAAGATACACAGATGGCCCGGCAGCACATGAAAAGATGTTTGATATAATCAGTCATTAGGAAAATACAAATCAAAACCACAATGAGCTTTCCTTCACACCCGATATGACGGCTTTAACCCAGAAACCGGAAAAGAACGAGTGTTGATGATGAAGTGGAGAGACTGGAAACCTGTTTCCACCACTGGTGGGAAGGCAAAATGGCACTGATACTCTGGAAAAGTCTGGCAAGTACTCAAAAAGTTAAAAAATAGAGTTACAGATACATTATGATCCAGTCATTCTACTGCTGGGCCTTTACCCAAAGAAAGCAAAAACACTAATTTGAAAAGATACATGCACCCCTATGCTTATAGCAGCATTATTTACAATAGCTAAGACATGGAAGCAGCCCACATGTCCACTGATAGATGAATAAAGATGTGGTACACACACACACACACACACACACACACAATGGAATATCATGTGGCCATAAAAAAAGGATGAGATCGTGCCACTGGAGACAACATACATGGAGGGTACTATGCTTTCAGGGTACTATACTCAGTACAGACTGAAAAAGACAAATCCTATATGATTCTACTCATCAGTGGAATCTAAAAAACAAATAAATAAATAAATAGAAAGCAGAATCAGACCTATACATACAGAGAACAGACTGGTAGTTGCCAGGAGGGAAGGAGGGGGGTGGTTGGTAAAAACGGGTGATGGGGAGAGGGAGATACAGGTGTCTAGTTAAGGAACACGTGTCATGGGAAGACAAGACGGTGTAGGGAATTCAGTCAACGCTTCTCTAACAGTGGTATAAGGGGACACGTGATAGGTACACTCGTGAACACAGCATCACGCACACACTTGTCAAATCCCTAAGTTATACACCTGAAACTATCGTAGTATTGTGTCAACTATACTCCAAAAAAAAAAAAAAAAAAAAAAAAAAAAAAGAGTTACCATATGACCCAGCCACTCCACTTCTACGCAGGGTCTACCCAGGAGAACTGAAAACCATGTTCACACAAAAGCTTGTTCAGAGCAGCATGACTCAAAACAGCAACCAAGTGGAAACCCAGAAGACAGGTGAATGGAGCAACAAAAAGTGGAGTGTGATTCAGCCACAAAAAGGACTGGAGGTCCCGATACCTTCCATGACATGTGCGAGCCTTAAAGGCACTCTGCTTGGTGGAAAAAGCCAGTCACAAAGGCCACAGCCACTGTATGATTCAGTTTCCAGTAAATGTCGGAACAGGCAAATCCACGGAGACCGAACAGGCAAATCCACGGAGACCGCAAGTAGATTAGTAACTGCCAGGGCATGTGGGAGGGAGTGGTGGGGAGGGACTGCTAATGGGTGTGGGATTACTTTTCAGGATAAAAATATTCTGGAGTTAGACAGTGGTGAAACTGGTGCAACTCTGTGAGTATACTAAAAGCCACTGAATTGTACACTGTAAAATGTACGTTTTCTGGTATGGGAATTTGATCTCGATAGAATGGATGCAGACCAGGATGCAGAACAGGGGCCATATGCATAAATGAAGTCTATGTCTGGGGGTAAATGCATTCATTTTCTCTGGAAAGATTCCCAAGGATTCTTGGGTTTGTCTCCCCAGAAGACTACCCTTCATTTATATATTTCTATATGAATTGAGATTTTTAAAGTCATTGGGTAGATTTATTTTCAAAATATTTTAAACTTCAGGGGCGCCTGGGTGGCTCAGTGGTTTAGGCCTCTGCCTTCGGCTCGGGTCATGATCTCAGGGTCCTGGGATGGAGTCCCGCATCGGGCTCTCTGCTCAGCAGGGAGCCTGCTTCCCCCTCTCTCTGCCTGCTTCTCTGCCTACTTGTGATCTCTCTCTCTGTGGAATAAATAAATAAAATCTTTAAAAAATATATTTTAAACTTCATTTAAAAATCATTAGATGATTCAGTAATACAGGAAGAGTTTCCCAAAAAACATGTCATTATGGTCCAGTGTCAACACACATTGAAAAATAAAGGCCCAAAGCATCTATGCCAAGTATCTTATTGTGGTTTTTGAATATTCAGAAAAATTATGTTAAGGGAAAACCAGTGTGCTTGTTGAGAAGCATTATGGTCAATCTTCCTCTCCAAAAATAAGTGTGCACAAAGATGGCGTGCTAGCTGCTGGACACACCCCAACAGAGAAGGGACGGTGCTGGCCCTGGGATCACTCTCTTATTATCCTCTGTGCTGGAAAGAAAAAAACACAAAAACAAAAACAAAAAACCCATACAGATGCCTATTTCCTTGCTAAGGACTTGTAACTAACTTAATTTCATTCATAGCTGGGAACTTAACTATGTTTGTAACTGCCGGTGTTAACCGTTCCATCTTCCGCCTCAGAGGGGACGAACATTTGGGCTGGCTTCTAACGAAGTCTGGTCAAGTGGCAGAGGCCACAGACTGTTCCAGGGCCTCTAGTTTTGGTAAGCATTTAAGCGGATGCTTCTAATACTGAACTAGAGGATGCTGTTGAATAGCACGAGTTACTGCTTTACGTGATCCTAACCAGGAACTGGAGCTGGAAAAACACTCAGGTTCCCAGAATTTTAACTGGAGGCACCTAACAGCCTGGAGAAAGCTGACAGTAGTTGATTGATAATTGCTACCAATGAATCATTTACTCGTGGCCTGCAGAATTACCCCAATAAAGTGGATTATCAGAGGTCCCTGGAATGTTAAGAGTTTCTCTCCGTTGGGCCCATCATCCCTGATCTCTTTGAAGATTTCAGTTTGAGTCTAACATCACCAAGAAACAGTCGCTCATTGTCCTTGGCACCTCTACAGCACCCCTGATTCAGAAGGTTATCCTGGCAACGATCACTGGGTGCTGTCACCAAAGGCTTATGCCAGAGTCTAATAAGCACGTTGTTTATAGTTCTGGGACTGGCCGGGATGCCAGTAAATAGTGGCTGAATGAACACCCAGCACCTGCCTCCTCTCTTCTAGACTTCATCTGTACAGCACCCACATAACCCTTTTCTCTTCTATCTGTCCACTGACCCTGGGAGAGAAATGTTCCCCTTTTACAGCGGGGGAAGGGGGTGTGGCTAGAGTAGTGGAGTGATTTCTTCACTGGAGTACCTGACCTTTGACTCATGTTTGTGGGGACAGTGTGCCATGCGACTCCCAGGTGACGTCAGTCTGAGCTGGAGGGGGACTGAGGTGCTCTCGTAGGATCTGTCTTACTGTGAGGTCAGAATTTCTCTATTTCCAGAACTGCTATCATCACATGTCAAGCTGAAGTCTCGGGACTTAAGTTCATAAAGAAGAAAAATTTTTAAGATTCATATTATCCTTCCAAAAAATAGATTTTATTCTTTAGAGGAGTTTGAGATTCACAGCAAAACGGAGCAGAAAGTACAGGGCTCCCATTTAGCCCCCTGGGACCCCTCCTTACCCTAAAGAACCTGTTCTTAGCGTCCCCTGCCAGAGTGGTCTACTTGTGACAACTGACGAAATGACATGGATGCGCCATTACCGTTCCAAGTCCGTGATTTACACTGGGTTCGCTCTGGGTGTCGTATGGGGTTTGACAAAGCAGGACAAATATCCACCAATACAGTATCCTACAGAGTCGTTTTATTGCCTTAAAAGCCCGTGTTCCACCTTTTCATGCCTTCCTCCTTCCTAATAACCCCGGCAACCGCTGATCTCTTTATGGTCTCCTTGTTTTGCCTGTTCCAAAATGTTCTCTAGCTGGAATGATCCACGATGTAGCCTTTTCAGATTGGCTTGTTCCACTTACTAATATGTATATAAATTTCCTTCATGTCTTTTCATGGCTTGATAGCTCATTTCTTTTTAGTCCACTGTCTGGACGCACTACAACGTACAGTTCATTGACCCATTCCCTTACCAAAGGACATGCTGTTTGCTTCCAAGTCTTAACTACTACAAACATCTGTGTGCAGGTTTTTGTGTGGACATGGGCTTTCAATCTCTGTGGGTAAATACTCAGTGACTGCTGAATCACAGGGTGAGATTATGTTTAGCTTATTAAGAAACTGCCAAGCTGCACCATTCTGCATTCCCTCAAGCAAAGAACAAGAGCACCCGCTGCACCACATCCTTGCCAGCATTTCTGGATTCTGGCTACTCGGAATAGGTGTGTCTTGTTATTTGCGTGGACCACTTTTAAAAGCTGAACAATTCATTGTAAGATGAGTAAGCTCCGAGTATCTAATCTATAGCGTGATGGGGCTAGTCACTAATACTGTATTACGTTCTTGAAATTTGCTGAGAGGGTAGATCTTAGTGTTCTCATCACACACAAAAGAGGTAACTATGTGAGCTGATGAATGTATTAATTAGACCACTGTGGTAATCATTTCCCGGTGTACACAAGTTTCAGATCATCACACTATACACCTCAAGTATACATGATTTTTACCTGCCAATTATACTTCATCAAGTTGGAAAATTTTTCGATAAAAGTTTAACCGTCTGGTAAGAGACACTGGGATTCGAGAGCTGGGAAAAAATTCTGGCTCTACTCTACCTCCTCTCTTCCTCACCCCTACCATCCAACATACACATTTCATAAATCAAAAGCCACAGGCAGAGAGAACTTTCTGGAGGCAGGACAGAGGTTGGAGTTCAGAGCTCCTAACTGCGAATCTAATTCTTCCTCTACATGTAATATTGCCTTTACTCTCTCATTTGGAAATTACATGTCTTGTAGTGGGGAGGTCCAAGAGACACAGATGATCAAGGTTAACCTGACGTATATACTCACTCAACTCACTCATTAACTCATCTCCCAATATCTGTGGAATGAACGGCTACATTCTCTCCACGGGCCTTACTGTGCTTTCCAGATTAATAATGAATGATTGTGGTCCTCTGGAAGCAGAGGACCTGTCCCCCAAAAGAACCAAGGACCTCCCATATAGGAATCGGAATCTTATCCACATTCCAGGACTTTCCATCAAAATGATCATCGGATCATCCAGTCTGACAGGATAATGCTGATGTGCCCTTACTTACTGAGGGATTTCTCCTTTCTAGGGAAATTAATCTTCTCCACCTTTCTATCAGGGTTTTCTGAACTTGTGGGTCTCCCGATCCTTTTATGAGTCTACTGGACACGTTCAGTTTATTCTCTGATGATGCCCCTACAAGGACTTTGTGGTAGAGGGTAGAAAAATAGAATAAGCTTGAAGGGCGCTTTTATTTTTACTTCTTAAATGGTAACCGTTACTTGTTGAATGCAGGTCTCATGAGAATGAACGTGACACATTTTTTCCCGTGCCCTCATCATCCCATTACCCTGAGGAGACAGGAAAGGGGCGCGCTCTTACCAGCTTTGACCAACAGACACGAATCATGATTAACTGAACAAACAGTGGTCCTGTTGCAGGTTTCACCGAGAGCACAGTTGTAGCATTTCAGGCTATGACCTAGAGTCAGGAAGAAAATCTGTCAGTGCTTGTAAGATCACCACTGACCTGTCCTCCTAACAGCAAAAGGGAGCCCACCACCGCCACTGGTCTGGGGCCGAGGTCGGAAACTCATGGCATGCTTCCCTTCCCACACAAACCTGTAGCAGATACATTTTCCCAACCTCAAACTACAGTTCCAGCAGCATTTTTTGGACCCTGATAGAAGTGCAAAAGGAATCTCCACATTTCAAAATCCATATAACTGGGAAACCTGGCTGGCTCAGTCGGTTCAGTGTCTGCCTTCGGCTCAGGTCATGATCCCAGGGTTCTGGGATCGAGTCCTGTATCCTGTTCTCTGCTCAGCAGAGAGCCTGCTGCTCCCCCTGCTTGTGCCTCCCCCCACCTCTCTCTGACAAATAAATGAATAAAATTTTAAAAGTAAATAAATAAATAATAAAATCCACATAACCAGGCAATTGAGAAGATTCCTCTTACCTTCAACTATAAGTGATTTAAAAACAAAAAGGAAATGCTTAATCTGCAATTAATGAGATATTAAAAGGAAACTATCAAGAGAAAAAACTAACAGAATTCTATAAATGCCTTCCAGGCCACGACTACGCTCTGTTTGATCACAGTCTCCTAGACTGATACTCAGTTATCTGGTAGTACATAATCTGTGTGAAAAGACACTTTCAAAGATGAAATCTGTAAAATCTCATAGAAGAATGTAATGTTAAACCCAGACCAAGTGTGGGTTTTAGAACCCAAGAGCTGACTCGTAGTTCTAAGTCCAAAGCCTACATTCATCACACAGGGCAGGGAAATTCTCCAGAAGGCCAGAAGAAAGTGGCTCGTCACTATCTGAGCACCACAGGAACCAAGCTCTCTGTAACAGATAAAATGGCCACGCTGCCTTCACCAGTGTGAAATCCCATCCAGCGCAGGGCCCTCTGACTTATGAAGGTTCCAGATTAACCTTTGAAATGTCAGTCCAAAAAAGCTCCCCTGCCCACTTTGTTTGCAGATGACAAGACAGATGCCTACAGAAGTGAAGTGTCTCACCCAAGGACACCTGAAGGACACCCAAAGCAGCACAGCGGGACCCAGGGGCCCGGCTCCATCAGCTCACTCTGCCTCCTCCCTCCCATTGTTAGCATCAGTCGTGCCTATGTGAGAGGGGAGCCACCATGAGAAGGGACAAAGATGTGATCTTTCTGCAGGCCCCTCCCTGTTCCAGATGTGTACACGTGCATGGGAGGGGAGGATATAAGAAGAAAGAATGTTCTAGCCTGGATACTTGGGAGGGTCACCTGAAAAGGCTGTTCTGAGGACTGACTTCTCCGGGCTAAAGCCAGACCTCATTTGGCTTCTAGAGAACTCGCTGAAAACAGAGGAACCAAAGCTCACCCTTAACTTTTGTGGGGCAGAGAACAGCAAATGTGTTCATTTGGGGTGTGCAGGGATCCCGTATGCCTCCAGGCTAAGCTCTGGATCTTGGCAGAATTGTCATGAGAGGTAGGCTCTGTGACCTCCAACTCCGTGTTTGTTTTGAAGAGAAAACCAGATCTCCCACGTTACAAAGGGAGAGCTGGGACTCAAACCCAGGCCATCGGTTCTGAAACCTGAGCTTAGTTTAACTGTGACATTCTTCTAACAGTCCAGAGCAGGAAAGGAAAGGGCACAAACTGTGAAGGGATCCGACTCTGGGCTAATGGAGGTGAGAGGGAGGATCCCCTGCATTTTCCTCAGAGCCTAGGCAGCAGCCAGGGAAGCGTCTTCCCTGCGTGGGCTCGAGTTCCGGATGGACCCTGACCCTCTGTGAAAGGGCTGGGGACCTGTCACACCATGGGCGCTGGCCCCAAACCCAAGCAGATGCCGACTGGGGGAGATTGAGCACGAGGAGGCGATTCCAATCACAGGAAATACACCAGGCAGAAGAACAGAGACGAGCATGTCGTGAGCCCCATCACCACCGACCCCAGGTGCCAGTAACAGAGGTGGGGGGGGGGGCGAGTCATGAGGGCTCTTTTTTCTCAGAAAGGGAAAGCATATCCAAATGTGTCCTTGGGCAAATTCCTTCTTTGCCTCAGTTCCCTCAACTGTAAAATGGGAATAACAACAAAGATCCCTCAAGGGGTGGCTGGAAGGGTTAAGTGAGACTAGGCTTGGCACCGTCCCTAGGACACAGAAAAAATTCAGTATAGGGTAGTTTCTAATGCTAACAGTATCTAAGACATGCTCTGACACAGCAGAGATCTCTTCATCGCTTCTTGCATTGGTACTTCCCTTTCTGCCTCTCCCTCACCAAAAAAAAAAAACCTCTGAAAAACTGGCCGAACTAACCAGAGGCAGAAAAAAACATTTGATCCTTATCATGAAGCAAAGCAAGTAACCCAGCTGTTCCTTTTTTTTTTTTTTTAAAAGATTTATTTATTTATTTGAGAGAGGGAGTGAGTGAGCAGGGGAAGGGGCAGAGGGAGAGGCAGACTCCGCACTGTGTGTGGAGCCGATCTGGGACTGAATCGCACGACCCTGAGCCAAAATCAAGAGTTGAACATCTAACTGACTGAGCCACCCAGGCGCCCCAGTAACAAAGGTGTTTCTACCATTAAAGAACTAAGACTCAGGAACACGCGACTATTTGCAGGAACCAGGGAGGGTTGGCTGGGAAGAAGTTCAGAGCACACTCTGGTGCCAGTCCACTGGAGCTCAAATTCGGGCTGCACCACTTCTGTGTGACATTTTACAAATTATTTCATCTCTTTGGGTCTTACTCTGGTCATTGCTAAAACAATGGCAAAAACAAGACCTACTCCACAGAGCCGACATGAGGATTCAGTAACCGAGTGCACACAAAATGCTGAGGACAGCGGTAGGCACACGAATGCTGCAAACGGGCTGCTGCCACTGCTTCTAAGATCGTCATCACTGTCCTCGTCATTATCACACAGCAGTCGCCCCCGTGCAGAAGGAGCTCAGCACTTTAAAGCTGGGGCCCACTGGGGTCACCAACAGCTGGTGAGAAGGAGAAACTTTAGCTGCTGCATGTACCCCCAGGCCTGCTCTCCCCCAAAAGCTACTGTCACCCAGGATGGGGTGTCACTCAGGAAGGTGCTCCAAGGAGAGCAAGAATGTCATGTAGGAAGGAGCTGTCATACAGCCCTAGACCTGTCACACTGGAAGGCAAAAGAAGCAAAGCCAGGTCCGAGGCCAGTGGCATCCACTCCGTCTCCCTGAGGCCTAAGAAAAAGGAAGCTTATGACCAAGGTGACGGAGATGCTCTAAATCCGTGTCCCCGGGACCACTCACCTGAACGGCAGAGCACAGCGAGGATGAGCAGCAGGATGAAGCCTCCTTTGCTTCCCATTGTGATTGTCCAAAGAATCTGCAAGGAAGGGACACAGAGGGTTGTCATGCACCAATAAAGGACTGCTGGCTATTTCAGAAACCAACAGGAGGAAGGCCTGGAGCCTTCAGGAAACATGAGGAAGGAGTTAGCACAGAAAGAAATGGTCTGGGGTGCTATAAGCCAAGGTGCTTTCCTGGTCCCTCCTCTTGCCCCCAGACCTCAGGTTACCGAAGAAATGCTCCCCGGCCTGGCGAGAGGGGCAGCTACCGGGAGTCAACGCAGAGCGGGCCAAGCATCAGCAAGAGCCAGGCCCTGCCCCAGCTCCCACCTACAGTGGCCAGGAGAAGAGTTACCTTTGACTAAACCTCAGTCCCTCCAAGTCGCAGTGGTCGTGATCATGCAGTGGGGATAATGCTCTCTTCCCCATAAGGGCTGTTGAGTCAAATGAGAATACGAGAAAAATAATACAGTGACTATAATTGCCACTGCGCTGGCCCACCCCAAGCTGCTGGCTGAGCATAGGGGCCTAGCAAGGGCCATCTCTCCAGGCCACGCTACTAAGTATGTCAGACCAAAGCGGTGACCCTGGAGGGCACTGTCAGGCTTTCTGCACAGAATAGGAGGCAAGGGTTTAGCAGGCCCAGAAGCTCCGGTTCCCCGTCTTAGCAAGCGTGATGCAGACAGCGCCTTGTTCACCTCCTCCCCTCTGGGGAATTAAAGAGGGGTCCTGGTAACTTCGATGACCAGTGCCCTTACATTAATGCCCACATGTGTGGCAGTGAGCATCAGGGGAGGAAATGGGAGGGCTGAAATGCCTCAAACCCTCCTTTCACCTGACGAGGAAGCCAAAACACAGCAGTTTCTTGTTGTCTAAGTCTAAGCCATGAGTGGCAGATCTAAGGGGTCTCCCAATCCCGCCGCTACTTCCCTGACCCCGCCCCGAAACAAGGAAGCAAGAGCGCCTCTAAACCAGGGTGCCCATGCTCTCCTCCTCTCAGCCCCACAGGCCGGGACAGCCCAGGGCTCTGGCTGGGTGAACAGCCCCCCCCTTTGTTAGGAATGTCATCTCTATACCTCTGAAGGTCATCTGCTGCTCAGAAGCTGATCAAGGTCAGGGGAGGGTTGAGAAGCAGAAAGAACGGGTTCTGGCATTGCCCAAAGTCAAAAACACAGAGGAGGTCATGCCCGGATGAAAGAGACAGGTTGTCTTCCTGGGTGGGGGACCCAGGAAGAAAATCAAACAGAGCCCAGCCTTCCTTTACAAGTTGAGTAATGTCCTCTTCCTTCTGGGGTCTTCAATATCTACAACAGCCTATGAATGGCCACCCCCCCGCCCCATGCCGACCCTGCTGGGGCTTAGCTGCCTTCAACAACCCTGCACAGTGAGGAGTGAGGTGGCCAAGGGCAGCGGTGGAGAGCTCGGATGCTGGTGGACCAGAGGCCTGGCCCTCAGGGCCAGTTCGGTCACTGCTCCCCGAGACACTTTTACCTCAGCTGTAACAAGGCGGGTTGCAGAGGTGCTTCCCAACACTGTGAGGATTCAATGGGATAAAACAAGTTAAACGAGTATGTGCTTGAGACACAGCCAAGCACAGGGAAGCGGTGGTTGTCACCCACAGGCCTCGTGCCCTGACCCGGACAGGCACATCTACCGCACCTCCCATTTGAGGATCTGAGTAACCGCGGGTCTTTCTTCCTGGCCCTTGACCCTGAGAGGTGGGGGCCCTGAGGTCTCTGCCCACTAACAGATGAGGAAGAGGCCTCACTCAGCCCCTCCTGCTGGCACCCTGTGCCCCCCCCGCCTGGAGCCCCAGCCACTCTCCCCTCGCCAGTGAGTGACTCGGGTCTCAGGCCCCCGCCAACTCCTCGCCCCAGCTTTTCTCGCTCAGGAGTTTCTGGGGAGAGAGAAGGATTTACATGCTCAAGTGAGGCAGGGCTCAGGTCTGTGGAGAACAGCGGCCTGCGAGTGAGCAAGGAGAGGAAGGAATCCATCTGAGGGGCAGGAGCTACGTGAGCACAATGGCTACAACATCCAGTGTCCCCCCTGGAGGAGGTGGAAGGAGCTGCCGACCTGCCTCAGGAGCTGGAGAGGCATCAGGCTGGCGGGAACTGCTGGGTCCAGGTCCCCTGGAGTGGCCATTGGCGTGAATGACACCACCACAAACAGGGTGCCACACCACAAGGAGCAGGGTTCCTGGATGGACCGCATGACAAAGAACCTCTCCTAGGAAAGGCTCATCTCTTAGCAAAAGCAGAAAAGAAGCCATGAACTGGGTAAGGGAGAGGCTTTCTGGTCTGGTCTGGAGAGGTCGATCATGGCATCGGCCAGCTCTGGCTCTGCCACTTCTACGGTTAACTCAACCTCTGAGCTTCTCTTCCTTCAGCCAGCCTGGGGATAAGGACACAGACCGCAGGGGACAATGCCTAGCACTCGGGAGGCACTCAAAAAGCAGTTGCCACTACAGCCTTACTGCAAAGTCATGAGGTTACCGGGAGGAAGCAGCTGGGTAGGGAGGAGGTGTTGGGGGGCGAGGGCTGGGGGAGGGTGGGTGCAGTAGGGAGCGGTAGGTGAGGAACCCAGACAAACACCCCAAAATGGATGGACCGCGGACACCTCAGGCCCCAAACGTCGAGCAGCCCCCAGCTTTTTGGGTTGGAAGGGGTGTCAGGTCTTGGTTTCAACATGCCGCCCAGCTGGCTGGGGGTCGCAGCAGGGTGACTTGGCTGCAGGAGGGCAGAGATCGTGGAGGAAGCAAGGGGCCAGTGTGTGGATACCAAGGGGAAGCTGTTCAAACTGAAGTAGGACCAATTCTTCACCAACAACCATGACAAAAATATACCATTTCCTAGGGCAAAACGTTGTTATGGAGTTGGGGGCAAGGGAGGACGGGAAAGACCTGGTTGTTTTCAAGCGATTTTATAAATACCCCCAAAATGTTGACAGTAGGGGATGCTAAACAGGATTCCTTATGATTTCTTATTTCTCTTCCTGACCCTTTGCTTTCTGCCATACTTTCCTCAACTGTTCTCTCAGGAGCCAGGCATGACTTCCATAATCAGAAATATTGGGGAAATCCGCACATGTTTCCCTTCGGGGAGGCATCTATCACCTATCTTTTCACAAATCTTTTTTCTTTTCTTCTTTTTTACAGTATGTGTTTGGAGCCATTTTATTTTAAGATTTTATTTATTTATTTGGGAGAGAGAGAGAGTGCACAGGGTGGGTGAGGAGAAGCAGACTCCCCGCTGAGCAGAGAGCTGGATACGGGACTTGATCTTGGGACCCTGAGATCCTGACCTGAGCCAAAAGCAGATGCTTAACCGACTGAGCCACCCAGGTGCCCATTGGCAAATCTTTCACGGAATGAAAACACAAACAAACTGAACTTCCTGATTTCAAATACGTCCCCCTGGTCTAAAACAGCCCCCACCGGACACTTTAAATGATGCCTGTGAGTAAACGTTCATCGGATGGTGGCTGAGGCAGAGGAGCTGGCCCAACCCCTCCAACCCACCCACGCCAAACACTTCCATGCAAGGTGCACCCAGAGGGCCTCAACGCTCTCTTTTCAAAACATATGAACTCATCGAAACAGCCGAAGTGAATATAATGACTGCAAACAGACCACAACCATTCTGAATAAGGTCCGCTGAATAAAGACGGGTGAGCCTGAAGCCAGCCTCAGGGAGTTCAGACAGGTTTTCCTGGGAGGTTCTGCACTTGACTCAGAAGTTCTGGCGTCTCATCACAGGATGAGGTAAATACTCCTTACTCACTCAAGGATACATACCCATTGTTTAAAACAGCAAACATCTGGCAACAGATGTGCCTAGAAGTAAATGAGTATATAATTCCTTGGGAGGTGTGCACAGCCATGAGGAATTAAGTATTAGGGAAAAAGCCAGTCTAAAGATAAGCTATAATCTTATTCCTGTTTCTTAAAGATACAATGCTTAGCATACCGTACCACCTTTTCTTTTTTTTTTTTTTTTTAAAGATTTTATTTATTTATTTGACAGACAGATCACAAGTAGGCAGAGAGGCAGGCAGAGAGAGAAGGGAGGACGCAGGCTCCCTGCTGAGCAGAGAGCCCGATGCGGGGCTCGATCCCAGAAGGCTGGGATCCTGACCTGAGCTGAAGGCAGCGGCTTTAACCCACTGAGCCACCCAGGCGCCCCCGTACCACCTTTTCTGAACATTTTTGGAACCTGTGGTTGACAGAAAGGTAGAACTATTGGTAGCTTATTCATATCGAAATATATTCTCTTAACAGTAGACATTTTTATAGAAAGAGCCCTCGAAATGACAGCAAGGTAATAATGTACTTATGAACTATTTCACTTGTCGCTTCTTAACTTTTTATTTTTCTACTACTGAACCTGATTAGGTATAAAACATACATACCGCCTTTCAGAATTGGCTTCTTTGAGGTAAAAAAAGGTTTCGTGTACACATACTCTCCTGAGTCTGTCTGACAGCAATTATTTTAGTCATACTCTGTATTTGTAAAACATGAGGCTCAGGGGATTTTCTAGAAGTCCTGAGAGAGCGAGACCTACATTCTAATCCCACACTGCTGCCAACTCACACGACCTTCAAATAGTCCAACAACCCTTTACTTCCACTCCTCACTTGTGAAAGGGTAATAATGGTTTTATATAATGATAAAACATAAGAATAAGACTTGAGAAGTTCATAGCCCAATGTAGACCAAAACATAGCAGGTTAAGGAAGAAGCAAGTGGACAAATGCATGTCAGCCTGATCACTATTTACTCACTCGGATCCACTGAGACGTAAAAGGAAGCTAAAACATTGCAAGGTGATTTACAAACACAGGCATTCCCTGTCAAGTTCCCGAAAATGTTTTGGGTAGCAAATTTATGGATAGTGTGAGCCTAGATTCCATTATTCCCCCAGATGCCATTATTTTAAAAGGAAAACAAAGACACGTTACTGTCCATCCAAAAGTCCCAACCAGTCCTTCCAAATATCTATCCATTTAAACGAGCCACAGGAATTTAACTATAAAGCATTAAACACACTAACTATTTAATGATGTAACTGAAACAAACGAAAGGAATTCACTAGTGGGTCTCTTTACTACTGTGAAGTAGTTTCAGTCTCGACAACAACTGTCTGCTGGGAGCAGGTGTCCTACCAGGCGCTGCGTTAGTGACCTGCTGAACCAGGCAAGGCCCTGCTCTTGGCAAGCTACCAGAGGGGGACACCAGCTAGCGCTAAAGACTAGGAGGAAAATAAAATAAGGACACAGCACTGGTTCTAGACCTTGAGCGGCCAAAAAATCATCTGGAGGGCGGGTAAGCTCAGATGCTGAGTCCCATCTAGAGATTCTGACTCTCCAGGTTTTGGGACCCAAGATTCTGCATTTCTAACCAGGCACACACTGAGAACCACTGGGTTAGTGGGTGACCTGGGACAAGGGTTAGGCTACTTTAGATCGGATTGGAAGCTTCTCTCACAATGTTGTGAGAGAAGCTGTCCATTCTGATTAAATAATTAAAGGCTGCTTCTCCTTTTATGGGCCTGTGTGATGACACTGGGTCCGATGTCACCGAATGCCAGCTGTAAGAAAACACTTCTTTCAGTGAGCAAAAGTTATGGCCAGTTGCTACGCTCGTGTTTGACGTGGTAACTACACCGAATCCTCACACAATGCTGTAAAGTAAATTTAGTCCCTGCCTCTCTTTATCAAAGGAGGGAACTGAGGGTTGTGGTAGGGATTGAACTAAGGCAACAGTGGTAGGTAGGATAAATAACACTTCTCCCGAGAGATGTCCACACCCTAATCCCGGGGCCACCTTAGATGGCAAGTGACTTTGTAGAGGAGATTAAGGTTACAGATGGTTCTGGATTATCCAGAATCACGTGGGTGATTATTATGAAGAGGATGAGGAAGGCAGCAGTGTCTGTCAGAGAGATGGGAAAACAGAAGCAGCAAGAGGGCCTCAGTCTGTGGAACATGCGACTCTTGATCTCAGGGCTTTAAGTCTGAGTCTCATGTTGGGTGTAGAGATTACTTAAAAATAAAATCTTGGGGTGCCTAGGTGGCTCAGTTGGTTAAGCATCTGACTCTTGATTTCAGCTCAGCTCCTGATCTCGGGGTTTTGAGATCGAGCCCTGCACTGGGCTCCATGCTGGGCATGGAGCCTGCTTAAGATTCTCTCTACTTCTCCCTCTGCCCCTATTCACCCTGCTCACACATTCCCTCTCTCTCTTTAAAAAAAAAAAAAGAAAAAGAAAAAAAAAAAGCCTCCAGAAAGGACGCAGCCCCAGTGAGGCCTGGAACAGACTTCTGACATAGGAAACCGCAAGGTTAATAAATCTGTATTAAGCCACCAAATTTGTGGTGATTTGTTTCGGCAGCAATAGAAAACTGGGACATAGAGCAGCATTTAAACCCAGGTCTGAGGTTAAATGCTCTGGAGGAGAGACTTCTTGTGAATTGAGCTTCTGAAATAAAATAGTTAAGCTGAGGCCATGGAAAGGAGACTTTACATCAGCACGGGTTTCAAGAGACTCACAGCAGTTTCGTCCCTGCTCCAAGGACCGTGGTGCCTTAGAGGCTGACGAATGTTAAGGCTAGAAGTGTCCTCCAAAAATAAAACCCAATATGCTCATTTTCTGGAAAATTCTCAGAGGCCCAGAGTATGAAGTTACCTGTCCCAAGGCAACAAACTGTGGCAGAACCACACAGAGTGGACCCACTTCCATTCAGCAGGGGCTGGTAGCTCAAAAGTGGGGCTTAGCATTACTGTCAGGAGGCCTGGAGCTTTGCCTACTTATCATCCTGGCCACACACCGCGCCTGCAGGGGCCATCCATCCAGAGACGCCCAGACAGAAATCAACTACTCAGTTCACTCAGTTCAAGAAGTCACTGAATCAGAAGGCAGAGGCAAAGAGAAAGGCGCCTTCATAATGGCCAGCCCCTCCCAGCCACCCTGAGGTCCTGCTGGCAGAGACGACCACCCCAAAACTCTTTAAACCACAGGAATCGGCAGCTTGCCTCAGAAGGGCCCGCTCTGCCATCTGTTCCAGGGCCGCCAAGTGCTGGGGAGCTTTCCCAAGAGGGCCTCTTCGGAGAGATCCTCCTCCAGGCCCTGCCCTTTGAGATTATGCACGCACAGTGGAAGGTTCAGTGAAGATCTGCACAAAGATCGGGGGCTTAGGTAAAAATATGTCTTCCCCTTTGGAAAACCTCAAGCACCTCTGGGCTTGGCTTTGTTTGTGGCAGCCTGGCCCGAAGTTATAGCTCCAGGAATTTTTAAAATCTGCTTCTTTTCAAAAGCTTGGACCTGCAGCCGTGAAAGATGAATTCCATTACACACCGCTCTCATCATTCTAAAGCCCTTTTAATGTGGGCTTTTATCTTCCAAACCACGCAGCATAATGGGCTGTTCTCCTTAAATGAGGGTTCAGCAAAAGGTTTCCTGTTTTTGTTTTAAGAATACAGAAGCCCTGGGGCGCCTGGGTGGCTCAGTGGGTTAAAGCCTCTGCCTTCGGCTCGGGTCATGATCCCAGGGTCCTGGGATCGAGCCCTGTATCGGGCTCCCTGCTCAGCAGGGAGCCTGCTTCCCCCACTCTCTCTCTACCTGCCTCCCTGCCTACTTGTGATCTCCATCTGTCAAATAAATAAATAAAATCTTAAAAAAAAAAAAATACAAAAGCCCCAAGTTACAGGCCTGTGTGGACCTCAGGGAGGCTACTCCCTCCCACCCAGGGATTATACACTTCCCACCAAAGTAAATAACCACAGTTTGGGAAATGTTGCCATGGCCTCAGTGAACATTCTGAGCTCGGTGTGCGTTTCTCAGAGGACTGGGAGTGAGATGCCCTGGTGGGGAACAAGAACAGCTGCTGTGGGGTCACCGCAACAGTCCCTAAAATATTAACAGTCCCTAAAATTGGCACTGTTCTCCACAAACAGGTGCCACACTGATTTCCACGAATTATCTCCGTTAGTTCTGATAACACCCTATGAAGAATGGGTCTATTTTTTTACTGATATGAAGGGGAAGCTGAAGAGTTGCTCAGGATTACCCAGCCAGTAAACAGCAGAGCCAAGGTTCAAACCCTGGGATGTTGCCCGGCCCCTAATCACTACCCTGTGACACATGAACTTGGTAGGGAAGTGCAAACTCACCACTTCTCCTCCCTGCACACCAGGCTTCAAATTGTACCTGATTCCAGGTGGATTCCAGAGGCAACAGATTAAGCCAGACAAGGCCAGACAAAGTGGTGGAAAGGAAGTGTTTCCCTGTGAACTGAACACCAAATCATCTCTGAGTTAACCACTGCGTTTGAAGTCTCTCCCTCCCTTTCAAAAATTTATTATCACAAGCTAACATGGCAGAGGCGCGTGTCTCTAAATCGGTAAAATATGGGCTGATTTGTTTAGAAAGAAGTGGCAATATTGCAGGTGAAAGGGGTGGGGAACCAGGTCTCCGCTGGGGCCCCCCTGGCCTCTTTAGGAAAGTCAACACCCGGTGAGAACAGGATTTTTTAAGACTCAGCTGGTTACAGCGGGCGGCGCCTTTAAAAAGGACACAGCGGACGGGAAAACACCCTCAAAAAGGATACAATGATCGGGGCCAGCGGAGGGGTGTACTGTTTCACAAACGGGGCCTCCCGCGGGCACAGCGTCAGGAGCCGCCGCCAGCGTGAGTCACAGATGCCCGCGCTCAGTGTGCCACCTCCGAGAGGCCATTTCCCGGACACCGGGCGTGTGCGCCAGCGAGGGGACAAACGGGACACGTTAACTCGGCACCTTTCCAGCTTCTGCGGAGAGCCTGCTTGTCACCAGCAACCACAAAAAACCACTAGCTAACGTTTCTTTAAAACCCGGCTGTCAGACTCCGGGAGCGGTGGAGCCCGCCAAACAAAACGCCACACCAGACTTGGACTTAAAATGTCTACCTTTCGGCCCCGTCCTTTTCCCCAATTCCAAATTTGTACGTCTAGACCACGCCTGTGACCACTCGCCTGAGAGGGGAGCGGGCTAACCTCCTTTCAAGGCGCGATTTTCCCTCCCTAAGTTACGACAGTTTCCCTACAGTGACGCGAGGGCAGGCGGCGGGGTTCAGGGAAGATACTGCCAACGCCATGGAGGGCACGGCGCGCGGAATCTGGGGTGTTTCGGGAAGAGCGCCCTCTTCCTCCCCCGCCCCCCGCGCTCCCGCGCTTCTCTTTTTGTTAACAGAAGCCAGCGTTCCGCCGGGCTCCCTGGGGAGTCCCAGAAAGGCCACCAAAGGCCTCGGGCGCGGGGATGTTGCGGGCCGCGGGCGGCTCGGAGGGGTCTGGAGAGGACGGCCGCAGCACCCCCCTGCGTCAGGGCCCTCCGCCCGCCCGCCCGCCCGGACCCAGACGCCCGGGCCGTGAGCGCACACGCCGGCTTAAGCTCGCTGGGGCCGCGGGCTCGGGGTGCTGCTCGGGCCCTTCCCCGCCTCGGACCTTACCTTCCCGCAACCCGGTCCCGCTGCTAACACCGCGCTGTTTGCGCGCTCCGCCCCGCCCGTCTTTATAGCCTGGGTGGGCCGGGCTCCGCCCCCTCCCGCAGGCCCCGCCCCCACCGAGGCTCCGCCCGGACCCAAGGGCCGCGGTCTGGGAGTGCAAGGTCACCCGGCTGCAGACCCTTGGCACTTACCGCGCGCTCTCACAACACCCGAGCGACGGCCGGGCAACCAGCTCTGGCCATGCAGCCGGGCAGCCACTCCTCGCAGGGTGAGTCAGGCTCCCCGCCCAGGTTTAGAAAGAGAGGGAGACCTCCACGTGCCTAGGTGGCTCAGTCGGTTAAGCGTCTGGCTTTGGCTCAGGTCATGATCCCCAAGTTCCGCACGTGGCTCCCTGCTGCTTCTCCCTCTGCCTCTCTGTCTCTCATGAATAAATAAAATCTTAAAAAAACAAACAAACAAACAAACAAACAAAAAACTGACTACGAGTAGATTAAGACCTTTAAAATCCCCAAGACAGAAAATTTATAGTGTCCTCCTCCGATTTGTTACAGGAAACAAAAATATGTAACTCCATGAATTCTGATGTTCCCTTCATTTAAAAATATATTATTATAATGTTTCAAAAAACTTTCTTGTGCCCGTGCCAAGCTCCCACTTTGGCAGGGCTGTCTGGCTATCCAATCCTGCTTGCAGCCCCAGTCTCCTTTTAAGATTGATTTTATTTATTTATTATTGATTGATTGATTGATTGAAGATTTTGCTTATTTGACAGACAGAGATAACAAGTAGGCAGAGAGGCAGGCAGAGAGAGAGGAGGAAGGAGGCTCCCTGCAGAGCAGAGAGCCGGATGCGGGGCTCTATCCCAGGACCCTGGGATCATGACCTGAGTGGGAGGTAGAGGCTTTAACCCACTGAGCCATCCAGGTGCCCACCCCCCCACAGTCTCCTTTTTTTTGCATGAATGCATGAGATACATTTTATGCAGGGAAATCATATGATAACAGATTATGACATGTGCCTTCTACCATGACCTACCATGACCTACCAAGCTACCTCTGGTGGCTTTGGGATGTCAGGGAATGACTTTCCACTGGTGGTGCCCAAATCTTGGTTTTCCTCTCAATGAACGGGAGTTTCAAACCAGGACTTGCTTTGATATTTAAAATGTGTCTGCTTAAAACAGTGAATGCATGTATTTCCTTGTTTACAGTACTCTTTCACATGCATTTTCTCATACACATCCTGTTAGCTGTTAGCTGTTAGCTAACCTGTTAGCTGTTCCCTCCTTGGAACTCTTGGATTCTGAGATGCCACGCTCTCCTAGTTTTGCTTCCAGCTTCTTGATCTTTCAGTCTTGAGTCTTTTCCACTACCTCTTCTAAATCGGTGTTGCCAGGATTGGACTGAGTCCTTTGCTGTGTGCTTCCTCAGAGAGGATACTGCATCGGCTTAGTTTTGCCTTGGGGATATGTATGTTTGCAGATAATTTGCAAATCTTTATTGTCCATCCCTGACCACTCTCAGTCTTCATGTTCACACCCAACTGATTGCTGGAATCTGTATGGCCTACAGGCATCTTGAATTCAAAATATACCCAAATCTCATCTCCAGTGTCCAACTTTATTTCCTGCATTTTCTTTTGCATAAATGAAGCCAGAAACCTGGGAATCACCTTTGATTTCTTCTACTCTTTCACATCTGATCACCAACTCCTACTTACTTTCTTTTGTAGACAACTGTTTCATCCTCTTTTCACTCTACTCCCACTGCAACTGCCCTACCTCAGACCTGTAAGCATGTCTTACTTATGGAATTCCAAGTTCTTCCCAGCAGGTCTTTATGCTCCCGGTGTTAAATACACCCCCCCTCTCCGGCTTCTCTATCCTCCTCCTAACTGCTGGAGACCTGGTTGGTTTACCCCTCCAGCCCTATGTTTGATTTTACTTTCCATTTAATTTGTCCCTTTTCTCATTACTCTTCCTCATCCATTTCTGGAATAGAATATGACTGTAGCTACCATATTACAACCACGAGGTAAACTTCTATGATTAAAGCCCTGTGCTAGGGATGGCAGAACAGAAATCTGGAAGGAATCTGGAATGAAGACACCACTGGGCCACTTTATCAGTCCTCAACTACCTACCTCTGGCTTTTCACAGAGAAAAATAACCCTTAGCTATTTGCTGCTGTTTAGGTATTGGTCTCATCCTAATTGATACATCAAGCTTTAGACAGAGTCAAAGATGGGTTGTGGTCTCACCTCAGAACCAGAAATGGCCTTTGCTCTACAAAAGAGTAGACTGGCCAACTGTTAGAGCCCTTCTATGTGTGAAAACACATTCTTGCTGATGAAATAACACTTGAGCGTGTTATCAACTAATCAATCACACCTTGGTATGAAGGACAGGTCATTCACTCAACATACTAAGACAATGTGAATTTAGATGAGAGGATATATAAGCCTGAAGTATTCTAAGAACAAGAATTGAATGAGGTTGCAGGGGAGATCTGGGGAATCATGAGTACTCTGGGAACTGAGAGGAGAGATCAACCAGAAAAGATAAAGAAGCAAAAATGGCAAGGAATCCTGGGAATAGCTTTAACTTTCAATTTTAACTAGTTTTAAATTATTCTTTTATTGGGAAAGTTTATTTTTTAAAAAATCAGTAGGTTTTTTTTTTTTTTAAGTAGAGATAAGCATAATAGATGGATTTAGTAGCCTGATGATAAAATTTTAAAACGCAGAAAAACTACTTACTCCATTTCAGAACATTCTGACATGTGCCAATAGGAAAGGGTCTTCATGGTGCCTGGGGGCAGCTGCTTAATCCTATATACACTTCTGTCTTCCAACAGTTTTCCCTACAAAAGAAACATTCTTGGGGCTCCTGGGTGGCTCAGTTGGTTGGGTGTCTCCTTGGGCCCAGGTCATGATTCCAGGGTCCTGGGATGGAACCCTGTGCTGGGCTCCCTGCTGAGCAGGGAGCCTAAATAAATAAATAAGATCTTAAGAGAAAAAAAGAAGTACTCTCGGGGAAAATGGAAGGTAGAGCATATAATAGGATATAATCAAAGCCAGGAAATACTCTGGATGGCCCTCTGGCAACAGGACAATTAATTTAGATTTCATTTTCCATCCTGACAGCAAAGGCTGATTAGGTATTAGTTTATGGAAAATAGGCAATTACACAAGATACAGGATCAGAACCAAAATTCGTTTTTAAAATGTGAGTTTTTGCCACTTGGAGGATTTCATTCCAAACTCTCAATTATATAATTACAAAAAAATCCATGTTTCAGGAAAACATACTTAATCTTAACATGAAATTCATGTCACTTATCACAAAGTTAGACAGTCAAGTGTATAAAGGGAAAACAAAACAGGAAGCAGTATTTACAAATTCAGACTACATGAGACATTGTGAAGACTCTTGTTAATAAACAACACAATACTTTTACACACTACATTTCAAAAATGATGCATCTGTGAACAGTATGATAAAGGTCATAGCGTTAAAGACTTTAAATTAAATTCAAGGTTGTCATGTTGAAGATTTTAAATTAAATTCAAGGTTGGCAGAGTTGAAGACTAAATGCAAGGCCAAGATCATAGTGATGAAGACTTTAAGTTCAAGGTTGTAGTGATGAAAATTTCAAATTCAAGGACAGATTGTCTAAGAAAGGACAAAACAACTAGCATTCAAGCTATTTAGTTAGTTCCCTGTGAGTACAAAATATATAGGAATCACTAAATGGATTAGCCTAATTACAAATTCCGTTCATTTCTAAATAAGTCACAACGGCAAGAAGTCTTTTCACAGAATCATTCATAGTTTCTCTCTCACCTTGTGTAGGTATTTCTGCTACCGTTTTCAATCCTTACTCAAAACAATTCCCTCCCATCTCCGTATTTGTAGAAGTATAAAATATTGTGAAACTAAGAAATGTCTGTTCTTTAGCTAGAGAAGTATTCTCCCTCTGACTGCTACAAGAGAGAGAAAGAAACAAAGATTTCCATTTTCTCCTCTACCTCAAAACACAAAGCAAACCAAAACAATCCAATTCCTAACGTGGTGTCTCATAGAACCCAGGGCCTGGTACAAGATCTCATGCTAGTTTTCCTGCTATACGTGGAGAACAATTTAATTATTTACATTATTGGGAAATCTCTTTAACAACTGGATTCATGCCAGCACTTCCATCAGGACGGCCTCCCTAAAAAAGGCGAGAGCAGCGGCGTCTGCGAATGGGCACGTCAAAGACTCTCCTCCGCCTCTCTTCCTCATCCTCTTCGTCAGACTCGTCCATGTCTGCCGAGTCGTCGTCGTCCTCGTCTTCCTCCTCCTCCTCTTCCTCCTCTTCCATCTCTTCATACTCATCAGGACCCATCTCCTTGAAAGAGAAAACAATCTTTTGATAAGAACTTCCATCAGTTTTTTATACTTATTTTATGCAAATTCTCATTTATCTAGAACCTAAACAACAGGACACGCCAAATAGAATTTTGAGAGTTGAACCGTGTATTTTCATAAATGAACACGCTGATGCAAGATTCTAGAATGTACATCCATAGAGCACATGTTTTAAAAGGCTCGATGTGGTTTTAATGGTAAATCTATTTCATTAATACAGTACTTCTATTTTACATGCCAGTTGATAATTTGTACAAGGCAGCCAACAGACCACTTCCAACAATCCGAGATAAAACTTTACTGGATTTATTTTAGTGTATTAAGTAACAATTCTTTATTAATCTAAATGCTGACAAAAAGAGGACTAAAAAATATTAGTAAGGTATGACCTCTACTGGTAACTTTTATGTATTGTCAGAAGTCTAATAGACTTCTGTTGAACTCCTACTATGAAGACACGTTATTTCAATTCAACCACCAGGGGCACTTTGAAATTAACTTGCTCAAGGCTCTCAGAATAGGGCAGGCAACAATGAGGCTGAACATGCAGTATCTGAACATCTCATGGAAACTTCACTTCCGCTTAAGCATTGTCTCTAATGAAGTCTTGACTTACTCTGCTGTCAATTTTCCTCTCTCATACATTTGAAGACTTAATTGAGAGGAGTTGCTATATTAGAGAGAGTTCTGAACAGCAAGGAGCACCTAGCTGGTATGTGGGAACTATTGGGAAACATGGGATGTGTTGTCAGCAGTTCTTTTCCCGAGGCCTTTATGGCATCACATATCCAGCACTCACTACCCCTCTGATCTCATCTCTAACCACTCTCTCCCCTAGCCTCTGCACTCCAGCTACACTGGCCTCCTTGCAGTTCCTCGCACACGCCAAGCATTAGTATATTGATGTAACATCAGTGTTTCAGGGCCTTTGCACTTGCTGTTCTTTCACCTGGAACATCCTTCTGCCACATATATCCCCCTGGCTCCCTCTACTTCTTTCAAGTCTCAACTCAAATGTTGCCGAGGCCTTTCTTGACAGATCTTTCTATTAGAACCCAACAGGACACTCCTTATATATCCTTTACTCTGATTTTTCTCCAGAGCACTTATTACCACTTGGTATAGCCGGATATTTGCTACCCTTGTCTCTTCTAACTAGAATGTAAATTTCAAGGCAGAGATTTTTTGTTTTTGTTAATTTCCTCAACTTTCTTCTTTTTTTTTTTATTGAGGTATAATTGACATACAACATTACATTCATTCGTTCCAGGTGTACAGCATAATGATTTGATATTCATATATATTACAAAATGATCACCACAGTAAGTCCAGTTAACATCCATCACCGTACATAGTTACAGAATGTGTTTTTGTGATGAGAATTTTTAAGATTTATTCTCTTAGTAACTTTCAAATATGCAATGCAGTATTTATTCACTAGAGTCAGCGTGTTGTATAGTACATCCCCGAAGGCAGACTCTGGCTGTATTGTTCACTGCGTCTTCCCCAGCACCTCGTTGGGACTCAATAAATATTTGCTGAGCAAGCAAATTAATTAATGTGGGAGAAAAAAATTGTTCTTTAGGAGTTGTCAAAGGATTGTCACTTAGGATTTATTGTAACACTAATAACAACAACATTAACAACAGAGAAAATATACATAAATATGACATGATATTCCATTCTTTTTATTGTTGGATTTTTTTTTAAATCTAGGGAATGAAGACTTTAAAATTCAGTAGAAGGTTCAAAAGCGGCAAGGGGGGAGGCTTAGGAAATCCTAAAACATTAAATTCAGGTAGTATGATCATTAGTCATCTTATTGAAGAAGAAAACAGAAAAAAGAAGTTAAAGAAGTCAGTGTGGCTGAAGAGGGAGACTGCTGATGATCTCAGATAAAAGTGTACATATAGAAGCAGCAGATGGAAAGAGGCACACACAGATAAGAACGGAAATAAATAAGCAGCAGGAACCTCTAAAGTGTCCAAAAGCAAACAACAAACCACCTAGAGCAAGAAAAGGCTAAAGACCAACCAAAAGTGTATTTTGCAGTGACATTCAAAATATAAAGCAAAAGGAAGTATCAAGTACAATAATTATCATACGGTTAGGGTACAAAAAAGGAGAACAATTCAGTTTCCATATCAAGAAAACTAATATTTCAACAGGAAAGTTACAATACAAATACAACACCATACAAATACAATCCCCACTGCCTCTTTCATGTTGATTAGAAGTAAGTCCAGAATTCTCATTTCTTTGTATTGGTATCTCATGCTTGATAGAAACATTTTCCATAAGGCAGGTCAAGATTTTATATGCTTATTTGTGGTTGGGAGAAAGTTAAAACTCCAAATAAGTAAGAACATAGTTAAGAGGGTTGAACATGTAATGAGTTTATTATTATAATTTAAAATTATAAATTTAAAAATTGTAAACTTTAAAAAAAGAGTAAGTAAATACTATAAAATTTCTCAGTTTTAATTTCTAATATGATAAATATTGATATAACCCACATCAACAAGAGTTCTTTGGAGTCCTCAATAACTTTTAAAAGCTTAAGGGAGCCATGAGACCGAAAAGTTTGAGAACTGCTGTCCTATATTAAAGACTACTTTATACCTATCCTAACAAACATTAGAAACAATTCTCAACAGGATCAAGCTGACCCCATAGTAACTTAACTGCCAGCCCAAACAAACCTCAACATTCTTTACACTTTAGGTCAGGAATATTAGCAATTTTAGGACAAGAAATATTATCAAAGAGAGATTTCATAATAATAAAAGAAAGAACTTCATTAAAAAGACATAATTATTCTAAGCATATTTGCATGTGATTATAGAGTTTCAAAACACATGAAGCATAGCTGATAAAATTAAAAAGAGAAATAGACAAAATTGTAATTATGGCTGGAGATTTCAACAATCATTTTTCAGAGAACAAGGATCAAAAAAAAATCAATTAATATATAGAAGACTTGAGAAACAGTCAACTAATTTGAACTTTCATTTATAGGCTAATATTCCCACAATTAGCAGAATATACATTCTTTTCAAATACAAGGAATTAGTTACCAAGATAGACCATAATGCTGGGACATAAAACCTTTAAAAGGATTGAAATTACACATAGTGAGTTCTCTAACCATAATAAAATTAGAAATCAGTAAACAAAAGTTAACTGGAAAACCTCCAAATGTTTGAAAATTTAACACATTTCTAGAATAGTTACAGATCAAAATTAAATTACAAGGGAAATCCTGGAATATCTTGAATTAAATGTTAATGAAAACACATCAAAATTTATGAAACACAGCCAAAACAGTGCTTTAGAGAAAAGAAAGGCCTAAAATCAATAATCTAAACTTCTACCCGAAGAAGCTGGTAAAAAAGCAAATAAATCCCAAAGTAAGTAGGAGGAGAGGAATAAAGAAAACTGCAGAAATCCATGAAATAGAAAATGAGCAAACAATAGAGAAAACCAGTGAAACCCAAAGTTGTTCTTTCAAATGACTAACAAAAGAGATAACCCCTTAGGTAAACTCATCAACAGAAGATATAAATTACCATTATTAGGAGCAAAAAAGGATATATGACTATAGTTCTTGCAGCCATTAAAAGGATATCAAGGGACTATTATAATTTTATGCCAATAATTCAACATTTAGACAAATGGACAAATTCTTTGAAAGACACAAATGACCAAAAGTGAAATAAGAAGTAGGAAATATCTGAAAGAAATTAAACTCCTATTTCAAACTTTCCCACAGAGAACTCTAGCCCTAGATGGCTTCACTAATGAGCTGTATCCAACATTCATGGATGATACCAATCTCAGACAGAAACTGGACTAGTCAAAAACAAGAGACTGCTACAAGAAGTAATAAATTCCTAGTACTAGAAATATACAGTAGAAAGCATTCCTGCACTGGGAGGGAAGCTAAACTTCACTTTCAAACCCAGAGGGTAGATCCTTTTCACCAGATATGCAAGCATTATGGCCTAAAGTCTCATATCATCCTTCTCTTTCCAAACTGGGGTTGGGAATGTATCAGCTCTGGGTCAGACTAATCCTATGTCCATCTTCCCAGTAGCCAGAGGGCCCTTTCTGAACATTCAACACCTACCACTCTGTCATATTCTGGCTATACAAGTCATATTTTATTCCTATTGTATAGCTGGGGCCTCATGATTCTCTTCATTCGTTTTATAATCCATAAGATTGGGGTACTGCCATTATCAATAAGTAGTCCTAAAAGTGAGATTTAAAAATTATACGGAGTTGACTTAGGAAATGATCCCAAAGAGAGAGGACTACAGAGGATTTAACAGGTAGACCTGCACTTTTAGTAGTCTCTCTCTACGATAATTGTATTATTTTACAAAATTGGTATTTTTAGCAAAAACACTGCAAGAAATTGCTCTTCTAATCTTAATGAAATTAATCTTAATGAAATTAAATAAAGCTTATTCTAACTGGTCTAGTGTGGTGTTTCTCATTACGCCACAGAAGTTTTTTTGGAAATGGTAGAAAAGAGGCTGAACCTTTAAAACCAGGAACCTCTCTACATGATACTATGATGGCGGATACATGTCATTATATGCTTGTCCAAACCCAAAAAACGTACAACACCAAGAGTGAACCCTAATGTAGACTATGGATTTGGGGGGATTATGATGTTCCAATGTAGGTTTAACAAAAATACCACTCTGGTGGGAGACTGATGTTGAGGACGTCTGTGCGTGCATGGGGGTGGGGGGTATTTGGAAAATTTCTGTACCTTCTGCTCAATTATCTGTGAATCTAAAACTGCTCAGAAGAAAAATGACATTAAAAACAAAAAAACAAACAAAAAACAGCTAAGCAGAGTAGAGTTACTCTGACTGAAGTGTACGGAGTCTAGCTTACTTATTATTCACCACCCCCACATATTCACATGGCCCCCCACAATATTTCCTCCGAATCTCTAGGGTTCTCCGGAACACCATTTATACACCATTTGTCTGGCTAATCAACAAAATCCTTCTGTGGAGTTAATTCTACAAAGTCATGGAAATCAGTCCCAGAGGAAAGTTTAACTCACCAATCGGGCTATAGACACCCTGAATGTTGGACAAGCCATATGGAATCGGGGAATAGCAACATTAAAGATCTTGTCTTTAAAGTAAAGAAAATGGAAGGTATAATATCCTTCCATATATCCTGATGTTGTAGAAAATGTGGTACAACTTGTATATTCATATACCCGACCTGGGCTGATGATTGGAAATTCACCTGCAGAGAAAATAGTAATAAGAAACCAAAGTATAAAATTCAGTGCTTTATTACAGCAAATAAGATATGTCTTCTATGAGATTATGTAAACTGTGTTAAAGTAAATGCACAATTAGGAAAAAAGATCTAAAGTGCCCCAATAATAAAAATCTTTTAAAAAGCTGACGGTCAATGACAATCAGAGCTAATGATGATTGAAATCCACAAATAAGAATCTGTGCTACTGGTTTTAACATTTCCCCCAAATTTCAAAAAGAT
Organism: Martes martes; assembly: GCF_963455335.1. Classification (NCBI taxonomy): domain Eukaryota; kingdom Metazoa; phylum Chordata; class Mammalia; order Carnivora; family Mustelidae; genus Martes; species Martes martes. The sequence continues at coordinate 30,036,147 of NC_137898.1, read as the reverse complement.
GATCAATAAGAAATTTATTTTCTCTTTCTGCCCTATTATTCCTGGTAACTCTAAAGAACATGATAGTGAATAATTATCCAGTTTAAAAAGGAAGACAAACTTAAGAAACAAGGAACTCAAGTGATCCACAGAATGGAAAATCAACCCCTGAATACTCGTTTGCTATAATTTTAGAGAAGTTCATGTTTAAGGTAGTAAACTAATAGAATAATGATCTTTACACATTATATTTATGAAGCAAAGAATGGGAGTTACAAGAAGCCCAGAATCTATAATATCTTTCACACTGTAAACACAGCTATTAACTGAAACAGTCTTGGAGCACCTGTGTGGTTCAGTCAGTTAAGCGTCCAACTCGTGATTTTGGCTCAGGTCATGATCTCATGGGTGGTGAAATTGAGCCCATGTTGGGCTCCAGGCTTAGGGGTGAGTCTGCTTGAGATTCTTTCTCTCCCTTGCCTTCTGCCCTTCCCCCGACTCATTCTGTGTGTGTGTCTCTCTCTCATAAATAAATAGATATTTAAAAAAAAATACAGTCTTATCCACTAACTACATCGTGCCTTTTCCAAGCTGTATATCACATATATGCTCTCCAAAATGTCTTATAGGCAAATGATCTGTAAAGCAAATCCTGAGTTACATACATACCAACTACTCCAGGTCCTTGAACTTCTTCTACATCACCTTTAGCATTTGTTATTCTCCAGTAGCGACTGTCCAACTGACACGCCTTCTCAGGAAGTGCATCCTTTGACATTTCAATCCTGGCAAAGGGAATGGGGTGGTAGAGACATAAATCTGGCCTGATTTGGTTTCTCTTGCTTAAGAGGTGTAATATTTAGACTAAAGTTTGTGTTAACCATCTATCTCTGTAAGTTCTCAAAGATAGGGGCCTGATTAGCTTGACTCTCCCACAGAAATGCCTTTACTCAATTTGCACACTTGACTTGCTCTGAGAATCAACAATGGGGAAAATAAAAATTTACGAACACACTGGTAATGATAATTTTTTGCTTTTCAAGTAAAGATCAATGTACAAAATACTTCCCAGAATAAAGTGCAATAAAAAATTCTGATTTTCTTTAAAAACTTGTTATTAAAAAATGAGACTGAAGACATTTTCCTTTTTTCCTTTACTTCTAGAAAGCTCAAAGGAAAATGTCACCAAACAGTTACTAGGATTACATTTTGACTCTTTCCCAGTACTACTGTTTCCCCCCCTTCTCTAGGAATCTGCTGTCTCTTATCTTCATTTGGAGTACCCTATAAGCAAGGGTCAGTGTTACTATTCTAAGCATGTTTCAATCTTAGACAGGATCTGAGTTAAACAATTACAATAACAAGCATCTGTACATGTGTAACTGAACCTATCAAAGGCTGCATATAATACCAAAATCCTAGGATGCTCCCCGGTTAGTATATAGAGCAAAAATAATTCCAGTATGTATATATGCATGTACATGTATTTTTAAAATATCTGTAATATATCATAAGTTATATAAAAATACATCTAAAAACAGAGTATCCTTAATATTTTAAAGCAGTGAGTTATCTTTATGTCACAGCACAAAGTACATCTAATTAAAGTGAATTTAGTGTTTGTTTTTTATTTAGCCAAATCCAATGCTTAACACCATGGCTGATATACAGGCAGCACCTGATAAATATTTATTAGAGTTTTAATCAATATAGGCAGCCTCAGTGAAATTCAAAATGCACAGCTTTATCTTGAACAATTTGACAGCTTCTCCACTTGATCTTAGCCAAAAGGCCAAGAAGCGATTTGATAGCTTCTAAATGCAACTCTCATAGTGAGCTTTTGTGAAGATTATAACTTAGTGTCTACCTCACGGGCACAGTACCTGGCACAATTCTTTAAACACAATACTTTTGCATGAAATAACTTAAGTAACTTGGAGGTTTCTGTAAACGCAAGGTACTGGATTACACTAGATTATAAAATTATACTTTATAAAATGATATATTATTATACTAGGTTATAAAAAGTTTGTTATCCACCTCCCTCCACACCTCAGCAAAAGGCTGTCTTTCAAAATGTGTCTGATGGACCAGGTCAAAGGGGACAATGAGAGCATATCCACAGGCTGCACCTCATTTTTGTCTCTCACCTGATTCGGTATGTGAAGAAGTAGTGGGGTGGGTGGACAGAGCTGAGTTCTGGCAGAAACGATGTAGAAACTGAAACGGTTATGTCCCCAGTTGTTGCCACGCACTCTGGATCATGAACATACCTAGATAATTTTAAAACATTAAACATTTTTTAATCAACTAACTTCAAGTCCATAGGATAAAAGATTTCAAGATACAACGCCAAATAGCTTATATTTTACCCTACGATCAAAAATTTAAAACATATTTGGAAAGTTAAATGGGAACTTAAAGGTAAAGTCCTGTGAAGCTTAGAAGAAAATTATAAATTACAAGCTAACAAGAAAACCTTGAAGATTTCAGATCAGTAACGATAGCATCAAGGCTCAGTAATCAGTGGTTTGAATAATGATTCAGCAATTACACTGGAAACTAAAAAGAGCTTAAGTCAGTTTTCAGAGCCAGGAAACTTTTGGGATATCTGAAAACCCTATCAACGGTGGCTCTGACAATAAGATGTGCTGGTATGTTATTCTGGAGACCTCTAATTTATAATTAATCTATCATTTCTGCCAATCAGGCTACTGTGAACCAATATTACCTGTAGTACTATCTATAATACCTGGATATTTCATTTATAGATGATAAATAATATTTGCCCCGAGTTAACGGTTACTGACTTGCTATTCAGGATAAATCCATTAACTGGCAAATAGCCTGTTTCCACCCCCCCCCCAAAAAGAAACTATGTATAAAAAGAAACTATAACATAAAGCCATAACTTCAAAATCAAAATCAGTTTTTCCTCTGGATCCTTCGAGATAAGAAAAATATTGGCTATTCAAGTATTTGAATGTGGCTTTGAAGTGGGAATAACACAGTGGCACTTAAGATAATAAGAGGTTCTGTTATTTACCTTCTTTGAAACCTCATCTCAAGACGTGTAACTAATGGTATTTTCTGACTTACAATCATTTTAATTCAAAAAGTCCTGAGGGAAATACCTGAAAATTTGGTCTCTGATGATTGGGAAGCCACCGGATACAACATTGTTGACATAAGAAGTAAACCAGTCAGTAAAAGTAGCACCTATAAACCAGGAAGGGGTGGGGAGGAAGAAAAGGACAATAATTTTTATAAAATCTATAAAGGAAACAATGACAATTCCTCTATGCTTAAGATACAAGATCAAAAGTAGAAACACTTAAAATTCTACGGCCAATTTCTGTTCTCAGTTCTATCCACCGCACTCCCAACTGCCTTGCTAGGGAACCCTCCATCTACCTTCAAGCTACTTTTTACACTGAAAATTAAATAATAGATTTTTAAAATTTATTTTGTGCTGGTACAAGAATGAAAAGCCTTCTTCTGTCTATAGTTTCTAGAGCATATGGAACAAAGGAGATACAGATACAGCTATGTCTAGGAAGAAACTACAGGAAAAATAAGAACACCATCCTCAGATGATCAAGGTATATACCCTTGGCCCAGGTACATCCTGACCCATGCACAAAATTCTGGCAAAAGCCAGGCTCAGTCCGGGCATCTAACAAGGGTACGGCACTGTACAGTTCTGTGTATCAGACCAATCCCAAAGTAGTCTAGTTGCACCACTACAGATTCAAATGCACAGTGGTCCTCCATATTCTCAGTGACCAGCTCAAAGTCCAGTCCAGACCTGACCACACATCCGTCCGTGCTCTAGTGAGTGGATCAATGACAAGTATTTATGTGAATTATGTTTGCCCCTTCTAGGTAATATAATGTAACTTTCTCAGACCCCCACTTCTATTGTTAATACAACTCAGTGCCCAGCACTATCAGTCCCTGAATCAATGTTTTTTCAGTGAATTTTTCTGTAATCTTGTTTCTATTAACACAGTTCTCACACTCTGCCATGGAGCTGAACACTGGAGCTAAATTTACAGTATTTACTTACTATTCTATTTAGGGAATAATAGAAGATACAGTTTAAGGGTTTATAGCTTTAAAATTTTAAAGGCATCAGCTGAGAGGAGGTGAACTGCAATAGCTGGCTCTTTTCTCGACATCTACTAATGAATGGCCAATTCTAACCCTTTCATTATTGAATGTTCTATTCAAATGATCACCTACCATCTATCCACTCTGAAAAAGATACTAAGGAGGCACATGAATAAGGTCATTAAAATTCATAGAAGCTACAGTTTTGTTTTTAGAACTAGTGATCTCCCTGTAAAGTTGAAAACACCACTTTGTCTATTTCATGGGAGAAAATGTTACAGTAAAAAAAAAAAACAGGGAACCTGGGTGGCTCAGTGGGTTAAAGCCTCTGCTTTCGGCTCAGGTCATGATCCCAGGGTCCTGGGATCGAGTCCCGCATCGGGCTCTCTGCTCAACAGGGAGCCTGCTTCCTCCTCTCTCTCTGCCTTCCTCTCTGCCTACTTGTGATCTTTGTCTGTCAAATAAATAAATAAAATCTTTAAAACAAACAAACAAACAAACAAAAAACCCACAAATTTTTCATGGTTTACATAAAAATGAAATTGGCGTGGTGTATTTTAAGGTACCTTAATTTATAATAATACACATCCAAGTGTGTTCTTTAGAATGAGGACAGTCTTTTCTATGCAGTCTTTACAACTCAACTTACCTGAACACAGATTCTAGTTTTTTCAAATATCTACTAATAATTCACTGAACACCAGGAGATTCCATCTTGGGTTTTACCAGAAATTCCAAGAGTGTCAAACTTTGCTGAATCAAGATGTAATTTACACATTTCAAGGTAGTTTACCTTTTAAAGTAAGCCTATATCTTGGTGTGTCTTCGGTAGCACTGGGATTTTATCAAGGCAGCTTAAAGGAAGCTTTAAGCTTTCTTGTCTCTCCTCCCAGCACTAATATCCCACCTCATCTCTCCTCCCTCAGTGCATCTCAAATCTTCTGCTTTGCTTTCTTATTCCAGGAGAAATCCCAGCTACCAGAACAGTAGTCATTAGATCTTAGAACTCTGCTGTAGTGGTGGGACTTTCATACCATCTCACACCAGCACCAAACCAAGAGTGAGAAACTCCCAGAGCTTAGCTGGCACTTACCTAAGAGCTGAGGCAGCCTTTAGTTTGTACATTAGTAGCACCACTGTTCTAGAGCCATGGTGATCGTCTCTGAAGGTATACTCAATGCAAAGATGCCAAGGAGGGCAGTGAGCAGGGGCAGAAGCCCAAGGGGGCACTTAACTTGGAAACCATACACCAACACAAATCAGGGGGAGCTAAAAGCTAGTGGCTAAGTTAAACAGCTTTCTATAGGGCACCTGGGTGGCTCAGTTGGTTAAGCAACTGCCTTGGCCTCATGTCATGATCCTGGAATCCCAGGATCAAGTTCCTCATCAGGCTCCCTGCTCAATAGGGAGTCTGCTTCTCTCTCTGACCCTCTCATGCTCTCTCTCCCTCTCTCTCAAATAAATAAACAAAATCTTAAAAAAACAAAAAAACAAAAAAAAAACAGCTTTCTATAACTTTCTACGTAGGGAGAATTTCCTGATATTGTGAAATATACTGTAAACCTGGAATGTGTCACAATATGGAAAAAATGGAGACTAATATTCTGTTCAAGGTTCCAATTAGGAGATATAATTAGGGGCGCCTGGGTGGTTCAGTGGGTTAAGCCTCTGCTTCAGCTCAGGTCATGATCTCAGGGTCCTAAAATCCAGCCTGCATAGAGCTTTCTGGTCAGCAGAGAGCCTGCTTCCCTCTTTCTCTCTGCCTGCCTCTCTGCCTACTTGTGATCTGTCAAATAAATAAAATCTTTAAAAAAAAAAAAAAAAAAGGAGATGTAATTAAGTGCAAACACCTAGCCTACAAGGCCCCTTTGCTATGAATATAGGGATGTTTAATGTGTGCCTTTGAAAACAGAATGGATAGTCAGGAAGCATCTCCTGAGCAAAACCTAAGCAAAACAGCACTGGATGAACAGCAGAAGGTTCAGGAACAGCTCCCTGGGTAAGCTGCAACTGCATACAATCTGGACTGTTCTCAAACTCTTATGAGAAATACCTCTGAAGGTCAAGAAAAAAGAGTTGTGTCAAAGAGCTCACGGAGCCCAGTTTTACTGGTCTCTGAAGATTGCTGTTCTAAGATCTCTAGTGTGATTTATCAGTATTTTCCCATAATCGGCACCACAAACTTTATAGATATAAAGTTGTTTTAATCTATCTGTCTCCAATTAGCTATTAACATGATGGATGGAAAATTCATGCATGTGTAAGGTAACTATATACATACTCACAGTAATTCCATTCATTTCCCTGTTCTACAGCAGAGTCCTAAGAGCACGCGATTATATAGGGCATGGGTTTTTTCCAGGTAGAAAACAAATTTCCACAAAGTACAAGGGCGATTTGAATCAGAGCCTAGATACGGTACTTTATAAACCAGCAAGCTTTAAGAAGGACAAGTTTAAATTGCCAGCTGATCAAGTAACTGCAAAGTTTTTACCTATTTAATTTTTTTGACCAGGAAGAAGAAAGGAAAAGGAAGACTGTTTTTTCTCCTACCTATGATAAACATGTCAATAGCAGCCGGATTCCGAGCCATTTGGTCCTAGGTGAGAAAAAGAATATCATAATAGAGAAAAAGACATTTTACTTACTTTCTCATTGTTCATTATCTGCATCTTTCCCTGGAGACAAGGCAGAATAGACAAAAATAACAAGTGCTCTAAACAACACTTGGACATTCATTACTCATACTTTTCAGTCCTTGCTCTTATGATTTCTATATTTAGGTCTTTTCTAGAAAGTCTTTAGAAGAGTGCCAGGCACTTCTCATTAACAGTTAAAACGCTTGTGTACTGCCATTACTGTTAGAGCAAACTAAAAAAAATTATCCTTTAAGTTAGGAAGTTATGGTAAGAAGATATATAGCCTATTAAGAAAGGACTTTAGACTCAGAGTCAAGAGAACTGAACAATTCTAGGTTGGTCACTTCTCTCAGTAAATGGAGGGACCAACCCATCATCTACAACCTTACAGAGGTATCAAGTAAAAAATGAGATAAAATACATGAAAACACTTAGGAAAAAAAATAAAACTATGAAAGCTCTTTAAGTATTTTCAATGTTACATGGAGTCCCATGTATCAGGTATCTTTCAATTGACTTTCAATTTCAAATTCCTCTTTTAAGTTAAAAGTTCACATTTTGGGAAAAATGAAGCCAGAAGATCTACAACTGAGAAATTACAAAGAATCGAAAAAATAAGAAGGAAACGAAATACATTTTCTGTGATCGTATTTAAATTGTAACAAAAGCCTCCTAAAAAAAGGATCCATACTTTTCCACAACTCAACTATCTAATGAAGAGTTTAAAAAGTTTCTATTACACTCAGAACTTGAGTGAAATGACGTTCAAAAGCTAAATTTTTTGTTAGAAATTCAGTCAGAAATGTGTATCATAATTACTTCAGCAAATCCCATTACTTTTTCTAAAACTTAAACTGCCTTAACACATATCGCTGTCATACCTCTGTGTGTGTAATGGTTTGTTGTTTGTCCATGGGTAAGATTTTCCTTTGGCATTCTTTAATGTCAGAATATTATGGCCGAATATTAGCCCTTTAATAAGATGGGTCTATAATCAAATTGTAGAATGCTCTATACCCATTCTACAGTCCTGAAAACTCCTACTGCACACATATATACACTCATCAGAACACCTCTGACAGCCGCATTTAAACATACTTCTACTTACTGGACACTGGTAGAAAACTTCATTTTTGTTTCGGCCCTCTGCAGCTTCCACTGCTATGTACTGACTCAGACCAGTATGTATGCAAAAAGTTAACGGGAGACAGTACTTCAGTCCCTGTCTCTGCTGGAAGCCTCCGGCAGCTGTATCGACATCTAACAAATCCTCCGAACGATAGTGGTTGGACAGCGCCATACTTCCCAACAACCTGAGAGCACAGACAAAAATTTAATCAATTCCAGTGCCAAACAAACAGCTGTGCTTCATCGTTTTTGAGGAATGATAATTTCCTAGACAGCTCTGTAAGAACTGATTAACATGTCAATCACCAAAAACATTACAATTTTTTTTACATTCAAACTCTTGAGTGGAAAGATTCTGATTTAAATTAAAAGCCTGAATGTCTAAAATGCCTAAAAAGCCTTTTTAAAGATTTTATTTATTTATTTGACAGACAGATCACAAGTAGGCAGAGAGGCAGGCAGAGAGAGAAGGGAGGAAGCAGACTCCCTGCTGAGCAGAGAGCCCGATGTGGGGCTCGATCCCAGGACGCCGGGATCATGACCTGAGCCGAAGGCAGCGGCTTTAACCCACTGAGCCACCCAGGCGCCCCTAAAAAGCCTTTTTAAAAGAAAAATAGTTTTATTGCTTTCAAGACTATCTTGCCGTGATATACTGATTTGCTAGTGTTTTGCTATATATGCATGTGTGACTATTTTAAAGTTTAAAGGGGTAAAACTCTGATACCTTTATCTTGATACAACTTTCAGCTTACCCTGCCCTCCCAGACAATATCAATGTAAATAAATCTAAACCTTGCCCAGATTTCCATAAACTTGGAATGCATGGGGTCTAAATTGATCTCACTGTATATACATGAGAACAGAGGTACTGGTCGTTGATGGAAGAAATCCTTGATGACAGGAGTCCTATTCTAAAGTCTCACAGTTTGGACCGTGGGCAGACATAGATCCCTGTGTAGAAATTATGACCTGGGAACACCTGGGTGGCTCAGTTGTTAAGCCTCTGCCTTCGGCTCAGGTCATGCTCTCAGAGTCTTGGGATCAAGGCCCCACATCGGGTTCCCTGCTTGGCGGGAAGCCTGCTTCTCCCTCTCCCACTCTCCCTGCCTGTGTTCCCTCTCTTGCAGTCTTCTCTCTCTGTCAAATGAATAAATAAAATATTTTTTAAAAAAATTAAAAAAAAAAAAGAAAAAGAAATTATGACCTGTTTGTCGTGTCAATTCCGGGCAACTATTTTAATAAAGTTCTATTATTCTGTTATTATTCTATCTATTATTCTATTATCTATTATTCTATTTTATCTATTCTATCTATTTTAATAAAGTTTTAATAAAGTTATTTGCTCTTGAAGTATGACAATTTTTCAATTTTTTGTCAAGTTTCAGTTGAATAGGAAAAAAAGACTAGAAAAAAACAGCAAGTAATTTTAGCTTATTTAGTCCAAACTGCCCAATATTTGATTTCCGCATACAACCTTAAAATCTCAGTATGATCACCCTGTATTCCCTCAACCCTGATCTAAAGTGGTAAACAGGGCCTCATTTGATTCCTCACAACAAAGAGACGCCATGTTCCATTAAGAACAACACAAAGTTCTCCCTAAGTTCTCTTATGAACATTTGCTAAGTGCAACGTCTCTGAAATAGCTCGATTTCATAAAAGAACAAAAGGAGTAGGCCCAAAGTATATAGCTTTTAACACTGTGAATAAATCTGACAGCTACTGCATGTCTACTTTTACCAAAAGGTTCCACAATGAATACTTCCTCTTAAAAATAGACCACTCAATTACAATTACTATTTGCCTGAATAGGACAAAACTCTATGTTCTTTAGTGTATACAGCTCTGAATAAATTATTGCTTTTTATATGTATGGTATACAGAATTTACATCAGGCTCTCCAAAACAATTTACGTGGCCTATAATAGGATAAAGACCTCAAGGGTTCTGAAGAGTTTTAGTGAAAATAAACTTGCACACACATCCACCCTATGTACCACAGCACCCACCCCTACCACAGCACCCACCCCAACCCCAACCCCAACCAGACTTCATCTTAAGTATAAGGACGCATTGGCAGAAACGTGTTTTTATGAGATACTTATTTGGGGAAAATCAAATTCAAGCAACAGATTCTGTCTTTTGGATGCTTACAAGGAAGAAGAGGGAATTCCTATACTCCTGTACTCCTTTAATCTGTTAAGATAACTACAAACTGTATTTTTAAATTTTTATTCTGGGAAATGACGTGTTACCAATAACCCAAATGGCAAACATTCTTACCCAGGAACCACCAACTTCTGCCCATTGTGGATACGATATGAACATCGATAATCATCAGGAAGCTTGCAACCAATCTGCGCTTCCACAGCATCTAGGTCTTCCTCTCGAGCGCCCTCTGCAAAGGCACAAAAAAAGCAAATTCTGAAGAAATAATAAGCCTTATATCTAAGGAGAAATATAATCTGCTGCTAGCAGATTGCTAAGTGAAACAAACTTAGAGCAAATGAATTCTGTCCAAAATGTACTGCTGAAATACAGGGAAATAAATGGAAAATTCAGGGCGACATTATTTCACTTTGGCTTGGCTCTGACATCTGCAGCACTGAGAACGAAATTCTTCAGTTTCCTCTCAACAGAGAAAACACTGGCACTTAGTGAAATATGGAAAGGTACGCAGCAGGGAGATCCACTGTAATTATTTCACTTTACGACGCAAACTTTAGCGTATACCTCATTTTTCTTAATCGAACACACTCACATTTAAAACACACTCTCTATTAAAAAACAAACAAAAAACCTCTCCAGAAGGTCTCTAAACTGATGTTTTTGAGAGCCCTGACATAGTCTCTTAATGAGAAATACAGAACATGGTAAGTATGGGTTCGTTCTATGGGGAAGCCACTAACTTAAATCCAATTTCGCGTGTTTGTCAGCCTGCCATCTGTTCCAGCTTTAAGAAGCAGGAAGTGATGACAAATACCGAAAGAAGAGATTCACTTCCAGTAATGGTTCACTAGGTGGTTGGAACAGACCTTGTGTTGAGAACTAGAAAAACAAACAACAGAAAATTGGTTTCAAGGCTTCTGGAGAACCTCAAAGACAGTGAGAACTGGGGAAGAGAGGCAGTCAGAACAGAGGAAATGAAAGGTTAGCCGGGCCTTTGGTGCAAGCCCGTCTTGGAGGCAACTGCCAATTCTGACAGTGGGCCTGTGGCTGAGAAGCTGACTAAAACTTAACAGCAGCAGTATGGGGAAAATTTTCCAAATTCAAGAAGCACTATAAATCCCACGGAGAGTAGTTTTAGAGAAAATCGTATCTAGGCACATTATTGGGAAACTGCTGAAAATCAAAGACAAAGAGAAATCTTAAAAGGAGCCAAAGAAGGGTAAAAGCCATACAGTCACTTTGAAAGGAACAACAATAAGAGTAACAGCTACATTCTCAACAGAAACAATAGAAGCTAGAAGAATGACAGCTTCAAAGTGCTGAAAAAAAGAACTGTTGACTAGAATTCTATATCCATTGAATATATACTTCAAAAGTGTCGATGAAATAAATACATTTTTGGACAAAAAAGAAACCTGAAAAAATTCAGCAATAGCAGTCCCTCATTAAAAGAAAAAATACTAAAATGAATTCTTCGAGTAGAAGAAAAATGACCCCAGATGAAAACATGAAGATGCAGGAAGAAATGAAGAACAAGAAAATGTAAAAATGGAGGTAAATCTATAATAAAATTGAACATATAAAATACTAATAATGTTTGCAGGGATAGAAAATATGTCCAAGGTTAAAATCACAAAAACTATAATCAAAAGGCAAGAGGGTGGGCACCTGGGTGGCTCAGTGGGTTAAAGCCTCTGCCTTCAGCTCAGGTCATGATCCCAGGGTCCTGGGATAGAGCCCTGCATTGGGCTCTCTGCTCGGCAGGGAGCCTGCTTCTCCCTCTCTCTCTGTTTGCCTCTCTGCCTACTTGTGATCTCTGTCTGTGAAATAAATAAATAAAATCTTAAAAAAAAAAAAAAGGCAAGAGGGTGACAATTGGAGTGAGAGTATTCTAAGGTTCTTATTGACCAGGAAGTGGTAAAAATATTAATTTCCAATAGATTTTAATTAACTCAGAGATGCATCCTTTAATCTCTAGAGTAAGTCACTAAAAATGATAAGAAAGAGAGGTACAGAATAAAAGATAATTCAGAAGAACAGATAAAAAAGGAACACTTACTCAGGAGCACAAATAAAAGACAAATAGGAATATGGTATATTCAAGCTCAAATACATGAGTAATTACATTAAATATAAATAAGCGAAATTATCTAGTAATGAAAAGACTGACAGACCAGATAAAAAACACAATCACGTATAAGAGGCACATCTTAGAGATGTAGACACACAAAAGAAAGTTAAAATAGCTGTACTAAAATCACACAAAATAGACTGTAAGGCACAGAGCATTATCAGAGGTAATGGAAGGCTTTTTGAAATGGCAAAATAGTGTACCTAAAAACCCAACTTCAAAATATATTTTTTTAAAATAACAGAACTAAAGTGGAAAAAAGATATATCCACAACCATAGTTACTAGTTTTCTATTGTTGTACTATTGGCAGGTTAAAACAACATGCATTTATTATCCCATAGTTTCTGAAGGTAAGAAGTCTGGGCATGATTCAATTGGATCCTCTGCTCAGGTCCCACAGGCTGAAATCACCACGTCAACTGTGGCTGCTATCTCAGATTATGCATCTTATGATGCTTGGGGTCCTCATCCAAGTTCAGTGGTTATTGTCGGAATTCGTTTCCTTGTAGTTGCAGGACTGGGGCCCTTAGCTCCTAGAAGCTACCTGCCATTATTCTCTATCACCTGTCCCTCCTCACAACATGCCAGCTTGCTTATTCAAAGCCAACAAAAGATACCCATGCTTCAAATCTCTCTGCCTTCTGGAAGGGCCCAGTTTTTAAGGGCTCACCTCTTTAGGTCAGGCCTGTTCAGGATAATTTCCCTTTTGATTAATGATTAACTCAAATACAACTAATTTGGGACCTTAATTACATCTGCAAACCCCATTCACCTTTGTCATCTATTACCTAATAACGGGACTGAAATCAATTATATCCACAGTACCACTCGCACTCAAAGGGAGGCCATTATTATACCAAGCAAGTATAGCAGGGGTAGGAATCTTTGGAGCTAGCTATCTCAGAATTCTGCCTATCACACTGGTAAGTTTTACCATACCTCTCTCAGTAACTAATAGAATAAGCAGACCACAATAAATAAAATAAAGTAAAATCAGTAAGACTGCAAAAGACCTGAACAAGGTTAACATTTTTTGCCAATTATATACGCAGTATTGAATCCAACAATTGCAAAATATATGTTCTTTTCAAGTGTACATGGAATATTTACCAAGATAGATTATATGCTAGACCAAAGAAAAATCTCAACAAATTTCAAACAACTAAACTCATATAGAGTATATTCTTTGATCCCAGCAGAACTAAAGTATAAATTATATTAAGAAATTTACTTTGAAAAACCCCCAAAAATCTGGAAATCAAGCAATACATCTCTCTATAAACCTGTGGGTCAAAGAAGAAATCAAAAGAAATCAGAAAATATTATGAACTGCATGTTAATGAAAATATAACATATTAAAACTTATGAGATGAAGCTAAAGCTATGCTTAGAGGGAAATTTATAGCAAAAGCATTTGAAGAAAACAAGAAAACCTGAAAATTTATGATCTAATCTTCTCAAATCAAGGAAAATGCCACAAAAAACTCAGAAAGAAATCAGATAAATTAATAAAATAATAAGAAATGAACATAGAACTGACAAAGGCTAAAGCCAGTTCTTTGAAAAGGCTAATAAGATTAACCCCTACCTAGTAAGACCAATCAAAAAATAACACAAAGAGTACAAACAATATCAGAAATGGAAATGTGAGATCACTACAGATCCAACTAGAAAAATAGTCAAGATTGACATAAGAATAAGTAGAAAATCTGAATAATCCTATATCTTTTTTTTTTTTAAAGATTTTATTTATTTATTTGACAGAGATCACAAGTAGGCAGAGAGGCAGGCAGAGAGGCAGGCAGAGAGGGAGAGAGGAGGAAGCAGGCTCCCCGCCAAGCAGGGAGCCCGATGCGGGGCTCGATCCCAGGACCCTGAGATCATGACCTGAGCCGAAGGCAGAGGCTTTAAACCACTGAGCCACCCAGGAGCCCCTGAATAATCCTATATCTAATAAAGAAATTGCATCTTTAACTTAAAACCTTCCCACGAAGAAAACTCCAGGATTGAATGGCTTCAATCCATTCTACGAATGGATTCTACGGATAATTTAAGTAAGAAATAATACCAAGCTTACATAAACTGCTGGAGAGAACAGAAAAAAAAAACCAAAAACAAAAAAAAGTAACACTTCCTGACTTGTTTTCTTTCTTTCTTTCTTTTTTTAAAGATTTTATTTATTTACTTATTTATTTGTCAGAGAGATTGAGAGCACACAAGCAGGCAGAGTGGCAGGCAGAGGCGGAGAGAGAAGCAGGCTCCCTGCAGAGCAAGGAGCCCCATGCAGGACTGGACCCTAAGACCCTGGGATCATGACCTGAGCCAAAGGCAGCGGCTTAACTGACTGAGCCACCCAGGCGTCCCCTGACTTGTTTTCTAAAGCCAGTATCATCTTGATACCAAAACCTGACAAGAACATTCCAAGAAGGAAAGATTACAGGCCAAAGTTTCTCATGAACACAGATGTAAAAATCCCAATCAAATACTAGCATATCAAATCCAACACTCAAAAAGGATATTACAAAAAAAAAAAGAGGATATTACAGCCATTGTAAGTTTATTCCAGAAATGCAAAGTCAGTTTAATATTCAGAAAATCAATGAATGCAATTCAGTACATTAACAGAATTAAGTAGGCAAATCACGTGATAATCACAAGATTGGAAAGTCATTTGACAAAAATTCAAGTATCCATTTAAAACACAAAAACAAAAACCCTCTCCACAAACTAGGATCAGAAGACACTTTCTTCAATGTGATAAAGAATATCTATTAAAAAACCTATAGCAAACATCATTTTGAAAGGAGAAATGTTGAAAGTTTTTCCTCTGTAATCAGAAAGGCAAGGATACTCATTATCATCATTTCTATCCAAAACTGAAGGCCCTAGCCAGTGCAATAAAGCAGGAAAAAAAACGACATGAAGATTGGAAAGTTAGAAGTAAAACTGTCACTATTCAATATTCTTAGGGAAATGCAAATTAAAACCACCACTACATATCTACTAGAAAGGCTTAAAAAAAAAAAAAAAGAATGACAACATTAAAGTGCTGGCGGGAATGTAAAGTTTTAGAACCACTTTGGAAAATTAATAGTATCTTCTGAAGTATAATATAAGCATACTTTACAACCAGGAAACTCAATCCTAGATATTTACCTGATGGAAGTATGCTCATATGTGCATCAAAAATTATCTGCAACATTATTTTTAATAGCCAAAAAACTAGAAATAACCCAATATCTATCAACAGTAGAATTAATCTATAAATTATAGCCCACCTATATAACGGCAGACTATACTTGCGACAAAAATGAACAAGCTATTGTTACACACAACACAGCTGAATCTCACAAACAAAACAGAAAAAATTCACACAAAATATATACTTAATCATGCAAATTATATAAAGTTCAAAAAGAGAGAAAACTACTCAGTGGCATTAGCAATCAAGATAGAGGTTACTTCTGAGAAAGAAGGAAGATTCTAGGTATAGAAAATCATTCTACTTCTTGACCTGGAGGGTGTTACAATGGTCAGGTTTATGTTGTGATAATTTACCAAGTTGTACACTTAGAATCCACACACATTTCTGTATGTTAGTTAACATCACTAGTGATGGCATGTGGATATCATGTGTCCCTAGGTAGGATGTGATAAGAGGGGCACTTCATCTCTGTGGTAATCTTTCCAAAAACCCATTACCCCAATCTAATCATACGTAATACTTCAGACAAAGCCACTTTGGGGAATATTCTACAAAACAGCTGATGAGTATTCCTTCAAACTGTCAAGATCGTGAAAGACAAGCAAAGACTGAAAAAGTGCCACACATCAGAAGACACTAAGGAGACATGAGAATTAAATGCAATGTGGTATTCTGGATTGAATTCTGGAATCCAAAAAGGATATTAATGGAAAACGTGGTGAAATCAAACAAAGTCTGGAATTTAGTTAACAGTAATGTGCCAATAAAGACACTAGCTTTGAAAAACGTCCCACAGGGAGGTATGTTAGGGGAAACTGAAACTGGGTGGGGGGTGTACAAGAACTCAAGAACTTTCTGTACGTCTTTGCAACTTTTCTGTAATCTAAAATTACTCCAAAAATAAAAAGTTTATCTATAAAAACATGTAGTACAAAAGAAAACAAGTCAAATAGCTGCCTGAGCCAGAAATTGATGAGAAAAGAAACTAATATTGGTATGGTTAGTGCTACATGTTGGACATTCAACACAGAACATTAAGAAACTACGAATTTCTTGAAAAGAGAGCTGGACAGAAAAAAGTAAAACCAAAACAAGAGAGAAATATAAGGAAATAGATGTTTATAATACAGCAACATCAAGGTTTAGAGGGGCATCTTGTTGTAGGAGAATTCGGGAGCCAACCAGACCAGGCTCAAATCTCACTCTACCACTTACTAGCTCTGTGATTTCTGGCAAGTGGTTTCACCTCTTTAACCCTGTTTCATCTGCAAAATGGGGGATAATAATACTACCCACTTGAGACAATTATCATGAGGATTAAAGAAGCTCCCTCTGCTTAATAAAGTGCTTTTTGGGCACTCAATAAATGTTCATTTACTTTCCTTTCCCCTCAGCCTACTTCTAAGGAAAACCAGGGTACAGGTTACCAGGAGCCAAGAAACCTAGATTAAAGTTCTGTCTCTGTCACTTAGTAGTTATGGGACCTTGTGTAAGTCATCTAAAACTCTCTGAGCCTGTTCCCTCACCTGTAAAACAAGGGAACCAGTATAAATCAGGGACTGGCAAATGACAGCCTGCAGATCAAATCCCAGCCTGTCGCCTGTTTCTGTAAATAAAGTTTTCTTGGCATACTGCCATGCCCATTTGTTTAGGTATTGTCAATGGCTGCTCCCCCATAGTAACAGGAGAGTTGAATAGTTGTGACAGAGACTCTCTCTCTCGCAAAGATTAAAATATTTACTACCTGGCCATTTAAATAAAAAGTCTGCCAAACCCTGGTCTGAGTATCTCAAAGGCCCCTTTCAACTCTAAAGTTCTAAGCCCACACGTAGGGTAAATACGAAATTCTAACACACATGATATATACCATTAGATAATTCTAAAGTACTCTGTAAAACTTTCCCCAAGACCAGTGCCTATTTGCTTTCCAAGTTCCCTTTCTATCTCTGCCATCTGCATAACCTTGAGATTGAGTCAAGGACTGTGGCCCTTGAGGTGAGTGGCTAGTTCCTGATTCAGTCCAGCAACTCATAGGCCTGGCACCCCTAGAGTCCCCAGCATTCTAGATATCGAACAGCTTTTACCCCATTCCAACTCACAGCAAAACCCCCCAAAGAACTGGCACCTTGTAGTAAAACAGAAGTTACCAGGGAAGTCTCTGACACCCTCGTCCCCAACCACCAGGTACAGAACAGTGAGCAGCAAACATGGAAATGCCAAATGAAGGGGGGTAAAAAAAAGGAAGAAGAAAGAAAAAGAAGCTGCTATGTATCTTTAGTTTCTTCCTTTCTTCTAGCTCTGTGCCTGAAAGGAGAACCATGCCTACATTTTCATATTCTAAAATCCTAATATTGGACTAGCTCTCTAAGAGTCCTAAGGCACTCTGGACAAAATGGAATCGGTCATCTCTCCCTTCAATTGTTAAAGACCACAGTCTTTATTCAAATCCTGGCTCTGCCTTTTATTTTGTGATGGCAAACAACTTACTTAGGTTATTATGTCTTAGGTATTTCACCTATATAATGAGAATAATAACTGTCTACACCTCATAAGATTTTGGCAAATTAAATGGAATAATATGAAGTACTTAGCTTAGTGTCTTGCTTTGTGTATAATAAAAATAATAGCTATTATAAACCCTTACCTGTTTTACTTATCACCACCAAATACCTATTTTGGGTATTATTAAAATTATTTAACCCGACATACCAAGTAGATATTATTCTTTTCCAAAAAAAAGAAAAAAACTATTAAAGATATTAATCAAGGACACTTTCCTTCAAAGCTCTACTCTCTCTGCCAAATCACTCTTTTCCCTACCTCCTAGCAATTCAGTTCGAAGTACCTAGTCATGTGAGCCTGGTTTGTGTGAATTCATGGTTGCATGCGAAGTTACAGTGGAGATATGAAATGTAAAAGGAATACTGTTTCCAAAGGGACCTTAGTTCAAAAGGAATACATGTAAGAACGGATCCCAGTTTCATTCAGCAAAACCAAAACATGTTTAAAATTCCTTTGGAGAAATCTGAAAAAACTTGGGAGGCTAAAGCAGGTAAGCAGTGATATATCTGCAATCTGTTTATGTACTTTCTTGTTTGTTTGTTTTTAAGATTTTATTTATTTTGAGAGAGACAGATAGTAAGAGGGAGCAGGAGCAGTGAGCAGAGCCAGAAGCAGGTTCCCTCGGCAGGGAGCCTGATGCAGGGCTCATCCCAGGACCCTGGGATCATGACCTGAGCTACGGGAAGACGCTGAACAACTGAGCCATCCAGATGCCCCAATGTTTATGTACTTTCTTGGGCATAAATTAACAAATCAAATTAGTGGGAAATAGCTTGTTAATATGTCTTGCCAGAGTTGGACAGTAACAGTACAGTAGAAAAACCACAAATTCTGGGGTCAAATAGGCCTTAGTTCAAATCTTAGTTTGCACTATTCTGTGAATGTCAAAATAGGAATGAAAGTTTTCCTTACTTTATTATGCTGCTCTGAAAGACCCCAGGTCCTTAATATTTGGTCTTTCTAAATCATTAGACTATCAAACAAAACTTTACTTGCCCTAAAAATAAGAAAGAGCGTTAACAAGCAGGCTGTTCTTCAATGAAAAAGGAAAAAAAAAACAAACCTCCTTTGAAAGAAATCACAATAGTTATCCTCAAGCAATCTTAGCATTAGTGAGCTTATTACAAAACAAATATAAGGACAAAAGGAGTTCAGCTTTCCCTTCTAATAAATAATCACATGGGTCCCAAGGCAGGCAAAATGGGACAAGCAGTAGAGCAAGGGTCCTTTTAGCAATATAGGTGTCCTATTTCCTTGGCCAAATGTGAATGGTGATTTACAGATAATGTTGGTGAATTACAGATTAGCATAGATGATAGAAACCCAAGTTATTTAACCTATTTATACTATGTTACTAAAATGAAGGGAGACCCTGCATTGCCAGTACCTTTCAGAGATAAAACCATCCGAGGACATCTGGGCTCCAAATATTTCTTGAGATCATCCCAGGCCTTTTTAATAGCAGCATAATGGTCAATGTATCTTCCTACATCAGAGTAAGTATCTATGAAGAGAGATTTCCAACACTGATTCTTCTGTGTTTTCTCTTCCCTAAATAGATTTTAAAAAATGAGATTAAAAATCTTTTGAAATGAAATTAAACACTTACCAACATACTTTATTGGGAGTTTGTGCTTACTTTTGCCTTCCTTTTCATTTAGTTTAGCTACAAATGAAGACTAGATAGCAAAAGTGATACATACATCAAAAAACTTAACAGGAGTTATTGATGGCATGGTGGGATTATAAATCACCTATTTTCTTACTTTCTACTTATTCTTTTCCCTAAGTTTTCAAATCCTCAATAAAATATAATGTGAATTGTATCGGTTAAAGCATACCAATTATAAAGTTTAAAACACATAAGTAGTTGTTCTATTTTAGAAATTATTAGGAATTTAATGATATAATACTACTAATCTAATTTATCTGCATTGGATTAGCCAGGAAATCATATAGCATTCAAAGTAATCACATGATTTAGTATCTCTATTTGGTACAATTCCACAAACATTTATTGAGTGTCTACTTAGCCACTGAGGACATCAAAAATAAGGCACATTTTTTTCCCTCAAAAATACATACATTCTAATCAGGGAAAAAGAATGAACAGTCAATTTAAGAGTTGGAAGTAGTAGAGGATAAGGCAGCCACAAAGGGCCTTCTGGTATCCTGCTAATGAGGTTGGACCTTATCCTTAGGGAATGGAGAGCTACTGAAGGGTTTTAACAGGGGAGTAGAAAAAGCAGAATCGTGGTTGTGGTTTGGGAGGTGTGTAAACTAGAGGCACAAGAGATGAGTCAAGACAGTTTTCAGTAGTCCGGGTAAGAGATGATGAACTGAACTAAAACTGGTAGCTATATGAAATGAGAAGGAAAATTCAAGAAAAATACAGAGGCTAAATCAGATAGCCTTTGTAACTAAATGAATGTAGAGACAGAAAGAGGAGATCTAGGATAATTCCTATTTCTGGCTTAAATGCCCAGGTGGATGGTACTGCCAAGAAGACTGGGAATGCAAGAGGATCAGGTTTAGGAATGGTGAGAAAAACAATTCAGGGTGTTGTTTTGCCTGGGAGGCGGGGCGGGGGGGAGGGGAGGAGCAGGAGTTGGAAGGGAAGCATCTTTTTATTAATCAAAGTAACATATATACATATTATCAAAACCAAAAAGTACCAAAAAAGTTATGATGAACAGCTAGTCTCCTAGTTGAAGCCCAACATCTCAAAGGAAACATTAGTCATTACTGCAAGTTATGTCTGTAATTCTAGACGTTCATGCCTTTAGACACGATTTATCAATTTTACATCTATCTGCTGATACCCCAAAGTAAAAGATCCATTCATGGCAATACTTAAAATGTCTTCTTCCCCATTCTTCCTTCTCCTAGTGTTTGACAGCCCTGTTACATTTAGTTCTATTAGGTAGCTTGCAGCTCTAAATAATATACTTAGACCTCTACTTCTTGCTTTGCCAACTTGTCACTACTTGACTTCCCTCCATCTAAGAAACAGATACTGGCAACCCTACCTTTCCTTTCATCTTTCCCAACTGCCACCTTCTGTCAACTACACTTTGATTCTGTCAAATTTATTAACATTTACTGAACTCAGAAAGCCCTTGTGGGTCATCCAATGGAAAGGTCCAGAAGGCGGCTGTAAGAGCTCGGTGGGGATTTCAGGGATGGATATTCAGGTTTGGGAGTTAGGAACAAGTGAGCAGCCACCATAAATGGCAATAGTGCATGCAGAATTCACAGAGGGAGAAAAGCAATGGCCCAAGGATGGAAGCTTGGAGAACACTAGCATTTACTGGCAGGCACAAGAAGAGCCATCAGAGGAGATAAAGAGACAAGGGTGAGAGAGGAGAATTGGGACAGACTAGTGTTATGAAAGCTAAGGGCCAAATTTCAAAATTACATTATTTCCTGAATACTCACTCAGATATCAGCCAGTATTTTTTGCAATGTCTTCTCCACAGCGGATCATGACTTGATAGCTGGCTAAGTCTTCGACTGACATAGCAACAACTGGCAATAACCAGATTCACAGTTAGTATAAAAGAAAATAAGAAAACAATTTAGAATAAAGATGAAAATATTTAATTTTCTTATTTCCTACTTTCTACCCTTATAATTGTAAAACAGTATTTTCTAAAACCTGCTTAGCGTGTTAGCTAGTATAATTACTTTGTGAGTGGTGAAATCTTAACTATTTGAGTTCACAAATAAACCCCAAAACCTCTGCAAATGTAATTTTCATATGAAAGTCTATAAAACAAATAAATCACTGGAGTTAATTTCAAATCGAAGAGTTTTCCTACACTTATTATCGGGACGGTATTTCCATATATAGGAAGGAATGTTAATCAAGTATACACAAAACGGTTTTCTTTTTATGATCTGTGACATATTTGATATTAAATACATAAGCCTTTTGTCTGTTTCATTCCAATTTTTTCTTAAAGAAATACTGCAGCCAAAATCAATCTTAATTACAGCAACTATTGGAGAGCCCATTTATAAAATACATCAGGTTCATAATAGTTCTAATTCAATATCTGTAGTGATCCAAGTTAGTATCAGCTGCTCAAAATCATGGAATGTTGGAAATAAATAATTTTCTTATTATACAGAGATTTCTAATACAATAGGGCTCCAGTCCTATAATGCCTAACCTACCTAATTAATCTGCAAAAAGAATGAACCTAGGATTAGGAAAATGGCCCTCTATCCTCTCAGAAGAGGAATCACAAGTTATAGAAAGTCAATAGTCAAAGATCTCAGTTAGGCAATAGGTAATCAATTAAGTGAATCTTAAATTATATGGGATTTGTCAATGCCACAATTGGGGCATGTTAAAAACCAATTGATGGTAACAACAAAAGAACCTTCGTTCAATTTTCAGATTTCATAAACACCATCCTCATCCTTTTCTGCCAAGCTCAGGATGTACCCAAACAAACACTTGCAAACATAGGAATCCCTCCAGCTTTGTCCATTTGGAGTCCATTCCCTCTTTTCTTGATCCTTCTCTCTCTACTGTCCCAAGATGTAAACAACAAAAACAGTAATCTCTGGAATAAGCACCAAAGGACATTTTGAGGCACATGAAGGGTGAGAACAACTGTTCTAGACATTCTGACTCGGTTGGCTTGGAGTAAGATCTGTATCTCGGGCATGTATGTGTATGCTTAATAAATTGTCACATGTAATTTTGATACACAGTAAGGGTTAAGAATGAATAGTATACAACAAGTCATCCTGGAACGGGGGAGATCCATGTTGTGCAGCTGATTATTACACAACGATCCCAACAGACTACTGGAACCCAACCTGATCTAGGTCAGTAAATATGTATCAAAAACTTTGGAGCTCAGTGATGGGAAGGACACTTGGCAAAGGGGAGCAGCAGTACAGTGCAGGAAAGAAGTTGCAGTCCACTGGAAACTTTTCTGTAGATAAAATCTGATGATGTTTGTGGTGGTTAATTTTATGTGTCAACTTGCCTGGGTCAAGGGGATACCCAGATAGAGGGTTAAGCATTATTTCTGTGTGTGTCTCTGAGGGTGTTTTGGGAAAGGATCAGCATTTGAAATGGTAGACAATGTGGGTGGTCCTCATCCAATCCACTGAGGGCCTGAACAGAACAAAGAGGTTCCTATCCAAAGGATTTAAAATAAAATCAGATACCCCTCCTCTTGGCTCACAGGGTCCTGCATGATCTCATCAGTCTCTTCTCAAGGCACTCTGCCTGTGAGTCACTCCTTACCCTCCTGCAACAGCATTCTAGCACCCATCCTGGCTATGCTGCTGTCCAATCAGCTTCTGAACACACTGTTCCCTCTGCCAGGACTGCTCTATGCCAACCTTCATAGATGGCAACTCCTTCCAATTAGAACTGATCATCTCTCTCTCTCATTCCTTTACAGAGCAATTGGTTTATTTCCTTCATGACAAACAGCATCTCTTGTAATTATGCACTTTGTTTTCCAACCTTGCCCACAAGACTGTAAGCTTCCTAAAAGGGGCTTTATCTGTCTTGTTCACTATTACATTACCAACATTTAACCAGCTGGTACATAGCAGGCACTGAAAAAAATCTGTTGAATAAATGGTGAATACGAAGATAAACAAGCCAGTCTTTACTTTTAAAAGTGCACCATCTATCTGGTATGGCAAATAAACTCTGCAGAGGAAGGAAGAAGAGAGAAGAATCAGGAGAAGGAAGAAATTCCATCTTGCCAGGGTGAAAAAAGGCGGGCAAGGCATTACAGACAGGGTCAAGAACTTAAGCCACAGAACAAAAAAACTAAGTGTGTGGTATGCTGGCAGAGGTCTGATTTGGCTAGAGTGGACTTTGCCAAATTGATAAGCTCCCAGAAGTTTAGGTTATAGTTTGTAAAAGAACAAGGAGCATCATAGGTTTTTAAGGGGACTGGCAGACAGATCTGTCTTAGAAAAATCACCCTGGCAGCAATGTACATGTGTCTATGTGTGTGTTAGATTCCTAAAGGGCCACAGCAAGAAAATATTTCAGATGAAAAGTCTGCTTTTGGAACAGGTTTTTCCAAAGAAAAGATAAACATTATTTCTCTGCTTTATGTACAAGCCTGAGGAGGGAAAAATTAATTTTCTTGAAAAAAAAAAAAAGTTACAGGTACTACATAAATAGCAGACAGAAACTGGGGTTATCCCTCTATCACCACTTAGCTAAGCCAACCAACAAATACCAATAAATCTAAGAATACTGTATTTCTAAAAGAATTTCTGGTAACACAGGGCACAATCATCAAAGGGTTAAAATCCAAATGGTAATCCAAAAAACAAAACGAAATGAATCTTGCCTACCGATCCTTAAGAGGTCGATTTTGCCTCCTCTGCAAATATACATGGTGGCACAAGAAAGACAGAGCCATGCCACCAGCTGTCAAGGGTGTAAACAGCGCCATTTCTTCCACCATACAGTGCCGAGAGCTGAAGGAACTGGGCATTTAACCACCCTTACCAGCAACCGGTGTTTATTTTTGGAACGGATGCTAGTAATGTGGGAAACCCAAAACGTACGGGAGAGAAGAGAGTCACCTGTATCGCACCACCGGAAATCACTACCAAAACACAAAATCCAACATGCAACCGTGAGGAGGAAGGCTGGCAGCAAAACAATGATCAAGCACTGATGTCCGAAAGTGAGCCCTCCTAGATATTATGGGGCCACGGAAGGCGCACCTGAGGGTCAAAGGGTCGCCGGGCTCCTTCTCTCGGGCGCCCCACCTGTCCGCTCTGGCACCCGACTCCGCAGGCCCGGGCCCAAGCGGAAAAGAGCGCTTGGTCCGGACAGGGGCTTTCCCAAAGCGTCCAGGTCTGGGCCAGATGCGGCGGAGACCAGCGGGACGGCGTGCGGTGGGCACGGGGGTCGGCGGGGCGGCATAGGGGAGCAGTGCCTCCCCACCTTACAACTGGGCCTCGTCGAGGCCTGGGAGAGAGGATTCTCGTCGCTCCTCCGGCCCAGGCCCTGGACCCGAGGTAGACCTAAAGGCGGGGCCCTTTCCGCCCCCGTCTCGCCCAGGCCCCGGGGTGGCTCCGCAGGATCTGGGCGGCCCGGGCGTCACCTTCTGGCTGACGCGGGAGTCTGGGTCCTGTCGGTGAGCCGGGCCTCCGTCCCTCCTGCCTGTCTCCCCCCGCCCCGTGACCCCACCCCTGCCATGCGCGTTGTCCCATTACTTGATTAGGTCCCGGTAGTCCAAGAAGGATAAGATGAGGAGCAGGGGATCGGTGGGCAGCGATTCTAGGGTCAGCGGCGCTGACTGGGTCTCCATGGCCGCCATCTTGCCTGGCCCGGTGCAGGCCTGGCCCCGCCCTGGCCCCGCCCAGACCCCGCCCCCCGCCGCCACCGCCCGAGCCGCTCCCCAGCCGCTCGTACAGGTTTGTTATGTAACCGCCTGGACAGCCCCGCCCATGGGGCGGGCCTATGGGCGGCTCCCGGCAAGGTTCCGCCCCCGTCCCTCGGGCTCAGCGCTGGTGCGGTGGGAGCCCACTGCAGCTGGGAGCCCGGTTCCTCCACGTTCCACCAGCTCCGCAGGCTAATAACCCCGCACTCTCTACTCCCATTCTGATCCTTAAACTTGCCCAGCCCGTAATCCTTCCAGTCTTTGTTCCCCGGCGTTCTGCCTGGCTCTGTCTAGCCCCGTATGCAAAATTTTACACCCGGTATCCTCGAAGCCAGGCTCCGAATCTCATCCCAAATCCTCTCCGTCCTTGGCCCCAGGATCCTTCGTTCGCTTCTCTTCGTTTCCCCCTTCGGCCTCCCTCGCCTTGCTTGCTCCACTTACAAATTGGGGAAATGATGGTAGAGGGCATAATTTTAACCCCTTCCCTGAGTGATAGGTGTACAGGAACTGAATCTTAAGGTCAGTCGCTCTCAATCTGGTGTTCACGGTGATTTTTCAGCCTATTAGGGCAATGCAGAGGGTATAGTAAATGCATTTTTACCCTCAAGGTTTAATCTCCGAGGGTTTCAGTACCCTGGCTGTGAGATGAGCTGAGCCTGCCCTTGGGTTTGAGACGCGGTGATGGCTCATCCTTAGCTTTGCAGGTGGGTTAAGTGTCATGCACGCATCATGAGCTAAATTCACTTACCTGAAGCCATCTTTCCCCTTGCTTTTCCAAAGGCCGTCTGGTACAAGGTACTTTGGTGAGCCCAGCACTGGACGTCACGTAGGTCATTTCCTTTAGAAGTGAAAACGGACTAGCTAACTATGCCTAAATTCTCTGAGCCTGTGGACTCATCTCTAAAAGCCCTCCCTCCCCTTAAGTGGTTTATGGATGGCCACGAAGCATTATTTGTGTAAAGTACCTGGCTAGATAATCAATATTAATCCCAAGCCTATACATAAAACCATTACTAAATTTTCCAAACGTTTCAATACCCTGGATGGAGCTTCCTCCCAACTATTTGGAAAAGTAGAAATAATTCCACCACCCACCCCAAAACGCTCCATTTCCTCAGTTCACCATACCATTAATGCTTCATGATTTTGTCTATACTAACTCCTCTCCCCACCGCACATGTACTAATTTTTTCCATAGCTTATGTTTTGATCCTGAATATCTTGCTCTCAGGGTGAGGTCTGGCCTCCCAGTGATAGGGTTTGGGAATACAGGGGACATTTAATGGGGTGGAGTCCAAAGCCGAAAGCCAAGAAGGAATTCTTGAGACTTCTTTGGTGCAAAATAGTGGTTTATTAAAGCACGTGGACAAGACGGGTGGGCAGAACAAGCTGCTGCACCGGGGTTGTGCAGAGTGGCTGATTATATATTATGGGGTTGTGGGGGTTAAGGAAAAAGGAAGGTTTCAAAAAGACTTTCATATGCTGAAGAGGACCTACAGGATACCAGAGGCCTTGCTCTTAGCACATTAAGGTTGTTTTTCCCCTCTAGCAAGGCATTAACATTAAGATAATTGAGAACTTCCTGGAAGGGCACCACACTTGTCCCACCCTGGAATGGAGGTGGGGGGGGTGTAGGGTGGCAGCTTGTGCTTGTCCTCAGCCATCCTTCTGCTCCTTCAGCATTCCACCCTGAACAGTTTTGGCCCTTAAGTATTTCAAGGTTGAAGGTGGAAGGTCTCATCTTCTGTTAACTTCTTGCTGCTAAATAGGGGCATAGAGACATCCCTGCCGATGGGTCAACATGGGTCAGTTGAGGACTTGATATACAGAGGAGTTACTAAAGGCAGAGGCAGCCGAGTCCAGGGGAGACTGATGAAGTGGGTCTTCCTGAATGGAAAGGACCATCTGTCTGAAGTTACGGGAGTGAAGAGTTCTCGACACCAGGTGGAGACACATGGGGGAGAAAACAGCAGAATGTGGTTAGTTTAACAAAAAGCTCAAGAAAGAGTCCTTTGATGGTTGACAAAAAAATCCTTTTCTAGTTCAGGAATTTAATCATTAAAGGGGAGAGACGGGGACTATTTCCAGGGCCAATTTGAGGGGCACCTGGGTGGCTCAGTCATTAAGCATCTGCTTCGGCTCAGGTCATGATCCCAGGATGGGGATGGAGCCCCACATCTGGCTCCCTGCTTGGCAGGAAGCCTACTTCTCCATCTTCCACTCTCCTCCAGCTTGTGTTCCCTCACTCACTCTGTCTCTGATAAATAATGAATAAAATCTTTTTTTTTTTAAAAGATTGTATTTATTTATTTGACAGACAGAGATCACAGTAGGCAGAGAGGCAGCCAGAGAGAGAGGGAGAAGCAGGCTCCCCGCTGAGCAGAGAGCCCGATGCGGGGCTCGATCCTGAGATAATCCTGAGATCATGACCTGAGTTGAAGGCAGAGGCTTAACCCACTGAGCCACCCAGGCGCCCCATGAATAAAATCTTTTAAAAAAATAAAGTGCCAGGCGCCTGGGTGGCTCAGTGGGTTGAGCCTCTGCCTTCAGCTCAGATCATGATCCCGGACTTCCAGGGTCAAGTCCCGCATTGGGCTCCCAGCTCCTTGGGGAGTCTGCTTCTCCTTCTGACCTTCTCTCTCATGCTCTCTCTCACTCATTCTCTCTCAAATAAATAAATAAAATCTTTAAATAAATAAATAAATAATAAAGTGCCAATTCGAGTAATGTCAGAAGCCCAGAAATATTTTGTGATGATCTGGAACATATACATAGTATTTTGTTTCTGTGATAGCGCAACTTCCACCTTGTGTTATAGGCATTAGATTAAAACATCTAATGCCATTCTATTTCATACAACTGCTTCACACTCTTGTGTTTAATTATTTAATAGAGAAATGCTCTTTCTGGTGTCACTTAGGACATTGACCTAAGTGTACTTAAGAGCTTCCATGGGCCAAACACCCTCCAGTCCCCAAGAGGGAATGAAAATGGATGTTAGTTGCTCATACCAATGAGACATAGAATGTGTTCATCATTTAAATTTGGAAGGGGCTGGGTTGGTAATGGTTTTAATAATGTGTCTGTGCATTCCAGCAGAACCCAGAGTACGGTGGCCTATCCAGCCTTGGGGAAAGCCATGGCCACAAGTTAGTCACTTAGCCACTGGGTCTCAGCCAAGAGCCAGTCATGTGATACTGGGCCTTACAGTGTAGTCAGGATTTCAGGGGCCATTTTGGAGAGCCATTCTTTACATGTGTAATAATTTCAGGCCCATATCTGACTGGGGAGTTACAGCTTGGTAATAATCTCCTTTTCTTTAAATTGCTTCATGGACATGTTAAGACTGGAAAGGCATATTTGGAGTCAGTATAAAGATTAATTTTTAAGGCTTTGGTGAATTGCAAAGCACAAGCACCATAGCATACCAAGCTTTTCTTATTCCTTTTTCCATGAAACTTACAACTAGGCTTGCCAACTGTCATCTGTATTTTCAATAGGGGCATCTTAAATCTGGTCGACTAGCATAAACAAGATCCACAACCTCTGAACAGTTATGCTCTGTGATGGTTAGGTCCAGAGGTAAGGGTAGCTGGGTTTAAAGTCTGACAGGTTTCAAGTATTATTTCAGGTATATCTATAAGGATAACCTGGTATTCCATAAGTTTGCCTCCTGTCATCTACTGGTGGCCTTTGGTCTCTAGGACATTCTGGACCTGATGTGAAGTCATTAGAGTCAGGACTGTCCCATAGTTTTGAGGCTCCTTTTACCAGGAGCACTGTTATATGCTTAGCTAAAGCTTTGTTTGCAATGATACCTCAATAGAGGGGGGGACTTCTAGAATAAATATTACTAAGGGATGAAACCATTAAGAAGCCCTTTTTGAAAAAAAAAAAAAAAAAAAAAGAAGCCCTTTTTGTTTGAGGTCCAGCCTCCAGCCTTAACAAATATCCTAATTACAAAGCATCAATGGCAAGTTGGAAAAAACTCATCAGGAGGTAAGGGGGTTCGCAAGGGTATCATCCAATCCAGTCATGAAGAAAGTAGGGTCTCCACAAGTCCATAGTTAACCCTATAGAGTGGGGTATGCTTCTAGCTTTTAGAGAATGATTTCATTACCCCAGCCATGTAGAACTGGTCAAGGGGATAGCAAGTTATGCAATTGCTGGGCAATCAATCCCATTTTCCAGTTGTTTGGATAATCATGCCTATGGGGGGTCCTGTTATTAGCCCCACAGAGTTAACAAGCAAGATTCTCTACACATGAGCTATTGTGTAGAAATAGAAAAACTTTCTGTAATATTTACCTCAACTTGTCCAGCATAAGCTAACAACTAAGGACAATCAAAACTAGGATTTAACATCTGCAAAGGTAGGTTATTCGAACAATTTTTCTCTAAAATAACCCCTCATTTCCAGAGATAGCCAAATCGGGACCAATTTATTTGAAAAACAAGCCCAGTTTTAATAAACTTGGCCTATTTCCATAAGCTAAGCAAGAATAGTGATAGATCATGTTGATCTTTTAGAATCTGCTTTGCTGAACATCTTATAAGGAATCTCTAGGTTGAACTTTTAGTAGCCTCTCCAAGCCAGAAGCTGAGCCAAGTACTTGCCATGAGACACGCCTGCAGTACCTGTAGATTTGGGTGAATTCGTCTTCCTGAGGTTCCTGCACCAGCCACCAAGTGACATTCTTTACTCACCTGGTGAGGTTGCTGGGAACTATAAGCAAGATATCAAGCCAACAGTTCCAAGTGCCTTTCAGGCTCCAGGTTTCATAAAATCAACCTCAATTCCTTGAAGTTTTTTGGTCATATTGGAGTCTATACATGTCTCTCAAAAATATGATGTTCCAGTCAAAGCCTAGGTAAAATAACCAGTGTTTCCAACGGTTTCTTGTTACAAGAACAGATTCTGATTGAACCTATGCAGCAAATGACTAGAATCATCATGGAAGAAAGAATACTTACTGAGACCTTCTGAATTTGAGGGTTCAGGTAGACAGAAAAGTTAAATGCTTTAATTTGCTTACAAATGATTATTTTATCATGTTTCTGTAAGTCATAGACATCTTGAGTTTTTCTTAATCTGGAAGAGTAAACATTAGTGAACCAGCAATGTTTTTCAAACAAGGATCACAAAACTGTAATTCGTCTTTTTAGTTCATTTAGTCCCATGTTACTAGTTCTTGTTCCATTTGAATGCAGCTTTAGTTAGTTCTGGAAATTCTTACCCATTTCAGTTTTGGGATTTTGAAGACATTGAACACCTGTATTTGTCCTTAGAGTCCTTTTTATGAACTTCTTTGAAGATGAATCTCATTTTCCAAGAATTAGGACAATTATAAATGACTGAAACTCAGAATGGACATGGTTTGAGATCTGATGAGAGTTTATAACAGACAGACAAGGAAAGATTATTTCTGTGACACATAACACTTCAACAGCCAAAATATCCAGTAATGATGACCTTGTATTAACACACTACAACTTTGGGAATTGCATATTATCTTTAGAATAGTTACAGCATTTACCCAAATGTAACCTAAGGGCTTATTTGTTTAACAGTAAGCATACCAAAGAATAAAGCCTGAAGAGTTAAAGAGTGGGTGGCTTAGTGGGTTAAGCCTCTGCCCCTGGCTCAGGTAATGATCTCAGGGTCCTAGGATAGAGCCCCACATCGGGCCCTCTGCTCAGCGGGGAGTCTGCTTTCCCCTCTCTCTCTGCCTGCCTCTCTGCCCACTTGTGATCTCTGTCAAATAAATAAAATCTTTTTAAAAAATTAAAATAAAAAAAATTTTTAAAAAAGAGTTAAAGAGAATTCATTTACAACTTAAATCTTGGGAAGTTTGTCAAAACCTTAGAAAGTTAAAGCGCATGCCTGCATAGTACTGCAGATTACAAAAAATTGTATTTAACCAAGGTGACAATAAGAGATTTGAAAAGCGGATATGTAAAGGTTCTATAGGTGTTAGCAAAACCTATCTCCTTTAATACTGTAAGTTTAAACCAAGTAATGGAAGACAGAATAAAAGGCAAAACATAGAAACTGGTTTTCTGGGCAGACAAAAAGAGGGAAAAAAACCTTTGTTTACCATTTTCTTATCCAGAGCATATCAACAATTCAAGAAAACTTGTCTGTAGAACAGAGAATTTCAATCTTATACCAGTGAATCTTTAAAATCCATTCATTGCAATCTTAGCCAGTCCCGACCACACCTAAAAATTCCTTTCCAAAGATGTCCCTTCACAAACCCTCCACTACAACTTTCCTTTGCATTCAGTTTGTCCCATGCCATCTTTCCAAACAACTGTCTTACCTTAGGACAAAATTACGTTTTACCTTCAAAAATGCATTCCCATTCCTTGTATCTTTCTTACATTATCTCCTACTCTTCTGCATACGGACTTGCATCCCTTATATCTATCAGTCTTAATTACATTTAGAATTTTGCACTTTTTTTTTTTTTTTTTGGAAACCTTAGTCTCCAGTGAAGACTTCGTAACTAGTTGTGATCTGTTAGACCAGAATTCTTTGGACGGCAAATTTGGGCAGTTAAGCACAAAGCATGTTTGCCAACAGATTTAAACATCCTTAGTTCTTTGCAATACGAAGTCAAAAAAGCACAAACCTACGTTCAGTAATCAATGATTTAGCACTGTATCCTATTTGGAAAAGGCCTAGATGTCCAACGAATTTATTTATTTTTTTTAAAAGATCGTACTTATTTATTTGACAGACAGAGATCATAAGTAGGCAGAGAGATAGGCAGATAGAGAAGGGGAAGCAGGCTCCCTGCTGAGCAGAGAGCCCAATGGAGGGCTCGATCCCGGGACCCCGGGATCATGACTGAGCAGAAGGCAGAGGCTTTACCCCACTGAGCCACCCAGGTACCCCTGTCCAATGGATTTAATTCAACTTATCATCCAGGGAAAACTTTCAAGTTTCAGATTACTAAAGACTTTGAAAGCTTTTTTAACAATTATCCATGAAAACTTTGAGACAATAGAACATTTCAGTCAGTCATGCTAACAAATTACAGCAGAGATAACACGAGTTTGACCTTCAGTATACCTCGACAGAATAAGAAGTTTCACGTTTAGTGGAGTTAACTTTAAAGACACGTCTATCTTAATTAAATCAACACACAACTTGGTTTGAATACTGAATTATGTTCCACCAGGATCCTCCCCCTCCCCATTGTCAATTTTTACCCTGAGACCATGGTGGGGAGATCTGGAGTGGGCCATGTTAGGTCCAGAGGTTGTGCTTCTTGCTCCTTGACAGTGAAAGGAGGAGGAGGCAGGGTGCCTGAGACAGCGAGGATGGTACAGAAGCCAGTAACAGAGGCCACACCCAAGATGGTACAGAAATGAGAGAAGGGGATGGGGAGACAGAAGAGAAAAAGCACTGCCAAAGGGCCGAAAAGAGTTCCTGGTTCAGTTTCTCATCAGCTCCAACAGAGAAGCAGATGCCATGTTTTCCCACCAACAAGGCAGAGAAGATAGGCAGTCCACATCGGGGGGAGAGAAGACGGAATTTCCCCCAAAACAAAGGGAGTTTCAGCAGCTGTTTGGGAATATTCCTTAGGGTCACATCCCAAGGCATAGGAACCACAGTTGGCTCTAATTACAGCCATTAACCCGGGAAATGAGTGAGGGAGAAGCCCCGCATCTATTCAGAGGAACAATGAGATGTCAGAGTCCCCTCTGCTAGGAATGGCCTTCCTCCAGCAACCTGGGTTTGGTCAGAGGCCTATTTAGAGAATTATCATCTCATGTCACTAGAGTTTACTAACGAATCAGCACTTTCCTAAATTTTGCAATCCGAATTGTTTCCAATGGGTTAAAAGGCATCCCAAGGATGAGAATCCCTGGGGACTGAAAGAGCCCCCATCCCATGCTGGAAAGGGTCCATTACTGAAGAAAATCCTCTGACTCTTGAGTGGTGTCCCATGCGCAGGGGAAGTCAGAGCTTCCAGATATCAAAGCAATCCAAGGCATCCCTTAAATTGTGATGATCGATGCCGCTGTTAAAGTACCCTGTAGGAGCGACGCCTGCCCTCCCCTGGCTTCCCCACTGCACTCTAGACTACGATGGGTTCCCGCGAATGGACCAAAATACTTTGCGTTGAAGAACCCACCATTTTAAGCCATGGAAAACACTAGAAAAGTTTTACAAGGGGAAATTACCCTATTTTGTAACTCAAGTTGTTAGTAGAAGTCATTGACAGGAAACAGTAAAGATGGAAATCCATCATGGGCTAAGCAACATTCCAACACACATGGTCCTTAACAGCCAACTTCCCTAGGAAAAGGTTCCCAGTTGGGTTTTAATTCCATCAGGTACTGGTTTCCACAGGCTCCCAGTGGAGGTCCCCAGGCTGGAAGTGGCTAGACCAGGATGTGAAGGGGATCCCATTAGATCAATCAAGAGGAAACCTCACCTGGGAGTCTTAAGATAGGCAGCAATGGCAGCCACTTAGATGGCTGTCCCGAGCCCAAGACAGACGACTTTGGGTAAGGACAGAAGTAAAGAGAGGGCATCAAGTTTCTGGGTCTGATTACCATTCTGATCAGGGTACTAACTTCTAGCCAAAAGGCAGACTTTCTCCTCCACCATCGAGTAAACACGGGCTAGACAGAAGTACTCACCCATTTGGCACCGAAGCTCAAGAGTCCCGATGTAAAGACTCAAAGCCCCATGATCGGGCACCACATGATGGGGTTTGCTATATAGGTGAGGTTCAGTGGTGTGAGGTCTGGAGCCTGTCAAAGGATTCTTAAGACATCATTGGTACAAAATGGTAGTTTAATGAAGCACGACGTATAAAAGACAGGTCAGGATCCACGGGCCACTACGGGGTTGGGGGAGGCAGGGAAAAAAGGAGGTTTTGAAAGAACTTTCATATGCTAAAGAGGACCTACAGGATACTGGAGGCCTTGGCATTGGCAAGTAAAGGTTGTTTTTCCCCTCTAGCAAGGCGTTACCATTAAGAAGGTTGGGAGATTCCTGGAAGACTGGCACACCTGGTGGTGGGGAGAGTGCTTTGTCCTCAGCGTGCCTTCTGTTCCCTCAACACTAGGGCTCCGAATTCCTAAAGATAGCAAACAACTTGGTTGGGAGATCGCCTCTCACCTGCAAGCCAACCACTCCCTTTACCTATCCCTCACACACCAAGCCTGTATTTCCCCCGCCCTAAGTCACCCGAGGGCCAGGTACCAGGCAGCCAGAGACGAACACCCTTAGAGCCCAAAGCCCACCATGTATTGTTCAAAGGAGGCAGTCCTAAGCTCTCTTCTCTGCCCTCCCCTACCTTCCCACTGGAAACTCTAATAAAGTCCCTGGGATATAGGAAAGAACATTAGGGTTTGAAGCTGATGGCCAAGAAAAGAATTCTTGAGATGTGTTTGGTGCAAAGAGGTGGTTTTATTAAAGCATGGGGACGGGACCCTTGGGCAGAAAAATGTACTGGGGTCATGAGGAGCGGCCCATTCATACTTCCAAGTTGGGAAGAGGTTAGGGATAGTGTAAGTCTCTAAGGAATTTTGGAAGCAAGTTTTCCAGGACCTTGAGGGGGCTAGCTGTTGTTGGGAAAAGGTCATTTATTACCAACTAATGAAACCTGAGTCGTGAGTCCCTTCAGAGGTATATCGGGGGGCCAGATGTTTGGGGGGTGATTGCCAACACGTATCTTAGAGGGTTTAGAGATAAAGGAAATTTCTAAAGGAATTTTTATATGTTAAAGTAGACTTATAGGATGAAGGGTGTGGGGGTGGTCAGGCCAGGATTGTCTTTTGCCCTTAGCAAAAAGTGCCAACAAACAGGCAGTTGAGTCCCTAGAGGAATGTCACTCTGCCTGTTTCAAGGACTTGTCAATGGGCTGTAGGTAGTAAGAAAATGTGATAATTCTGTCTTCTGCCTTTACTTCCCACATCACCTTGCCTAAACTTTCCCCTCGCTCCTTCTTCCACCTCCTAAGAAAGCCTGATGCTTCCACTGTGGCCCTGCATGGTGGAGAGGACCCCCTTCTCTAAGGAAATGTAGTAAAAATCTTTTTTCAATGGCATTGGCCCCTCCTCACTCACTCACCTCCTTAAGTTCAAATCCCACCAATAGGAACCAGACACCCACCTAGGAAAAACTGTAAAAACTGGAACAAAACAATCTCTGCTCACATCTCTGTAATTCCAAACTATGTATGCACACATTTAGAGCATTTATCAAGTTGGATTCAGGTCAGATGATCCCTATTTGTCTCTCTCACCAGACTGTTATGCCGTCTTTTTTATCCTTCTAACTCCAGGGCCCAGCGCGGCATTCAGCAAGTAGAGAGTTTAAATGCCAGTTGAGTGTATGAAGACAGAACAATTATTTCAGTTTGCCAGGGAACCATACCGGTTGTCTACAAGTAAACGCTTATAAAGGGGCTTGAGGCTAATTCATGTTTGTCTTTATTTCTCCTTCAGATAAGCTATTGAACTTCTTTCAAGTTCAAAAACTGGGGGGAGTTTTAAGTACACTGCATTCCCTTCTGCTGTTCTATTGTATTTTTCTTTTTTTCTTTTGGCCTTGCTCCAGTTATGACCTAGTGAGAAGACCACAAGTTCGTTACCCTACTGCTGCGGCTGAGATAAAGGGAGACGAGAGAGGTACTCACCTGGGGCACATTTACAGGGGTACCCAAAAAACCCTCAATCATCAAGGTAAGTAATATTTGAATGCAGTATTTTTTTAAACCAAAATTAATGCCCAAATCCATGATGAACCAAACACCAAAATGCTAAATAAAAACAAGATTCCACAGAGCTATTTAAGCTATACTGGAACCTAATGCTGTGGGAGAGCTAGATTCTTATCTCACCGAATCAAAGAAGGAAATCTCTGGGACCAATGAGAGTGAGTCAAGCGATAGAAGTCACAGCATAAACTCTCAAGATTAAGAGAGGTCTAGACAAGGTTGCCACCAGTGGGTTTTAGGGTTGGTCTTTTATAGGAAACAAACCAGGGCACTTCAATCCTTTTAACATCTCTATTGATATCACCACTGAGCAAGGACTAGTGGTAACACCTTCAATGGCTTACTTTCTTTTTAGGGTCTGGTCATTCTTTGTTGGTCGCAGGGGATTATCACAAAAAAGACACCACCCCACCCACCCAGGGTAGGGTAGTCCGGTTTGTTTCCTTATCTCTGGTTTCCCACAGCTCTGCATCTTTGGGATTTCTGGAAACCTGATCACAAAGCCCCCACCTATCTTTCCCTACCTAGCCCCTACTGCCCCTTACTCACTAAGGCTAAAGGAAAGAATGTATGCTGAAATGCATGTTTTTATGTCTTTTTAAAGATTTTTTTTTTCCCCACTGAAGGCAGAAGGGGTGTTCAGGTGGAGGACATGCTTCTCCAAGGTAGTGAGGTCCAGAACTCCTGCTATCCTCTCTAGCCCCTCTTTCCCAGGCTGCTGTTTTGGATGCTACTCTTTACATGGAACAGAAGGATCTCACTAAAATAGTATTCGCTTGCTATTAATATGCCGGTGGTAGATCAGAAAGCACAAGGGGGGGCACCTGGGTGGCTCAGTCAGTCGAGGGTCTGTCTGACTCTTGGTTTCAGCTCAGGCAGATCTTGGGGTCCTGGTGTGAGCCCGGCATCCAGCTCAGAACTCAGTGAGAGTCTGCTTGTCCCTCTCCATCCCCCTCTGCCCCTCCACCCTCCATTAAAATAAATAAATAAATAAATAAATATCTTACTTTTTTTTTTTAAATAAAATCTTACTTTTAAAAAAAAAGAAAGCACAAGGTTCTGAAAGAAGAGTTCATCCATGGCATTTTTTTTAAGAAAAGCTTTCTCAAAAAAAAAAAAAAAAAAAAAAAAGAAAAGAAAAGAAAGAAAGAAAGAAAAGAAAAAAGAAAGAAGAGCTTTCTCTACTCTCAGGACTAGATAATGCTTGAGAAATAAATACACTTACATGTTTTCTTTAGGACCCCAGTGTCACTTGGGTCTATGGTATAGTTTTTAGCACACAATGCCCGACTTACAGACAATCCCACTGTGGTTTCATGGGCTTCTAGGTTCCCATCCACTATTTTGGTAAATCCCTCAGACACTCGTTCACATCTTATCCCGGTCGAAGGTCGGGCTGAGGCCTATAAAGGATCAAGCACAGAGTGCCTGCTGCTCCAACTTTGATGCCCTTACTCTTTCGAAGGTGAGAGAGATGCAGCCCCTTACTGAGACCGCAGGGCTCTGGAGGCTCATTTTCTCGCTCATGGTCAGGGTTTAGCGGCTAGCTGTGTCAGCAGATGTGAGTGCGCTGAGAGGCAGGACTAGGGCACCAGATATTGAGTTCTAGAGGCTTCGGCTGAATGGTGGCCTAGCTGTGCCCCGCCCCCCATATGTAAAACACCATAGTTTAGGGGCCCTTTCTATTGAGCACTTTCTGGGACCTGTCCAGTCTTCTGCCCAGCCTAGCGCACAGCTCAGCGGGGATTATGAGAGCCTTGAGCTGGCAGCCGGGATGGGGAGTGAGATGGGCTCTCCCCTTCCCCTTCCCTCTCCCCCTCCCCCTGCAGCCCCTCCCCCCAACCTTTTGTATTTATACTTCATGGTATTGGTGGTGTGTGTCCTGGGCCCCTGAAAGATAACCAGGTGAGTGTCACACTCCACTTTGTCTTGCTAAGTGTTTTTGGAAATGGTCTAGTCCAACTGGGCCACCCAGGGGCAGGAAACCTTAGGTGATTGGGGGTGGGGGGTGCTGTCCAGCCGCAGGGCGGGCCTGGGAGAGGACAGCACGAACTCTGGCGTCAACACTGCCAGCTGTGGTGAGGCAGCCTGGTCTTCTGGTAGCCCAGGAGATGAAGAGGCAGGAGGACCTGGTTGGAGCCCGCCAGACCCCGACTGACCCAAACAAGTGTGCCCCCAAAAGAAAAACCTCGGGCCCAAAGGCTGCTGCCGATTGCTCAAAAGGAGGCCTGGCCTCTGCAGGGCCCAGAAGAATTCAGGAGTATATGCTTACGCTTTCCGGCTGAAAGCAGGGAGAAGGATAAAATTACAGGGATATGTGGAAATTAGGGGTTGCCACTGCAGCTCAGAAAGGCAACCCAGCCTGATGGCTTAATGCAAAATCCGGAATGGATTCGCGGCTCCAGTGCAGCAAAAACACCGACAGACCCCCCCCCCCCCCCCCCCCCCCCGCTAATGAGAAGTCTGGAATGGATGTAAGAGATTGATAGATTGATTTTTAAAGATTTTATTTATTTATTTGACACAGAGAGAGATCACAAGTAGGCAGAGAGGCAGGGAGGAGCAAGCAGAGAGCCCGATGTGGGGCTTGATCCCAGGACCCTGAGACCATGACCTGAGCCAAAGACAGAGGCTTAACCCACTGAGGCACCCTGGCGCCCCCAAAGAGTGCAACCTTTCAATTACAAAATGAATGTGTCTGAGAATCTAACGTATAACATGATAACTAGGGGCACCTGGGTGGCTCAGTCCGTTAAGGGCCTGATTCTTGATTTCCGCTCAGGTCGTGGTCTTAGGGTAGAAAGATCGAACCCTGAGAGCGATGTTGGGCTCTGCACTGGGTGTGGAGGCTGCTTAAGATTCCCTCTCCCTCTCCCTCAGCCCCTCTCCCCCTTGTGTGTGCACAGTACACACTCTCTCTCTCTCAAAAAAAAAAAAAAAAAAGAAAGAAAGAAAAAAGAAAAGAAAAGAAAAGGGGGAAAAAAACCTCATGATAACCGTAGTTGGTAATATTGTGCTGTATACTTAGAATTTATTTAGAGAGCCGAACTTAAGTGTTCTCAGCACCCCCCAAAAGATAAATATGTGAGAGGACAGATATGTTCATGAACTGGATTATGAGAATCCTTTTACAATGTATATGTATATCAAATCATCATGTTGTACACTTTAAATATATTACAATTTTATTTGTCAGTTGTACCTCAATGAAGTGAAAAAATAAAAAGCTAAAATGAGATAATAAAAATAAAATACTAATGCAATTTAAAAAGATTATACTTATACTGTTGTATAACTTGTGCTTTTTTTTATCAAATTGTAAACTCTTTTCCTTCTTAGCAAGTATTCATCTACATTATCATTATTAATGATTGCATTTATGTTCCTTAATAGAAATACATCATATTTTAGGTAATCAGGCTCCTATTGGGAAATATTTAGAAAATTTCCAATTTTTTATCCTAATAAACAGCATTGTGACAAATACCCACATACATTCATTTTTGTGAATTATTTCATTTACATTCATAGCATAAATTTTAGGTATGGGACTGCTGGGTCAAATTTGCAAACTTTTTTTAGTTTGTCCCCTATTTCTAAATGGCTCTGGAAATAGGCTACAGACAAAACATTGAGTTCTAGGTATAGAAGTAGTACAGACCACATTCTCTGACCCAAATACAGTAAAATCACAAGTGAATAATAATCTCAAAAGCCCCACCATTTTGACCTCAAAAAGCAAATAAATAAAAATATCCTCTAAAAACCTCTTCAGTCAAAGAAGAAATTAAAACTGGTATTACGGAATGATCTGACAGTAATCCCAACCATAATGGCTTACAATAAAATGTTTTATTTTTTTTTTTTTTACCAAAACTTTACCTAGAAGCAAATGTACAACCTTAAGTATTTTCTCTATTAAACCAGGAATACAAACAGACATACACGACATTCTGCTCAAGTTATAAAAGAACAGATACACTTCCCTAAGTGTAAGCCAGATATAGATAAATTAAGGGAAAGACATAATGGAAAGAATGAGGGATAGAAATAATGGAATTGACCGATAAGTTCCCTATCTTGCTCTATGTGTGTGTAAGTGTTTGTGCATTTGTGTATGTGTGCGTGTGTATTCATGTGTGTTCAAAGGAGCAGGGGCCACATGGAAACGTCCCACATTTTGCTGACAGGTTTAGGAGGCAAGGCAAATTCAACCCAACTGACACTCACAGTGGGATTAACTGGGATAATGTCAGTGTCAGCAGAGAGCCATGAAAGCACAAACGTGGACGTGACTAATGGTGGGCAGGTCAATGAAGGAAAGCATCTTATAGAATGAGACAGCTGAATTGACAATCGTGGGCTGGGTAGGATTTTGCCAAGTAAAATGCCTATAGAGAGAAAGTGAGGACTAGGTGTCGGGGTTTTCAAGGCACTAGAATTTTTTCCATACCTCGTCAGTTCCTGACATCTATGGGACGATTAACTATGCAGCCTTATCATTTTTAATTGTGTGCTTTCTTTTAGAGCTGGTATTCTTTTGATTCAGGTAGCCTATTTTTAGATCCTGCTTTATATTATTAATAATTGCAGCAGAAAATGAACTTCATAGAAATTAAATGTCTTTTTATTTCTTATCTGGAATTAGCTATGATGTGAGCATGCAAGATACATTCAAAATCTACTCTTTTGAGGGGCGCCTGGGTGGCTCAGTGGGTTAAGCCTCTGCCTTAGGCTCAGGTCATGATCCCAGGGTCCTGGGACCGAGCCCCTCATTGGGCTCTCTGCTCAGCAGGGAGCCTGCTTCCCTTCCTCTCTCTCTGCCTGCCTCTCTGCCTACTTGTGATCTCTGTGAAATAAATAAATAAAATCTTAAAAAAAAAAATCTACTCTATTGAAAGGATATGTTGCATGGATCTAAGTGTATTCAAGGAAAGGAGAGTCTGTAAGACCGTATGGAAATGTTTTCATTAATTTTCAATTTTCAGGGATGCCTGAGTGGCTCAGTCAGTAAGTGTCTGCCTTTGGCTCAGGTCATGATCCCAGGGTCCTGGAATCAGGTTCTGCATCAAGTCCCACTTTGGGAAATATTGCTGGATAGTCACATGCAAAAAAAAAGGTGGATCCTTACTTCACACCACATACAAGAATTAACTTAAAAAAATTAATTCAAAATGGGTCAATGACTTAAATATTAGAGTTAAAACCATAAACCTTTCAAAAGAAAGTATACAGGTAAATCTTCATGACCTTGGCAACGGATTCTCAGATATGACACTAAACCTATGAGCAACAAAAGAAAATATACAGGGGTGCCTGGGTGGCTCAGTTGTTAAGTGTCTGCTTAAGGTTCAGGTCATGATCCCAGTGCCCTGGGATGGAGCCTGTTCTCCCTTGCCCACTCCCCCTATTTGTGTTTCCTCTCTCACTGTGTCTCTCTCTTTCAAAAAAATAAATAAAATCTTAAAAAAAGAAAATATAGATAAATTGGACTTCATCAAAACTAAAAACTTTTGTGTTTTAATGGATTCTATACAGAAAGTGAAGAGACAACCCATACAATGGGAGAAAATATTTGCAAAATATATTATGTATGTATGTTTGAATGTATCTATCTACATCTCAATTACTCAATAATAAAAAGACAATCCGGGGCTCCTGGGTGGCTCAGTGGGTTAAAGCCTCTGCCTTCGGCTCAGGTCATGATCTCAGGGTCCTGGGATCGAGCCCTGCATCAGGCTCTCTGCTCCGCAGGGAGCCTGCTTCCTCCTCTCTCTCTGCCTGCCTCTCTGACTAGTTGTGATTTCTCTCTGTCAAATAAATAAAATATTTAAAAAAAAAAAAGGCAACCCAACTAAAAACTGAGTAAAATATGTAAATAGACATTTCTCCAAAGGATATACATAAGTGGCCAATAAGCCCATGAAAAGGTGTTTAACGTCATTAGACATTAGGAAAATGCAAATCAAAAGCAATATCATGGGGCACCTGCCTGGCCCAGTGGGTGGAGTGTGGGACTTTTGATCTTGGGGTTGTGAGTTCAAGCCCCACGTTGAGTGTAGAGATTTCTTAAATAGAAAAAAAACCCTATAATATCACTTTCTACCCACAAGGATGGTTATAATAAAAAATATAATTATAAGTGTTGATGAAGCTGTGAAGAAATTGGAACCCCCCAAAACTGTTGGTGGGAATGTAAAATTGTTCAGTTTTTTTTTTTTTGATAAAATACATTCTTTAGTTAAAAGGAGTTTACATGTTGACACTTAAGGCTAAACTAGAATAAATCTGTGCAAATTAGAACTGTATTAAGGACCAAGCAGATAATTACTGGTTCATATAATGTAATAGCAAGAGATCCTGCAAAATAGGGGATCCAACTCCCATGGTAAGATCTCTTAAACAGTTTGGCAGTTCCTCAAGAAGTTAAATACAGAGTTATCATCTTGGTATGAGCTAGTGATCCCACACCTAAGTATATACCCAAGAAAGCTGAAAATTAATGTCCACATGAAACTTACACATGAAGGCTCATAGCAGCATTATTCATGATAGCCAAAAGATAGAAACGACCCAAATTTCTGTCAATAAATAAATGGATAAATAAGATATGGTATGTCCATACAATGGAATATTACTTGGAGAGAAAAAGCCAACGAAAGAAAGAAAATAAAATGAAGGACTGTTCTATGAGGTGGATGAACCTTGAAAAACAGTATGTTAAGTGAAAGATGCCACATCCTGGGGTGTCCAATACAGGCAAATCCACAGAAAGCGGATTCGTGGTGGCCCCAGCGGGAGTGGAGACTGATTGCTAACTGGTACCCGGTTTCTTTGGGGGTGATGAAAGTGTTTTGGATTTAGGTTATAATTGCATAATCCTGTAACCAAACTAAAAACCGAGCCGTGCACTTTAAAAACAAAGTGATCATTTTCTTGTGCAATTTTCTCAGCAAGCAGTTGGAGATTGTTGGAGAAGTTAACACGCAGCACTCATTATAATGAAAACTGCCTACCTCTGTGTCATTCATTACATGCTATCTTCATCTCTTTCACAGCTCACAGTGATGGTTCAGCGGCTCTCCTTAACAGGGCCTACTGTCGTACCTAAGTACCTGCGCTGGGTACCGTCATGGCCCCGTCAGGCTAAGACCACCGGGGACAAATGAGTAGTTGGACAAAGTCAGGGTTATTGGTCCATTATAATGAGAAAAACCACACAGTAAAGTTATTCCAGAGCCTCTCCAAATGGAAAAGTAGCGTTATTGTGGAATTTGGGGGAAGAATGGAAATCTGGGTGAAATTCAAGTGAAACAGTA
The DNA here is from genome assembly GCF_963455335.1 of Martes martes. Taxonomy (NCBI): domain Eukaryota; kingdom Metazoa; phylum Chordata; class Mammalia; order Carnivora; family Mustelidae; genus Martes; species Martes martes. The sequence goes on along the minus strand of NC_137898.1, from coordinate 29,992,767 downwards.
TTTCAGGCGCTTAAGGCAACACAGGGTGAGTGTCAACGTGTCATTATCAGGTCTGGACCGTGAAATGGACACGGGATCCTATTTCCTTGGAAACCACTAAGTTAAGATAAGTGTAGACACATGTGTCCAGACACCTTTATTGGAACTTCTGCACCTGGGTTGTACCCCAAGTTTGTTTCTCTGTGTCAGACCATCTTAGTTCCTCCAGGCAAGACTGGGATATTTTACTCTTACTGGAATAATTTCAAATAGCAGCATTACTGGGAGTCTGATTTTAGAGGAGAAGTGTTCTCTGGGAGCAAGAACGCAGTAGTCACTCTAGGAAGGGGGCCCAGTGGTGCTTTGCAGGCGGCAGTGTGTCCTTGGGAGAAATCATGCTTACTGTGAACTTTGGGCTGTCTCTCTCTGTGTCTGTTTTCCCAGCCTGGTGAATGGCATGGCTGGTTTTTTCCTTCCTTATTATTGAGGGGGTGTTAAGGATTGATGCAAGGTTGTTTGTGCTCCTAGACCTCTGGAGGCAAGAAAGGCAACACTTTAAGGAGGGACCAATGTAGGTTTCCCTGGAGGTTCGGTCCCTCTGCCTTTTAGGGGTTTTCAAGGCCCTGGTTCAGCAGGTCTGAGTTAGCTTTGCTGAAGGACAGGCTGGACCTCAGAGCTGCCTCCTTTCTAACAAGGCCATGCAGGGAACTCTGCTGTTACTGGACTCCAGAATGTTCCTTAGGGAGATACACATCACCACCAAGCTCCCACTGCAGTGACCAGGCCAGTAAGTCCTGTGCTTGGTCAGGAGCTGAGGGGGGTGGCGGGAGGAGGTCCTGCCTCTGTTCCTAGGGTCCTGGGAACCGTATTCATACTTGTGAGTGGTCCCAGTGAGCTGGGTACCCTTGTCCTCTTGTGTGACCTTCCTGACTACAAAGGCACACACCCGTTTTGTCTCTAATTGTTAGAAGTGGTCATTGCAAGCTGGGCCACCTTAGGGGTGGGAGACATTTCTCCTTAGGAGGTGAGGTAGGTCTCAGGGAGGGCTGAAGACTAGGTACCAGCACCTCAGGTATCTGCAAACCCAGTGGTGGGTGAAGTGGCCTCATTGTGCAGGAATCCAGCTGCTTGGGTCTGCTCTGAGGTTTGGGAGGGGAGTGCAGGAACTCCATCAGGCCCTGAAGCCCAAAAGCAAGGGTGCCATTTGGAAAAAGAGTAAATTGACTACAGAAGGGAAAACCCAGTAGCGAGGCTGCTTGTTGCTGGGGATAGCATTCCCTCTAAAAATATATTTGGTGAAACAAGAAATTGTTGATAGACTCCAGAAATTGCCAATTTTCAAGTTACATCTAAGGTGAACCCTGCTTTCCACAGGTTTTAAGAAATACTGTTCACCCATTTCTGCACCTTTCTTTTCTTTTCTCCCAAGGGAGAGAAGATCATGACCCTCTATCTTTCCCTGATGTGTGAACTGTCTACAACTCGGACAATCACAGTAATGGTGATGACGGAGAACACAAAACGAAGGCACTCATGTGCCCATAGACTTCCTAGCTAATTGTAGGCCAATACTCAGTAAATAGTCATTAAATCTTCACCTGTGGCAAGTCATTTCACAAGTATTTACTGAGTGCTAGTGAATAACGTGATTTTGTGAGATGCCTGATGAAGCTGTAAGGGGACATCATCCCCGCCCTTAATGTGTTTTTGTTTTCTGTCTTGTTGCTGTTCTTGCGCCATAAGGAGAGGCATCACGCTTCACCTGCGGGAGGGGGGTGGGTAGTAGACAGCCCCAGTGCTCGAGTCCCAGTCAGAAGCCCCAGACACTAATTTTTGCTTTGTTAGGAACACGATGTTCCTATGATCTCGGATGAGTCACTTGAATGTCTTAGTATCATCTGAACAAATAAGATGATCAAACTCGATTTTCATACCTTATTTATTTTTAAAGCTTTTGTTTATTATTTGACAGAGAGAGAGAAAGAGAGAGCGTGAGCGAGCCCACGCACAGGCAAAGGGAGGGGCAGGCAGGGGGAGAGGGAGAAGCCGGCTTCCAGCTGAGCAGAGAGCCCACAGTCCTCGTGCAGGGCCCATCCCAGGACCCTGGGATCATGACCTGAGCAGAAGGCAGACACTCATCCGACTGAGCCACTCAGGCCCCCCTAGATTTTCATACGTTCAAGAGCTCTGCCAACTGCAGAGTGTGGTTTGGGCTGAGACGCAGTGAAATTGACTGGGTATGCAAGGGTGGCCTTCCTGTTCTACCTAAGGTCTATATTCCAGGATTGGTCTACGAAGTCTTCTCCACCTTCTTTAAAGGTGGTCAAATCTTCAGAAACCTAGCTTTTGAAACCTAAGCTCATCTGAATCTGTTTTTTGTTATTGTTGTTCATTTTAAAGATTTTATTTTCTTAAGTAATCTCTACACCCAACATGGGGCTCGAAACTACGACCCTGAGATCAAGAGTCACACGCTGTACCGACGGGGTCAGCCAGGCACCCCTAGGAATGTTAATTGTAAGAAAGCTGAGTCATTTATTGCTTTTTCTAGGACAGGAAACCATCAACACCAGCCAGAAAAAAATTGCCATGGTTTCTTGCTGAGGAAGGCATCAGACCTTCAAAAGTAGCTGATTCCGGTCAGCCGCTGTCATCACACAAGAAGCTCTTGCGAGCTGACCTGCCATGTAAGAAGTGAGTAATGCCTCGTCTTCCCTCCCCGCCACCTGTCGACCATGTCAGGGCTCACCCATCCTCATCCTCTACCCGGTTTCCCACAGCTTCATGTAATGCGTTAGCCAGACAGATCAAGGTTGAAAGGTATTTTTTTTTTTTTGCCGTGACTGTTAAATTTTAATTGAAAGTTAATTGATTTTTCTAGGAATGAGCCTCTCAACGTGGCCACAGCTCAGTGATACTGACCCACCCACTGTCTCTTTGCTGAACTGAGGTAAACACAAAGTAGATAAAGCAAACTGAAAATCATCAGTGGAATAAAGCCAATGCAAATTTGCAAACAGAATGCATTTGCGAGTCATAAGAACTTGGAAAATTATTGCTAAGCCTTCTTAGCCTTTTTAAATTATGTAAGGTTGAATTTCTCGAAGAGATGTGGGAGAAAGGCTTTCCAGACCCAATCAGGGTGTCGCCGCTGTGATTCAGAGGATCCAGGAACTCTGAGCAGCTTGGTAACCCCACAGCCGAGAAGAGCAGTCCTCAAACTTTTATGTGTGTGTACTGCTAGGGTAGCTTGTTGAAACACATATTCTGATTCTTTGGTCTGGGGTGAAAATTGACATTCTGCATTTCTAACAAGCTGTCAGGGGATGACAACGTGGCTGGTCTTGGGACCATATTTTGAGTAGCATGGTTCTGATAGACTTACCCCACATGGGGAAGGCAAAGGAGCACAAACTTTACCTGTGCGTCTGACCAGGAATGTCTATGGCCAGGCATAGGATTTTATGAAGCTAAGTGCTGCCTTTGACCTCTACTGTGTGTACACCACAATTCAAGTGGTGGGGTAAATGCATGTATTTTTTCTTAAAAACAAAGCTGAAAAGCCATGGGCACATGGGCAGCAAGAAGGATGTTAGACTCGAGTGTTTCTAGAAAAAAGGTGGAGATCAATTATATGGCAAGGCATTAATTTTGTTGCTATGTCTAATGGATGGACAATGTTATTAATTTAGCCTAAGGCATCAATGATTTCTTTTTATTTATTTTATTAAAAGATTTTATTTATTTATTTGACAGAGTGAAGTCTCAAGTAGGCAGAGAGGCAGGCAGAGAGAGAGGGAGAAGCAGGCTCCCCGCCGAGCAGAGAGCCTGATGTGGGGCTCAATCCTAGGACCCTGAGATCATGACCCGAGCTAAAGGCAGAGGCTTAACCCACTGAGTCACCCAGGCGCCACAATTTCCTTTTAGTATAAATGAAACATAGCTGTGCTGACCACATTGAAATGAATTTCTTCAGCTTGATTTAATGATAGGAAAACTGGGGATGATAATGAGAAAAGACAGTGCTTCTTTTCAGGATGGGGTCATTCATTCATTCAACAATGACAATGTATTGAGACCCTTGTGAGGGGCCAGGTGCTGTGCAGGGCCAGCTGTGCTGGGAGCTCAGTCCCTCCATGAAAGTCTGACATTCATTGGGAGCATATTGACCCCAAACAGCTCATATTAAAATGAATTAAAACTGTGATCCTGGAAGGAGAAATTAAGCATGCTCTGGGAACACTGAAACTGGGGCACATGACTTAATGGGTCTGTGAAAGAAGGCTTCCCTAAGAAGGTTATGTTTGAGTTGAGAGTTGAAGGTTTGTTTGGAATGATCTAGGTACAGGTGTTGGTGTTGGAAGGCACCAGAGGAGGGAAGGAGGTTGGCCCATGTGTGAGATTATCCATGTGTCAATACAGGGTCTTCCCACATCTGGGGCTTGATGCAGGGAAGCATGGTGTAATTACTGCAGATGTGAAGACCCCCAGGACTTTCATATATATGCCTGGCCTGGGGTGGCCTCAGGTGGAACTCCTTGAACCTTTCTCCTTCTCAATCCCCCTTACACCCAGCCTGCGGACTCCGAGGGACATGGTTCACATTTAATGCAGATATGACTGTCTCCAGAACCAGTCTTTGGGGGCGCTTTGTCGTAGGGAAAAGTGGGGAGGGAAATCTCTGTGAGTCTGTGTATCCTTGGGTCATGGAGAAGCTAGGTCTTCTGCTCCTCTTTCCTCTTCTCTTCTTAATGACATTTTTCCTGCCCCAGGTTCAAAGACATAGATGCTGTGGAAATCTGCCTGTAGTGATATATCTGGCCACCAGGAGGCAGCATGAGACCATAGCTTTTCCGGAAGATTAAGCAAGTTCCAATCAGCAAGGATCTCGGGTTTCCAATAAAGTCTGCACATTAGAATCATCTGACGAACTTTCATAAAATCCCAGGGGCCTGGGCTCCATCTCAAGCCAGTTGCATCTTATATCCCTGGGAAAGGGGGCACAGACTTTCAGTTTCTCCAGTGATTCTGATCTGCAAAGAGGGTTGACAACCACTCATGGAGAACACCGAATCCTGAAAACTGTGAAGGCTTTTAGGAATCACCTCGTCTACCCTGATTGCCCCATTCCACAGCTGCAGGAACTGAGGCCAGAAACAATAGGCTTAGGAATCACTGGAAAACAGAACCCAGGATCCTGACATTCAGGCAGTTCTGATTTCTCTCAGGGCTGTGTGGTCCCCTGTTCAAGGAGCTCCTGTTGATGGAAACCTTCAGAATCCATCTATAGAAACCAACAGGACAGCAACCCCAACTCTCTGTGGGCTGAGGTTCAAGGCCTATGTGCTCTTGGATACCAGGGGAGTGAGGGCAGCTACAGTCCAAGAGGGCTTCCTGGAGATGAGGCAGGAGTAGAGGATTGGCTGGGTTTTAATGACCCATGGATGGTAGGGGCCCAGGACAAATGAGGGCCACTGCTGGGGTCTCTGAGCCGGTATGAGTGAGGCAAAGGTGAGGCCCTGCAGAAAGTGGGAATTACCACTACAGAGAGACATGGAGGCATAACCTACAGAGAGAGGGACATCCAGACGGAGGAACTGGGGAAACAAGGCCTTTCATGAAATGTTCTAGATCTCAGTCTGGGTACAGCGAGGAAACACGGACAGTGTTTGAGCCTGAGAGGGTCACAGGTGAGCGAGCCTCAGAAAGATGCCACTGGGGGTGGAGGGGTAGAGGCCCGAAGACAGAGGGCAGCATGCGTAGGGGCCCCGTCCAGGGACTCCTTTAGGATCATCCTTTTCTGGGCCCTCAGAACGTAGACAGGATGTGACTTTTGGAAGATGTCCTAGCAGGACTGGCCGAAGAGAATGTAAATAGAAGAATTGCCCTCAGCAGCGACTTGTGGCCGAGGACGGGGATGGCAGAAAAGACACAGCCTAAACAGAGTCCCTTGGAGGGTAGCAGGGGCTGCATTCCAGAGGCTTCTCAGACAGTTTATGGGAGTGTCAGAACTGAGTTACCCCCAGAGGAGCAGGACAGTGGTGTTCAGAGTGGGGGAACCCCTGGCTCCCGTCCTCTTTTCTAGTCAGGATATTCTTGGGGATCCTTAGAAACTCCACCTTGAGAAAGCCCTGGAAACCCAGCACCAACCTTCCACCCTCATGTATCTTTAGGCTTTATGATACGGGGGCCCCTCTTCACCACGGTGTTGTCCAGCCCGCTTCCCCCCAGCCTGGCCCACCTCTCTGGGGGATTCCGGGCAGCTCAGGAGTCATGTGCACGACACGTCCCTTCTTGTCAGATTCCTCCCCTAGTAAACCCTAGCCTGTATTGATACCATATGGCGCTGGTAGGGTGCGCCCTTGTCCTTCTCCCATGACATCTGGTCCCCACACAGGTGCATGCTCCATCTTTCCCAGTGCTAGGTGTCTTTGCAAGAGAACTTGAACCAGGCATCCCCAGGGATGGGTGGGTAATATTTTGTTTTTAATCATCCATGTTTTTATATGGGGGGGGGCAGGGAGGAGCCAAATAATAGTGTCTTCTATTTACAAAGCAAGACAAACCTTTCAAAACATCATCTCTTTCAACGTTCACCAGAGCCTTCCAGAGTAAAGATTTGCCTAAGGGAACTGCTACCTAGGATGACCCCATCTACTCGGTCCAGCCAATCCCATAGGGAAAGGGTGTTCTTTTCCGTAAAGAACTGCCCAGAGGGTGAGCTCTTTCCTCACATTGGATCCTGGGCTGCAATATGAGACAGGAACACCTAAACCACTAAGTATTAGGGAGTTATTCCAATAATTATGCAGGTTTGAGGCTTTACTGACACCAACATCCTTTGTGCACTCTGGGATGCTATAAGCAATCAGCTGGTGTATTCGTAAACTCTGGATCGTTTCCCTTTGTGGTCTACCTTCCGTGTCTATTTTCCTGTTAATCAGGAAGATTTGGCAGCTCTTGAAAAAGTCACCTTCTCAAGGTGACATCATGGCTTTCTCCTTCCTTTAGGAAGATTTGGTCCCCCGGTCTTCCAAATCACACCTGTCTTCCACTTGGCTTGGGGTCCACGCACAGCTGTCTTCATAGAATGGATGCAGGCATTTGCCCGCACTAGCTGCTTGCTGGGAGGTTTGGTCATGACTCTCAGGGGTTGAGGACTCCCCTTCATTTTCCCTTTCTTTTACAACAGCCAGAAATCTGCTTTTATTTTCCTATTATAAGATTTATTAAATTAGGGTCCGTGGAATCAAATACACATATGGCCTCCAAGGGGGTCAACCCAGTGAAATTTACACAAGATTTTATTTATTTTAAAGATTTTATTTATTAGTTAGAGTGACAGAGAAAGAGAGCACAGGCAGAGTGGCAGGCAGAGGCAGAGGGACAAGCAGGCTCCTCCCCACCACCCCCCCGAGAAAGAAGCTTGATGCAGGACTTGATCCCAGAACACTGGGATCATGACCTGAGTCAAAGGTAGCCACTTAACTGACTGAGCCACCCAGGTGTCCCTACACAAAATTTTATATGTGCATGTTTCACTAAGGGAAAATGACTAAGAACTTATGGCTGAGACTTTGCAACTGTTGAATAATCCTTGGGAAAGGTTGGTTTTTCTCCACAGTAATGGCGACAAGGTGACGATGTCTGGTATCTCCAGTTTTATTTGACATTATGCAAAAAGGCATAGAGATTGGCAAACTTTATTTGCAGATGACATGATCATGTACATAGAAAATCCTATGGAATCTTGAAAAGAGATCTACTAGACTACTAAGTGCATTTAGCTAAGTCACAAAATACAGGGTCAATATACAAAAATCAGTTCAATTTCTATACACTAGTGATAAACAACTGGAGATGGAAAAGTAAAAATTTATAATAGCATCTACAACACATGTATTCAGGGAAATTTTTAATAATATGCAAAACATGTACAGGGAAAACTCCAAACATGCTGAGAGGAAATAAACGGAGACATACACCAGGGTTTGGGAATGGGAGGCTCAATGCCGTTAGATGGCATTCCTCCCCAAGTCGAGTTACAGATTTGATATGATCCCAATCAAAATCCTAGCAGGGTTATTTTTGGTCTTTTTCTTTTTTCAGAAGTTGGCAAGCTCAAACTTATATACAAATTCAAAGGTCAAAGAATAGCCAAAAAATTGTGGAAAAGAACAAAGCTGAGGGATGTAATCTGCCCAATTTTAGGACTTAATGTAAATATATAGTTATCTAAGAGATTATGGTACATTCAAGCATAGAAATAGAAATCAGCGGAATAGTCTAGAAATGTGTATCTAATACACACGTATTATACACATAATACACTGTGCGCACACACATACATATACACACTTAACTGACTTTCAGTTAAATACCAAAGTAATTCAAGGGAGGAAATGGCATATTCAGAAGATACTGTTGGCAAGTGGAATACTTGCTTGGAAAAATAAGTGAGTCTCAACTCTTTTTAGAGACAGAAAGAGCATGAGGGGGAGGGGCAGAGGGAGAGGGAGAGAGAAAGAATCTGAAACAGACTCCATGCTGAGCACAGAGCCCAACTGAGGGCTCAATCCCACAACACCGAGATCGTGACCTGAGCCGAATCCAAGGAGTCCGACGCTTACCTGACTGCGCCACCATGTGTTCTGTGAATCTCAACTCTTAACTCACAGCACACAGAGGTGGACTTAGAGTCACAGAACTAAATGTAAGAGTTAAAACCACAAAACTTCTTTTTAAAAAAAAAATCAAAAGGGAGAGCACAAGCACAATTTTTAAAAAATTAAAAGAGAGAGAGAGCACAAGCAGAGGGAGAAGCAGCCTTCCTGCTAAGCAGGGAGCCCGCTGCGGGGCTGGATTCCAGGACCTTGGGACCATGACCTGAGCTGAAGGCAGAGGCTTAACAACTGAGCCACCCTGGTGCCCCATAAAACCACCAAACTTCTAAAAGAAAACATAGGAGAAAATACTTCTGGGTAAGCAAAGATTTCTTGTGGAGGAATAAAAGGCATGAGCTATAAAAGTTGACAGTTGGGCTTCATCGAAACAAAAAATTTCTACCAAAAACATTAAATGAGAAGGCAGGGCACCTGGATGGCCCCATCAGTTAGGACCCCAACTCTTGGTTTTGGCTCAGGCCATGATCTCAGGGTCCCGAGACCGAACCCTGTGTTGGGATCTGCGCTCAGTGTGGAGTCTGCTTGAGATTCTCTCCCTTTCCCTTGACCCCCCCTCCCCCAATAAATAAGTAAATCTTAAAAAAATGAGAAGGCAAACTCAGGGACTAGGAGAAAATATTTGCAATACACAGATCTGTCTAGGGCTTGTACCCAAAATTTATAAAGTCCTCGTATAACTCAATAAGGAGACAAACCAACCAATGAAAAATGGTGTGGTAAGGAGGATTCTGTGGTGACCCCAAGGACCACCCATGTCTTTACATGTCATCTCTTCCTTGAGTATGAGTGGGATCTGTGAATATTAAGGATGTCGTTCCCGTGATTAGTACATCATATTATATGTCAAAAGGCATTTTGACAGATATAATTAAGGCCAATCAAGAGGAAGATTATCTCAGGTGGGCCTGAGATAATCAGGTGAACCTTTAAACCAGGCTCATGAGGCAGCCACAAATCTTTTCCGTTGGCGTTGGAGCAAAACACCAGGAGTTCCATAGCCGCAGGGAAAGGCATTCTGCCAACAGCCACGAAGGAGGCTTGAGCCCCAGGTGGGACTCTGGTGCTGCCCAACACCTTGGCTACAGCCTGGGAGACCAGAGGGGAAGACCCACTCAGCTGTGCCTGACCCACGGTCGCTGTGAGTCAATAAACACACTTGATTTTTTTTTTTTTTTCAGTTTAACCCAACAAACTTGCAATCTGTAGAAAACTAACACAATAGGCAAATGATGAACATACACTTCACAAAAGAAGACATGTGAACAGCCAGTAGGTCCATGAAAAGATGGTCAACAGAGGTCATCACCAGAGAAAAACAAATTGCAAACAAAATCAAAGTTCCCTGGCTGGCGCCCACGCACCCACATGTGACTAATTTTAGGCAGAGGGGGAACCCAGTAATAGGAAGTACAGCATCTGGGACTTTCATGGTCTGCTATGGAAATGCCAAATGTTCTAACCACGGTGGAAAACAGTTTGGAAGTTTCTAGTAAAACTAAACGTACCTTATCATATGGTACGTTGATATCATATGGCCCAGCGATTTGTGTTTCCACACAAGGACTTTTACAGGAATGGTCACTGCACTTTATTCATAATAGCCCCAAAGCGGGAACGGCCCAGTTGCATGTCAACAGGCCCATGTGTGAACGAATCATGCTCTATCCATACACGGGGATGCTGCCCAGCCAGGGGGCAGCTTTTGGGGGTGATGGTAACGATTTAGAACTGGACCTTGGTGGTGGTGGTGGTGATGTGGGGGTCTACATTTGTCAAAACTCATGTAACTTTACATTTATCACAGGTGCATTTTATATACAAATTATACCTCCGTAGGGCTGATTTTTAAATGTTGACTCTCCCGGCATGATTTTACTTGCTTGAAGATGACCCTCTGGAGAGGGGACTAATGGTGCAGGTGGATAGAGGTCAATTGCAGGAGGGATGTCCTTGACTAGGAAGTAGGGTAGGGTCCAGCACTTAAATGGAATGGCTATTGATACAGTTCCGGGGGTGGGGTGGGGGGGAGTTTATCTGTTTACTTGGCTGAACAGGAAGCAATGAAGCCACTGAGAGGAGAGAGGAGTGGTGGGGCATTGGAGGTTAAGGGGCATGATGAAAAGGGTGTGCAAGTCATTTCAGAGAAAAAATGGACCTCAGGCCTGCCTTCCCTCCCTGCCCCCACCCCCCACCCCATTCCTCTTGGGACTCCTCTCCCACATTCTTCTTTCCCACCCTTGTCTTACTGAAGCAGCCTGGAGGGGTGGCACTTTCAGCTTAACTATTAAGACTCGTGACCATCATTATGGAAACTCCAGGCCATGTAGCCCGTGTGAGACTTTGTTGGGGGGGGCAGGAGTCTGCAGGGGGCTGCCTCCCCCCACAGTGTTTACAGTATCTGGAGAGCTCTGGGGCTTTGGGGAAGCAGCAGGCTGTCAGAAAGCAGCTCAGGGGTGGGGAGTCTGCTTCTCGCTCTCCCTCTGCTTGTGCTCTCCTGCTTTTTCTCTCCATCCCCACAACAAATAATACTTTAAAACAAGAAAAAGAGAAAAGAAGAAGGAAATGCCTGTTTCCAACAGCTGCTTAGTTACAGAGGTAGACGTACTACACTTTTAAATATTTTTACCTAACATTTTTTAAAGCTCCCTAAATAATTATTGGCTCAAAGAGGCTTAGGAAGCAAAGGACCATGGCCCTGGGGCAGGGAGAGACTAAAGCCCAGCTGGACTGCTCTTGACAGGCTGGGAGAGCACTGAGGCTCTGAGAGGTCATCTCGGCCAAATGACACCATATTTCTCCCTGGTGCCAGGAGCTCTGTAAGCGGAGGTACGTGAGGCCGGGTGTGTTCCAGGAGAAGTCGGAGTTGTGGTGACCCCCCACCCCCTGCCCGGAGTCACCTCAGCCCTCCCAGGTGAGACGTAGCCAGCTTGTGCATTCAGAGCCTTTGCAGCTGCATTTTCTTCCCCTCTGCAGTCAGAGAGACAGGACAGGACAGAGCCGTTTTGTCATGGAGGGCAGTTGTCACGGTTCCCCCAGCCTGGCACCTACAGAGAAAAAGGGCAGTATTAACGGAAACTATGCAAAACAGCTTCTCTCCCAAGAGCATGCAAGATATGTTAGTGTCTGAGCACCTGTTGCCAAACTATGGGCAATCAGTTCATTGAGTTGATCCCTACCGGCGGGGCAGGGGAGTGGGCCGTGCAGGGACAGACCCGACAGAGCTCTGTCTTGGTCTCCCACCACCAATCAAGGAGCACGCTGAGCCCTAGGCTGCTCCCAGAAGGTCAGAGGGGAAGAAGGTATGAAATAGTCATTCAGAAGAGTGGGCCAGAGAGCACCCCTCCACCCCGGCCGTGCCTGCTTGAGGTTAAAGATCATGAACTCCATCAGGGTGGGGAGGTTTCCCCATCTGTAGGCAGGAGCAGGCTGAGAGCTCAACTTGACTGGCATTGTCACTCGCCAGAGGATCCTAGGGAAGGGATCAACCATGGAACGTAAGCTGGGGTGTGAAAAGACAGGAGGAAGAGGTGCGGTGGGATTCCACCCCAGGAAAAAAATGTCCAGTCTGCTCTTTCTTCATTCACAAAGTCTGTATTGAGGCACCCTTTCCTCGAGGCTGTGAGCATCCTGGGATGTACCCTGTGGGCTCCTGAATGGAGCCCTGGACATGGAAGGTATCGCTGAGGGGTGTGACTGGGGTGTGAAGGGCGGTTTGTGGGCACGATGTTGACAGAGAACCCCCAGGCAGCCCCGGCTGGGGTGGGAAAGCGGAGCCAAGCACCCTGCGGCCACTCCATCTTCCCCAGCACCTCTGCAAATCCACCTGGGTCCCTCGTCCCCTGGCCATGAGCATCTCAGATGTTCTCATGAACACACGCATCCTCTCCTGCTGAGCTTGGCTGTTGCCCTATGGGACCCCCTAGGTAGTTTCCTGCTCTTCGAGTGGAAGGATCAGGGAGCAGAAGCTGGCTTTGTTGCTTCTTAGGATGAAGTCTCTCCCAGGAGACTCCTTACACCCCTGTGAAAGGGCCGCCCAAGCTCCGTGGCCCTGGCTGCAGAGGTCTGCCGTCCTCATCCTCATTTCTGCAGCATACCTCTCTGTCCGTGCCTTTGCAATGTGTGGGGGAGGGGATGCTGTGGCCCCTCCTTTGTATGGGGCCAGCCAAGCCTTGGCTTCCTGTCCACCTCCTCCCCTGTGCCTAGGCTGCAGGGTCCTGTTGACAAAGATCATCCTCTTCTTCCACCGAGGGTCGGGGAGGGGGAGTTGGTCTCCAAGCTCAGCCCATCTTCCATGCTGACTGGGGCTCCCTCCCAAGTTTCTCGGCTCAGTCTCTGGCATTTAGATCTTTCAACCTGTCTCCCCTCCCCTTGGACCGGCGGTCCCTGCACCTTGCCCTCTTCTGCCCAGGGCGGATCCCAAGAGTCCACTCGACTCCAAATTTCTCAGCAACCCCTGTCCATTCACTGTGCCCTCCCCACACCGGGATTCCACCTGCTCCCGCACACCTGCTCCTTCCCACTGGTGTCTAAATCAGCTCACATCTGGCCCATCTTAAAAAAATAAAACAAAACCTTGACCTCATTACTCCTAGGCTGAGCCATCTTCTGATTCCCCCACACTGTACCCAGACTTGGGACTTCATTTTTGTGCTGACAGCTCTCAAACCATCACCTCCTTCCCAGAGCCCATCCAGAGCACCACTCCCCAACCACAGCTGCTGCTCGACATGACCACCCAGAGGTCCCTCTGGCGCAGCAGAGCCCAGCTTCAGAACTGCGCTCTCTTCTCTGCTCGCACAAACCCCAGGACCCCCCTACCTCCAGCACGACCCTTGCACGGAGGTATACATACTGTCCTCACAGTTGCCAAGAGTCCCGGGTCCCTCCCTGGACGATTTCTTCAGTGTGCCGTTCTGCCACAGGACGCTGCCAGGTCATCCCGGTTTCCCACCTTCAGCTGTGCGCACGCTCCATTCACATCCCACAGAGGAAGTAGAGGCAGCTTTCAAAATAAACTCTACCACGGCTCTCCCTACTGAAAAGACATTAACGGGGCGTCTGGGTGGCTCAGTCATTTAAGCGGCTGCCTTCGTCTGGGGTCTGCCCCACAGCTGGCTCCCTGCTCAGCAAAGAGTCTGCTTCTCCCTCTCTGACCCTCCTCCCCACTTGTTCATTCTCTCTCGCTCACTCTCCCTCAAACAAACAAACAAACAAACAAAAAGCCAAAACAAAAAACAAAACACATTAATGGCTCCATTAACCTCATGAAAATAAAGTACAAGGTGCCGCCAGTCCTTGAACCTTCTCCGCACACCTACAGTCCGGCCCCGCTCCACACCTTGCTCCCTCCCCCACGCCCTTGGCCCCGCCCACACGGTCGATCTCCCCGCCCCTCTGAGGCTCCCGCAGGGCAGTGGGCACCTGGGCTGAAGGGCTGTACAGATGGGCCTTCCAATCCCAGCTCCACGTCTGCCTCGCCCTGGGCCCCTGTGCCACTCACTCCCTGTCTATGCGCCTACGTCTCCTCATTGGTAAGTAACATTTCCTCGCACGTGGCTGCCCTCGGGTGCTCAGTAGATGTTCCCTGCTGCCGTCCGGACCCCACGCTCCTTACAGCCCTGTCTTCCCTGGAACTTCAGAGATGGTGCCCTACCGTGGTGCTGCTGGGAGCCTCTCCAGCTGCTCTTGCTCGCCCTCTAACGCCCTGGGCGCTGCCTGGCATCGACTCAGCCCTCACCTGGTACAGAGCTACCTTCTCCCCATTTTACCTCATTGGTAAGTGTTGCTTTCACCCAAGGTAGCCAGTCAACAGATGCAAGCGTTAAAGCCCAGAGGAGGTGATGCCCACCCAGGAAGACACAACTAACCAGGGGCAGAACCAGGGTTCAAACCCAAGCTGTTGGGCTCCAGACCCTTTGCTTGAAACCCCTCCACCATTCTGTCTTCAGCTTTCCAAGTGCTCCAGGCTGGGTTATGGACTCCTCTTTCCCCCTTGAGCAACTCTCCCCTTCCCTGATTCATTTACTCACGAAGCTTTGTGTATTTATTTCCCCCAGGCTCAGTCCTACCCCAGCCCCATGTCTGAGCTTGCCGGACACTGCCTCCTGTTGGGTCTGCCTTCCTCTCAGAGAGCCCCAGACTTACTTCAAACCCTTTCCTCTGCTATTGACCCAGCTGACTTTGCAGCTTTCTGGGCAAATTTCTTTCATTCAGCCTTGCAGGCTAGATTCTTATGAGCGTCCCTACCTCCTTCCCCAGGCCGTGAGGCCCCAGAAGGCAGGACCCTGTCCTCGTGGTGCCTCTCTCTGCCTCGAGTACAGTGAAGGCAGATGAAACTCTCTCTCAGATCATATCCTGTCCCGACTTCCCTCTCTCCATGCAGGAAATTATTCTGTATCCTTTCTTCTGGCCTCTGGAATTTTTCCGCTTGCCTCGTCCCTCTCCTCTGACTCCCACATCCCGCTGCCCTGGTCAGGGCCACCTTCCAACTGTCTCAGATTCTTCCTGGCCTCCTCATTCCAACTGCCCAACTGTCATCCAGCCCCACCTCCTCACTACCGGGCCTTTGCCCTGGCGTCCCTGCCCTCCCCTTATTTTGAAATGTTGCCCCTAATAACCTAAAACACGGTAATGGTTTTTGTTTTAAAAAAACAAAACAGGGGTTCCTGGGTGGCTCAGTGGGTTAAAGCCTCTGCCTTCTGCTCAGGTCATGATCCCAGGGGCCTGGGATCAAGCCCCGCATTGGGCTCTCTGCTCAGCGGGGAGCCTGCTTCCTCCTCTCTCTCTTCCTGCCTCTCTGCCTACTTGTGATCTGTCAAATAAATAGAAATAAAATCTTTAAAAAAACAAAACAAAACAAAACACATACGTGCCCTGGGGCACCGGGGTAGCTCAGTTGTTAAGCGACTGCCTCGGTCCTGGGATCGAGCCCTCTGCTGGACTCCCTGCTCAGCAGGGAGTCTGCTTGTCTCTCTCCCTCTGCTGCTCCCTCTGCTTATGCTCTGTCTTTCTGTCAAAATAAAACACACACACACACACACACACACACACACACACACAACACGTGCCCTGAATACAGCTGTGGGTCACCAGTTTACTGCCTATGATGAGCTGGAGCTGGGAGGAGAAAGGTCTTGAGGAGAAGGAGTGCTGTGTTTAGCCTCCACGATGGGCCCCACGGTCACTGCCTTCTGGTGTTTATGCCTCTGTGTGGTTTCCTTCCACACTGTCTCAAGGCTGGTCCATGTGATTGGAGTATATGGCAGAAGTATGACAGGTCACTTTTGAGGTGAGGTTACAAAAGCCACCTCCCTCTCTCTCTCTCTCTCCCGTAAGTTGCTCTGAGGGAAGGAAGAACACTCAGAAATGAGGTCTTCTGCCAAAAGCCATATCCCGTGAGGCATCCACCTCCAAAGCAGATCCTCCCGCCCCAGTCAAGCCTCTAGGTGGCGGCAGGACTGACTGACGGCTTGAGGGAAGCCCCACAGGGGCTCTGAGTCACAGAGTCCCATCAGGCCACTCCTCAGATTTCGGCCCTCAGAGACTGTGTTAATGTAAGCTCCTGGATCTGCGGGTCATTTGTTACGCTGCGGTAGATAACTAATACAGAAGATGAGAGCCACTCATGGCCTTTGTCATTTAACACATCGCTTTGGAGCTGCTGCGATGGATGGGTCGGGTACCATCCTGAGCCCCGGGAATGCGGCAGTGAACAAAGCAGACCAAGTCTTTACTATCCTAATGCTTTTCCTCTGGTCAGGGGAGGGAAATAATTAAGAGGAAAAAAGAGATATGCCAGAGGGTGATAAACGCTCTGAAGAAAAACCAGTATAAGGTTGGGGTGAAGGGTATATATAGGCACGATATTCACATTTTACCCAAGTTGGTCAAAGGAGGCCTCTCTAATCAAATGCTATTTGAGCAGAGACCTGAATGAGATGAGAAAACAGACAGGGAAGAGCGCAGAGACAAAGGGAACAGCAGAGTGGATGCTCAGGACCCCCTCACTTCTTACCACTCCTTTGCTCATCCTCAGGAAAGGCTACCTCGTGTCTGGCCTAAATTGCTAGCTCGTCCTCCCAGGAACCTCCAGCTTGTGCTTTACCCCACCACGGTCTCCTCCCAACAAAACTGCCAAAGTGATCATACTAAAATCTAAATGAGATCAAGTCACTGCTCCATGTAAACCCTATAAGGATTCCTCATTTCATTCAGAATAAAAACCGAAATCTTCCTCATGGCCTATAGGGCCTGACACGATGTGGCCCATCACTGACATTTTGGCCCCCTCTCCTCCTAGTCCCTCCCTCACTCAGTGCCTCCAGTGCTCCACCCCAGCCACAATAGCCTCCTTGCTGTCCCTACAACTTGGCCAGCAAACTCCTGCCTTCGGGCGTTTGCTCTGGTGTCCTTTCTGCCTGGAATATTCTTCCTTCTTCCTCACTTCCTTTAGTCTTTGCTCAGATCCCAACATATCAGTCAGTTTTACCTTGACCATATTATTTAATTCTGCAACCTGGCCCCCCCACCTACAGGCCCACCATCCCTAAATATGATCGCCTTTCCCTTTTCTCAATAGCACTTACCCCTGTAAATATTAAGTGATCTATATTTTTAGTTTGCTGTGTATTTCAGATCACTAGAATGTCAGTGCAAAAAGATAGGAATGCCCTTCTTTTGACTCCCTGAGGCTTTCCAGGTACCTGTGTTCCTGGCACACAGGTGACACTCTATAAATATTTGTTAAGTTAATTAATAAATGATTGGATGAGTGTTCCTCTCTCTCCAGTGACTGATTTGTGACCTTGAGCAAGAAACTTCTCTCTGGGCTTGTTCCCTTGTTCCTTCTCGATAGAAGGATGAGATTGGTCCCTTCTAGGCTAGACTATCCACCTAGACTGTGGACAAAAGACACAGACAATGAGAGCTCAGTCCCAGGTGCCTGCCATTCAAAATGTACTTGGGAAGATGCCTGGGTGGCTCAGTGGGTTAAGCACCTGTCTTCGGCTCAGGTCATGGTCTCAGGGTCCTAGGATCGAGTCTCACATCGGGTTCCCTGCTCAGTGGGGCATCTGCTTCTCCCTCTGCTTGTGCTCCCTCCTTCTCTCTCTTTGACAAATAAATAAATAAAATCTTAAAAAAAAAACCCAAAACAAAAACAAAAAAACCAAAACGTACTCGGGGGGACAAAAATCATGGGAAAAAAGTGTTTTTTGTCTGGATTAAGTCACCAGCCGGCTCATTTGCCAGACCCTTCCCTCACGCCCATCTTTGCAATACTTCAGGAACAGATATCCAGTCAAGTAAAGGAGCCTCGGGTTCATTAAGAAGAAACTCTGATACGGTACGATGCCCCTCATGAAAATTAAAACACAGAAAGCCATATGACATAGTTCTCTTGGCTTCATATTTGTGTAGGAAAGTACAATATACTGGATATATTGGGGCACCTGGGTGGCTCAGTCAGTTGAGCCTTTGGCTTAGGTCATGATCCTGGGGTTCTGGGATCCAGCCCCACAGCAGGCTCCCTGCTCAGCAGGAAGCCTGCTTCTCCCTCTCCCTCTGTCCCCTACACCCCGCTCATGTGCTCTTTCAAATAAATAAAATATTTTTTTTTAAAAAGGAAAGTAACAATATACAATATAACAATATACATGGGAGTCAGTCACCAACTCCATTAACTTAACGTTTCCTCTCAGGAGCAGATACAGCTCTCAGGAGCAGACTTATTTAATCTGAGAGAGAGAATTCTGAAGCACATTATTTCAAAATATCAACATTGGTTAAATCTAATTGCTTCTTGTTTTTTGTTTGTTCTCTGTGTGATATAAGTGATCATTCAGAGCCAACACTTTTTAAACAACTGGAATAGAGAAGTTAGCCTGTCGCCTCTCCTGTGACAGCTCAGGCCCAGGGCTCCACGAAGGGGCAGCTGCTTATGCTCCCCAGTTCCCAGTGTGAAATCCAGGGCCTGAGAGCCTCAGGAAACAAAGGTGAGGGGCTGAGCCCCATGGTCAGCAGCCCCTTCTGTGCTTCCCTTATGGACCCCTTCCCCTGAGAGATGAGTGCTTGGAGGTGAATCTCTGAGATCAGCACTTCTCGATTCCCGTCTCTGTGGTGGGTGGGTGGGGGAGGGCGAGGGGGGGAAGGCCAGAAAACCCAGGGTCTGCAAAATCTCTTGCTTCACCAACCCACAAATACGGACTTCTTTGTGTTCTGAGAGATTAGACAACAGGCAGAAGCAGGATTGACAACTCACCGTCTGAGCGTGTGGTGTTTGCGGAAACTACGAACACACCCGGGCTGGCATTTTTGCCAAGTACCTCACTCCACAAATACATCATCACGGCTGGGTTCTCGGTTGGTGTGTCTGCTTTGGTGGAGTCGGTAACAGACTGCAGAGGCTTGAAGTGCCCAACCTGCCTGCTTCCCTGTAGGAGAGGTGAGGGGACCGGGGCTGAGTCCTGTGGAGGTTCATTTTATGTTATGTTATGTTATTTATTTGACAGACAGAGAGCAAGGTTGAGTGTGAGAGAGAGCACAAGCAGGGGAAGCAGAAGAGGGAGAGGGAGAAGCAGGCTCCTCACTGAACAGGGACCCCGATGTGCAGCTCAGTCCCAGGATTCTGAGATCATGACCTGAGCTGGAGGCAGACGCTGAACTGACTGAGCCACCCGGGTGCCCTGAAGAGGTTCATTTTAACTTCCAGCTTCCAGCACTTCCGGCTCATCTAGCTCCACCCGGTGGCCAGCCTGGTCTTACCTAGCTCTTTTGATTAAAAAGCATGTGGCATCAAAGAGAAGGGATGATTTGTCACAGTCTCTGCCAGGGCCAGCTAATGCTTTCCCCTTGTCACTGTCCTTGCCAGAGCAGGGGAAGTGAGACAGTGCATGTCCTGGGTCAGAGAAGGGGTGCCACTGGGCTGGGGGCATGGGTAGCCAGAGTGGGAGCCTGAGGCCCAGGATGAGTTGCCCGCTCTATCTCATAAGGCTGGGCCACCGTGGGCAAGATACTTCCAGCTAATGCTTCAGTTTCCCCTTCTGTATAAAACATCCCTCATAGGTCTATTCCGATATTTGAGTGGTAAAAAAAAAACATAATAATAATAAATAGATCACGGAAATAGCTTGCAATGGCGCCTGATTTGGGGATGGTCACCGCTGATCCTGCTAGAGGTTTGTAGACATAGGTAAGGTAAGAAAAGATAAATATAAATTTCTTCCTCCCAGCTTGCAATCTTCTTGAACACTTCAAACACCACTGACCTCTGTGTATGTCCCATCTGGCACCAACCCGAGAGACCATCTGTAATTAAGAGGCAAGTAGGTGGACCCAGGGGTTCCTCTCCCAAAAGAGACACAGCTTGTACTGGAGGATCCTGTTTTCCTGTCAGTTTTCTCCTCAGATGACTTCTGCTTCCCCAGCTGACTCCAAATATTCCAGATATATTAGTCTGATCAGATAGAGCCTCCCTACCTGAGACAATGGGAAGCTGAGCCCTAAGCAGGGGGTCTCCATAGTCATTATGAAATACCAGCCAACCAAATATACATATTATTATATGCTATGTAATAATTAGTAAGTCATATTATATGTAAATATTATATGGGTAATAAAAAATTCTCCAAGTCCCAGAATAAATCTTACAGGGATATTTTAAGGGATCGTCAAGATTAGTGTTCTCGTTTGGTAAGGGCTTAACAGGACGCTTGCTAACAGTAAGCCCCCCATAAGGTGGAGCTGCTATATGCTAATATTAATAACTATCATTGACCATCTTTTCTGTCATCATTATCAAACCGGGGCCAGAGACTTCAGCTATAACCTCGACATTGAGACCCGAGTCCCCAAGGCGGGGTGGGGGGGTGGGGGGAGTGGTGGGGGTGGTGAGCCTGCCGCTAGAGGAGGAAGTGCGCCCCCCACTGGATACATCCACCTGCTCCCGGGCACCCTGCAGCGGCAAGAGCCCCGACAGCCTTTCTCTAGGTCCTCCGGGTCAGACTGGGACAAGGGGTAGGGGTTACCCGGTACCCAAACGCTGCCTCTTGCAGAGGAACGAGTCCCTCTCTGCGTTTGACCTGGAAGCGCCATTCCCCCGCTGCGCTGCGGGGCTCGCTGGATCTTGTGCTCTCTCCTCCGGCTGGGGGATCCCCAAGCAGCCACCAGGCGAACCCCGGTCCCTAGGATCCCGCGAGGTAACGGACAGAAGCCCGAAAAGCACCCGGAGCGCGCCGCCGGGCCGGCAAGGGCAGGGGGAAAAGGAGGAGCTGCTCCCCAGGCTTGCGTCCTCGCTCCTGGGCACCAAGTGGTGTCACCACCCCTCTCCCGGAGCCCTCTCGGGTATCAAGCCAGGCTCCCGGGTGGCTGCCAGCCCTGCGCCCTTCCGTCCCGTCGCCGGGACGAAGGCACGGGCGACGTCCGGCAGGTGGCGCTGGCCGAGCTCGGAGACCCGGCGCCGCCTTGGGGGTCCGGGCCCGGCGGTCCGCCCAGTGCCGCCGAGGGCGCCGCAGAGCAGGGCTCAGGGCCCTCTCGGCCCCGCTGCAGCGCCACGCGGGTGGGAGCCTACGGCGCCGGGGCCGCAGGCAGGGGTCCCCACCCCGCGCCCCCCAAGAGGTGGGTGACCATCGCCCATCGGTGTAACGGCGGCGCTGCTGCTGCGTTACCTCCGGCGCGTCCTCGCAGTCGGGCGCTGCTCATCGCAGGAAAGCCAGAAGCCGGGAGTTTGACGAAGTGGGACTGGGCGGCCTGGGCTCCTGGCGCCGGGGGTGGGGTGGGTGCCGCAGCGGGGCCCGGCACTTCCCACCCGAGGGCGGCCGGGACGCCCCGCCCCGCGGGCACCTGCGCGCAAAGCTGAGCGGCGGCTAGAATCTGCGCTCGGAAATCAGGTTACTTGGCTTCTGGCTTCCCCGACGTCAGGTCCCTCAGGTTCCCAGCTCTACCAAGAGACCCCGCCGGGTTTCGCGGCGCCCCTGGGCTCAGTGATTCCGGACGGGTCCGACAGGAACATTGACGGGGAAGGAGCACCCGCTCTCCGTCAGCGCGAAGGTTTTCAGAAGGATCTCAGAGGACGGGGAAGGGACATTCTCCCCGCACTGGGAGACCCCTCGCTTCCTCAGCGACACCTCACCCTCAGCCCCAGCTCCATCTACCACCATGAGCCCCCCTCCCCCCAGCACACAAACGACGGACACCTCAGCCCCCAAGTTAAGCTCTTTCATACCCTCTTACAAATAGCTGCCCCTTGGCCACCTGTGAGGCTAGGGGTGTGCTCACGTGGGGGGAGTCTGTAATCCGGAGATGATGTAGCTAGAAGAAGGCACAGCCTGGCGGTAGGTTGCTGCAGTTTGGATCTGGAATTCCGGGGTCTAAGCTGCCAGAAGGGAGGACACAGGCTGGGGGAACTGACCCCTTAGCCCCCAGGATTTCTTACCCAGTGGGAAAGATGGTGAGTCTAGAGGACAGCCGGGCTCTGGAAAGTGTGAGTCTCTTGCTGGGTTTCCCATCTCAGTCTTACTCACCTGAATGTCTCCTCCACCTCCCCCAACCCCATCCCACCTGGATTTCATTTTTCTCTCATTCCTCCATCCTTCTTGGTAGCCACCATCTCCTGGATCTCATTCATGTCTCCCCATCTCATTCCTGCCTCCTTGCCTGTCTACCAGGTGGGCTCCACTTCTCGTCCCTTAGTCACACTGAGGGAGTCCATAACAATAATAAAATTCCACGCTTACTTAATACCTGCTGTGAGACAAAGATTAAGTGCTTCACATAGATTAATTTACTTAATCCCCATAAAAACTCTATGCTGTCGGGCACTATTACACCTTTGTTTTTAAGGTGGGGAAACTGAGGCAGCCAGGGATTAGATCTTTGTCAAAGGTCACCCAAATATCAGAGCAGGAACCCCCGCCATCTGGCTCTGGGGTCTGGTCCCTTAACCACCACATTCTGCTGTTTCTGTGCTGGGTTTCTTTTTTTAACTTTTGGATATAACTGAGGCAGCAGAAGCTTCTTGTGGATTCCAGAGATCTTGAAGCAAGTTTCACCTCCTCTCTGGATGCTGTGATCTCTCGAACTCTGTGGCCCTATTTGTACCCCATGTTGCTTCCAGTTTGTATTTTACTCCAGCATTTGCTAGGGTTCTGTTTGAACTTTCCAGTCTTGTCTCACATGGCTTTCGAAGAATTAAGAGAGTAGTAAGTCTGAGCAGTGCCCCTGTGAAGCCAGAATGTCAGAGGCAGGAAAACCAGTAAGTGGTTGGTTACCCAAAGAGAAGACGAATCTGTGGTCCCCAGGGTCTGCTAGCGGCCCGGCCTTCTTTCTACAGCTTTGTCCTTCAGTTCCCACCTTTTTCCCTCAAAGTCTGGCTTTGATTTTGTTGCCGAGGTAGCTTTTTATGTTCACTTTCTATGCAGTGTTCTCTCACTCCTTGTGGATTAAACCCCCCCCCCCCCCCGGTGTGCCCAGCCTCATCTGTGAGTCTGTCCTAGCTACAGAACACCAGTTCCTTTAGGGAGAGAGCTTCTCAGGCAAGATCAGAGCCAACAGGAGGTCAGAGTTCAGGGACTATGGGATGAAGTCGAAGACATTCTTACCCCAATCCTATCTCTGTGGAAAACATGGACCCCTGGAAGAAGAGTTGGTGTGGGCCTTGGAAAGGAGGTTTGGCAACATACGTTGGCTGGCCAAATTCTGCTCTGGTTATCTCAATGTAGATGATAGGTTCTGACTTTGGACCAACTGAGTTCTGCCGTCCTCTCCCTCCAGCACCACCCATTAGTGGTAACACCCATTAGAGAGTAACCTTTGGGGAGGCCCTGGAGGCCCAGGTCTCCCTAAGTGTTGGGATCTCAGCTTCTATCCCTAGCATATCAGACTGATTGACTTTGGAATATCTTTTGGACATCCAGAGGCTGGCACAGTGCTTTCTGAGATTCTGTGGGTAACCTGAAATGGGCATAAGGTTATCGAGCAGGGTAAAGGTCAGGATAGACGTCTAGGGGGCTTGGCTGAGGCTAATTTGAAATCGGGTCCCATTTCAGGGTGATCCTAGGTATATCAGACTCCAATGGGGGGTCACTGCTATTTTTGTTGCTGTTACGGTTGTTATCTTGATGATTCAAGTTTAGAAAAAGAGCCAGAGTAACCGTTACCGGTCTATGTTTATGGTAGATCTGAGATGGAACCCAGGACTCTCCGGCTCCTGGGGCCACACGCCCAGCCACTGACCCTTCTGCTTCTGTCTTGCTGCCCCAGAGTGAAGTTTCTTCTCTACTTTCAATATCAGCTACATCCATTACCTTGAGCCTATGCCCTTCATGTCCATTAGCACCTCTTTCTCTTAAATATCAAATCCCTCCCTCTTACTTCTTTCCCCTTGCTGTCAAGATCATGCTCCTTTAAGGTTAAAAAAAAAAAGAAAATCCCTTTCCATTGACTCTACCACTCAAGCTACTGTCCCTTTTCTTTCCTTTTACCATCTCCTTTTACTTCTTAAAAAAAAAAAAAAAAAGTAGCCCTGAAAACTCATCTATGCTGTTAAGAGTCACGAAATCAGCTCTTTGCTGACCTGTATACTATGTACACTTTACTGTATATAGCATACATAAAATATACATACCATGTATATAAAACACAGCAGGAAATGTTTTATTATAAATATTTACATATAAAAGCATAGTAACTTATACTAAGTATATATATTTGTACAATATATATATTTTATATATATGGATTGTGTATATATATACATATATATGTATTTGTACAATAAAAAGTTAACAGAAGGAGAGAGGGAGGGTAGCCTAATTAACTTCCTCCTCTATCCCCTCTCCTCCCTCCTCTCCCAGTCACTATCCTCCCTTGCAATCTGGCTTTCACACCCACCCTTGGAGGTCACCAGATCCAGTGGCCCCTGCCACTGGTTCCCTGCTTCCTCCCTAGACCCTGTCACCATGCTCTCCTGACCATCCCCCCCCATCCTGGATGCCCTCCGGGTACTCCTGCTTCTCCTTTGCTACTCTGATCTCCGCCCGCCCGGAATGCCTTTTCTCTCATCTCCTCCTGCTAACCTTCTGCATCCTTGTTAAGACCTAACTCCGTTCACATCTCCTTCTGGAATCCTTCCCCACGTCCCCCAGTTCTGCATGCTCTGTGCTCACCTGGCATGTTTTGGGTAATTCTGGAGTAGAGTTTTTCTCATTCATTCAACATATATGCAGGCTCCTTATGAGCCAGGTACTGGGGCTACTTGTTGCCCTGTATTAGTTACTGGTAATATTAAATTTTTCTGTTATTAGTTGCAAGGAACATATAGACTCAACTCAGTATTTTAAGAGCATAGGGATTGTATAATGGGGTTTTCTTATCACTTTGTCATTTAGCAGTTTGTCCTCTCCTGAGAACAGAAAATATTAATGAATTTATGACCACTGTTTCTAAGCAAAGCGTGCCAGAGGTCCTGTTAACCTTTTCTAGCAAGATGCTTGTGAATTTGCACTGAAGACTTATGACTAATTTGTGTAAAGCTCCCTCCCCCTGCCACCCCCACCTAAAGTTCGTTTGTTCAGAGATCCTGCTGGCTCATCCCTAATTTTAGAAAGAGGCTTTTCCCTTTGATCTTTTGCTTGGGCTCACCCACTCCTCTACTCTCACTCCCTGTAAGGTCAGTGGTTTTAGCCACAAGGAGACCAAGCGCAACTCTGTCCTCTGTCCCCCTGCTAATGACAAAAGTCCTGAACTCCTAGGGTGACTTGCTGGAGTGAGTCGTCATTCTGCAGAAGTCAAATTGTAAGTTGTATCCCCCTCCCATGCTTTTCAGCCCACAGTATGAACAAGCAACACCAGGTTGGGCCCAACAATGGTTTTACAATCAGAATTTTTCTCCTTTGGCAGAAGTTTGAAAGCAACAGGAATAAAATCTAGATAGGGATTGGGGCAGCCGCATAGGATTGTTACAGTGGGACACCACACATGTACTCCTCGTCCAAGGGGACACGAGTCACATCAGACGTCTTTATTATTCTGAACATTTTTGTGCGTTTATTAATATTGCTTATTGCCAACATGGGGGACTGGTATGTTTATTACAACTTCCCGGCAGATGGCGGTAAAGTGTCTGTTTTAAGAGGATTAATATATTTTGTTCTGCTTCCGTGCACAAAGGAAAAATGAGGCAGTAATCAAAACCCACCACAGATCTAACGTCGTCTGAAAATATTTCTGCTTCTAAACAAGAAACCGCTTTTCTCATTGATATGCTGATAGGCGAGTATTTAAAAACAAGTCCCATTGTTATCGGTACACCCGCTAATTTAATGTTTCACATTGCATCAAAACATCTGTTGTTCACCGTCCTCAAAAAGGTATTGCCGAGTTCCCGGTGTAAATCTACAAGGACTTTTCATTACTATATGAATCACCCTTAAACTACATATGGTCAAATAATCCACAAAATAAATTATATGCGCATAAATTAGAGAGATTACTATTTAAGGATCTGGTAATTACATAATAGCAATTGCCTATTGTTATGATATTCTGTTAGTAAGAATGTTAACACTTGATGGTGTTTAGCAGCTTGTTACTTACATATTTTGTATGTTACATACATGTAAATTCTAAAAGAAAATACTCATTATTGACTTTTTGCTCAGATACTATGGAAGAGTTTGAAAAATTAGTTTCAGAATCAGGAAACAGAGGAAAATGACAAACAATAATTTAGATCATTGGGTACATTTTTGGAAAGGATGGATGGGGGTGGGGACAAAGGCTGCTGGATTAGGATGTGAATTTACCATCAATATTTATGCCAAGTGTAACTGGTTAATTTTGAGGAAAAGTAGAAGGGGGAAAAAAAAACCATTAAGCTGGATATTACCTATCCAGGTATCTGGCTACGTAATTTGAATATTTTCACAATTTGAGTATTAGCAACAATCTGGTTGAAATATGTCTGTCTTTTGTAAGAAAGTTAATTTTTCATTTAAATATATTTTCATTAAATTTCATCAAGTTTTCACCACACTTTGTCAAATTTAACTACCATTAGCACAGGTAGAAAGTTTTCAGAAATTATTTATAAACTCTAACTGGTCATCAAAACCCTCGTATGATTCTATCTCAGTGATTTCTATGTTTTAACTGTATTGCAAATTCTTCAAAGATGGGGAAGGAGATCAACTGAGGAATGAAAATGTGTGCAAGGATTGGCAGTATGTATCACCTATTACTAATAAACAGAAGGTAAAATGCATTTCAACAATAGTGTGAAGAATTCAAATTCAAAATGTGGTTTGAGAGACAGTATAGTGAGAGAGAGGCAAACAAAGATACCACACAAATGAGAAACCACACTGGGAGACACACTTTTTGGGCAGGTCTACATCGAGGGAGAAGATTATCTAGGAAACTACAATTACAATGATGAGAATTGCCTTCCTTTGGCAGAAATGATACAGAATTCGGTAACATAAGGGGTACATTGATTCACAAATAGTATTACACATTTTTAGGGCATGAAATATAAAACCATATAATTAAAATTATGGTAGATGCAATGAATGAATTACTTTTGAAGAAGGTATGAAATGCAAATATTATTTGATTATTTTATTTTAAAAAAAGACTTATTTATTTATTTGAGAGCAAGTGAGAGAGTAAGTGAGAAAAGGAGTGCACATGAGTAGGGGGGAGGGGCAGAGGCAGAGGGAGAAGCAGGATCCCCACAGAGCAGGGAGTCTAAGGTGGGACTCGATCCCAGGACCCTGGCATCATGACCTGATCTGAAGGCAGACGCTTAACTGACTGAGCCATCCAGGTGCTCTATATGATTATTTAAGATACAACCCCTGGCATAAGCCATGTAGAACAGATAATGCGATTAGATTTGTGGACTTCCAAAAAATAAATAAATGGATATTTGGACAAAGGAGTAAACAAGATGACAAGACCCAAAAAAAGCATCATGTATTTTCAGAAGACTACTCATAAAACCCAACTCAAGGAGAAATTGGATACAGCAATGCCACAAGTATGTGTAAGAACCCAATGGGTCGCTATAGAAGATCCTCAGTATTTTCTAGGGCATTCTGTTTTTTGTTTTGCATCTTCTTTACATTTGGTATTAAATGATGCAGCAAAAATCTACTTTGACGGCACTGAATTTTTTATATCATCCAAGAAATTATGTAACTACTCTTTTTGCTTCAACCAAATGTTGGAGGATATTGAAAATGCATTTACGGAACATAAAATTTAAAATCATTGTTGAATATGAGATGGGAAAATTGAGTAGATGCCATCTTGCTACTAAAAATTAGGGGGAGTATGCAGTGCATACTGATGATATGAATAAAAACATAGATTCTAAAAATACAAGTCAAAAGTGTACTTATGAAAATATCCTCTTTAAGATGCATTGCTCAGGACTAATTTGGAGTGAAGGTGAGATTAACGTTACAGTAGTCCCTCCTTACCCGTGGCTTTACTTTCTGTGTTTCAGTTACCCAGAGTCAAGTGCAATCTGGAAGCCAGCGATCCTTCTGACTCCTCACCAGGTCAACAGTAGCCTAAATGTGTCACAACGCCTACATTATCCTCTTCCCTTCTTCTCATCACTAGACATTTTACCATCTCACCTCATCCCAAGGAGAAGGGTGAGTCCAGCACAGTAAGACATTTAGAGAGAGAGAGACCGCAGTCACATAACTTTCATTATAGTGTAGTGTTACAATTTATTATTAGTTACCATTATTAATCTTTCAACTGTGCCCAATTAATAAACTTTATCATAAGCATGTATGTATAGGAAAAAAACAGTGTATATAGGGCTCAGTACTATCCATGGTTTCAGACGGCCACTGGGAGGTCTTGGAACCTATCCCTCTCTGGATAAGGGGAACTACTTACTACATTAGCAAAATTAGACAGGAACCCAAAGTCAATGAATATCATTGCCTTGAAAGCACATAATGGGCTAAGAAAATCATTCAAGAAAGGCTTATATTGCTAAAAGAATATCATGTTTCTTTCAGAATCCTACATCAGTACTTCTCAAATTTTCATGTACTTGCAAACTCTCCAGGGATCTTATGAACATGCAAAGTCTGATTCAGTAATTCTGGGGT
Organism: Martes martes; assembly: GCF_963455335.1. NCBI lineage: Eukaryota > Metazoa > Chordata > Mammalia > Carnivora > Mustelidae > Martes > Martes martes. The sequence continues at coordinate 29,963,975 of NC_137898.1, read as the reverse complement.
AGAACCTGAGATTCTGCATTCCTAACAAGCTCTTGGTGGTGCCCTGATCCTAGGCACTTGGAGGAGCAAGGGTCTCGATTTCCTCTATGATTCGGAGAATTACTATCAATAGGAAGTACCAAAGCCAGGTGAAAATGTGCAATTGAAATGGATTGATGAGCATTATTAAATAATTTCAGACATTCTTCATCAATGTATGAAAAACTAACAATCTAAGATTAGCTTTTTTTTTTTTTTAAGATTAGCTTTTTAAAACCTACTATCTCCCATCAAAACATTGCAGTATTGGGGCACATGGGAGGCTCACTCAGTTAAGCCTCTGACTCTTGATTTCCGCTTGGGTCATGACCTCAGGGTCCTGGGATGGAGCCCCGAGTGGGGCTCTGTGTTCTGCATGGAGCCTGCTCTTTCCTGTCCCTCGGCTCCTTCCACGACTTGCTCACTCTCTCTCTCTCAATAAGTAAAATCTTAAAAAAAAATTGCAGTGTTTTTGTGACAATAATTTACTGGATTCATTTCCAAATAACTGAAATTTTCAAGGTGTAATTAATTTTGCCAGCACACTATCAGTGAAAAATGTAGCATCTCAAAATTAAATATGTTAAAACCAACATAAAGTCCACACTTCCATAAGACTATCCATCTGATGATCATTTCTATAAGATATGAGCTATTAAAAAAGGTAATCATTAGAACTGTCAAAAACAGTTTTTTCTGGGGCGCCTGGGTGGCTCAGTGGGTTGAGCCTTGGCCTTCGGCTCGGGTCATGGTCTTGGGGTCCTAGGGGATTGAGCCCTACGTCGGGCTCTCTGCTCGGCACGGAGCCTGCTTCCCCCTCTCTTTCCGCCTGCTGCGCTGCCTGCTTGTGATCTCTCTCTGTGTCAAATAAATAAATAAAATCTTAAAAAACAAAACAAAACAGTTTTTTCTTCCAAGGCAAGATGTCTATTTTATGACAGATTATTAGATCTAAGTGACTTTAAGCTTCTAATATTATAAACATTTGGGTTTTCCATTATTTTAAGATGAATAACTTACTTGTGTATTTCATATAGAATAACTTTCTCTTAAGTAATTGTTATTGTTGAGAAATAATTGATATAACTTTTTAAAAAAAGTAAACTCTGCCCCCAACATGGGGCTCCAACTCATGACCCTGAGATCAAGAGGGACATGCTCTACTAAGTAAACCAGCCAGGTACCCCTTAATAGAATTTTTTTTAACTTGAAGAAGGGGTAGCTTTTCCAAACTTGTACAGAATGCTGTAGGACCTGGTGGTGGCCCTGCTTAGAGCAGTGTACTTAATAAGGAATAAAACGATCTGTGAAACCCATTTGCCCAGTTCAAGGTTTTGGTACCCTGAGATTCCAGTCTGGAGCGATTAAAAGAATCAAAACATAATCTGGCTCCCGCATAGATGGTTATACGTTTACCGATGGTACTAAGGAAAACAGGCTTCTTGGTCATGAGTCCATCTCCAAGATACCCAGGAAGACCAACCACCAGGATCTCTTGGGGAAAATAGGAATTGTGAGCCTCCGTGACGTAGAATCCTGGAATGGAAAGCTAGTCCAGGGCTTGGGTTGGTATCAAGGTATCAAGTTTCTCCATTCTCTTTCCAGCAAACCACACTCCAGCCATGTGAGTAACTCATTTTTTGTCTCTCTCCTTCCTCTTTCTCTTCTGCTTTTGTGACTTTCTCTGTATGGGTCAGTTCAAGGGAGAGAATCTGTTTGGACTAATGGGATCATTGCCGGTGCTGCAGGACACAGTTTACCTAGAACCCCAGACTTGTGCTTGTAGAGCCCCCTCTTGGCAGCTCTTCTATGCAGGGGGCTGCTGGTGGGACTATGTAATGAAGCTTTTGGAAGTAGTCCCTTTGTTTAAAAAACACCCTTGAGTGTCTGTCTTCAGCTCAGATCATGATCCCAGGGTCCTGGGATCGGGTCCTGCATCAGGCTCCTTGCTCAGCTGGGAGCCTGCTTCTCCCTCTCCCGCTCCCCCTGCCTGTGCTCTCTCTTCTCTCTCTGACAAATAAATAAAATCGTTAAGAAAAAACAAAACATCCTTGCTAATGGCTCCCTCGTATTCCAACAAGGAATGAAGCATCATCAGCCGCTTTGTTATTCTAGGATGGTTGTTCATTTTAGCCAGATTTTCTCTGTATGAAAATGCTGGAAAGGCGGCTGTGGACACAGTTCAGTGCTCAGTGCTTCGGGATTTCCACCCCCAGGGCTGACCTAGGCAGCAGAGGCGGCTTCCGTGTCTAGGCCAGCGCCCACAGCTGGGACTCTGTCTGCAGGAACAGAAGCTCAAAGAGGTAGAAGAGCTGGCCTGGGGATTTTTTTTTTTTTTTTTTTTGCACACATGGGTGGGAGGGAGCTGGCGGTAAAGGGTTACAAGATTAGAGAGCTAAGCTGACGGGCCGCACCTGGAGGCAGTCCTGCACGCTGAATTTACAACAGGAGCCTGGGAGTCGTATAAATGAGTAATGCTTCGTGATGCTCTTTTCCAAGCCAGCTGCAAAAATTGGCAGGGGCCCGTCAGTGTGCTGTCGATGTGTCTGGAATTCAAATAATTTGATTCTGAGATACAATGACAATGGGAAGCAAGGCATTACCTTGACAGAATGATGGCCGAGACAGCTGCAACCCATATTCATGGAAGGTGTGGCGCTAACAGCTGTTCTCCTGCCACCCGCTGCCCTGAAATCTCTATCCTGCCTCGTTGCCGGTGCCCTTTCCTCAAGGGCGTTAAATTAAAAAGTCATGTAGCCGGTAATTTCCCGCCCCCCCGCCCACCCTTTCCCTAGTCCAGGCACTGAAGAACGAGGAAAGGGAAATAAGAGCCTTGACTGAAATGGATATATCTCTTTAAAAAAAAATGCCGCTGACATTAGACACAGCTCCGAGGGGCACATTTGAATATCGGTGGCCGGGCACCTTGCAACAGAACTTGCTGCTGCCTCTTTTGAATTTGTCTTTGTTGGCTGAACACGGTCATATCTTTCCCAGGTATAACAGCTGGGAGGATTTGGTCAGGAATCACAGGAGATCTGGTGAGCTGGGGGCCTGTTACCTTTCAAATCACAAGGCACCTCGCCGGTGCGGGTTGTCATGTGGGTTCTGGGAACCGATCTGCAGGTCTGCACTTTATTCGCCCCATTATAGCGCTCACGCTACCTCTTGTGTGTCGTGTGTTTGGCTTTTCTGAAGCACTTAAAAAAAAAAAAAAAAAAAAGCCTTTTTACCTATGGCAGAGCATTCTGGAGAATTGGAGAATAACCCTGGACAGGGACTGGGAGCTATTGGCTGGGATTTCAGGTCTGTCATTTTAGCCTTTCTGTCTCTGGATTTCCTTTTCTCCGTCTAGAAAAGGCAAGTGTTGGTCTTGCCCTGCAGGCGTCCAGTTCCCTGATCCTGTTCTCATCTGACAGCTTATTACTAATAGGAGGCTGGACAGTTCCCAGGTATCTTGACTCCACATTTCCTATACCTACAAAAATCCCTAACACTCCCTTAAGATGAATTTGGCAGATTTATCATTTTGACTTTTTATTAATCTAATAATTAATTCTCAGAATATGAACACGTAAATACTAATGGCAGCCAGGTATGTAACGTTTACGATATGACAGGTACTGTTCTAAGGCTTAATTTATTTTCACAACAAACCTGTGATGTAGATGGGTGGGAATTTTACTGTTCCAATTTTACAACTGGAAGAAATAATTTAGAATATATCTAGTTTCTTTCTTTTTTTTTTTTTTAAGAATTTTATTTATTTATTGAGGGGGGCGAGAAGGGGAGAGGGAGGAGGAAAGGGAGAGGGAAAGAGGGAATCGCAAACAGGATCCATGCAGGGCACAAAGCCTAATGTGGGGCTCAGTCTCCAATTCTGAGATCATGACTTGAGGGGAAATCAAGAGTTGGAGGCTGAGCCATCCAGGTGCCCTTATTTTGTTTCTGCTATAGAAGTACATTGGACAGTCACAAAGGGATAATGAATGGATAAAAGTTTATCAGTACATTGGTGTGTGTTTGGCTTCTCTCACTTAAAGCAATGCTTTTGAAAAAATAAATGCTTTGGGGATCCATTGCATATATCAGTAAATACTAATTGCTGAGTCATCTTCCATTGTATGCCTTCTTTAGCGAGTGTCTATTCAAATCTTTTTCCCACTTTGGTTGAGTTGTCCCATATTTTTGAATTGTAAGAGCTCTTTATATATTCAGGATTCAAGTCCTTTATCAGATAGATAACATGTTTTGCAAGTATTTTTCTCCCAGTCTGTACCTTGCCTTTTTAATTTCTGAATGGTATCTTTGAAAGAGCAAACTTTTAAAATGTTGATAAAGTTCAACTTATCAATTTTTTATTTTATGATTTATGCCATTTATATGACACCTAAGTAATCATTGCCCATCCCACGATTGCAAAATTTTCTCTTATGTTGTTTTATAGAAGTTGTATATTTTTATGGGTTACATTTAGGTCTACGTTTCATTTTGAGTTTATATGACATGAAAGACTGAGACATCTCTTTCTATTTTTTTTTTTTTGATATAGATTTCCAATTATTACAGCACCATTTGAATTACCCTACTGAATCACCTTGGCATTTTGTCAAATCAGGTGACCATATACATGTGTGTATTTCTGGACTATCTACTTTTTTCCATTGTCTATTCTTACACCAATACCTTACTGTTTTGACTAGGTAGTAGATGACTAGGTAGTTTTGTTTTTTTCCACAATTGTTTTTTATTTGGATCCTTTGCACTTTATGCAAATTTTAGAATTACTTTGGAATTTCTAAATTCTAAAAAGCTTCCTGGGATCTTAACTGGGATTGTGGTGAATGTACATACCAGTTGGGGAGAGTTGACACCTTAACAATATTAAATCTTCAGATCCATGAACATGGTATTGTTCTTCATCTACCTGGGTCTTCCTTAATTATTCTCAGCAATGCCTGGCAGTTTTCAGAGTGTAGGTTTTGGACATTTTGTTAAATCTATCCTTAAGTATTTAATATTATTATGCTATTTTAAATGGTATTTTAAATTATTATCAATTTCTCACTGCTCTTTGCTAGTAATTTTTTTTTTTTTTAGATTTTATTTATTTATTTGACAGACAGAGACCACAAGTAGGCAGAGAGGCAGGCAGAGAGGAGGAAGGAGGCTCCCCATGGAGCAGAGAGCCCAATGTGGGGCTTGATCCCAGGACCGTGGGATCATGACCTGGGCTGAAGGCAGAGGCTTTAACCCACTGAGCCACCCAGGCACCCCTGCTAGTATATGTAAATATAGTTGATTTTTGTATTCTGTTATCTTGCTACATTTATTAATTCTAGTTGGGTTTTTTCCTTCCTTTCTTCTTCTCCTTTTTTTTTTTTTTTTTTTCCTGGAGAGTCCTTCACATTTTCTACATAAATAATCATTCCATTTATGAAAAGACAATTTTACTTCTTTTCTGACCTATATGCTTTCTGTTTCTTTTCTTTTGCCTTATATCATTGGTCAGAAGCTCCAGCACACTGTAGAATAGATGATATGATAGTAGGCATCCTTGACCTGTTCCCAGACTTAAAAGTATTCAGTCTCTGACCACAGGGACCTCCCCATGGAGCTGTTTGAACATCTTCATGGCACTGCAGCGGGTTTTCTCCACAGCAAGTGAACCAAGAGACTGCATGGTAGAAGCCACAAAGTCTTTAATGACCTAACTTCAGAAGTCACACTGTGATTTCTGCAACAGCCTGTTGGTTAGACCTGTTAGCCCTACTTGATGTGGAAAGAGATGACATAAGTGAGAATCACTGGGGGTATTTTGGAGACTGGCGATGACAAACCCTTAATCCCAATGTCCATACCTAACAGTCTGTAAATGCCATTTTGAGTAAGAGCTTCCTAGAGAAATCCACAATAAGTTCCTCTTTGTGCAAATAAGGAATCTAAGGTCTGTTTAAAGACGTACCCTTTACGGTTTTTAATATCCATTTCTGTGTTCTTGCTTTCACATTACATTATCTTGATATCTGTTTTATTTACTGTATATCTAAGGGGGTGGGCATTTATTTGCCTTGAGCTGCCATTAAATAATGAAACGAGTGGGGTGGTGTGGAAAGTCTGGGATGCACAGAAGCTGCTGCTGGGGGTTTTCTTAGGGTCACCACAAAGCCATCTTCAAGGTAGCCATCAAATAGGATAATTTAGTGAACGCAGTTCAAAAGCTCCACAATGGGACAATGGAAATTGACTTGATTTAGCTTCAAAGATTCTATTAACTCAGAGAAATGATGATTTTATGGGAGAATTAATGCATAGCTACTGGTAGAGAACGGAAGTGACCTTACTGCTTTGAAACTTCTTTCAACTCAGTTCTTAGATCTACGTACAAAACGTGATAGCTTAGATTCCTGGTCCTATCATACACACATTTCAGAGCCAGATGATTAAATCTTGATCCTAATTACAAAGGAAATGCAGAATTTGTAGTAAGCTCGTTTTAGAAGGTTGAGAAATAACCTGTTTCAGAAACTGGCATTAAGTGAATCCTCCTAAACACATCACTCACATTGTATGTGTGTGTTTGGGGTCATTGCTTGCTTGAGACCCATGACCTTTATTCCCAAGGTCAAAATTACATTAAAATTGTGGTAAATGGATAGTAGTGTATCATTGACTTTAAAATCTATTTTTCCTCTCTTTAGCTCTCCTGTTCTTCTCCTAATTGAACCAAAAGCCCACAACAAAGAAAGGTTAAATTCCTGAGATTTTTTTTTTAGAAAAACTTTCTATTTGTAAATAGTCTCAAATTTAGAGAAAAGTTGCAAGAATAAAAATACCACGCTTGTGTATCTTTTATGTAGATTTGCCTGTTAACATTTTACCCCACTTGCTTTATCATTTATTCACCCCCATACACACATATATATTTTTCTCAATCACTTGAGAATAAGTTACATCATTATCCTTGCCCCCTAAGCATTTGGCCGTGTATTTCCTAACAGGAGGGATATTATTTTACATAACCACAGTATAATTATCACCTGAGTAAATTTAATATCTGTGCAATACTTTGAACTAATCTGCCCTTTCATATTCAGATTTTAATCAACTGACCCAATGATGTCCTTCATAACACTTTTTTCCCCTCTAGGAATGGATTCAGTAAAGGGCCATGTATCATATTTAGTTGTCGGGTTTCCTTAGCCTTCTTGAATCTGAGACATTTCCACATCCTCTCTTTGTCCTTTATGATATTGGCATTTTGAGTATAAAGTTCACTTCTGTCCCTACCCCCTTTTTTTAGAGAGAGAGAAAGAGAGAGAGAGAGAGCATGAGCGAGGCGGGAAGAACGGGGGGGGGGGGGGAGAATCTTAAGCAAGCTCCACACTCCGCGTGGAGCCTGATGGGGGCTCCATCTCACAACCCCGAGATCACGACCTGAGCCAAAATCAAGAGTCCGACACTCAACCAGCTGAGCCACGCAGGCACCCCTTTCTCCCCCTTCTTTTTAAAAAATTCAATGTTCATTATTTTGAGTTTGTCTTGTAATGTGTCTCCTAATTCAGGTTATGCATTCTCAAGCAGGCTACTAAAATGAATGAGGTTGTGTCCCTTACAGAGTGTCACATCTGGAGGCACACAGTGTCCATCTGTCCCTCATTGATCACCTGGTCAAGGTGTTATCCAATCTCTCCAATGTGCAATTACTGGTTTCCCCCCTTGCCCCGAATAAGCAATATACAGGAAGGCACTTTGGGACCATCCAAATATCCTGCTCTTTCTCTGTTGACATTTAGCAACTGTTCATGATTCTTGTTTGAGTCTGTCATCTTACTATGATAGATGCAAATGATGACCTCCCAGCTCCCCTACAGTCTTCACATTTAGCAGCTGGGACTCAAGATTCTGCTGTGAGCAAGAGTCTTCCCTCTTCTCCATTTACTTACTATTGGTATGAACTCAGAGTTTTATCTTCCCCCAATGGTTTACAACTCTTAACGGTCCTTCATTATTTGTTAGTCAAATTGTCCCAGATTTGGCCATCAATAGCCCCTTCAAGCTGTCTTCTTTGTGCTTGGGACACTCCTATGCTCCCCCCCCTCCCCGCCCCCTTTTTAGTACTTCCTTGCTTGCTGGCATAAGAAGATGTTCCAGGCCCATCTGGCTCCCTCCCTCCTTCCCCTTCCCCCCAAGATTCCTTGTTTTTTATTTTGATTTGCCGCTCAGTCTCAGAATTGCAGGAAAACTCATGTCTATGTATTTCCTCCCAGGCGTCAGGCCCTCTCTGGGCAAAGCCTACCACCACCATGAAAACTCTGGGTTTACCTGCCTATTTGCCCTGCAAGGTCAAGGTCTCTGAGTCCTTGCTGTAGCCTTGACACCCTCTTCCTGGTCCAGGGTCATTTCAAATGTGATTTCCTCTTCACTCCAGATAGCCACCCCTGCCCGGATTTAATTGTTCCCCTATCTATGTTTCCATATCACTTTTTCCATATCTTTTTTATGGTGCTAATCGTGTCCTATGATGCTTTGGTTACATTTCTAGCTAGACTGAACTGAAATACTTTCGAATAGCCCAGAGAGAAAGGTATGAATTTTCCCTATTTTGCAGATGAGAAACTTGAGGTTCAGGGAGGTGAGCCCGAGAAAGAGACAACAGAGCACAGGGCGAAGGTCCTTGGTTGCAACCTTCTCCCGTCATTTATTAGCTGTGGGACTGTGCGCAAGTTACTAAACCTGTCTATGCTTCAGTTTCTCAGGCAGGAAAACATGGATGATAATAAGTAGGAACCTACCACCTATGGCTGTTGTGTGGATTGAAAGAGTTAGTTTTTGTAAAATCCCTAGGATAGCGCTTGGCACATGGTAAGTGGTATGTAAGTGTTTGTTAAATAAATAAAGTCATGTCCCTGTAATTCATATCCAAATCTTCAGATGATAAAGTTCCTACCTACTGCTCTATTTTCACTTTGTAGGATTCCGATATTCCCTGAGAAGCAGGGGTTCTATTAAAGACAGCAGTAAAAGGAAGCTGGTTCAGGACATAAGACATTAATGAGGTGAGAGGAAGCAAAATGTTCCTGCAAAATGCTGAATTAAGGGAGAGACCAGAGGAGGGAGCAGGTGTTCTGTTTTCCTGACTCTGGGTCTGGGGCCCACGGGTTACACACTCAGGCAAGGACCACAGGTAGACTCCAGGAGCTGGTCCCTCATGAGGTCTCTCTATGTGTTTTTCCTCTCAAGTCCATTGTGGGTTAGACATTTGGGGTGCCTCGCCACAAAGACCCTGCCTGTGCATTCACAGTTCTGCAAGATGGTACCATTGACACATAGAAAATATTCATTGCTTTATTGAGGTTGGCAAAGCTATTGGCTGGGTTTTTGAATCTTGTGTTGTACTACAATAGGGATTAAGAATAGAGTTTACATTTCCAAAAGCAAGAATCATTTTTATTTTGCTCCAATAACTGTCCACAAGATGGGCGCCTAGGTGGCTCAGTTGGTTAAGGGTCTGCCTTTGGCTCAGGACATGTCCTGGGGTCCTGGGATCAAGCCCCATTTCAGGCTCCCTGCTCAGTGGGGAGTCTGCTTCTCCCTCTGCCACTCCTTCTGCTTGGGCTCTCTCTCTCTGTCAAATAAATTAAAAAAAATTAATTGCCCACAAGATAGTTATAGCTGATATATATTATTATTATAATGGATGTTGATATGGTTAAAAATGGGGGATTGCATTCTAATTGATCTGGTAGATGATGGTTGTTAGCTGAGTGACAAAATTAAGTATAATTCCATGAGTAGACAGTGCTTGTCTACGTGTGGATAAGTTACTGGTTACCTTCTGTGTCAAATATTAACTATTAAGAACTTAAGAGCACATGATCTGCCTAACTGTGGAATGTTTGTGAATAGCCATTCTCAGACATGAGTGTGCGTCAGAATCAGCTTTAGGGCTTATTAAAACACAGATTGCTGAATCCCATCTCCAGAGTTTCTGATCCGTTCTGTCTGGAGCAGAACCCATAAATCTTCATTTTTAATTAATAACTTTTAATAAGGTTCAATCTTTTAATTAAAAAAATTTAATAAATCACTTATTTCAAATGATGCTGATACTACCAATTCAGAGACCACAATTCAAGAACCACATCCCTTCTGTTGACTTAGAACAAACATCCCCTCACTGGCAGCAAGTTACCACCACCTAAGTTGCAATGCAATATAATTAGATTTCTTTTAAATAGGCCACCATAAGCAAATTTCCCAACCACTTCTAGCATTTTATAGACCAACAGCCATCACTTAATTATTTCACCTTGAGAAGAAAAAAAAAATACAAACCTAAGTGATGGAGGTTTTAAAGCAATACCACAGCTAAGTGGCTGTAGCATTAGATACATATTTCTGATGTCTTGGTAATTAGGCACACTAAGACTTCTTGGTGCTTGCCGATATTTTTATGAAACGAAGTATATCCATCTAGGTGTGTCTCTCTTTGAGACCGTCTTAACTAGCGCGCGCTGAGAGGTGATGGCCAGCAGGTGGCGCTCTGAGTCAGTTCATGGGGCCCTAAATAGGGTGGAAAGCGAAGGTACCAACCAAGATGGCCTGCTTTAAATCCTCAAAGTAAGGTCCTCTTAACCACTTGTCATAAAATACCCTGAGACACACGTCTTGGAAAATCGAAGTGTCAAGCTCAGCATCTTTGCCACATTTCAAGCTAGGTAATTACCTTCTCTCCCAAAGGGAATCTGTTTTATGTATTTGTGTCCTTTCTAGGTTACAGGTTTCCCAAAGGCAATGATCTTGCCTTCCGTTCGTTCTATACAATGAAGTGAAATGCACATTTTACAATAACAATTTAATTATTCTACATCCCTCTGAGCTACATGATGACCTGTTATATAATTGCTAGTAATACAGAAACGTGCCTGCCTTGTCTAAACCCTAGCAATAAATGGCAGTTTTTATTTGACCTAAAAGTGAATTGCTTATTTACTTCTCCCTTACAGTATGAAAAGCTATTTTCCTGCCATCCCAAATTATGACACATAATCAACTAAACAACACTTCATTTCAGTCTGTCATTTTTATTGTCTGCAGAGTTTTTTTTTTTTAACTACACACAACAAATACTTTGATATAATCTAAGATAATAAAATAGTTGAACAACTTTTGCTTTTAGATTTACATTTGTATAGAAACAATCTGTGGAACACCTCACGTCCAAACCAGAGTGTCTAAAAACAGTGATTCATTAGCATTGCTTTAAATAATTGTTTGGTTAAAAGTTGCCGTTTCCATTCTCAACTGAAATGTGTCTCCATGCAGTTTCCCTTGGGTCCAAAGCTGAAGGCCTTGGGGAGGTGGTCACTCTCTTCTCTGTCCTTGCCTTGTGTGGAGGACAGTGATTAGAGCAGGGTTGTCATAAAAGCCAGGAAGAAAAGAAATCAATTGCACATCTCTAGTTTTCAAGGGTCAAGGTCCTAACGGTCTTTACACAAGTCCCTTTCTGTAGCTGTGAGGTTCTAGGATGATAGCATGTGCCTGCCTGTTCCCGGATGCTCCTTTCTTTCGCTAATTATGTCAGTTCCTATGGAGGGGCTGTGGCCATTGTCCATAAGTTCTCCCTAAAGTCTGCTCATTTTGTCAGATTTAAGCCTTGTCCCTTGTATTATGTCACTTGGATGCTGTGTCTTGGTGTCCAGGGAGGGTCCACCATCCCCTAAGAAATGCCTCATCCCACCCTCAAATCCCCAGAGCCCCCAAGAGTGAAGACCCCACGGAGACAGTGACTTCAGTGAAACATGCCGCCCAGAGAGGCTGGGAGACTCTGGCCTAGATCATTCCATTGATCTTAGTCCACTCGTAGATGTCCTGCTCGCACACTATGTCGGAGTTGATGAGGAGGTATCTGTCGCCCACACAGAAGTGCTTCTGACAGGCGGCACATTTGAAACATTCCAGGTGATACACTTTGTCTTTCACCCGCATTGTCATCTCGTAGGCACGGATCCGCTTGTCACAGGACGCGCAGAGACCGTCTTGGCCAAAAAGCCTGGGGGTAAAAGAGAAAGAAAAGCTAAGAAGACATTGGCAGATACAAAACTGGCAGAAAGGACTTGAGGATGGGTTCCACAAGGGAGGCTCACTTCCAACCTGTCAGGAAACCGGGAAGAGGTGGGTCTGGGGAAGCTCACAGGGTCTTTCCCAAAGGGAAGGGGGTTCTCCAGGAGGAGGCTGCAACCCGTGGGCATCTGCGTTTGGCATAACCTGCCCCTTCTCTTAGCTTTCCTTGCTCTAGGCCGCGCTGGGGCCCTTTGTCTGTGGGGAAGTGCCTTAGCTGAAGTGATTTGAATTAAGAGGTGAGGCATGTACTGTGTGTCCCCTCCCAGGGGAACTTTCATTTTAGAGCTGGAGTAAATCTCTGGGGGCCATCTGAGGAGGAACTGAGCAGGAATACAGTGAAATGGGCATATTTCTGGGGTTCCCGGATTCTCTCATGGCAACAACCATTGATCCCACCCGTGGAGAGGGCTGGTCTGCATCTCCTCCCTAAGCTAAGATGGCCGCCTCCACATGACCGTTCTCTGGGGCCCCAGCTTCTAGGAGACAGAGGGAATGCGACAGGAGATACTCGTTGCAGTTAAGGGTGCCTCCGAGATCTGGGAGACCAACAGCCTCTTTCCACATTGAACAGAAGAGCTCGCTGCAAGGTCCTTGGCTGCCCCAGTGGCGGGAATCTCTGGAGAAACTTCTGTTCTGATAAGTCTCCGTCCGTCACTTATTTCAAGCAATATTCACCGTCAAGTTGGGAGAGGCGACACGGTGGAACCCAGGGCAGTGGCCCGTTCTCAAGCTGCGTTCCCGGGACCAGCAGATTTGCCTCACCTGGGGGCTTGCTAGAAATGCACATTCTCAGGCCTCCCGGTTGAGACACTCTGGGGGAGAGGCCAGTGTGGTCAGGGGCCCTTCCAGGTGAGTTTTGCAATCAGCCCGCAAGAGCGGAATCGCGCGTATCCAGGACCAGCCCTGAGGACGGGGTGAGCGTAGTGGGACCTCGGGTCCCTCTGAGCTTCTAAAGTGGCAGTGATCCAGCATCTGCCTCACTGGGCTACGAGAAGGATCACCGGAGCACTGTCAAAGCACCGACCATCAAAGGCTAAGCCCGCAATGACTGTTTTAGCACAGGTCGGGGTACTCAAAAGGGCACCGTCCAGCTACAGGAAAGCATTTTCACACGTGCCTGATAAGGCACCCCTTCCACCTCCAACCTTTAGGACAGTCTTAGGTGAATGCTGCTTCTTATCAGACGTTCTTAGTCACCTCAGGATAGCAGAGGACGGATGGGAACATTCTGAGAGGCTGGAGGGAAGAAGCGCGATTGACACATTTGGAAACATTTGGGCAGAATTAATGAAAGCAGGAAGATGCGGTCAGAGTAAAGGGCTGGTGGTAAGAGCCTGGGCCGGTTAATTTCCCTCTGAATCCCCTCTGAATCCCGCTTTGCATTGAGGATCTCTGAGCATTTTTTTGAGGCACCACCTGGGGGCAAACTCATTGTGGGGGGAGGGGAGAACATTTTCTCCCAGCATAGCAGATGGCCGAGCTGTAGGAAGCTGCCACCTTGGAAGTCACAGAGTAGAAAGCCTGACTGTTCAGTAAGTTGAGTTTGGGACTGAGCGAGGATAAATGACCCAACAAAACAGCGTGCGTGGCTTGAAGCCAACACGTGGGGTGTGTGACCCTTAAGGAAGGAGAGCATTTATTAAAGGGAAGTTGGGGGTAAATTACAGTGCACATCAGGCAGTTAATGAGGGGAAGGACAAAGGACTCAGATTTGGGAGGCCGGTTCAGGTCCCTCTAACGAGCCAGGTGCCCCGGAGCAAAGGACAGCTTCTCTTCTGATGTCTGTGTCGTAAGCTGTAGAGCACAGGAACTGGAAGAAAAGACCTCTGCAGCCCCTTCCAGCCCTGGTAGCCTAAGACTCTACTAATAGGAAAAATAAGCCAGGACTTAACATCTAATTTGAGTATTCACCTCCGGCACCAAGAACTGGTGCCTTGGGCTGGGTATCCCAGAAGCAGACCTGAAGAGAGGAATTATTAAGGAATGATTCTCAGGGGAAGCCGGTGAGAGGCAAGGGAAGTCAGATAGAAGGGGAGGAAGGGAAGCCAATCTGCAGTCTCCAGCAAAGGCCCTCAGAGAGGAGCACCAGGAGGATGGCACAGGGACTCCAGGATGTAAGTTATGTCTCTTGTCCGCCTGGCTCCAGGCAAGGTTGCAAGGTTCCTGCAATGCCAGTCATCGGTCAATGGCCAGTATTCAGATCCACTGGCAGTGTGGGGGCAGTGGGCACACTTTGGCTCTAACAGATGCAGATGTTGGCTGTTGCAAATAAAACCACTTGGGGGGGTGGTGCACTGCACACAAAGGTGGTAGAAAGGGGTCTGATGGAATCTGGGGGCTCTGCACTGACATGAGCAGCAACTGCTAGGTTCCCAGCAGCACAACCCACCAGCAGCAAGCAGAAGCTGGGTTTAGATTCTGCACTGGGATCTCATGAATATTTGAGGCTAAATGTCTGAAAAGAACTGTAACAGGCGGGTCAGCCATGGGCAATCCTCAGGAGGGGGAGAAGTTCTCCCAGGAGGGAAGAAGGACTGAACCCCATCACAGGACCCCCCCCCCATTTATTCACTCTTGCCTTTTTAAAAGATGCTCCCAGATATATTAAGAATGCAGGTAAGCAAGTCCGTGGCTAAAGGACTATCCCTGAAGCAAAAAAAAAAAAAAAAAAAAAAAGGGTTTTCTCCTCTGTCAAGAGGTGTCAATGTCTTAAGCTTTCTCCTGCCCATTTTAATAACAATAATATAAATATTAAAGGATGGCTGGAAATGCCAGCACTAACAGAGAGTTAATTAACATGTTGCCTAGGAATGTAGCAGGGAGAAGAATTATTTCATGTCACCAAGACACAAGTTAATTAACACTGGGTTCTCCCAGACAATTTTTTTCTCTTCTTTTTAAAAATGCAAAAGATGAACAAGCCCAGGCGGCACCGGGTTTATTCTCAAACGTTACAGAAAACCATAGAGATAGGGAGAAGCCGGGGCTCCTTTTGACCTGACTCTATCTGCACTTCATTTAATAAGATTCAAATGATTTGACAGGGATGTAGTCAGGGGGCCCAATGGGAATCATTTACCCGTCTGCTTTCTGCACTGACTTGGCAAACTGGTAGCCAGCAAAATCAGGTCTCTATTTATCCCAGTTCCATTTTCTTGTAACTTAATAAAAAAATGGATCAAAATTATAATCACAGTCATTGAAAGCTCAACTTATTTTCTCCGAACCACCAAATTTGCAAGGGCTTTATCAGAGAATTTAGGGGGAAGCGTATTCTATCCATCTCTGGGTAAACAGATAAGCTTCCTTCACCGTGGAATTGCCTGCATTTTTTTTTTTTTAATGTAAAAATGCTCTGAGGGCAGGTTTGGGAGGAAGAGGTAGCCTGGCGGCCAAGGGCAGTGGAGTCTAAACAAGCTTCCGGGTTGGGTGGTCCTAAGGCATTAGGGCTTCGTGCTCCACGGACCCTTTGCCACGGGAAGATGGCAAGAAACTGACAGCTACACAGTTGAGCAGATCTGACAGTAGAGGGCACAGAGTTACCTCCACAGCAGCTAATATGAAACTGGAAATGCTAGAACATTCCAGGCAAAGGCACTCATTGAGTGCCAGAAAATTCACTTGGCCAACAGTATGACCCAAAGCATCAGAGATGTCCTCTGCTCCTGTCTCACGGGATTCCTATTTTTTCCTTCCTTCCACTCTTTATTTTTTTTTAGATTTTATTTATTTATTTGACAGAGATCACAAGTAGGCAGAGAGGCAGGCAGAGAGAGAGGGGGAAGCAGGCTCCCCAGTGAGCAGAGAGCCTGATGCAGGGCTCGATCCCAGGACCCTGGGATCATGACCACAGCGGAAGGCAGAGGCTGAACCCACTGGGCCACCCAGGCGCCACTTTGCTTTCAATATTCCATCTCTGTTCGTGTTAGGCAGGAAAGACTTAATGTCGTGAGGGTTAGTTACAAGGGCAGCTAACATCTATCTGATATTCACACACCAAGCCAAGTAGTTCACACGTATTACCCCATCGAATCCTCACCTTCTCCTTGGAGGTAGGTGCTGCTATTACCCCCATTTTTATAGGGGAAGAAATAAAGGCTGAGGGACGCTAAGGAACTTGCCCCAGGTCACAGTCGGAAAGCTGTGGTGCCAGGACTTCAACCGACAGCTGATCTCAGAGCCTTTGCCCTGTCACAGTCAAAAGCTCAGGGCTTTTAAATCACATAAGATTAGAGTCCTACAAAAGAATCTTTTATAACCTATATATGTATTTTGGAGCATTAAGTGCACCCCTAAGAACCCACCGTCCAGCTGTTCGACCCAAAGCCTCCTGGTTCCTGTGGAGTGCTCTGTGATTCCCTCCCGGACCCCTCTCCCGGCGTGCCCCCCAAAGGAACTACTATAGGGAATTTTGTGTTCATCATTGTCTCACCTCTAAAAAATTAGTATTTGACATAGGAATGTGTCCCTGCGACTATGTCTCTCCAACAGGGAGAGATGCCAAAGACTTCTCTGCACGGGCCAGCTGAGACCCAACCTCTGGCCCAGACATCTGGGCAGGTGGCCGGAGCGGAAGAACTAGACGGAGACTCAGCTGTCCATGGCTTCTCGCCCTCCCAGCTCGGGGCCCCTGGGGGTGCGGAGGGAGGGTACCTGAGATAGTCCCTCCGGCAGAGCTTCCGGCCCAGCTTGTAGTAGAGGCGCCGCCCCACCTCGCCCAGCCGGCACCCGCAGAGGTCACAGCTGAGGCAGTCCTCGTGCCAGTACTGGTCGATGGCCTTCAGGAAGTAGCGGTCCCCGATGTTCTGCTGGCACCCGCCGCATGTCAGCAGGGACGGGGGGATCTGCAGGACCTCATCCACTGGCTCCCTGGAAAGAAGACCCACGTTAGGGATAACCTTGGGACAAGCACCAGGGGTGAGCCATCGCTCTGGGCCGAACAGGACAGTTTCAGTTCGGAGACAGGAGAAAGGACGGGGCTACATATCCAGAGGCCAGATGGCAGAGGGGCCCAGCTAGCTTGGGTCAGGACAGGAGAGAGCTAGGCCTTCCACCCTCGACGCCATGGAAGGAAATGCCAATGGCTCTGCACCACGGCCCTGAGCCCTGTACCATTCTGGGGCCCTCTGCCCTCTCTTGTTTTTTTTTTTTTTTAAGATTTTTATTTATTTATTTGACAGGCAGAGATCACAAGTAGGCAGAGAGGCAGACAGAGAGAGGGAACCTGAGATCATGACCTGAGCCGAAGGCAGCGGCTTAACCCACTGAGCCACCCAGGCGCCCCCCCCCCCTCTTTATTTCTTTTTCCCACCCTCCCTTCCTACTCTCCTTCAGTCTCTTGCCATTTCTCCTTCTTTTTCCTCCTTCCAGGCCTAGACTCAAGGGCCCTGCTGAGCCCCACAGGAGGCACTCCAGGGTAGAAGAATTGCCGGCTTCAGGGACAGCCCACTACCCAGAGGGCTCAAAAATCTGCAAGTTCCCTGTTGAATCTCCCAGCCATCCTACCCCAAGCCCTTCCCAACTGCACTGCACGAGAAGCAGAAGTGAGGAAGAAAGAAGAAACTAATTAAAGATTATCTTAGGTTGTTTTCTTGGTTCCAAATAAAAATTCCATCAGGATATCATAGGAATTCTCATTATTATTATTTAAAAATTATATATATATACATATATATATTTTTAATTTTTTAAACAAATTCCACATCCCATCCTTATTACTGAGTGAATCCTTAAAAAAAAGTCCAGGTATTAAGGCCATTGTTAGACTTACAAGGGACACTAAGCAGACCTTTCTGCATGTGAAAATATTTACAACAGCAAAACCGATTTGGACAAAGCTGATTTAGGAAAGAAAATGAGGAAGGGGTAATGATTATTTTCAAGAGAGTGGAAGGCAATTAAACAGACTGAAATCTCCATCCAGGCAATTGCTAATAGCGAGCCTGTGAGATGTGTTTCTCCGTTAAAAAGTCAGATAGGATCTGCAGTCCACTTGGCTTCACTGGAATCTGGATACTACTGTTTTACATTTTAAAATAAATATTTTTATTTGCCAAAAGAAAATAAAAGAGAGTGGAAAGAAACTATTCCCGCACCAAATGGGACACGGGAAAAACCTAATACCTGTTGCTTTGTAACAATTAACAAGTAAGTGCTCTTTTGAATCTTACTCAAACACAAATTTTTTTAATCCATTTTGTTTTCTAAAATGGAGCAGTTCTAACCATGGGATTCCCAAAGGAAGTTTCCTTCTCTGTATCTTGAGGGTATAAATCTATCTCCTATTTCTAGCTGACACTAACTTGACAGGTGACCTTGTGTCCTGACTGGCCTGGGCCCACATAGCTCAGCACCCATTATACTGAGGGAAGATGAGACACAGGTAATCTGTGTTGATCACACACACTGACAACTTCAGGTGCCTCTTTCTAGAAAGTGCACACCTCCCTGAATACTTAGGAATACTGAAGCCAAGTCCACGCTTTGTAGACCAAGGGTCAGTGTCCTTCATAAGATGATCCCTTCTTAGAATTAGAAAATGTGAAACTCAAGTCAGTTTTCTTTTAAACACTCAAGACTTTAAATAGTTTTAAGAATTCACTGAAGCGTCACTTGCTTTTCTTTGTTTCCACAGGTTACACCTAAGTACTTCCATTCTCCCATCTGAAAAATAATATCCCCAGCATTTTCACATGAGTAAACTAAGAAACGCATGTCTTCTCTTTCCACGGCCCATGGTCTGACTTCGGGCTTCCAGAAATACTCATGCAACCTTGACCACACTCGATGCCCTGTGGTGATGCTGCCAAGCATCTGTGAAAAAGGAGAATTTGCACTTTGCTGGTGCAAAATTGCCTGGAATTAAAATGAACCGCTCTTGTTACTCATAGGTAGGTGGTAGAGGAAATCTCTATGTTCGAGAATTCTGGCTGGCTTTCTGTCTAAAGGTTTCATTTGCAAATAAATAAATAAGTAAGTAAGTAAGTAAATAAAATGTTTCATTTGCAAACGACTATAGGCAAACTTGTATCCCTACCTAGGAGATGCCCAGAGTCATGACCCAAGTGGGTTTTAAGTAAATACACAATGAGGCATCTGGGAGGACAGTGTTCCACTACGGTAGAAATGTTAAGCAAAGAGCCATTGTGACGGTCCAAGATGAGATAGGAAAGGACAGGATAAGATATTCGCTCTATCTAGCTTCTGTAATTAATGATAATATCACATTATGTTTCATGGATATTCCAATGTAATGAATGGGTGGGATTCACCCTCAAATAAATATTTTATATTCTCCTGGAGCTTATCCTGAATCTTATACCTGAATATCACTTCGGCCTGGATTTCTGGGATCCTTGCTCAACAATTTCCAATAAAAGAAGGGAGTGGGAGGTGCTACAGTAATTTCCCAACTAGCTTGTCCATCTCCATGTAGACCCCGTCTTCACGGGGCACACGGTGAAATGAAGGATGAGCATTCTACAGCAAATGCCTGCTGTACTCTGAGGCTAGGATGTTCCCATTTTTTAACCTCAGTGAAAAAGCACAAACTTTGAAAAGAGCAAACCTCCTTTAGGGAACTGAAACCTCCAGATTTATCTCCTAATAAAAGGATTAGTGACTAAGTTCTGCTGATCGAAAAGGCATTAGGCACCAATACATCCCGTTCACTCTTCTTGCATTACTATGGTCTTGCCCAGGCTCTAAAAACTGAGGGCGAAGTTCTAATTCTAGGTTTATAAAAAAAGTGTGCAAACCACCCTTTAAACCCGGCGTCTGTGGAGATATATTGTTTTAAAAATGAATGTTCTTTTTCTCCCGAGCATTTGTTGAAGGAAGCTGTGTTTTCCTTAGAAGAGACCTGGCCCCTTATAGAACAGGGGTCTGAGCCTTCAAGATTGAAGAGTGATGTTTATGTTCTCACCAGATCGTGGTACTTCCTGTATTTTATAAGAGCATGCTGAGTGTTTATGCTGGTAACTGAGGGTAAAGCCCAGGTATATAAACACCATAGATGGCTGGAACTGAGGGAGGGAGAGACTTCAATCAGGAAAGCACAATTCCTTTAAAGCAGGAAAAGAAAAGAAGAGAAAACAAATGCCTCTTAAAAGCACAAATGGACAAGTCATTAACCAGCTCCTTTGGTCTGTGTAACAAATCCCTTCAAAGGATTAGATGGGGACTTCAAAGGAATAAAAATTCTCAATACCAGACAGCTAATGAATCTTAAAAGGGCATTTGCGCCGACGGGAAAATGATATCTTAAACAACCCTTTCTCCCCTTGTTAACGCTAAAGAATGGATTGGAGGTATAGGTTGGGAACAGGGGAACATTCCAAACCAGTACAAAGCTCAGAAAAGACATGCGGCAAATGTTCATTAGAGCTCTCGTTCCCTGACCCCAACCCCCTTTGAGACTGTGATAAATGCTATGAGCCACTGCCCCCCAGAATTCACCTTTACACAAAATGGTGCACTAACTTTTGAGGTTCACAGGCCCCCATCAGTGGACCCCAAATTAACTCCGGATTTAGGAGCTCGAAAGTCTCTGGAGGCCAGGGAGAGCTCCTAAGTGGACGCTCGGACCCCCTCACCCGCCCTTCCCTGGCGCTGCTGGCTGCCGCTCCACCTGCGCACCGCTAAGGGGGCCGTAGGGGCCTCGGGAGGCCTCCACTTGGAATGTCCCCCTTTCCAGGATCAAGTGGACAAAGAGAATGGGGACGGGGAAGCGAGAGGTGAGAAGGGAGCAGAACCAAGCCCAGAACGCTCTCGGGACTGCACCTGCGCGCCTCCGAGCTCCCCCCTGTGCCTGTTCCCGTGTAAACTTTCTGGCCCGCGGTGGCTTTGAGGTGCGTCCCAGGTAGCCGGGAGGGGCCCGCAGAGGTGCCAGGCCGACCCCCTCTCCCCGCCGCGGGGCGCCTATCCCTCTCCCACTGTCCCCAGAGCCACCCGCGAATAAGGGGGGAGCCCCGCGCGAGGCAGAGGGAGCCAAGGGCACGCTGCGGGCGCGCACCTGGAGCCTTGTCGCCCGCCGCCCGCGCCACCCTGCAGCCCCGGGGCGGGAGGCCGTGGTCTCCGTGGGTGGCAGGGGCAGGGGCGCCACACTTACTCAGACGGGTCCAGGCTCTTCCTCTCGATGGCCGAGGACATTGGGGAGGGAGGTGGCGTGCCAGGAGGCGGGGGCGCTCCCTTTGTGGCGCGGGGCTGGCCGGCTGCCGGGGCTCGGACCCCCTCGGGTGCTCGGGCGCCGCCGCCACCGCCGCTCCTGCGCCTCCTCTTGCTCCGGCGCTCCGGCGGCGAGCTCGCCCCTCCGCGCTCAAGGACAGTCACCGCGCTCCCTTCAAACGCCAAAGAGAGAGAGCGAATCACCGGGCTGCCGGCGCGCCGCGGCCGAGGCGGGGACCGGGGCGCGCAGCCTGGCCCCGGCGGCTGCAGCTGCTGCTGCTGCTCAGGACTTAACCTTCCATCCCGGTCCCGCCGCCACCGCCGCCGCCGCCGCCACCGCCGCCGCCAGGTCCGGCTCGGCTCGCGCGCTGTCACCGGCTCCGCGCCGCCCGCGGGGATCGTGCGCGCCCGCCCGGCCGCCCCGAGTCCCTCGCACCTTCGACCCGGGTCGCGGCGCGCGGCTCGCCGCCGAGGGCAGGGAGGGGGGCGGCGGCCTGGGGGCGGGGAGGGGACCGTGCCTCTCTCCCCGGGCTCCCTCCTCTCTCGGGAAGGTCTATTTTCGCTCAGCTTCCCTCTGTCTCTGGTTTCATTTCCTTTTTCCTGATCACGATTCAAATACAATAGAAGGAAATCACATTTAAAGAGACAGCTGCCCGGTCCCCCCCCCCCTTTTTAAACGGGGCTCCTGGGGATTAGCAATACAAACAGCAGCATCAGGACCGACTTGGCTTCTTAAAGGGGCCAGCGTCGCGGGCCGGGGGAGTCGCTCAGTGAACACCGCTCCTTCGGGCGGGGGTGGGGGGGGCGGCTGGGTTGCGTCTAAATCATTCTTTAGGGCTTCCCCTCTTCGGCGTTTCCCTTTTGGTTAACTAAGCCTGAAAGTAACCAGCAGGCCGCTCACGGAAGAAAGACAAGACAAGAACGTGGAATAAGCACATACAGAAATGCACGCGTTCCGGGTGGCTTTCGCGGCCGTCCGGGGTTCGAGGTCCCAGGTCCGCGGACACAGAGCGCGGGGGTGCCCCGGACAGCGCGGCTCTGCTGGCGGCCGGCTTGTGACTGCGTCCGCGCTCCAGAGAGGCGGCTGGTGCTGTGCGAGCGGGGACCGCACGGGCTGGGTACGCCTGAGCAGCGCCGGGGGCAGCTAATCCCGGGGGGTGGGGGGGGGGTGGGGAGTGGGGGGGGGAGGGTGGTTGGGAGGGACCACGCGGCCCTGAGTCTCCTCTCCATCTGCTGGCGGCAGAATTCCATCCCTCAGCATCTTTCACAAATCGGACTCCTGCGGTGGAAGTGCCCCCGTGGAAAGTGCCAGTAATACTCCGCACAGAGAAAGTGCCTTTCCAACGATCAACAGCAATACTTGGGAGGCTATTTTGCCCTGGGTCTGGGAAAGAAAGAAGCCAGAGTTGATTTTGGAGTTCAGGTTTCCTCTCCAACCACAACGGCAAAGTCTAGGAAGAGGAGGAGGCTAATAGTCGGTACAGAAAAACTTTGGGTCTCATCAGAGTTCCTTGAAAATTACTGTGTTCAGAAATTATTTTCTTCAGAAATTATTACTAAAGGTCTATTTGTGCAGGATGCCAGTTACAAGTTTGCAAAGAGGAAACTACCAAGGACTTTCAGAATCCATAGTTGCATATAAATAGTCTGGATCATGGTCATAGACATTTTATTCCCATTTTAAAGATGACGTTGAAGGGCTTGGAGTTTACGGTGAAAGGTTGGCGGCTGATCACTTCATTTTCCCTGTTCAGAGCCAATCCTCCCTGACTCTCTACAAATGAAAACCAGAATTTACTATTGCCTGCATGCTTTTGTCATTTTCTTGTCTCCGTATGTCCAAGGTGGGATCCCTAATGGGTGTAATTAAAATTATAAAAGAGAGTGTGTGTGTGTACACACATGTGTGACCAAGGAAGTTCAAGGCCTTCAGTATATAAAAAGATATCCTGATCAGACCCTTTTTTTTTTAAACCAAAACAAACAAACAAGAAACAAAACAAAACAAAACCCTAGACATTTTAGGCAAGCCTAATTTATGTGATAGATATGTAACTTACCCCTCTATAAACAGAAATGAAAATTAATCTAAAGGTCCTGATTAGCAGTTTGCCTACGTACAGCCAGTCAGTGTAGTGGTTAAATGCCAAGGACTAACTGGCTTTCACTTGGGTCCTATCAGCTTGCACGGCCTAGGAGAGTTACTTAATATGAGGAGACAGTACTGGGTAATTGGTCTGAAGTCAGTCTAACCCACCATTTCCCACCTGTGTGAACGTGGGCTCACAGCAAGAATTTAAACTCCCCGAATCCTCATCTATAAAGTAGGGGTGCCAGAACCTAGCGCATCAGTTGTTGTGAGAATTAAATGAGTAAAAGCATGCAAAGTGTGGCACATAAACTTATAAGGCAGTGGGAGTGATAACAGGAGATTAAATGCATGGAAAACACTCAACATATATTAAGTGCACATAAAAGAGAGCTGCTATGTTATAGCCAAAGACGTCACAGGGAGAGTTTAAAAAGTCCTTGAATTCAGCAATTCCTCTGGGTATTTATCCAAAGAAAATGAAAACACTAACTTGAAAAGATTATATGCACCTCTGTGTTCATTGCTGTCTTCTTTACAATCGCCGGGATATGGAAGCAACCTAAATGCCTATCAGTGGATGAATGGATAAAGAAGATGAGTGTACACACACACACACACACACACGCACATGCATGCGCACGCATGAGCACACACACGCACACGCAATGGAATATTATTCAGCTATAAAAAAAACTTGCCATCTTCGATAACATGGATGAAGCTTGAGGTCATAATGCTAAGTGAAATATCAGAGAGTGACAACTTCCATATGATCTCACTTAGATGTGGAATCTAAAAAATGAAAAACAAGCTCTTAGATACAGAACAGATTGGTGGTTCCCTGGGGGAGGGGGGAAGGGTAGGCGAAATCAGTAAAGGTGGTCAAAAGGTACAAACTTCCAGTTATAAAATAAATAAGTCCTGGGGTTATGATGTACAGCGTGGAGACTGCAATTAATCATACTGTGTTGCGTATTTGAAAATTGCTAAGAGAGCAAATCTTAAAAGTTCTCATTGTAAGAAAAAAAATGTGTGACCGTGGTGATGGATACTAACTAGATGCATTGTAGTGATCTTTTGCAATACATGCAAATAGTGAATCATCTTCTGCACCTGAAACTAATATATTGTTGTATGTCAATTCTACCTCAATAAAAGACAAATTAAAAACTTAAAAAATAAATACAGAGCTTGAAATTCAATTTGGATGTGAAGTGGGTGTTTAAAAGTAGAACTTCCCACCCAAATTTAAAAACAATTCCCTGTTTTGTTTTGTTTTTTTAAAAGAAAACGGAGTTGGGGAACCTGGGTGGCTCGGTGGGTTAAATCTTCTGCCTTCTGCTCAGGTCATGATCCCAGGGTCCTGGGATCAAGCCCGGCATTGGGCTCTCTGCTCAGCAAGGAGCCTGCTTCCTCCTCCTTCTCTCTCTGCCTGCCTCTCTGCCTACTTGTGATCTCTCTCTGTCAAATAAATAAATAAATAAATCTTTAAAAAAGGAAAAAAGCAAACGGAGCAGGGGTCCCTCACCTCACTTCCTATTGTTTCTAAACATACAAGCACTTTCCATTTCAGTGTCCGTTACCCTGGGAGTGGATGATATGTTTGCACGTGCTTACTTCTATTAAATCTGACAAGTTGCCACCTTCCTTGTTACAGTTTTGTACAGGACTCTCAAGTTAGTTGTTAAATAAATATATCCTTGAAGTGACCTCTGAACCACCAAGTTTGGGGCATAAAGTTTTCCTTTTAATAATATGCTTCTGTTTTGACCCCAGTTTGTAAAGAAAGAGAGATTACTGCCTATGACTTTGGGTCAGTTTCTTATCTTTCACAGCTCTTTGGGGAGAACTTCCTTAGAGAAAGTGAATATTTGAAATGGTATCTTAAGATTTCAATTTCACACACAGTGGTTGTAAGAAATAACTGCTTACCGGTGGGATTTCATTTCTATTCAACGGGCAATTAAATTGATCAAATTTAAGCTTAACATTTAGAATCAAGTCTCAAAATGTGTTTTTATTATGAATAATTTTAAAGCAATCATGACCTCATTGTATCTTTCCATAGCAAACCTTATGCCTTCTGCAGAAGAGGCAATTCGATAGTTCTTGAGAGTTGGGAAAATCTGCACTTGACCCCTAGCCGGCGGGATTGCAATTTAATTCCGTCTCCGCATCCCTACCCCCGACTCCTTGCAAATCTTGAATACCTTAAAATTTAGAAATTTTAATTTCTAAATTAAAATTGAACGTGAATGTCGGAGGAAGACCGAAACAGTCTGCATGATGAATCTGACCCCAGGTGGATTACTTTTTTCCTGTTGGCATTTTCTATTCTTTTTGCTTATTACATTTACAATTGTTTTCTAGGGAAGAGCAGTTTCAAGTGACTAAGGCTACATTTCTTTGCTCAAATGGACTTCTAATAGAAATGAAAATGCAAATGTCATTGGAAAAATGCCAAGAATGACAATTTACTTCTTTTATTTCTTTTCCCCAATCGTCAGAAGCTAAGTTGTATCCCATGCCTGTTAGCGATGACATTCACATATAGCAACCAAAATAAAGATTTGTCTTAACATGGCTTCAGTCCCCATGCAAAAGTCTTTAAACTATTCCTTTGTCACAGACATCTGGCTCCCAAATTCATTTCAGGACATTTCAACTGGAGGATATGTTTTCATAGAATGTTAGACCGATTAGTAATCTTAGTGATAAATAAATCAGGTTTCTTACATAGTAGAAAACAACCCCAGAAAGTCTAAAAAAAAAAAAAAATCCATTTCAACTGAGGCTCAGGAGAAGGAGTGTAGGTGTTTGACACAGCTCGGCTGTTTATTTGCTGTGTGATTTGAAGGAAGTTACTTCACCTCTCTGAGCCTCAGTTTCTATATCTGTTGAATGTAAAAAATCTGCCAGTTGTAATGCTTAGCAGGGCCAGCGCTAGGGTGAGGTGGCTGCCATGCCTGTTCACCTCACGGGAGTTTCGAGAGGATTCAATAGCGTCATGTGTGGGAGAATGCTTTGCACAATGATGGTGCATAGTAAATACCCAGAAATGACGGCTATTGTCATTACCCCCATCGTTCAGACGTTACAGGCACTGTATCAGGAAACAGCTAGCTGGTCTCCCGGCTCGTCAGGACAGCCACTGAAGAATGTTGAGACCAGAAGCTGCGGGAAGAGCTCAAGTGTATGTAAGACATCAACCAGCCCCAGGCTTGGGGGACCCCCATCCTTCAGCCAGCAATGCAGGACTGTGCCCATTTAGGTTCCGGACAAACTGCTGACAGCTTCATTGCTTCTCTACTGCACTGCCTGCCTCAGCTGCATCCCTGGTTGTATCTAGCTGATTTCCCCCCTTCCAACAACTTCTAGACCGGCTTTTAAGCTAAGAAGAGAGGCACAATCCAGTGCTGAATCATTGACCCCCAATGTCACAATTCCACAGCAAGGTCTTGGCAGACTTAAGCTCCTAGCATGTTCTAGGGGAAGGGACCTCAACAATGTGATTCCTTGGCTTGCTCTTGGGAGCAGCAGGGGTTCAAAGGAGCCTCCCTAGAGGGCTCCACCCGTTCCTGCGCCAACCTCAGCAGCACCATTTTTGTGGACCTTTGACGTGCTGTCCCACCTCTCTGGACCTTGGTTGCTGCATCTGTGGGCAATTCAGAGTCCCCATCCCATGGCGCCGTTATGATGATCCTGAGGAATGAAACACATAAGGTGCTTGGGAAGGAGACTGGCACATAGTAAGTTTCCAAGGAAGATTTTCCTCATTCAGAGAGATGCCAGCTGTATAATACTTGAACACCCATTGATAATTCAGAACCTTTGAGGGGCAAGGCATATGAGACATAGAGTCAACGGCTCTTTCTTTCACCTCTGCCACCAACAAACCCTCCCCCACCGTGGGTACTGGACCTTGACCTTAATTGCTGCTCCAAGTGAAAGCAGGGAGTCAGAGCTGGGTGAACGGACTTTCTGAGCTGTCCTTGTGCTCTTGGATCGTACAAGCTGTCTCCTCTCTGTAGCTGCGGGGGGGCTGCCCCACCAGAGTGACACACGGCAGGGCCTGGCACGTGGCACGTTTGAAATCCAAACTCGTTCCTGTGGTCTAGAAAGCCTTATACAGTCTGGTCCCCACTTCTCCTGTGACCGCACATCTCCCTCCCACTCTGGGCTCGAGCCACACTGACTTTTTTCCCTTAAAACAAACCAAGACAATTCCTTTTGGAGGGCTTTTGTACTTGCTTTTTCCTCTGCCTGTGATGTTCTTCCTCTGGATTATCCCATGGCTCCCATGTACTTCATTCAGGTCTCCGTTCAAATGTTTTATCCTTCTAAGAGCCTTTAAAAATTCCACTTCTCATCATTCTTCATCCTCTGGGCCGCTTTATTTTTCTTCCTGGAATCGTCATTACCTCCACTTCACCACATATATATTTGTAGATTCTTATGTGTTTTGTTTTGGCCTTTCTTCCCAGCTAGAATGTAAACTCCGTGAACATAGAAATTCTTTACGACTTGTTCCCGGTTGTGTCTTCAGCACCTAGAATGGGCCCAGTACATGGGAGCCCCTCGATAAATATTCACTGAGTGAATGAATGTACAAATGGTCAGCCCGCTTCCCTCCCGGCCAAAGCACGCTTGCGCCATGCTCTCTGGGGAAATGTTGAGAAGGAACTTGAAAATCTTGTCTTCCTCGAGCATCACTTTTAGGAGAAGATAAGGTCTCAAATGTCATTCAGATTTGCGCCCCAAAGTTGGTTGGGGAAAGAGGTCAGGCTCCTGGCTTCTAGGAACCCTCAGATGGGGGTAGAGTCAGGAAGCAAGGACACTCTTTGAAGCTGGCTTCTCTACTGCAGGTACCCCCGCCCACGAGGAGGCATGGCCAGAGTGAACCAAAGTGTAGGAAGCAGAAAATTACAGGAGAAAAGACACAGACTTTGGAGATGGACAGGCTTATGTTTTAGTCCTGGCTTTTTTAGCTATGTGGTTTTAGGCAAATTACTTGACAGCTCTGAGCCTCGGTTCCATCACGTATAAAATGGGGCTAATTATATCTTCATCACGGGGTTGTAGGGATAAAATGAGATCTTGCACGTCAAATGCTTAGCATAGTGCTCAATGGATGGCAGCTATTATTAGAATTAATTAAGCAAAGAGAACCTCAGAGGAGGATAGACAACCGGGGCAGGGCTTTCTTGGCTGAACATAGGTAGATGACATTAGGTAGAATATGGGCTTAGCTCAAGCGGGGGGGGGGGGGGTCAGCCTCTTCGCCCCAGGAACCCTTGCCTTATCTTACCTGCTCTGGTGACCCCCATGGGACAGGTGGGTGGGGCTTACAGAGACCTGGCTCAGCCTCAGGCGCAGGAAAACAGTGTGAAGAGACGGCATCATGAGCCTGCCTTGGCCACTAGCTCTTCAGATTTGGGGGTCTTCGGTCTGAGGCCTTGCATCTAGACAGGCTTTCCACCAGAAGGAGAGCTGAGGCTGCTTCTGGGGAAGCTGTGTTATCTGGCACTAAGTCTAGCTGAGGGCACTAAGCCTGGCTGGGGAAGGTGATTCTGACTTTCCATCAGACTGCCAAATTAATCCATCTGGAAATCCCATATTTTTCATTGCCATCGCCCTGCTCAAGAATTTGCAATGGCTCCCAATTGCCTGTGACCATCGACAAGGGACCTAAACTTTTGGGACCCCAATGTTCTCGTTGTAATAGAGGGAGGAGGTGGACTAGAAGGTTGAGCTGCAGTTCTGTCCCTCTACCAGGTCAAGACCAAGCTCTCCGTGCTTCCATTGAGGCGTGTGGTCCTATGATCCTGCCCACTCCATCGTTTCAGCTTTATATCCCACAACCGTAGCACCTGAACTTTCCTACCCAGTCAGGCTGCTCTTCCTTGATCTCAGACACCCTGCCCGTACTCATTTTTATGCCCTGTCTTATCCTGTTCTCTCTCTCTGCCGTGTCTGCTTGGTCTGTGATTCCAAACTTCAGTGCTCGAACAGTAGAGTGGTTGAGAATAAAGGCTTTGGAGAGAAATAAACCTTATTTCCAGCCTGTGCTTCCCAACTTACTACCTGGGTAATTAATCTGAGGCAAATCTCTGAGCTGCAGCACTTGCAACGATAAAATAGAGACGATGATAAATCTAGGGTTCGAAGGAGTTAACGGAGACAATGTGTCCAGAGGGCCTGTGCCTGGCACAGTCAGTGTTCAGTCAATGGCAGTCATTACCGCATCCCTAGTCTCCTCTGTCTCTTCCAGTTGGGTCCATCACTCTGGACCCAGCTCAAGCTACATCTTTACCCTGGAGTTCTCTCTGTTCCCTGAAACTCATGGTGGCCACACCCATCCTGAGTTCTCATGGCTCTTGGCTCTGGGGTCGGATCCAGGCGCTCATCAGACTCGACCTCGCAGAGCAGTGACTTCATGTGTGTGCAGTGTCTGGCCACCTCAAGAGTAGAGATGCCATGATTTTCATTTTCACCAGCTTCCAGGGTACTGACAGAAATTTGGAGATACTCAATAATTCCTTTTGAATTAAAGCCTTCAAATATGACATCCATGTTAATCAATTTCCCAATTCCTAGATTCATGTGGACATTGAGGAAGGTGTGAGGGTCTTTATGTTGGAAACAGAAGTCTCCCCAGAATCAATACTGAGGATGGCCCATGCTTTGTCAGTCACAGACCTCTCAAAAACTTGGTAACTAAAGCTATAAAACTCTTAGAAGAAAGCCTAGGGGAGAATCTACATGTCATTGGATTTGGCAATGAGTTTTTAAACATGACACCAAAAACACAGGTGTCATATTTTATTTACAACTAATTTAATTGTCAAATTAAAAATAGATAAGTTGGGCTAGGTCAAGGCTAAAAACCTACGTACCGCAAAGGACACTACCAAGAGAGTGAAAAGGCAACCTGTGGGATGGAAGAAAATATTTGCTAACCCTATAGCTGATAAGAGGTTAATATTCAGAATATAGAAAGATGTTCTATAATTCAACAACAACAAAAAACAAATAACCCAGTAACAGGCAAAAGGCTTGAAGAGTCATTTCTCCACAGAAGACAGACAAATGGCCAATCAGCACGTGCAAAGACGTGCAACCTCACTAACCATTAGAGAAATACGGATCAAAACCACAATGAGATACCACCTCACACCCACGAGGACGACTCTTATCCCAAACCAGAAAAGACCAAGTGTCGGTAAAGACGTGGAGAAATTGGAACCCCTGTGCACTGTTGGTGGGAAAAGAAAATGGCCATTGCAGGTCCTGTGGGACACAATATGTAGGCTCCTCAAAAATTAAAAACAGAATTGCCAAATGACTCAGCAATTCCACTTTTGGGTATATACTCCCCCCGAAATTGAAATGAGGAAGTCACACAGATATTTGTATGTCTGCGTTCATAGTGGTGTTATTCCCAAGAGCCAAAGGATGGAAGCAACCCAAGTGTCCATCCACAGATGAGTGGATTTTAAACAAGGGGCATGGGCGCCCAAGGAAATATTAGTCCACCTCAAAAAAGAAAAAATCCGGACACAGACTACAACCTCCATGAACCTTGAAGATGTTCTGCTAAGTATAAGAAACCAGTCACAAAAGGACAAAGACTGTAGGACCCCACTCACATGAGGCACCTAGAGTCATCGGATTCATAGAGACGGAAGGTAGAAGGGTGGTTGCCGGGGGCTGGGGGGAGGAAGAATGATTTTTCAATAGGTTCAGTGCTTTGGTTTGGGAAGATTAAAAAAAAGCTCCGGAGATGACCGCTGGAGATGGTTGCACAATGGGAACGTGCTTCCTGCCACCGAACTGTGCCCTTGAGAATGGTTAAAATGCTAAATTTTATGGTATGTCGGTTTTACCACCAAAAACATTGGTCAAAGTTCAAGGCCATCTTGGGCGCCCATCTGGGCTAACATGCGGGATTTTACTTATTATTTCCCGAAGCTCACAACTTTCTTGGCCTCATCTGTGGGTCCATTTAACCCCAATGTTATGGTGAAGCCAGTCTCGTGTATCCCAAGACAGACTTCAGGTACCCCGGTGGCCATCCCTGCCCACTTCGGTCTCTGTCAGTGGTGTTGGTCACTGCCTTCCCGGTGACTTTCTTTGCAGGAGCCCACTTGGCTCCAAGGAAAGGGGGAAAAGGATGTAGTTTGTTGTTTGGTAAAACCACATCTTTAAAGGAACTCAATGCTCGTATAGATATCTATCTGCCCTCTCCTCTGAGAATCCGTCAGTTAGAATACAACAGGCATGGGCTCCACTTTGGTGGGGGGCATTGGCAGGAGAGGGGGGTGGTGTCTCGTGTAAGCAGAGAATCTTTAATGTTCCTTCAGGCCCTTTCCAAAGGTCCCGGGGGCTGCTTGGAGGCCAGCTTAGCTCGTCTCAAGCTTTCAGGCTACAATACTTCCCATCATGGTGCAGAAGGCCACCTTGGGTCATATCTTGCAAAGGAAGAGCTATTAAAAAATATTCCATTTGTATTTCCTACGTGGCCCTCCATCTGGAAATATCTTTTATCTGGCAACTTTTGCAAAGGGAACTGAATCTTGTTCTCTATTCTTCCAATAAGTCATTTCGATCCTAACCTTCACAAGGGCCACGTCATCGTGACTTGGTCTTGGAAACAGGAATGGCATGGGAGAGCAGCAAGTTTTTCAGGCCTGGAGGCATCTTTTTAACCCCAAAAACACCCACGCGGAGGGCAAGAGCAAAATCTAGAAAATTATTTTATACACACTCTCTCAGCTCAAACATTACTTCTTCCAGGAACCCCCTGTCCCCACCCTTCATGACTAGATGAAGACCCCTCCCATCCCCAGTCTGATTTCACTCCCAGTCTGGATCGCAATTTGTAATTCCACATTTGGGGATTGATCGTTAAGGTACAGTCTGGCTCCCCACAAAGACGCCAAACGCCTTCTGCTCAGAATTGAATCTAAGAGCCTCGCTTAGTATCCTGCACGTAGTAAGCACCCAGTAAACATGTACTCTAAGAAGGGTCAGTGTCCTTCATAAGGCAATCCCTTCTTGGAATTAGAAAATGTGAAAACCAAGTCAGTTTTCTTTTAAACACTCAAGACCTTAAATAGTTTTAAGAATTCACTTAAGGATGAACGCGTGAACAAGGGAATGAATGAAACTCACCTTGCCTGCCTCTCCGCCAGTTACATCAAGTCCTGGTTGAAAAATACCTCCTTCTCAGAACTGTTGTTACTGAAAGAAAATGACAGGAACCCTCTGGAAGGGAGCTAGAAGCAGAATGGAGGGAGGGAGGAAGGGTGGGGAGGAGATGGCTTTATCGTCAGTTAGAGAAAGGTTTGCACGGGTCCTTGATAAACTAGGGACAAATGTCCCCAGGGCCCTCTGATAGCTGTGTGTCCTTGATAGTGTGGCTGGGTGGGCAGAAGGGCAAAGGGCTGGATTCTAACGGTTTCTTCACTGGTTGAAAAGGCTGCTTCCTGCCGAACTTTGTTTTTCTCCGTTATATACCAGCTCAGCCTATAAATGGGAAGGAGTGGCCAGCTTCTCCCAACGTGCGGGGTGGGGGTGGGGCGGCTTGTGTCTCAGGAACTGTGTGGCCTTTCAAGTTGGGTGCTCCCGCCGGTGGGACATGGCGAGGGTTCTGCCTGTGTCTCATACTTTGCAAATCTCACATCACTTTGGGTCACAGAAATCCTCCCCTCATGCCTGAATTAGAAAGAGCGAGTAGCCAGGCTCCCAGCTGATAGGGGAGGAAAGGAGGCCAAAGCCCTTCCAAGTCTTAATCCTGCTGAAACGAGAGGACCCTAGGACACTTAATCATTGAACCCTGGCATTCTTGCTCAGAAGAAGGTCTTTAGAGAATTCATTTTTCAAGAGGAAGTGTTTCATTAGGTGAAAATCTACTCAGAGGCTGTATTAATTACATAGTAAGTAGCTTTTGTGGGATTTGTCTTTTGAGTAATTCAGGCAAAAGATTACAGTTATGGATAGATGGGCTTGCTGCTGCCAATGATAACTACCTTTTATTGAGCATGTATTATGTGCCAGGCATTTGATATGTTTTATCTTATTTAATCCTAAGAACAACCTTCTGAGATCAATGGTAGTAGTATCTCATTTTATAGGTAAGGAAACTGAAGGTCAGAGAAGTTCAATAACTAGCTCAGGGTCACACAACTACAAAAGGGCAGGAAATGGGATCTGAACGTAGGTCTTCGGACTCCATACTCTCACTCTTACCCACCATGTCAGTGTTTCCCAAATTTCTGGCATTTGCTTATTAACTACCCACAGGCCCACACCAAGTTGACCAGATCAAAGTCTTCAAGGGCCTCAGAGAGTCTCTCTCTGGACACCAATCTAAAGTAGACTTTTCCCCAGACTCCAATACACCACTACTTTATTTTCATCATGGTACTTATCATTACCTGATATTTTCTTTCTTTTTTTTTTTTTAAGTTTTTATTCATTTATTTGACAGAGAGAGAGATCACAAGTAGGCAGAGAGGCAGGCAGAGAAAGGGGGGCGGGGGAAGCAGGCTCCCTGCTGAGCAGAGAGCCCGATGCAGGGCTCGATCCTGAGATAACCCTGAGAACATGATCTGAGCTGAAGGCAGAGGCTTAACCCACTGAGCCACCCAGGGCCCCCCTGATATTTTCTTATTTGTGTATTTGCTTATTGTCTTTCTTTCCCCTGAGTGCAGGGACAAGGTACTCAAAGTTTTGTCTCTGGACTGCTAAATAGAGGGTAGTACCTTGTAAGTATTCAATATATATTTACTGGATAAATTAGCTGACATAATAGATATGCCCACTAACATAACATAATAATAAATAGTAAGTTATATTAAGAAGGATACTGAGTCTGGAGCCACGTTCTAGGGGAAGAGAATCATTATTACGCACCAGTGTCTCCCAAGGCTGTGGGATGTGGAAATGTTGGCTCATGGGCCATCCCAGAGAAAGAAACTCAATCCCAAGATAATTAAGTGCTAGATGACACAGCAGATCAGTGGGAGAGCCAGGTATAGCGTAGTCCCCCCCCACCCCCCCCCCTTCACGGATCTTTACCTTTTCCCTGAGAAGTCAAAATGAGTACATATGTGATGGAGAACTAGTGCATGATTAATAGCGAGGGGCTGACCAGAAATGCAATCTGATTGGATTAAAGAGAAATTAGAGTGGGAACAGGAATGGAAAGCTTTCTGCAGGAAGGAGAAATTTAGTTGCCCCTTGAGTGAATATCTGGGAATTTCCTTTGTGTCAAACTTATAATCTGAGCTTTATCTAGAGTGGGTAATTTGCTTTTTCTTTGCAACACCCTAATGAATTAAGTAGCATGACCACAACTTTATGGATGAGGAAACTGAGTCACAGAAAGGCTAAGAAACTTGCTCCGGGTCACAGAGCTGTAAGGACTGATTAGGGATTAACAGCTAGGGATTCCAAAGCAGTTCCCCTCACCAAGCCTGTAAGCAGAGCAGGTGTGCCAGGCAGCAACAGCCCTAGTAAGGGTCTCTCCATGGGGTCAGGAATTGGCGCTGTGTTTCCTGGGTAGCGATGGAATAATGACAGGTTCAGGTTTTCTTTTGATATAGTTATGGTCCAAAACGGCAACCTGTTGGCCAAATGCCCCACACCTGAGCCATGATCGCAAGCAACTCAAAGGTTTGTTACCGTCTCTGGCATTGGCAAAGCTGGGGGAGTCCCTGGGTGAGGGGCCCAGTGACAACAGGACTCCTTGACCATGTGGGAGAAGAGACCCTGATCCTGGGGACAGAGATATAGGACAGGAACTCACCTGTTGAAAAATACTAGGAGGCAGTGGAGGGGGCAGATTAATTTCAGGCTGGCTTTTGTTAATCTGCTTGTCTGTGGGCTGTACCCATTTGACATAGCCTGCTCAGGACGTCACGTCCCCATGCTGGAAGAAGGGCCCCCTGGGACAAGGTCACGTCAGCCTGCAGGGGACATCCAGTTCCTGGGAAGTTTAGGGTACCTCATGCAAAATTTGGTTTGGGTTTGGTGTTGCATTTGTGGGGCGATTTGGATGACTTTATTTATCCGAATAGAACAGGAAGGTCCCTTGAGAGCACGTGCTCCCGGGCAGCCAGCCACCTGGAGCTGGTGTGTTGTGTACCCGGCAGGCTCTTAGGGATTTTTGCCCTTCAGTGAAACCCTCAAGGGCCGCCTCTGTTTGTCACATGGGCCCGTAGAACCTTGGACATTTCCTCTGCTGCCTCTGCTATTTTCCTGGTGTAATCGAGTTGTGAGCCCTTAGTCCCAGTCCTCTAGCTCTAGATGTCACTATTATCTGCAGGGCGGTGGGTAGGAAAATGGCTCATCACCTCCGATTAGGGACTGGGACCAGCAGCGTCCCATCACAGGGTAGTGGGTAAATGTTGAGGAGGGGGTCAGAGTTAGCAGAGTGTGCAAGGGAGTTTGGCCACCAGGAGGGGATTATCTAGGGAGAGGCACAGGTGGACCAGCTTCCCTTTGGGGTTTCTAATCACTCACGTTTCTTTAGTATAGGGCCACGGGTCTTGACATGCCGTGCAGCATCCAAAGGCATCCTTATGCCTTTGGATACATGCATGATCTGGGCTCATGGGCCAGGGACCAGACTTGATACCATCCGTCAATGTCCTGTCCATTCTGGGCCTGGACAGCACACGGTAAGACCTAGGAGCCTCGACCAGTAGCATTCCCACTGGTGGTTTTGTGGGCCTTTTTCATGGGCTTGAGGTCATTCAGCATGGTGCAAATAAGAGGGTGGCTTGCTCCTGGAGTCAGAGCATACCTGACATTGCGGGAGGTCTAGCCATTGGGATGTGGCCTTGACCATGTATACATACAGATTAACCTGGGGCTAGCCGTAAGCAGTAGGCTTGCTTGAGGAGGTCTGGGAGGGGAAGTCTTAGTCATAGTGGAAGTGGGGTTCATTGTGCCCTGTGGGGAGGATGGGGGAAGAGAGAGTTATAACTTTGGGGGTCTGTCTGGTGTTCACCTCTTTACTGGTGAGTGAGGGATCCCCGTGGGGAAGATGCCTATGCTCCGGCAGGAGGTGTTGGAAGATGATGTGGGTAATGGGGTCGTTATCCTCTGAGAACCATTGGTGGGCTGGGCCATGGTCATCATCTGACTCCCTGGGCCAGAACAACTCTGGAGCCACGTCCAGGTCATGGAGGCGTGTGTTGGTACTGGGAAGGCTGTCACGAAGATGCACAATGCAGGAGAGCTTGAGGGGACACTGACCTACACGCTAGGCAGCCAGCTGGCCACGAGAGCTGGGGCAAAGACATCCTGGGTGGGGGAGCGCTAAGAGTGCGGGACCGTGCTCCGTTTTGTCTCTCCTGTGGCTGCTCGGGGTAATGAAACGTGTCTGGCCTGTGGTGCTGCGGGAGAAGAGTTATGCGCTCCAGACAGATAGAGATTAGACCGTGGGCGCCATACTGCCCAGGTGTCCTGGCTCGGGGTGGCCCAGACTGAGGCCAGCAGCCCGATCGGGCACAGCCAGCTAGTGATAACCTAAAGGTTCGAAGAGAACATTTTCCAGTGTTTAGACTCCGCATTCAGGGCTGCATTTTTTTTTTTTTTTTTAAGATTTTGTTTACTTATTTGACACAGAGAGTGGGGTGGGAGGAGAACAAACACAAACAGGGAGAGGAGCAGAGGAAGAGGGAGAAGCAGGCTCCCTGCTGAGCAGGGAGGCTGATGTGGGACTCAATCCCAGGACCCTGGAATCATGACCCGAGCCGAAGGCAGACGCTTAACCGACTGAGCCACCCAGGTGCCCCAGGGCTCCCCTTTATAAGGCTACAGGGCATCCATGCCCCCCAGCTGTGGGTGGCTGGCCTCGATTCAGCGTCCTGTCATCGGTTTAGATAACCTCAGGTATGCTATTTTAGAATAATGCAGAATAATGCTTTGGCATTTTACCTTTCTCTGAGAGCCATGTGTGACATGTGTTAGTCCAGGTGCTGCCAATACGTCCCTATGAGAAGGGCCTGAAATTAACCAGTTTTTAAAGCTATCTCAAGCCCCATCATGGAGGGTGTTTGAGGGGATGGTGATGCCTGCTCTCTGGGCTGATAGAAAAGTAGTATCGGGGATTTTGCCTTTCTGTCTATGGCTGATAGGTCCTGGGCTATTCTCTGCCTTGGCTCCAGGCACCAACCCTCCGTGGACTGAGCTCAGGCAAGGAAAGGATAGAGTAAGAGGGGGGAGCCCAGGAACCATGTGTGGCAGGAAACTGAACATGGGAATCCATGACCTGGAGCCTGGGTCTCCCATCAGAACCAGTAAAGGCAAATGAGGGTATTTTATTCTAGGTGACGGGTCCCTAGGGGCAGGTCTTGAGGGAGATAAAAGCAGTATAAGGAAACTGATTTGG
This sequence comes from Martes martes, assembly GCF_963455335.1. Lineage (NCBI taxonomy): Eukaryota > Metazoa > Chordata > Mammalia > Carnivora > Mustelidae > Martes > Martes martes. Next base: position 29,926,170 of record NC_137898.1, on the reverse strand, counting down.
GAAACCCTGGGCCATTTTTGCAACTCTAAGAGAAGACACATGGTTGTGAAGTCCACAGGACCGTGGTGGGAGGGGTGAGCCAGTCACAGGTATTCGTGTCTGCCATGGCTGGGGCCTCCTGGCTGGTCCAGGGAACCTGGGGTAAGGGCCTATGATCATTGGTTTGCCACTGGGAGTTCAGTTAGGGCTCCCCAGTCACTCTACTGGGAGTGACATTCTTCTACGCCCAACTCTCTCTGCACAAGGATTCAATACTTCTGGGAGAGAAGTAGAGACGAAGTGGGAATGGTAAGTGCAGCACCATATTGGGGGAGACCTTGAATGTCAGCCTCCGAGAATGTGCCTTTAATGAGCTATTGATCCTTTGAGGGCTTTTGAGCAGGGGGAGGATGTGACTGGAGTCTCATTGGGTTGGATTAGGATGAGAGGGCAGGAGTTGGGGCCGCTCCTTGAGGACATTCAACATCAGAGAAGGGTTGGAGAAAGGAGGTATGGGGCAGAGGGAATGAGCATGTGGGCGAGGGCAGGAGGGACATGGCATGACTGGGCAAGACTTGTCTGCAGGAGACCAGGGAGGAGCAGCCCGGGGCAGCTCCAGAATTATCTAGAGCAGCCCCACAGATGGAACACTTCCTCCCTGCCACACCCGTCCAGGGGCAAATATATAACATATTATTTATTTTCCAGTAAGTGGGTGAGGTACACATGACAAGCCTCTTGCTCCTGCCCCATCCATACAAGGCATTCTCCATGCAGCTGCTAGAGGGATCCTTTTAGAACCCACGTCACGTCACCTCCCTCCTGTGCCTGGAGCCTTTCAAAACTCTCCTGCTTGCCCAGAGCAAGAACCAAAGCCCCGTCAGGCCCTCCATGCCTGGTCCCACCCATTTGCATGTCCTCTCTCCCCCACCCCTCGCCTCTCTGCTTCAGTCACACAGGCTCCCTTTGTCATTCTTCAACCTCTAGTTCTGGGGCCTTTGCTCCTTCCCTCTCCCTGGAACATTCTTCCCCAGGTGTTGGGTCTCCTTATTAGAAATCTTTACCACCCAAATAAGACACTGCCCGGCCTGACCACTTCACTGCCTTTCCCTTCACACCGCATATCACCACTGGACATATATTGGACATATGTTTGTTTGCTGCCTTATCGGCCTAGCCTCTCTCTCTCTCCCTCTCTAGGTTAGAGTCTGTCATCCAGACACCAGCAATGTTTGTTGGGTTCACATCTATGTATTTCTAGAGCCTAGGATATTTCCGACCACATATAAATGTTTACTGAATGGATGGATAGTATTATAATCCTGATTTGATGGAAGTGGAAACTGAGGAACAGAAGGGGTAAGCAGTTTGTCCAGGGGACAGCCAGTAGTGGCCAAAGCTAGGATTCAAGCCCAGAAAAGCCTGACCATAGAGACGGTTCTTCTCCATTAGGATACAGCACCCCTGAGGAGTTTTAGACCTTGGTAACAAAGAAATCATGCCTTTTCTTGTTGTTTTAAGATTTTATTTTTTAAGTAATCTCTACACCCAAAGTAGGGGTTTGAACTTACCACCCTGAGATCGAGAGTCACATGCTCTATGAACTGAGCCAGCCAGGTGCCCCAAGAAACCAGGTTTTTTTTTTTTTTTTTAAAGATTTTATTTGTTTATCTGAAAGAGAGAGAATGAGAGAGAATGTACGAGAGGGAGAAGGGTCAGAGGGAGAAGCAGACAACCCGCCGAGCAGGGAACCCAATGTGGGACTGGATCCTGGGACTCCAGGATCATGACCTGAGCTGAAGGCAGTCGCTTAACCAACTGAGCCCAGAAACCAGGTCTTTAATCAACAGACATGGGGCACTTCTAGGGGAAGAACAGGTTTGGAAGGTGATGGGGCGGCGGGGAGGGGAATGACAAATTCCTTCTGGACTCAGGTTTTCCTTTGAGTCTCATTGGACCTAAGTGTCCATGGGTGGCCATTTGATCATTTCCTGTATGCCAGGTACTGTGTTAGACACTAAGGACTTAAAAATCAACAAGACGCAATCCCCATCGTGAGCTCACCATCCAGGGGTGAAGTGTCAAGGGCAGATTTACTGAATTCATGGAGGGGGAGCTAACCACCAGCCAACCAGAGCGCGGAGCTGGGCGCACAGCCAGACTCCGGGCCAGGCCCCGGCTGAGCGGCAGCTTCTCACGACCCTGTTCATGTGTTTCACAGTCGCTGAGCTCTCGGGTTGTGCCGGACGAAGTGGTGACATTAGAAATACAGAAATGGGTCAGATAAGAGCCCGTCCTCAGGAGCTCACAGGAGCAAAGAGGAGGCAAATACCTCCTTCTTACTGATTCATTCGCCAGCTAGGAAACGAGTGCCCACCATGTGCCAAACATCCCTAGGCTCTGGGTGCAGGACAATGAACAGAGCGGGCACTAGCCCTACCCTCAAGGGGCTGACAGCTAGTGGCAAGTCATGAAGTGATATTACCAGTACTGTTATGAACAATAACAGCGGTGCCTAACAAAGCCTGAGCACTGGCCACTGTCCAAGCACTTACACGATTTATTTCATTTACTCCTCACGATGACCCTGCGGTCTGTCGCCCGTTACCGATGAGGACACTGAGCCTGCCGTCTCCCTAAAAAGTCTATGATTTTCTGGGAGTGCAAAGGACAGCATCACTAACTTTATTGATAAGGTCAGAAAAGGCCTTCCAGGAGATCGGGTTTTTCAGGGGGGATCTAAGGAAATAAGGGTTTTCTTTAATCAGAGACACTGGGGTGGGAGTCTGGAACAATGAAAGCCCAGCACCCACTTCAAAGGGTAGTTGTGACATGTCTGCAAGAAAAGACGCTTGGAATCCTAGCCCCATGACTGGCCCAGAGCAGATGCTCTCATGCCCCCCTTCGCTGGTCTCCAGGGTGGTAGGAATGTGTGACCCCTGTCCCCACGCACCCTGGTTTTTTAAAGATACCCTTCAAGTTACAACCTCCTTGGAGGCTGAGGCCTCTCTGAGGCATTCTGTTACAGAATTCAAATGTGTTTGAAGATGCTAACGAGGGCAGCGCCCCAGCCCCCCTTCATTGCATAGGTCGTACACACACACACACACACACGCACACACGCACAGAATTGCTGGGGAGATCATGGTAAACACCAGCCCCAGCCTCTCTTTTGGATCACAATAGCTGAGTGGTCTCCCTTTATGGCCGGTGCAGAGGAACAAATTAGATGGTAAATTAGTAGTTCCTGAAGACATTAGCAAGCACCCTGCTCACCCAGTGAGTGTTTGAGTCCCCGGGGCAGGTTGGGGGAGGGGGGCTCTCCACTTCTCTGCCTATGAACAGAAGCTCTTCCTCAGACCGAAGCCGGACTGCCCAGAACACCCCGGGGGGGGGAAGCTTAAGGGCTCATGCCCCATTCAGAATAGTTTTATTTATTTATTTTTTAAAGATTTTTATTTATTTATTCATTTGACAGAGATTGAGAGAGCAAGAGAGGGAACACAAACAGAAGGAACAGGAGAGGGAGAAGAAGGCTTCCTGTCAAGCCAGGAGCCCCATGCAGGGCTCGATCTCAGGACCCTCGGATCAATACCTGAGCTGAAGGCAGAGGCTTAACAACTGAGCCACCCAGGCGTCCCCAGAATAGTTTTCTTTTAAAAGACAAATGTAGGGCACCTGGGTGGCTCAGTGGATTAAGCCACTGCCTTTGGCTCAGGTCATGGTCTCAGGGTCCTGGGATCCAGCCCCGCATCGGGTTCTCTGCTTGGCGGGGAGCCAGCTTCCTCCTCTCTCTCTTTCTCTGCCTGCCTCTCTGCCTACTTGTGATCTCTCTCTCTCTCTCTGTGTCAAATAAATAAATAAAATCGTTTAAAAAAAATTTAAAAGACAAATGTAATGACCCCTTCTGGCCCTCTGGGGAAAGAGAAGTTCCCTTGCCATACGGCATTCATCAGAGCGTTGGTCCAGCCTACTCACCAGCAGACGATGCAGTCCTGGGGGCTTCCTGGGTCGGATCGTGGTGGCCTGCCCCTCCCACGCCCTCTCAGCTAATGGCCCTGCTTTGCACCTGTTCCTCCGCAGGAGGCCCTGGCATCTCAGTGCCCGCTCCCCGTGCCACCTCATCTCTCTGCCAGGACACCCGCAGGCCCTTGCACACAGCAGAGCCTGCTCCATGGCCTGGGGCTGGGGTTGGGGGGGGGGGATGTTTCCTTCTTACTTCTGCTCGAGGCTAGTTGTGAGCTGAGCCTGTTGCAAACCCCCGGTTTGGAACCCTGGGCCTGGCGGTGGCCCGATCGTCTCTCCGATAGGGTGGAGCCTTTGCTCTTGCAGTGAGTTCTCACTGCAGACGTGCTCTGTGCAGAATCCCTAGGTCTTCGGGGGGTGGTCTTCTGCGCTGTGCCAAACAGCAAGCCCCAGCCGGCCCACATCCTAACTCAGACCCCCAGCCTCTGGTTCAGAAACTAAGAGAATGCTCCGGATCCGGTTGGAACCGACTCCAGCAGACCCTTCAAATGCAGGAAGCCATCTTTTTTTTTTTTTTTTTAAGACTTTATTTATTTATTTGACAGAGAGAGAGATCACAACTAGGCAGAGGCAGGCAGAGAGAGGGAGGGAAGCAGGCTCCCTGCTGAGCAGAAAGCCCTGATGCAGGGCTTGATCCCAGGACCCTGAGATCATGACCTGAGCTGAAGGCAGAGGCTTAACCCACTGAGCCACCCAGGTGCCCCAAGAAGCCGTCTTTAACCTTGGTCATTCATCGCTCTCTCTCTCCCCTGTACCATCAGCCAATACTTACTTTTCCCTCTTGCTCAGGGCAGCACCGTATTTATTACTTCAGTAAAGGGATGCTGCAGGCTCACACAGACCTGGGTTTGAATCCTGGATCTGCCACCTACCAGCCAGCCAACCTGGGTATGGGGTATGCAGTCTTTCGGACCCTCAGCACCCTCATTTCTACACCAGGGACCTCTGTACCTGCTATGCCGGGTTGCTGGATGGGTTACACGAGATAACGCAAGGAAAGGGCTTGCACAATGGTCCCTATTGCATAACATGTGCCGTATGGGTTCACCCGGCGAGAATTTCAGGCCTGGATTTGATTACCTCTAGATATTAAATTCTAATCTGGTTCTTCTTTCGAACCCCTTGGAGCCCTGAACAATTATAGGCATAGAGAAGTCACTCATAAGCAGTGGAGTGTGCTGGATAAAGCAGACTCCTGCAGCTCCTTTCCCTTGTCTTTCCCATCAGGCTCTTATCAGCCGCTCTGCGGCCCTGCCTCTTGGATCCCGGGTTCTGGGGCCACTCCAGGCTCTCCTTTCTCCGTGCTCCATCCCCTCGTGCTCACTGGCTCTTGAAGGCCTGGTGTGCACGTGACTGTTGCAGTTCCCGAAATGGCTGCTTCCTGGCCTGGGCCTTGTCTGTCCGCTGCCTGCCGCCACCAGCACCATCTGTCTGCGGGGCCAGGCCCCATCCCAGGGTGACAGCTCACCGGGCCTCACCCCAAGTCTCTTCCAGCATTAGCAGCCCACCCTGGCCCAAAGATATCTTTTATAGCTGATCTCTGGCGGCACCTCCTACCTTCCAATTAGGAGCTTGTCAACACCGTGGCCATCACTCTTCCTGCAGCGGCTGACAACACAGATGCCCGCCGGGGCTGCTCTGGGAGAACGAAGCAAAATTATTTCCATGGTGGAGGTAGTGCTGAGCACAAAAGTTGGAATCTGGGCAAATCTAAATACAGTCCAGCCTCCTTCTGCCATGTCTCAACCTCTCCGAATCCTTAGCACCAACCTCAGGGCTTGGCATACAGTCGGTACTCAATACAGGAACGTGCATGAACTGCAGAGGCCGAGGAGACGTTTTCTCGCTAGTGGATTCCCTGTCTCCATCCTTGTTGATATCCAGTTCATTTCCTTGTACGTGCAATTCAGAAAGTTAGCTCATGACCAATACATCATAATGTTTGCTTTGCTTTATTTCCGTGCTTGAAAATAAATTGATACCAGAGTAGAGGGCTGCCTGATGCTTTTGTCCACCCTCTTCCACTTTCTCTGAATCTTAGGATCATGGCGAAGCTGTCTGACGTTCAGGGCCATTTTCAGAAACTAGAGCTAGAGTTACGACACAATCTAGCGTTTTTCTTATCTGGCAGTGTGGTCTGGTGGTTTACGCGGCAGCTCTGCAAGTCGGAAGTCTGGTTTTCTATTTCTGGGGCTCAAGGGAAACCATGCAACAACAGTCTTTGCAGACCACTCACTCTTGCTTTCTCTTTCTCTTGTGCCCTCTAATGAGCAGGACCTGGGATGGCTTAGCCACGGCAGTCAGTAGTTCAACAAGGAAAGGAAATGCACCGCCCTCTGGCCGCTGCTTCAGCCTCCGAGGGGTGGTAGAGAGAGGAAAGCTATAATCCAGGGACATGGAAAGTGAGGGTGGTCCCCAGGAGAGTGGTTACGGGCAGAGAGTACGAGGATGCAGTGCTGGCAGATGGGACCACAGCAAACTAGACCTTCCCTCTTGCCCCAGTGCGGAAGCCTGAAACCACAAGGGCCCTCGGGGGTAGGGGGTTGGGGATGGAGATCCCCTCTACACTACCCCTCCCAACTAAGGAGCACCCTGTGTGCTTGGAATAGGAGGCGGGAAGTAATCACCCCTGCTTTGCCCTCCAGGGAGCAAATCCTCAGGAAAGCCTTCCTGAGGGGTTATCTGTGTCCAGTCAGCCTAGCAGAGTTAGATGCACAATATCCCGGACTTCCACCACCCCCCAGACTTAAAAATACATGGAGATTTGAACAGCCTTGAAATGGATAGAAAACGTTCGGCATTTGATCAAATTATCCCACTGGAACTATGCAAGTTCTGGGCTCTATCTAGAAAGAATAGGGGAAGCTGGGGAGGACAGCGTCACTCAACATGCCATTTCCTTCCTCATTTCTACCCCACTGATCTGTAGGTCTCAATTCCTGCTACTGTAGTTGCTGTTTTAACAACCAGGAAGCTATGAGACCTTTTGGGTTATCTTCAGAGTGACACCCTGCAGAAGGTTTTAGGCTGAGCCTTGGGCTGGGCGATCTGATGGCATTTGTCACGGGCTGACAACTGCTTTGGGGTTCTGAGGGTTTTCTCTCCCCCAGCATGGTTCAGATGGTAAGGTTTTACTTTTCCAGGTTAATGGTATGTGCATTATTCAGAGTATCTGACTACGGTGGGAATCGGGTGCTTTGTGAGATCCCAGTGGTAACACAGAGGCCAACTATGTTGCATGATTTGGGGTGTTTTAAAGAAAAGAACGGGGGCACGTGGGTGGCTCAATGGGTTAAGCATTTGCTTTTGACTCAGGTCATGATCCCAAGGTCCTGGGATAGAGCCCCCGAGTTGGGGTCCCTGCTCAACAGGGAGTCTGCTTCTCCCTCTCCCTCTGCCCCTCCCCACCCCTGCCCACCCTCCTACTCATGCTCTCTCTCTTTCTCAAATAAATAAATAACACCTTTTAAATAAATAAATAAGAAAAAAAAAGAAAAATGATCTTTCTGGAAGGGCAACACTACAGACACAAGCATTGCAGTTAGAAAAAGCTGGATTTGCATTCTGGCTCCGCCCCTTACTTGGGCAATCCATTTCCTCTCTCCGCCTCTACTGTTCACCTCTACATGGGGGCGATTAAGACCCTCTTCAGGTCCTTGTAAGGATTTAATAAGATATACAACTGGTTTAACTGCTGGCACATAGTGAGTTATAATTTATTGTTCCTCTGCCCTAAAGTGCATCGGAGACTTATTTTTAAAATATTAAAAGGCAGGTTTTCACGGTGGAGATTTCTCTCCAGCCTGTTGATGTTTATGGAGAAAAAAACAAAACAAAAACAAAAACAAACAACAAAACAAAAAACAAACAAACCTTGCAATTGGCAAAGGCTATCAAAGTGTCAGAGCCGGTTTTAGGATGGTGACCAAGACCAGTGATGTCTTCCTGTTAAGTGGAGCCTAACGCTAACTAACCAAGAAGCTCCACCAGACAGCAGCGAAGAGCCAAGCTCTTGTCTCATTTTCTTTCTGATGTGTTTACCATCTTCACGGATCAGACAAGGTAGCTTACACGGGGGGCAGACATGTCTGAACCAGTCTGGAGGACCCATGGGGCACCCTCTCCCACCCAGGACTGAATTAATTGCAGGACCAAGCTCCCTGTCCCGAGAGAGGCAAAGTTGAGGGACATTCATCTCATTCAAGGACAAGGACTAACTAACAGTGGACAGAGGGAAGGTGGAGGTGTTTCTGAGGACAATTATGGCTCCCCCAGTGGAGTCCTAGAACAAGAGAACTGTAGTAAAAGGGAATGAAAATTGAATCAAAGGCTTTTCCCTGAAACATCTGCAGGCCAGCAAGACACAAGGTCCTGGGGCCAGCTGCTTGGTTGTGAGCAAAGATGGCCCTGATGGCTTAGCAAAAACCCCACGGAAAGGGCCAGTTTTGGTTGTCTTGGTTTCAGACAACACTACCCAATCTCTTTTTTCCTGGTTTCCCATGGAATAACAGTTAAACTTTGCTTAGTTTTTATTTGGGGGCAATAAAAATATTAGTACTTTACGAGACTACAAAATACATCCAGAAAAAATAGAAGCCTGATGCTCTAATCCACATCTCTGAATCAAAGCAACCTTGTATCTGTTTTTAAGAGAACAGATCCTAACTGACATAGATATTAGTATTTTGTCAAGATTCATTAATAGGAATTGGAGTAGATTATATACTGAAGATAATAATATGTAGAAAGAAGCCAATGTTAAAGTCATTCACAGACTCTCTCACATACCCATTCATCGAACCCATTCCTTGAATGCCTATTTACATGCGTGCTGAGGGGGATAGTGACTTCTTTGTGCCCTCAGCATGTGTGAGTCCACAAAACATTCCTGGGGATTTGCTCTCCAGACTATTGGGGCTGTGGGGGGAGGGGTGGATAGGTCTGGAGCCCTCCCAAAGCAGGAACTGCGGGAGTTCGTCAAATCCCGCTGGGTTCCTACCTCCAAGCCTTTATTTGCAGGCTGCTGTGGTTTGGGACTACAGCATTCATCTGTAAAACGAATTGGCTCAATCAAATGATCTCAAAGATCCTTTTTTTTTTTTTAAAGATTTTATTTATTCATTTGACAGAGAGAGAGATCACAAGTAGGCAGAGAGGCAGGCAGAGAGAGAGGGAGAAGCAGTCTCCCCGCTGAGCAGAGAGCCAGATGTGGGGCTCGATCCCAGGACCCTGAGATCATGACCCAAGACAAAGGCAGAGGCTGAACCCACTGAGCCACCCAGGCGCCCCGATCTCAAAGATCTTTATTTTGTTTAATCGTCTACACACTGAAACTCTCAAGTCCTTATAAACAAACAATAATGACTTATGAACCGGATGTATTAACAGCAGCTTCTGTAACTTCGGGATCCAGTTTGATGACTTTAGCTGAGAGGTTTCTGAGACGTTCTACCTCTCTCATTCCTCCCCTCTGTTGCTCTTTGCGGCCAGATCAGGCACTACTTTGCTTCAGGTCCTTGCTGCCTGGTGGATTTACAGGACCAGAAAAGATAGCAATTCTGGATTTCTAAGAGAATTCACCTGGTTTTAAATGTAGGCTAATAATTCAAAAATATTTTTTACCTGCCTGGGCCAACACTGTGTATCTTTTTAAAAAGGGCGGGGGGCACCTGGGTAGCTCAGTGGGTTAAGCATCTGCTCTAGGCTCAGATCATGATCCCAGAGTCCTGGGATGGAGCCCCACATGGGGCTCCCGGCTCAGCAGGGAGTCTGCTTCTCCCTCTCTCTGTCCCCTCACTTGTGTTGGCTCTTGCTCTCTCAGGAATAAATAAATAAGTAATCTTTTTTAAAAGTTAAAAAATTAAAAACAAACAACAACAACAAAAAACAAATCAGCCCACCGACTTTGACCAATGTTACCAGTAACAGACAACACTCAGCATGCCGGGCCTGAGCCACTCCCCAGGTGTGCTCACCTGGCCCAGGAAGCAGGGGCAGAGAGGAATCCTGACTCTACCCGCAGACGGATCAGGGAGGACAGGAACTTCAGAGGAAGCTGGGCTGCCAGCCCATGTGATGTCTTAGGAAGAAGTGGAGGAGGCTGCCCGCCTTCCTCTAGGCAGATGCACAGCTTAGAGAAGAGGAAACAAGTGGTACCTCAACCCAGCTCCTCCAGGTGATGGTGCAACCGTGACAATGGCTGGTGTGGGAGCTCTTGTTTCACAGGCTAAGGACAGAACTGCCCAAGGTAGGGCATCAAGGGCTCCCTCCACACACGTAAAGTTACCGTCGGAAGTTCAATGGCTGAGCTCTCCAGTATCGTAGCCACCAGCCGTCCATGGCTGTCTAAATGTATCTTGAAATGAAATAAAACTAAAAATTTCACTCTTCAGTCATACTAGCTACACGTTAAATGTTCAATAGTTACGTGTGGCCAGTGGCTGCCATATTGGAAAGTGCCAATATGGAACGTTTCCATTACAGAAAGTCCTCTTGTGTTGTTCTATGGGATCCCTTTCAGTTCTGTTAGCCACTTCTAAGTCTTGATCAGCTTACCTTCCTTGCCTCCTCCTTGCTGCTCCCATCGTGGGCTGCCCTCTCCAACCCTTCAGACCATTCATCATGGTCCCAATATTCTGGGTCATGTGCAGTCACCCTACTTTTTGTTCATGTGCTCCCCTCTTCCTAAAATGTCCCTCCTTTACCAATCACTACCCAGGTCATATGCTGGCCTCCAATATCCCCTGGGTCGATACTATTTTCTCTTGAGAGCTTCCAAAGCTGCACATTCATCTCACTGATTTTAATCAGATGTTTGCCTCTCTTGTCTCACCTGCTCATCATGTGCCCTGGAGGGCAGTCACCTGCGTTATTCGTCTCTGTGTCTCCAGGGCTTAGGTGAGAAAGACCTTCAGAGCTGCATCTCTGGAAGGAAAAGTTTCCTGAACACTATCATGTAGACTCCGTGAATGACAACTGTGTAATATATCTGTACATAAAATGCTTTGAGCTTTGCAGGCGGTGCACTGCGTTCACCTTCTCTGAGCCTCGGAGCACAAGTAGATGGACACTATTTCCCCCAACTCTCGGGTGAGGGAACAGAGGCTTGAAGATGGGCCGTCATCCAAGATGACTCAGAAATGACCAAGCAACATTTGGCCAGAGGTCTTCCTGCCTCTGGTTTGAGGGAGTGGTCTGGGGACGGAGCCTGGCAGACCGGCCTTGGCTTCACAGAGCTACAGGACAGGAGCTAGGACAAGTCACTCCAGCTGCTCATGGACGTGCCCCTTTGCACCCACACCTCCTTCTCTTTCCTCAGAGGGAGAACCTGTCGTTGGGATGCTTGCACAGGCTTCATTCCTCTGGGTGTGACTGGACCAGGCCAGGAACCCCCATTTGACTCCTCCTTTTCCTCCCTAATGGCCATGTGTCACTTCCCACTAACTCGGGCACAGCAGAAAGGCCAGTTTGACACTGGCTGGGAGAGAGAAGGTGTCCCCAACCCTCCCCTTTGCCTCAACTCCAGGTCGAATGCTCTAATCTCCCCTCTGTCCTCAGAGCCACCGTTTCCACAGCAGACCTAGGTGAGCTGGGCAGTTTTATGATGACATAAAAAAAATATTTCTTTCCAGTAAGAAGCTTGAGTGTCATGACTAACATGTCATGGCATCTCATTACTGAAGATCTTCCTGCCTAGGGAGAGACATTTTGTACTCAAAAACGCATTAAAAAGAGTGGACAGAATAGGGGAAGGAAGCCTAGGTTGAAAGGCACAGCCTGTCCCCCCCGCCCCACCCAGGTCCCCCTCTCCCTTCACAGGCAGCACCGAGGAAAGACAGCAATCATTGTCAAAGCATGAGTCTGACCTCCGGCCACGTCCATTTCTGTTTTTCCGTCCTTGCCCTCCTTCCTCTTTTCATTCTCATTTTCTTGTTTCCTATTTCTCTCTTCTGCACACACCTTTAGTCTCCGTGAGTTCCCCAGGTACTGTGTGGCCCCTCGGGGGCGCGCTCTGTGCAGAAAATACTTTGATGTGTCTCTCACGCCCCAGCTGACCACCTCTGCCTCCTTCTTCAACCTACTGCAAAGTCTCTGCTTGATGCTTTGAGGTCCAGAGTCTATGAGTACAAAGGGGTCGAACGATGAGCGAGTGTACACGCAGGAGGAGGGAAACACCAGCACGAAACGAGCCACGTCAATTTCTTCCCTGCAGATCACCTTCCTCTCCAGCCCTGACCACCCAGCTTCAGGCCTCCTGTGCTATTCTGACCTTGGCAATCCGATTCTGAGTGCTGGTGTTCCTGCTTTCTCCCTGCACGTGACAGTGGCTGAGCCCGATCTTTAGGTGAGGACCAGCCTGACAGCCTGTTGCCTATTCTCGGTGATGCTTCTGCTTGGTTTGAAGTGTTCCACCTGGGACTGCCCCTCGCTCTGTATAAGCCCTTTGTATGCCCTGAGCCTCTTCTAAAACGAAGCCCTATAATGTAGAGGTGAAAAGCACAGCCCCTAGCGTCAGACTAGCTGTGCTGGAACCCTAGTTTTTGTCACTTACTAGTTGTGTAACCATGGACATATTATTTTGCCTTTTCACGCTTTCATTCTCTAATCTATAAAGGGTAAGGGTTATAATACTCATCTCATGCAGGTGTTGTAAAGATTCAGTGCAGTGAGATATAGAAAGGGTTTCTAACTATGTCTGGAACATAGAAATGGCTCAGTAGATATCAGCCACTATCATTATTGTTATTTTCACCAATCTCCAAATAGGAAAACATTTCCCTTTTTTTCTAAGATCTAAAAATTTCTGTAAGAAGGTTTTCATGGGGGACCGTCCACTGAAGGATCCTGAATTTCCTCAAGATTGATGATAGGAGCCATGAAGGATGGCTCCTCCCAGGGATCTCTGGGAAAGCCACAATACCTCTTCTTTTTTCCACCTCAGTCAGGACTCAAGATGTTTTCTGTCCACGAGTGGCCTCCAGGCCTGTGCACTGATTAGCTACAGACATGTGCTTTAAAAATGATTTCATCCTCAGAGCTACAAACAGCACCAGTCTTCCCACTTTCCAAGGCCAGAGAAGGGTCACAAGGTCAGAGCTCTAGCACAATTCTGGAGAATGTTCTCCTGGCCTGAGGAGGTCCAGAGAACACTTGACTGTCCCACTCCTGGTTGCTATCCCCCAACCCTCACATCCGATGAGCCTATAGGGGCCGATGGAGTCTCCAGATGACTGCTGAGCAGGGCTGCCTGTGTGAGCAGGTGGGACTGAGGTTGGGAGAAGAGGGAAAATAGGAACCAGAAAGACCACTAGACCAAAGAGATGGAAACTTCTCTCTTGGGAACTTGACAATTAAGTCCAAAGGAGCATGAGCAAAACCTAAGTGGAATTTAGGCAGATGCTGAAAACCAAGGAGCCCAGCCCGATGGGGCAGGCAGACTGTGTATGGGAGATGGGCGACAACAGAGATCAGACGGCAGAGAAGTAAGAGAATCCAACAGCAAGATGCATAGGCAGAAATTCTGCTAAAGAGGGACGCCTGGGTGGCTCAGTCAGTTAGGCGGCTGCCTTCAGCTCAGGTCATGATCTCAGGGTCCTGGGATGAGTCCCGAATTGGGCTCCTTGCTTGGCTTCCCTGCTCAGCTCCTCTCTCTGTCTCAAATAAATACGTAAAATATTTTTTAGAAATTAAAAAAAAAAGGAATTCTACTCAAATGGCCAAAGCTGCTGTCCCCCCTCACCCCCAAAACACACGTCCTGTGGATATGGAGCCAACATCAGGTTAGGAAAGCCTAGAAACCAGCCCTAAGTGAGGGCGTAGGCAAGTGGGACAGCATTTGTAGCCTGCTGCTGGGGTTTCGAGCTAGGGCTCCAGTCTCCCCTCCCCAGGTTCTAGAAGAGTCAGGGAGGTGGGTTAGCACCACAGGGAGCATAGAAACATAAAGGTATAGCATAGCACTTTGACCTGAATTACCCAGGGTAGTTTGCCTTCCTGGCACCCATCTCCTTATTTTGGGTAATAACCCTTGATACTACCTTGGGAAGCCATCTCACCATCCTCTCAGCTCCACGTAGAGTCCTCACATCCAGCCTCCAGAGTAGGCCATGTGACCCCAACTGGCCAGTCACTGCGCTTCACCTCCCTGGCCAATGAGATTGGCTCGGAGCAGACCGGTCACCTTAGGGAGCTGATGGTTGGTGGCTGTAGCCGTCTTGTCACCATGTGGAGCGGAGTCTGAAGGATGAAAAAGAGCAGAGCAAAGGGGAGAAGCAGAGGGAGACCAGGTCATAATGGCATCGCTGCCGTCCTAGAATCTGCTAACCTCCTGCCCCTGGGGTTTGCACTTGAGTTTATCAGTAAATTCCCTATTAGTTTCAATCAGTTGGGTTTGGCTTTATTATCACTTTCAAACAAGGAATCCTAACCGAAGGCTAAGACTGCTGAAGAGAACCTATTTCCAGAGCCCACTTGCTCAATGATATAGAAAGCCAGTTCCTGGTTTATTCCGAGGCCACGCTCCCATTGGCCCAAGGCCAGGGTAAGGCTCAAGGGGCAGGTGTCCGACATTACTGTGGGCCCCCTATCAGGCATGGGTTGGCAGACCAGACACAGAAAACCAGGTTCCTCCTGATGCCGTAGATTCTGCTTTCACATCTCCATCTGCCCTCGAAGGAGTTCAGTAGGTTGCTATCCTTCGGGACCATAATGGTTATACTTCACCATAAAAAAAAATCTGTATTGGGGTGCCTGGGTGGCTCAGTGGGTTAAAGCCTCCGCCTTCGGCTCGGGTCATGATATCAGGGTCCTGGGATCGAGTCCCGGATCGGGCTTTCTGCTCAGCAGGGAGCCTGCTTCCCTCTCTCTCTCTCTGCCTGTCTCTCTGCCTGCTTGTGATCTCTGTCTGTCAAATAAATAAATAAAATATTAAAAAAAATCTGTATCTATATATTTATATCTACATCTGTGTCTGTATTTATCTATATATGTATAGATAAAAACTCTCTTTTGCATGGAAGAACTAAGGCCGAGAAAAATATAAAGATGATCCTACAAGAAGGCACGTCCTTGGATAATCAGAATGAGAATCCCAAGCCCTTTGAAACCTTTTATGACAAATACTAAAAGCGTCTATCGCTGTTCACTCTCTCTCTACTGTTCCTTCTTATGGGCCCCAAATTTGAAGACCTAGTTGCCATATGTATTAGTTAAATTAGGATAACCGCTGAAACAACACACTTCCCAGTGTATAATGACTCAACATAAATGAAATGTATTTTGTGTTCTCTTGCTAGCCCTGGATGGGGGAACAGGACAGGCTTCTGTGCGGTCACGCAGGGATCCAGGCTGATGGAGGTTCCGTCATCTTCAACACATGAGCTCCTTTCAATGTCAGCCAGCTGGATGAGCAAAAGAGCTCATCCTTGTGTGGGAGGCTTTTATGGGCCAGGCTTGAAAGTGACGCATGTAACATCTCATTCCATTGACTGGAGTTCAGTTCTGTGACCATAGCTAAATGCACGGCAGGCTGAAGCGTCGTCCGTCTGTGTGCCCAGGAAGGAGAGGAAAACCTAGAGTCCACAATCACTGTTACCGCATCTGATGTTCTTTTCTGAATTCCGAATGGCACTTTGATCTTGCAATTCCTTCTTTAGTTTCTCCTTGTGGATCTTCACAATGCACAATAGAGTTAAGACCAGAAGACCAGCCCTGGAGAAGCTAATTATTTCTTCCTTGTACATTCAGCCAGATAGTCAATGAGTATTTGTTGAATGAAGAAATGAATTCAATAAGATAAAAAGAAATGGAGCCTGTGAGAGAGACTATTAATGTTTATCAGACCCAGCAGTTTCAGTTAACAACTGGTGAAAGTGAGACAGAACTTATTATTTTGCCCTAGAAAGCTAATTTTCTTAGAATTTTTGCATAAGTTGTTTTATTTCACCATCTGAGTTTCAATAATACATCAACATCATAAGAAAGGAAATTTTTAAGAAGTAGAAACAGATGGAAATGTTCTTTTCCATTAAACTCAGCTGTTATCAAGCACCTCTTTAGCAATCCTTTGTATGCTTAAGAAAACTGCATTCTCTTTATCTCTGGGGCCTCCAAGATGCGAAAAGTCCTGAGTTCTTGTTCTCAGTTTGTTTCCTCCATGGTGGCTGGAGCTTGGATGTGGAAATTCCTCTCCAGGGCTTTCCAAGAGCATGGCTTCCTCCCACACTATGGAGACTTAGAGCTCATTTTAAAAGCATTTGAGGGTTGCCTGTCTGGCTCATACAGTAGTCAGTAGTTGGGGTTAAGAGTTCAAGCCCCACGTTGGGTGTGGAGAGTTCTTTAAAATAAATAAAATTTAAAAAATAATAAAATAAAAGTTACTCGTTTAGGTAAATAAATAAATACATACATACATTTGACCATATGCTTTTCCAAGTGTTTGTATAGCCAGGGTTTTTCTAGAAAAACCTACGCCCTAACGTGGGCACAGAGCTAGACTAGCCCCCAGTTCCTCTGCTTTTCTACTAACCCACATCCTGAAGGAGTGCTGTTTTATTAGTCTCCGATAAATCTCCCCCTCCCCACCCCTGTTTTCTATTTCAGAATATTTCAGAAATAGAAAACTCCTGTTTTCTATTTCAGATAAGAAACAGGGGGAAAAGACAAAAGGTCAAGATCAAGATTAAGATGTATCTCTTTTCCTCTAGTCAACAGAGTCTGTTTCCAACTCTGAAAGCGTTCCCCCACCAACAGATGAGTAAACTGTTCATTCAACATCCTGCCCATGTTATTTGTCAGTAAGAAATTTGCATGGATTTTCCTCATTGTCAATTAAGAGGCTTTCCATCATTATAGGCTGTCCTAACAAGGAGTAGAACCTTTCCCCTCTTAATGTTTAGAAGTGTATTTTGAATATAATAGAGCAGGGTTTTGATTTGTTTTTTAACTTACGCTGTGGTTTCCTCACTTCTATAATTACAGTTGAATCACTTGTTGGCAATGTACCACTAGGGGCTTAAGGAAAGAAACTGGGTTGATTTCCACATAATGATCCAAATGAAAAAGGCTGAGAAATGAGCCCTGCGCCACTCAGCCCACTGCAGTGTACATAACAGGTTTATGTTTAGAAGCGGCCACGGCAAGGTTCCCTGATTTGCGAGCATAAAAATAAAGCATTTTCCTGTGGGTTATTTCTAACCTGCGAATTTTTTCCATAGCCAGAGTTGCCTTGACCTCAGGGGTGAAACTTGAAACTTCAGAAAGAAATGTTTCTCACTAGCAGTTCCCATGATGCTATCAATCCCATTGTAGGACCAACAATTAATTATAACAATGAGAAAGACATTATTCATCCGGGCCTCCCTTCCTGCCCTTAAATTCATAAAACCCCCTGCCACTTGGACAGTTGATATGTGTGTGTGTCTGTGTGTGTGTGTGTCTGCGCGCGCGCGGGTGCGTGTGCACATACATGCATGTGCTTAAAATAACCTGATTATAATTATGTGTAAAGTACACAGTGGAGACCTCTAAAAGGAAAAATAGCAAATAATTAAAGGTGTTACACAGGAGGGGTGATATTAACGGGAGATGGGTCCTTTATTTTACCCTCTTTTTCTAAACCAACTATTTTGCAGTTTTAGTACTTAAATAAAATTAATATCATTAATTCAATGTAAAAAGTTTTAAGTACTTTACTTTTCACTGTTTATTGAGGGCCTACTACGTGCCAGGTTTTGTTCTGGGTGCTAAGAATACAGGGAGAATAAGACAGACCCATTCTTTCATGGGAGTTCTAGACAAGTACGGGAGACAGAGCATAAAAAGCTAATTATATGAATTTATTAATTAACGTATTCAACAAGTATTTATCGAACACCTACTTTGTGCCCAAAATGTTCTGAGCACTGTGAATCAGCAGGGAACCAGGCAGGCGAATGTCTTTGACTTCGTGGAGCTTATATTGGAATTGATTTAGACATGGATTCATTTCTAATTAGCGTAAGCATCAGGAAGGGAAAGAACGGGGAATCTGACTCATCTAAAAGGTCAGAGATGATGTTCCCAAGGAAGTGACATCAAATAAAATAGGGTTTGGTTTTGCCCTCCCAGGCTGAGAGATCTCCCCTAGGCAGGGCAGGAGTTCCCCTAGGTGACTAAATTCTGGCCGGCGCTCCCATGTTGAGGTCTGTCTCACAGTTCCATCTGCTGTGGACATGCCTCGTGCAAGAGGTGCTCCTGGCCCAGAGCGGGCGGTGGAGAGGGGTTTGGAACCAGATTTCAGTGAGTCGCCACCGTCAATTTGTGCATCAGCACATTGTGTCTGGAAAGTCCTGATACGGAAACCAGCAAGGCCATCCTTCCCTCATGTGCCGACAGTAACTAATGGACCTTCTCCTTTGCCCAGATGGGAAACCCGGAGCTGAGAAGACAAATCCAGCAGGAGCCAGAGGGGCCTCTGCTTCACTGGTCAGGAGAAAGCAGCTGCTCGATTTCTGGTCTGCCCCATCAGACTGCAGAGCTCTGGGTCACCAGCCTAAACCACTTAATGCACATCACGCCCAGGTCTACTTGGAAATGGCTAAGGCACTTAAATGGAACGTCCAACCTTTGTCCTCAGTCCCCAGACCACAGGTAAGTATTTAGGTCTGTGTAGTATCGATCACGCCTCCCACCGGCACCAGGAAAAACGCTGTGAAGCAAGTCAACTTTCCAGTGACAAGGAAGTCATTCCCCTAATCCGCTCTCACTGGACAATCAGGTTGACAAAAACCATTAAGTTTTCTGAGATTAGAAATTCACTGTCAGAGGGAGCCATGTATAGAGTTTTCCACTCCATTACACCCAGGACAATAACCAGAGGCCAAGTGACAGGAAAAGGCTGGGGTCTGTCTTTTTTAAAGTTTCCTGTGTCCTTGGGTGGATGGAAATAAATTAACAAGTGCCTCCCTTTTGTAGGACATGGGATATATATTATCTCATTAATCAATGCAACAGCCTAGGAGATGAGTTCTGCTGATTGCATTTGTCAGAAGGGTAAGCTGGGGCTCAGCAGGTTTGGGTCGCTAGCTAAGATCTCCCAGCTAGTTAAAGAGACACGGGGCTGAGAATCAGAATCGCTGGGCCAGAGGGGTCCAGAGGCTCATAACCTTCTTTCTTCTAAGCAGAGCCACTCTTTAGCCATTGCTAAATAGCCTGGTTCCCTCTGAACAATGCCACGGCTCTGGGGAGCCCCTGAGCGGCTCAGTCGGTTGAGTGTCAGGCTCTTGATTTCGCTCAGGTCATGATCTCAGGGTCATGAGATCGAGTCCCACGTTGGGCTCCACACTCAGCACCAAGTCTGCTTCACGATTCTCTCTCACCCTCTCCCTCCCTCTCTCTCTGAAATAAATACATAAAATCTTTAAAAAATAAATAAATAAGTTGCCATGTTCTGAAGCTGGTGGAAGTGGGCCGGTGCCGTGGCGAGGACCACAGACTGTGGCAGAGTCACGTCCACGTGTCAACTCTGCGTCTCACTTTGTGACCTGGGGAAGTTTCTTCACCTCTCTGTCTCCTTCTCCTCCCTTCATGAAGAGATGATAACCCCCAAACACCTATCCCTTTAGGGCTCTGGGGACTAAATAAGTTCCCACATGTAAAGCATTTAGCACATTGATTGAAACAGGCAGGTCCTGAAAGGAATCCGTGAGGAGTAGGGACTGTTTCAGTTACGTTTTCCCTTTAAGTTTCTATAACCACATTACCAAAGGCTTGGGAAATAGAAAGAAGAAAAAAATCACCCATATTCATAACTACTATTATCATGATGGTATAGTGCTTCCAGTATTTTTTTTCAATGCATTTACTGTTTTCTCCACAGACAGGAGGGTTTTTCTTTGCAGTGTCCTGTTCTTTATTGCTTACCGTTATACTCCAATCACTTATTCCATTCACAGCCTTTATTTTGATAACTGTAAAATAGTCCATCATACGGATGTGCCACAATTTACTTCTTTGTCCCTCCACTGGCTGACATTTAAGTTGTTTTCAATTTCCCACTATTATAAATAATGCTGGCATGAATAGTTCTGTGCATTTAGTGTTCGTACATACCTCTCTCTGAACATTTACCACACTGGATCACAATGCTCTATTTATATGGCTGTCTCCCTGAAGAAGACTTGAATCCTTTATCCTATTTTCCAGCTATAATAGCTGTGGGGGAAAAAAAAAAGACTCGAAGTTTCTGGAAGGTAGGTTTCTTCTTCATTGTACCTCCAACATGTAGCTCTGACACTGAGTCTATTTGTTGACTTAAAAACTTTCCCCCTGTTTCGAATTTTGGTTTTGGATATTGCTTTAGGCTAGATTTGAAGAAATGGAATTAGGGGTTAAAGTATGTGTCCTTTGGGGGGAGGTATAGGTAGAGAAAGGGTCTATAAGCAGCGTATTACCAAATTGCTTTCCGAAGAGGTTGTACTAATCGACCCTGCTGCCAGTAGGTGACTTCTCACTGTCCATCAGCTTCATGTTTTTTGTGAACAAATTAAGGGAAAAAAAGACTTCTAGAGATAAAAATAGCTGAAACATTGTCAAAGAAGAGAAGAACAAGGTGGGAAAACTTGCTTTTTAACACTTATAAAGCCACAGTAATTAAGTGTATGTGGTATTAGTACAAGGACAGACAAATAGACCAGAAAAATAAGACCAAGAGCCCATAAACAGACCTATACTTACACATAAATATTTGCTCTATGACAAAAGTTTCCTCACACAACAGTGTGGAAAGTGCCCTTCACTAAATGGTGTCGGGAAAATTAAGTATCCATAAAAATGGATTTAGATCCCTGCCCCACACTCTGCACAAAAAGTCAATTTCAAGTAAACTAAAACCTAAATGTGAATAGTAAAACAATAAAGCTTTGAAAAAATGAAGGACAATATCTTCATGATTTCAAGGTGGGGAAAGGTTTCTTAAACAACGTATAAAAATGTTTGGTAAGTTAGACTACATTGAAATGAAAACTTCTGTTCATTTAAAAACACAATCATGGGGTGCTGGGGTGGCTCAGTGGGTTAAGCCTCTGCCTTCGGCTCAGGTCATGATCTCAGGGTCCGGGGATCAAGCCCTGCATCGGGCTCTCTGCTCAGCAGGGAGCCTGCTTCCCGCACTCTCTCTCTGCCTACTTGTGATCTCTGTCAAATAAATAAATAAAATCTTTTTAAAAAAAACCCACAAACACACACAATCATAAGATGAAAAGGCAAGCCCCAGAATGAGAGAAGGTATTTGCAACACATATCAATGACAAAAGAATTGTATCCAGAATCTGTAGAGAAAAGGACAGGTAACCCAAAAGGGGTAAAAATTTGAACAAGCATTTCCTAGACCAGAAATCCAAACAGCCAATAAACACTTGAAAATACACTTAACATTATACTGTAAAAGACCAACAAGTAAATCGGTCTCTGCCAAATGCTTTCAACTCTACTAAGCATTAAGCAACCACATACAGTACACAAAGAAATTGGCAAGACTGTGTGCCAATAAAACTTTATTGATGGACACTGAAAGGAGAATTTCACATGACTTTCATGTGTCATGAAATATTCTTCTTCTTTGAATTTTTTCCAACCATTTAAAAATGTCAACTCATTCTTAGCTCACAGACCATACAAAAGAAGGTGGTGGGCCAAGTTTGTTTGTAGGCTACAGTTTGCCAACTCCAGCTCTCCAGTGCTACTCAAGGGGCGGTCCAGGGATTGGCAGCCTCATTAACACCAAAAAATTTGTTGAAAATGAAAATGCATGGACACCACCCTAGACTTGCTGAATCCAAATCTTCAGGGAGGAGGACCAGGAATCTGCATTTTAACCAGCTCATTTTCACGCACCCTGAAGTTTGAGAATCATGGCTGCGGAGACGCATACATGTGTGCTCAAGGATTTACTTACGAGAATGCTCAGAGCGGCATTATCTGTAGTAACCTCAACCCGAGAAGAACCCAAATGTCCAGGAACTGTAAAATGTCCAGAAGCAGCAAAATAGATAAGTGCGATAATATTCAGGAATGAACGTGGACAAACTAGAGCCTTGTGCAAGATGGATAAAGTCTAACATGATAACACAGAACATAGAAGAACGAATGCGGACACAAAAGAATATGGACTCTATGATTTTGCACAATAATGTGAAGTTCAAAAACAGGCAAAGTAAATTGTGCCATTTGGGGGTGAATCCCTAAGTGACAAAACAATCAAATGAGGTAAGGAAGTTATATTCATTAAAGTCAGGATCATGATCTTTGGGGGGGTGTGGAAGAAGGCAGCTTGTTTAGGAACAGACCCTTGAGAGGCTTCTGGGGGGCTGGCAGTGTCCTATTTCTTGAACTGGGTGATTGCTGAGTAGGAACTCACTTTATGATAATTTGTTAAAGTGTGCATTTATGTTTTGTGTACTTTTCTGTAGGTGTGATGCATTTCGTGATAAGAGATAAATAAATAAAAAGAAACGTTAAGTGTCAGGAGTGGTGCGTTTCTGAGCTAGCTCTGTGTGTGGAACCTGCCAGATCCACTTCACACCTTGACTTCCCGCTTGGCCGATTCCCTGTAGCCCACCCAACTGCAAGCTGCAAATTTATAGGCCAACGGAGCCCAGATGGTTTCCTGTGATAGCTGCTAGGGGCATAATAATGAATACGCGTCTCCCCACACGTTCCTGAATGCGTTTTGGCAGGATTTTTACTGCAGGCAGTAAAACCTTGTTACAAAGTCCCTCACTGTCTCAGGGGCTTGGCCACGTTGTGGTTGAGGCACATCGCCTCTTGTTACAGGCAGCCCGTCATCCTTGTCCCACATAGCATCCCTGAGAGCTGGCTTTCTCTCTGTTGTCCTACGAGGCTGTTTGATTGATTGTTACTAATAATCACTGCATTTCAGGAACCCGGACTCCTGTCCTCACAGCTGGAACTTCCTCTGTGCACTAATTGGAAAAACATCCTTCGGGAAATGGGGCATCTTTATTGAGTCAATCTTTGGTGATGACTATGTCAACTGGCAAGATGAAGTTTATAGCACGGAAGTGAAGTCTCTGAAACCTTCCAGTGCACTGGTCCCAGGCCTCGATCCAAGAAGCCACATTGACTTGACCCAACCCCCAGATGGAAAACACTAAGGGTCACCTTAGCGAAGGGCTAGCTTGAGAGGCTGGATTCAATCCATAAGTTCAAGAGCCATCCCAGATAGTGGTCCCCAATTTTCTTCCCTTTCTTCCTCATTAACAGTATTCCTGAATATTAGCTGCATAATTAAGACTACATTTCCCAGACTCCCTTGCAACTACATAAAGTCACATGAGGAAATTATGACTAATTAGAAAGAAAGCAGAAGGAGTATATGGACTTTCCATGAAGGGTCCTTAAAAAAGGGTATGCATCCTTCTCTTCCCTTCCTTTCCTTGTTTTTGGCTGGAGTATGGCTAGAGACTTAGCAGCCATTTTGAACAGTGAGGTCACTTTGGAAATGGAGTCCAGGCCAATGGCTAGCAAAGCACTGGACCTTCCTGGACTCTTGCAAAAGAGAAACTTTTAAATCTTGTTTAAGCCATTACTTTGGGAGATTTTCTGTCACTTGTATTTGAAAGTAATCTTAACTGATATAACAGCATTTTTAAAAAATTTTATTTAATTTTTTTTTTCAGTGTTTGAGAATTCATTGTTTATGCATCAAACCCAGTGCTCCATGCAGTATATGCCCTCAACAGCATTTTTTATGATGGTAAAGAAGTAGAAGCAACCTCAGTGGCCCCTAAGAAGGGATTGGTTAAATTTGTTCACTCATTTGCTTACTCATTCACCACATTTTAAATGAGTGCCAACCACATATTTGCCTCTGTTCTAAGCATTGAGATATAGTGGTTAAAAAAAAAATTGGGGGCGCCTGGGTGGCTCAGTGGGTTGAAGCCACTGTCTTCGGCTCAGGTCATGATCCCAGCGTCCTGGGATGGAGCCCCGCGTCGGGCTCTCTGCTCAGCAGGGAGCCTGCTTCCTCCCTTCTCTCTCTGCCTGCCTCTCTGCCTACTTGTGATCTGTCTGTCAAATAAATAAATAAAATCTTTAAAAAAATTTATATATATATATATATATATAGTCTCTGCTCTCAAGAACTTGGTTGGAAGATGAAGCAAGAGGCATACATAAATGGACAACCAATATACAGTTTAGTTAGTGGAACCATAGAGGCTGAGTAGTTTAAAAAAATATTTAGTAAGATAAGGAAAATGTTCATGGTGTATTGCTAAAAACAGTAGGTTATCAAGATCATACAAGGTAAGTCTGATGTGTAAAACAATATATATATTTGCATAGAGAAAGAACAAAATGGATGCATAATTAGTCTGTACAACTTGAACAGCATTTAGCAAGCAAAAAAGAAATAGTTAATGAATGAATTTATTTCAAGGTGGAGGGACTGTTTTTTCCCCTGTATTTTTTTTTTAAAGATTTATTTATTTGAGAGAGAGAGGGAACGTGAGTGGACGGAGGGGCAGAGGGAGAGAGAGTCTCAAGCAGAGTCCCTACTGAGTGCAGAGCCTGACGTGGGACTGGATCTCATGATCCTGAGGTTATGACCTGAGTCGAAATCAAGAGTCAGCCAGTTAACTGACTGAGTCACCCAGGTGCCCCTTCCTCAGTATTTTTATATACTTTCCAAATGTTACCCCCATAATATGTATTACTTTTGTAATCAGGAAAAAATATCAGCACAAGCAAACTATGTGCATTACGAAGTTCAGGATCAAGACAAAACTTGTAGGGTCATGATTTTAGTAAGACTGCAGACTAAGTTGTGTGTTAAAAAGGGACTCAAGTCTGAGGTCTGAGGTTGGCCTCTCCCTAGGGGGAGGACACTAGAAGGGTCTGGTTCTCTGCCCCGTGCCCTGTCTGGAAGCACGCAGAGAAGTTTGCCCAGGGCTTTGTTCTACATTTTTAGTGGGGCAGGACCCACTGCGGCCAAGTTATTAAGCACTAGCCCTATCACTTCTCTTCCCATGGCTCCTCTCTGCTGGGCCTCTTGCCCAACCATTAAAGCAGCTGTTGTTGTTTTGTAGAGGCTAATTAACTCCACACTGCATGAAGCCAGGCGCTAATTGGCCCACTCACTTAATCAACTTTAATGTCTCTCTTCTGGTGGACCCGGCTGCTGCTTTTTGTTCCCCTGATCACCAACAAATGCAGGTCCAGAGGAGCGGCTGTAATGGCTGCCAGTGGGCACAGGGAGCCTCAACGCTGTCCCTCCCCACAGGGCAGGGACAGAGGATCATTCCAGCCATCAGCTAGCTCGGTGGACGTACTCCTAAGTTCCCGATCACCGGAGCATCTTGGGACCTGAGCTGATTGCTTCTCTTCCAAACATTGCGCCATGATATGAGTCATCAGATGGTTGGTTCCTCAAGGGAATTGACCTCATCTCTCTCTGATGCTGACACATATTTAAGGCTCTAAAACCTAACTAACTCACAATTATTGCAACTACATTTTCCTGAGCATCTTTGTGTTGTAGATGCTGTGACAAGTCCTTTCCAAAGCAACGTGAACACAACACAGCTCAGGTTAAGTAAGCAGTACGTACTCTTAACTGAATGAAAAAGAAACATCACTCATCCCCATTTGTCAGATGAAGAAACTGAGGCAATAGTAATATTTACAAATGTGATTGCAATGAACATGTCTGTCATTTCAATCACAGCTCTGAAAGATTAGGACCACAAATTATTATAGTCCTCATTTTGGGGAGAACTAGACACTTCCAGAAAGAAAAGTGACTTTTCTAATGTCATGAAGTATGGTAGACAGAAAAATCTCAGTCCCCACTCCCAAGATAGGTATATCCTGCGAATATGTTCCCTTACAGGGCAAAATGACTTTGCTGATGGATTACGTTAAGATATAGAGGTGAGGAAGTTATTCTGGATTATTTAGTAGGACCTAATATAATCACAAGGTTTCTTATAAGAGGGAGACAGGAGGCTAAGAATCAGAGGAAGATGTGAGAATCGCAGAGGTCAGATGGCTGAGAAGATGCTGGGTTGCTGACTTTGAAGACAGAGGAAGGGGCTGTTCGCCAAGGACTGCAAGCAGCATCCAGAAGCTGGAAAAGGGAAGAAAATGGATTCTCCCCTTAAGTCACCAGAAGCAATATAACCTTGCCAACACTTTGACTGTAGACGTCTCTAGAACTGTCAGAGAATATATTCATGGTGTTTTAAGTCACTAAGTCTTTGGCAATTTGTTACAGCAGAAATATGAAACCAATGCAGATTTTGTTACAGCAGCAATAGGAAACAAATACACACGATAAGTAGAAGAAGTAAAGGGCTTGAATTTAGGCATCATCACATGAAATCCCTTTCTGAACTGAACTGGCAAGATTTCCCCCTACCGGATCATTATGTTGGCCTCCCTTAAGAGGAGGAGCAACTGTGCCTGTGGGTCTGTGGGCCTGGCCTCTCCTTGAAGCCCAGCCAGCCCTCTGCCCCCTTCCTAGTCCATCCCACCGTTCTTTTCCTCCCTCGAGCATCTGAAACCCAGCTGCACAATATCCCTCATCTGGGGGAAGCCATGGTTCTGTCTCTGTCCGCAGATTGGCTTTGCCCAGGGCAGAATGCATCACAGTCCTCGTGGGAGTTTGGTGTTTGGGACCCCGTAGAGCAGCGTGGTTAGGCTCTGCCATTTGAATTCTGCCTAACCCCCCTTACTTTCAGTGTGCCTCTGTGTCATCTGTCACTAACCGGGTTGTTGGGAGGCTGAAATGACGCAACCCACATGTCATGCTTCACACAGTATCAGGCAATGATAAGTTCTCAGCGGAGGTTGGCTGCAATAACACCCGACGCAAACTGAGCTCCTGGCTGGCAGAACCAGACCTGAGGCCCGCTCCTAGAGCAGCGGTTTTCAGACTGGGGAGTGCATCAGATCCACCTAGAAGGGACGGGATCCCACTTCTGGTATTTCTGATTCAGTAGGTCTAGGGTGGGACCTGAGAATCTGCATGGCTAACACCCTTGCAGGCAAATGGGGATGTTGCTGTGTCAAGGAACATACTTCGAGAACCACCGATGTAAAGCATAGAGGCAAGGGTTGTCCTTTCTATGCTATCCCCACCCCCACCCTGTGCCCAGCACGATGCCTGGTGCATAACAGGCAGGCAACAAATATCTGTGGAATGGATACATTTTTTCCAATGTCTTCCTAAGGCTTTAAATGTCCAGCAGGCTGCCCGTCTCCATAAAAGAATTCCATTCTCTATCTTTTTTATCGCCATCATATTTACTACAACTTGGCGCTGACAATCTCCTCTTCATAGACTCCCTGTTTTCCCCTTGAATACCCTCCATTTCCCCAGCGAGTGTCTCTCCCCTGGATCTCAACCTTTTCCATTAACTCCATGCACTGCCCAGCCTGTTCCAGGACATCAAACTTTAATTTAAACAGAAAATAATCAATAAGCTTAGCAAATTGCCCATGGCAACCTCTGCTGAGTGAATCAAAGGGTTTTATAGGTAATTTAAAGGGTGTCCTCACTCATCCCTCAAGGTAAAGCTTAGCACATTGACAAGAGCTCTTTTCCACTCTGGCCCAGGATGCTTTGGAAGAAAATAGGAGAGAAAGGACTTATGGTTGGGGGTGTTTGGACCAGGAAGGAAGGGTCTGTCATTTAGGATTAAAAGCTTCTGAGAAAAAGAGCACTGACATCTGATGATGAACCCAATGTGAGGACGAGTTTTGTTTTTGTTTTGTTATTGTTGTCGTTTTTCTTACAGGCCACAGAAGCAGACTCTGGATAACTTCAGGAAATAAAGGTACTGTCAGGTGAGGAGGTGTAATTGACAAAAAAGACTAAATTGCCGGGTCTCAGAAATATTAGAAACCGGAGCCTGCTCTCTTGAAGGTGTTGTTTGGGGATGCGCCTGCATTTGGCTCCAGGATTTGTATTCTGAGAGAGCATCCAAGAATCTGGACTGGGTCACAGGGCCCTCCCTTGGTTTGGGGGGATGAGGTGCCATGATGGACAGTCCCACTAAGAAAGGAAGTGGAGAGGAGAGCTGGTTCTCCAAACCAGTGCCAAGGTAGGGAATCTGAAGAAGGGAACTGGGAAAGCTGGGCTGGCAAAGACATGTCTCCACCATAGAACTTTGTGTTTTCTTATCTTAGTGGTTTTGACTTAGCGTTTTCTCCAAACAAGAGTGGCCAGTCTAGTCATGTTGATGAGATTCTGGGGCCTGGGCAGGACTTGGAAGGGCCATCCAGTGCATGGCCTGGTTATCTACTCAAGCCAGAGAGCTGCCCCTCATTTTCTGAGAATGGCCCCAGACTCCTCTGAGAAGATTATCCAACTTCTAAATGCTTACAAACAGGACAGTTCTCTCTTACAGGCTGATACCAAGTATTTGACAACCAGCACACTGTGGGAGTGGGCTAATCCAAACCGTCACAGCAGGAAACACCCCGAAGACCAAACTGATCCATGCCAACGGACCATCAGTCCAGCGCCCCCTTAGCCTAAGCGGGACATTGACAGCCTGTTCTCATCTACACAATGGGTGCCCAGAACCGCTCCTCATTCCTTGGGAGAAGCACTGGGGTCTTCTTTCCTGAGTTTCACAAACCCATGGCTTTGTCAGGGACTCCAGACTTTAATGTGGCAGCTGTAGGACTGATGCCGCCTTCTTAACAGAGCTGCACTCAGTGACACTCAGGCGGCTCCTTTCTCCTGTGGACTAAACTCTGGGGCCATTCTGCCTGAGTTCAAAACCCAGCTCTGCTACCTACCGGCTCTGTGACTGTGATTTACCCTCTCTAAGCCTACCTGTTCATTTGCAATAAGGAGATGATAATAGATCCTGCCTTCAAAAGGTTGTAAGAATTACATGAATTAAAGCTTATAAGTTGCTTAGCATTATACCTTGTTTATAGTAGGCACTCAACAAATGCTGGCTGTTGTTATTACATTAACATTTATCTAACTTTTTTTTCAAGTATTCATATTTCTTTTTCTTTTTAAATTTTATTTATTTATTCGACAGAGAGACATACAGCGAGAAAGGGAACACAAGCAGGGGGAGTGGGAGAGGGAGAAGCTGGCTTCCTGCAGAGCAGGGAGCCCGATGCTGGGCTCGATCCCCCTGGGATCATGACCTGAGCCTGAGGCAGACACTTAACAACTGAGCCCCCCAAGGGCCCCTTAACATTTATCTTCTGAAAACATCAAGGGCACAGTACCCTTGGAAACCACGTGTTCAGTCCCTTCCTTGGACAGAAGGACAGTGAGGCCCTGGGAGGGTAGTCATTTGCACAAGGCCACACAGCCAGCTGGTGGAGTGCTGTGTGACCCAACCTGTGGCAGTCGAATGGGTGACATCTGTGCATAGTGGTCTATGGACCTCATGCATAGACCAAGATCATAAGTACTTCTAGGGCTGGCATTGAAGGCCGGAGAGATCCGAGCGTGGAACCTCCCTTGCTATTGGCTATGAATTGCACCTAGCTGTCCCAGAACCTCCTTGCTACCCCTGGCAAGGGTGGGGGTAGGGGTGGGGGGTTAGCAGGGAAGGTGAAGTTGAGAGTGAAAGACTCCAAGAAGCAGAATCAGAGAACCTGGCTTTTGTCTGTAACTTGGCTTTATGCCAGCTCCAACCTGCTGGGAGGAACTGGCATTTCTGACTGCCTTTATTCACCTCAAAGTATTTTTACATATTCTATCATATCATTTAATCTCCACCCCACCCTATGATCTAATTATTATTATTAGTCCATTTGAGAAATGAGACAGAGGTTAAATGACTTGTACTTCATCCTTTAAAAAAAATTTATAATGGAAAGTTTCAAACATGCATAAAAGAAAACGAAAATAGGATCACAAACCTCCATTTTCTATTCACAGCTGCAGCAATTACCCACATATGGCCATTCTTGTTTTATCTACGTACCCCCACCCCAACGTTATTTCTCCTCCACTGTACAGCAAA
Organism: Martes martes; assembly: GCF_963455335.1. NCBI lineage: Eukaryota > Metazoa > Chordata > Mammalia > Carnivora > Mustelidae > Martes > Martes martes. Next base: position 29,896,165 of record NC_137898.1, on the reverse strand, counting down.
TTCTAGACATCATAACATCATAACATTTCATCCATAAATACATCACCAAATGATAAGGACTCTTTTTTAAAAGATAACCAGAGTACCATAATTCTTTTATAATATCAAGTAGCGGTTCCTCTCTTATGGTTCCCCCCCCCACCTTTTGTTTTAAAGAAAGAGAGGGAGAGGGCAGGGTGGGGAGAAGGAGAGAGAGAGAATCTTAAGCAGACTCCACACCCAATGCAGAGCCCAATGCAGGGGCTCGGTCTCACAGCTCTGAGGTCATGACCTGAGCCAAAATCAAGAGTCGGACACCAGACTGAGCCATCCAGCTGCCCCTCTCTTTTATGATTTTTATAGAATATCTTAATTGTTTTCTTCGAAAAGCAGTCATCTCTTTTTTACTCAGCATCATAAACATTTTATCGTGTCATTAAATATTCTTCTAAAATGTAATATTTAAGCACGCATGATATTGATGAATCTGTAAATTTGCTGAGTCAATCATGTTTTCAGATTTATATTATTTCCAAAGTTTTACTATTAAAAAGTACTTCCAGTGAATATCTGTGGTAGACTCTAGGTGTCTCCAAGTATCCATACTCCCCTCCTTCTTTAGGATAGAACCCCAATTTATTTGGTGTGACAAAAGATAAGCTAGAAAAATTTCATTTCCCAGCTTCTCTTGACATTAACTGAGGCCAAGTGAGATCTAAGTAGGCATTTCATCGGGTCTCTGGGAAGGCTGCTGGGAGGAAATTGACTCAGCTGGGAAGTATTCCATTTTTGTCCACCTTGCCTTCCTCTTTCCTACTGCTTGGAACACAGACTGGAACATAGACTTTTAGTGGTCCAGCGCCATCTTGAACCATTCAAATGGAAGATACACTCTAAGGTGACAGAGTAGGAAAAAAGCAGCCTGGATCTTTGATGACCCCTACGTCGGAGGTCTGCTTACTTCTAGACTTCCTTTGGGTGATAAAGTCATTGCTCTTTTATTTAAGCTGTTGTAAGAGCTTATCATTTAGTGGGACAGGAGAGCAGAACGATGAGAAGCCTTGAGGCTGGCACATGGCGGTCTTCTCCCAGAACAGCAAGAACATGGTGTGGCTGGAGCAGAGTTCTAGAGTGGAAAAGGGGCAGGTAGGAGGTTACAGAGGAGTCGGGTGGGCCATGGTGAAGACATCCATTCTAAGTGTCCTATGTGCCTCACAATGGCATGAACCTTCTAGAGTTTTTCTGAGAGAGTTACGCAATAGTGTCACCATAGCGCCCGCCACATGGTAAACATTTATTATGTGGTTGTTACTGTTGTTGTGGTTATTAATGACAGGGCAAGAACACCAAAAGAGAATGGGACCAGGAGTCAGAAAAATAGGGCTCCACTACTGGTTTTGGAAGTTACCAATCTCAAGACACTAGCTAAGTATCTTGTAAGACCAGGTAAATGACTGCCAAATTTACGGGAGCCTCAAAACCCCCTCCTCAAATGGCATATTGAGTAAGTCAAACATACCCAATAGACATGAGCAGAGTGATTGTGGTGGAGGGGGGAGTGGGGGCCCTGAGTACTGTTGTTACCTGTTGGGTCTTCTCCTCTTCCTTACCATGGTGATCCCTCAGGGGGCTTCTCAAGGCGCCGCAGAAGAACCACCAGACTGAGGTTGAATTTCATGAGTCACTTGGGAAACACAAATCAAAACCACAACGAGACAGAGCACAGAGGATTTTTAGGGCAGTGAAGCTCCTCTGTATGATACTACAATGGTGGAACACGTATCATTGTACCTTCATCAAAACCCAGAGGATATACAACAGGAAGAGTGAGCGTTAATGGGAACTCCAGGCTGTGAGGGATAATGGTGCATTGGGGTAGGGTTGTCAATTGTTAGAATGCACCAGTGCGCTGGAGGACATCAGAGCAGGCAGGGAAGGTTGTGCGTGTGTGGGAATAGAAGGTAGAGAGTGACACACTGGACCTCCCCCTCAATTTTGCTGTGAACCAGAAATGGCACTGAAAAATTAAAACTTAAATTAAAACATTTAAGTTTATTAATTTAAAGACCTTTTTTTTTTTTTTTTTTACAAAGCACAATGAGATATCACTTCATACCCACAAGGGGGCTGTATTTAAAAAAAAAAAAAAACAACACAAGACAAAACAGATGTTGGAAAATAACAAGGGTTAGCAAGGATGTGCTGAATGTGGTACACACGTGCAGCAGAATAGTATTCATCAATAAAAAGAAGTCATGACACAGGCAAGAGCATGAATGAACCTCAAAAGCGTGATGCTAAGTGAAAGAAGCCTGATGCCAGAGGTTACAACTTGCATGATTATTCACATGGAATATCTAGAACATGCAAATTCATAAGACAGGAAGCAGTGGTTGCCAGGAGCTAGAGGAAGGGGGAGGGGGCTGGGGACTGACTGCTCAATGGGGCTAGGACTTCCTCTGGAGCGATGAAAATGTCTTAGTACTAAACGATAGTGATGGTTATGTAATGTTGCGAATGTACTAAACGTCTCTGAATCGTACAGTGAAAATGGTTGATTTTATGTTATGCAAATTGTACCTCAGTTTTAAAAACACCAGAGTAAAAAAAATAAAAAAATAAAAAATAAATAAAAACACCAGAGTAGGAGCTCCCTAAATGCCTTCCAGTTGCAATGCTCTTGCTGTCCTGCCCCATGGCCATGTGTTATCTGTAATTTTGAAGTGGCTTGGTGCGTGCTAGGACCCAAGAAGAATACCCATAGCCTTTTTACCATTATCCCCTGAGCCCTAAGGGGGGCTTTGAGGGAAAAAAGCACCGAGGAAAGGTAAGTTTCAGAGGGATTAAGTACAGAAAAGGCCAGAGCATGAAACACAAACAAAGTATGAATATAGCATAAACAGGAGTGGGGGGTGATAGGTACTATAATGGAAGGTCCCTGAATTTGCCAGACTATCTCTGGGAGTAATGGAGATAATTATGCAGTTGGAGGATTAAGTAGGGACCTATTCCTACTCAAAGCCAAAGGGTTGGGCTCTTCACGGCTTACAAAGGTTGGAAGAAAAGATCCTCCAGGGCTTCAAGGGGTCTGCAGAAGGATCGCAAGAGAATTCTAGACCTATGCTGTCCAAAATGGTAGTCACTAGCTACATGTAGCTATTGAACACTTGAAATGTGGGTGGTGTGAATTGAGATGTGCTGTAGTATAAAATACATACCAGACTTGGAAGTCTTCATTTAAAAAAAAAAAAAAAGTAAATATCTCATTAATCATTTTTAAATTAAGTCTATGACAAAATGATCATATTTTAGATGTATTGGATAAAATATATATTATGAAAATTAATCTCATCTGCTTTTTTACATTATTATGTGACTACTGGAAATTTAAAAATTATGTATATGGCATTATATTTTGCTCGGATAGCTCAATGGACCATTGCGTTACTCCTCCAGGGCAGAAGCGGCGCTGTCCAGGGTCTCTTGGCAGAGATCACCCAGCCTCAAGCACCATCTGGGCATTCAAGCTCCCCGAATAACTGCTGGGAAATTGTGGGCACGTCTTATCCCAACACAGCACAACAAACAGAACCCATTAAGCAAAGCAAATTTTGCTTGTGGCCTGGATACAGATAGAGGTGCAGCAAAAGCTTCTAGTCTTTTTAAGCAATTCCATTCTCTCAAAAGGATGGTATGGCCATAAACATAGTGTCGGGCACGAGGGAGGTCCCGGCATGCCCTTCCCCAGCATCTCAATATGTCTCTCAGAATCCCAGAGTGTAGATGGACTAGCATTTTTGAAATTGGCCAGGAAAATTGTGAAATGTTTATTCGATGGCAGGGTAAAAATTGTACATTTTCTATCAAGATAGAAAAAAAGAACAAAGATCCAAATAGCCAGTCCCTCACACCGCCATTTTAGTCACAGTCCGCCTGTGCTTTTGGCTGTGTTACAAAATGAAATAAATCCCTTTATAATCCCTCACACTGGCTCCAAAAAAGTATTTTCACAAGCACCAGAGCAGACCCTTTGGGCATTTCTTCCCACAAATGCTCATCTCTGCTCAAACCTCTTCTCTACCCCATGCCCCACCCACCCCCATCACATCCTTTTCCAATATGGTGAACTGAAATGATTCTAGCACTGGTTATGTCAAATGGGGATGGGGGAGGGGATGAATATAAGGAGGGGTCCAAACAGGAATCCCTCTTATAAGCTCAATATCCTCCCCAAACTCCATGATCCTTCCCAGGTCACTCACCTTTGTAGGTTTCTTCTTCCAACCAACACATCAAATTTCCCTTTTTCTGCCTGGCAATATTCCCCCCCCCCCACATTGATGTTACCTAACACTTCACATAGTTCTTAGGGTCCTTGAGCAGCATGACCCTCCCCCTTAACCCTCACCCCCATACCTAGCTCAATATTACTTCATGTAACACTCAATTAAATATTTGTTGAATGACCCAAGGAAGTTGAATCTGGTATTTGCCAACTCTGATAAAATAGAAGAAATCAATGTCAGCTTTTCTAGCTAGCTAGAGAAACAGGACAGCTATATAAAATGATCTGAAGGAAAAATTGCATCCAACACTTTCCTTCCAGGTCTCTGAAGGAGGCTGTTATAACAATGGACTATAAATACAGGGTGAACGCTGTATCTGTAAAGAAGCAATTCGAACAGTGGTCTGGAAGAGCCAAGAAAATCCAGCTTCTTCTCCCCGAGTATATACACAGGTGCGCTGTGTGGAATGAAATCCACTTAACTTGATTTTATGGACAGTGATTCATGCAAACTCAGTTCTAAACTGCTCAGCACGGCTCAGTTAAATAAATTACAGCAGCAGTAAGCCAGCCAGCAGTAAAGGCAAAAGACAGAAAATAAACTTGAGGTTGAGGGCTGAAATTTTAGGAGTGCCTGCTGTGCCAGAATCATCTTTCTTCTGGGGGTTCTGAGGGACCTCAGTGGTCTTCAAGGTCACGGCCCTGATTTGACTGATAGGGAAACTGAGGCCCACAGAAGACGGAGTACATGTCCAGAGTTATTTCAAGAGTGACTGGCAGAATCAGGACTCCTGTGTCTTAGGTCAGAACATTTCTTCATTTTCTCAGGCTCCTGAATGTCTTGTTCACTGTCCCAGTGCTAGGCACATCGAAGAGACTCGATAAACGTTTGTGGAATCCATGAATGGCTGAATCTGCCAGGCTGGGGACAGTGAGTCAGCCTGAGGGTTAGAGATAGAAGAGAGATTGAAGATGACCTTTTAGAATAAATAACCCTGTGTTTAGGGAAAGAAGGGGTCCTCCCTAGATGCTCAGTGTTCCAACTCCCATCTGGGGAGACACAACCACCCCCTTACTTTGGACTCCTCTCTGTTGCGTGTGACAGGCCTGCCACAGGGCTCCTTTCCTCCCATTAGTGACACCCCCTGAGGACCCCAGTTCATTCCTTCTGGACTAGGGCATCACTGCCCAGGAATGGACATACATCAACAGGGATGAGTTTGCCTCATTAACGCCTTAGCACCTACTGGCCCTGAGCACACAACAGTAATATAGTGACATCCTTGGGGTGTTCTGTGAGATACCATTGCATCCTTATAGTAAATTACTCATGTCTTTTTTTTTTTCCTAAGCTAGCTTGAATTATCTTTCTTCCTTGTAACCAAAAGATTCTTACACAAAATAAAGGCTCTTAGTCACTGACACAGTGGATAGATCAATTTAAGGGATGGCAGTTTTCCAACATGGCTGCAAATTCTTTGACAATTGTCCCATCAAGGAGTGAAACCCACCCACCCTCCCCTTGAAACTGAGCAGACTTGCGACTGTCCCAACCAACAGAGCATGAGAGATGGGAAGGTCAGATGACTCCTGAGGATAAGCCACGAAAGGCCATACAGCTTTTGTCTCATTCTTGGAGCACTGACCTAACACACAAAAGGCCTGACTGCCATGAAGCCACTGTACTGTGGACAAGCTGCATGTTGCTGTCCACAGTCCCCAGCCCAGGCACTAGCCATATGTGAAGGAAGAAGCTTCCAGATGGCTCCAGCCCTTGCCATTCAAGTCCTCCCAGTTGAAGACCCAGGAGCCAACCCACCACACCATCTCTAAATTCCTGACCTGTGGAACATACCCACAGAAGAAAAAAAGTGGTGATTGTATTATATCATTAAGTTTGGGATAGTTTGGTACACAACAGTGTATAACTGAAACAGAAGTCTGTAAAGCACTAAAGGAAAGGCTAGGAGTATGGAACACTGTTCAGCTGGTGTTCAGAGGTGGCTCCATCGAATTCCAGTCATCAGTCTGAAAAGACAGGAGGCTGGCAGCCTTGGGGCAGGGACGGGTGTTGGCAAAGGTGATTTGTTATGGAGAAATATCATCTTCTTTGGTCTACACCCAGGCCAGCTCTGGGAGGAGGCCCTCTTGGTAAGATGAGGAAGCTGACACAGGGAACGACCAGCCTGCTCTTTGAATGTGCTTAAGTGGTTCCAGCTTGCTTCCTGAGCCACACTCCTCAGGACCATGAGCATCAGATGGGAGGGGAGGCACTATAGTTCTTCAAATGCTCCCCTCCCTGGAACCTGAACTCTTTTGGTTGCAAGGGATGGAAACCCAACTCAACTAGCGCAACCAATGTATGAATAATATGACATGTAACTTGTCATCAAAATGCAACTTTAAATTGTACTCAGCAGAGGTTGATGGCGTCACTCTATCCCTAAGTGGTCCAGCAGTCTAAGGCTGCCGTTGGAATGAAGTTGGGTACTATCTTGACCATCTTCTTATATATTCTTCCGGAGCATAGTTCTCTACATGTTTCAGTGAATAGACACTTTTCTCAGGTGACAGCTTGATATTTTGCTGTGCTGAGGACAAGTTATACTGGAGTCTCTCCATCATCATGACCATATAGTTAATATTCTGTACATTAGATACAACCACGATAGTATGTATTATCTATCATCACTATCATGCTATACAACAAATAACCACAAAACTTCACTGACATATAGCAATCAACATTCTGCTCACACGCCTCTGGGTCAGCTGGGTGGTTTCACCGGGCTTAGAGGGATCATTCACACATCTACACTCAACAGTAGGTTGGCTTAGGAGGCTTGGCTGATCTTGGTTGGGCTGTGCTCTCTCACATCTGGAGCTTTGCCCAGGCTTTGCTTCCCACATCTCATTCCCCATCAAGCTGGCACAGGCTTGTTCCCATGGTGACAAAGAAGCGAGAGGTAGAGCAAAAGTAAGCAATGTCTCTTGAGGCCTAGGCTTGAGACAAGCACACCATCACTTCTACCCCATTCTACGGGCCAAGGCAAGTCACAAGATCAGCTCATGCCCGAGGGGTGGAGAAACAGCTTCCCTTCTCAGCAGGGGGAGATGCAAAGGTAAACTGCAAAAGGCATGCATTAGGAAGAATTAGAGCCATCTCTGAAATCGATTTACCGTATGACATAATTTTATTTGTAAAATTTAGCAACATGCCTAAGACAAGTTTGCAGAACACTGGAATGCCAAAGTACATGGGTTGAGAATTAGTGCCATAATGATTGAGAACTAGGAGTGCAGAGTCACAGAGCTGGATTCCAATTGCTACACTACCGTTTACTAAATGAGCTTGGGCAATGTTCTTAGCTTTTCTAAGCCTTAGAATCCCCACCTAAAGAATGGGCACAATAATAGCCATCCAGATCATAAGGTTATAAAAATTAAGTGGGAACATCCACTATGAAATGCTTAACACAGAGTTTGCCATAAAATACATGTTCGGTAAGTAGTAATAATAATTACTAATTTCACCATAAGGAGCCAAAGCAGGAGGTAGACCGCAGAGATCTACCCTGACACCATTGTCGCTATCACTCCATTCAGCTCAGGCTCAGGAAAGCCACTGAGTCCTGTTCAAGGTGGTGGGCAGATTCACGGAAGGGAGAAAAAAAATTTGAAGGATCAGTGCTCATACTCATTCATTCATTCACTCATTATATGCCCCTATGTGCTCTCCAATTTGTCTTCAAAATACTGTAGTTTTTAAAGTGTGCTGGTGTTAGCAAATAATTAAAGATGTGTCCAGAGATTTAGTCCCAAGGATTTTTAGTGCATTATTGCTGATAAGAGCAAAAACTAGAAAACACGGGAGACTGACCAAATGACTTATACCTTTATATAGCGAACTGCAATGCAGCCATTAAAAAGTACCATGTAAGATACCTAATGACAGAGGCAGATGGGAGGAGGTATTGCTTAGAGAAGCACTAACAGTGTGTGGGGTGATCAGCTGTTTCTGGTTCCTCCACATCACTAGTGCAATTGCAGGTCCGCTGTGGGGATCTGATCATTCCTTTTGGATCCTTGCTGATTCAGGAGCTGGAAATCTGGGCAGCCTCTTCTTCCATGAAAATATCATTTTCCAGATTTCAATCATAGAGTGCTTCAGTCTCCATCTTATCCTAATTCTAATCACGAATAGACATATGACAAAGTGCTCAACTTCATCGATCGTCAAGAACAAGCAAATCAAAATCATCCTGAGAAACCACTACTCATTTAGCCCTGGCTACAATAAAAAATACTGACGTTTCCAAGTGGTGCTGAGGAAGGGGTGTGGTGGCAGCCTACATACATAGTCGCTTTGAAATTGGTTTGGCTGGTGCTATAAAAATCAAATGTGTACACCCACTATGTAACCCGGCCGTTACTCCCAGCTGACCCTCGACAGAAATGTGTGGGTATATACACTGAAAGACACACACGGGAATGGCAGCATTTCCCATCATAGCCCGATGGACAACCCAAATGTCCATTTATGGTAAAATAGACTGCTTGTCCTATACGCGTTCCTATAGAGTCATGAAAATGAATAAGGTACAAGCAACAAAGCCAAGCAGAACAAAAGGACCCAAATATAAAAATATAGCCCTGTGGCCGTGCTGCTGTATGCATGTAAAAGTAGTTCCATTTACGTAAAGTTTAAACACCGAAAACAGTAGTCTTAGAAGTCAGGGTAGTGGTCAACTTTGGGAAGGATGGAGAGAGCTGTGGCTGGGGAAGAGCATGAGAGAGGTGTCCGAGGGGCTGGTAATAATCTATTCCTGATCAGGTTGCTAGTCCCATGCTATGTACTTGAAGGTAACGTAGTAAGCAGTACACAATAATTTGTGTACTTTCTTCGCATGTAATATACTTTTGCAATGGACATTTTTTAAATAAAATAAATTTAGGGGGTACCTGGGTGGCTCAGTTGGTTGAGTGGCCGACTCGATTTCGGCTCGGGTCAGGATCTTAGGGTCCTGGGATCGAGCCCCATGTCGGGCTCCATGCTCAGCGGGGAGTCAGCCTGTGGATTCTGTCTCTCCCTCTGCCCCTCATCCAGCCTGCTCTCTCTCGCTCGCTCTCTCTAAAATAAGTAAATAACTAAATCTTGTTTAAAAAATCAAATCAAATCATTTTAACGTGGCTCCTACAATAAGACATGGCCTTAGAGCACTTTCTAGGAGTTACTGTCTATCGAACTGAGATTGGCTGTCTTTGGGATACCCCAGGGAACAAGAGAGTGTCCCTCTGAGAGTGGCCCGAATCCCCAGGACACTAGGAGTGATGCATAAACAACAGGCAGAGTCCGGCCCCTGATGGAAGAGCCCAATCCAGCAGGGAACTCAGCCTAACAGAAAGCCCAGCCAGGGAATTTCTTTGAGGAGCCCGAAAAAGGTGGGAGACCCACCCAACAGGTACAGGAGCCCCTCCCTCTGCCTGCCCGAGATAGTCAAGCTTTTAGCCTGAACAAAGCCCTTCCCAACCCCACTGAAAGGAGCTGTTTGTTTCCAAAGGCCTGGTGGAACAACTAACTGTAAGCCAGGGAGAGGAAGTTACACAATGGATGTTGAAATGTAGGCTTGTTGAAAAGTTGTCACTCGAGTAATGAATGCCCTATTTCCTGTTTTTTTGCCGAAAGTTAAACGCTGGGCATAATTAGCCAGTAAAAAAGCAAGCTTGGCAGCAGAACAAAAATAGCACATTTTGGGAGCCCAGGCCAATTAAAATTGTTTATGCAGCCATTTAGCAATATTTTTCTCCAAACTATTATGACCGGGAAATATGCAGCAGGAGACCGTAAGGCAAAGCTCCTCCGAAGAAAAATGGCCCACACACTGATCCTTTAAGCAGCCTGCTGTTCTCGGGGGATTTCATAATAAGAATGAACACTTCCATCCTCCTGAACTCCCTGGGCCTCCTCGGGATCTTGAGAACAGCATCACTCACCCTCTGTAGCAGGCAGTTGCTGGCAAGGTTCTGAAACCTGCTAAGGTTAAGATTAGCCAAGCTCCCCCACGTGTTAGAGACGCCAGCGACTACACACTCAGCTGCCTGCTGCCATCCTTTAAATCATCCGGCTGATGCCGTCATCCGACTGAGCGGACGAAACGTTTTTGTTCAGAACTGGACAGCCTGGCTGGTGTCAGGATGCGTTGCTAGAACTCAGCGAAATTGCCCGGGGCAAAGTTTGTCAGGATGCCCGCTCCTCCCCTCTGTGTTCTCTTTCCAGCACTTTCTGTCTGAGTCTCTGACGATCTTCCACCTCAAGCATGCAGGTTCCATCCTCCTTTCTCTCCAGCCTCCGTGTCAAAACCCACGTTTAAGATTCGTCACTTACACGAAGGTGTGATGGACTGATAACAGCTTCAGAAGCCATCACAGCTTCTTGCTGAGAGGATGCTTTGATTATGAAATTTCAGGCACTGAGTTAAGGAATGGGGCGAACCCTTGGCGGGCCGCGGCGGGGGTGGGGGGCAGGGAGCCTTCCCAACATCCCAAAAATTTCGCCCTGGGAAAATAGGCTATTTTACTCAGCTTGCCAGGTTAACCCCCTTGGCCGAATGCCTCCGCTGGCTGACAGGAAAGAGATCTTTGGAGACCTTCCCTTGGCTGTAGACATTGTCCCAGATGCCTCCGCACAGTTAGTCTTAGCCCGGCCACCTCCCCCCGCCAGGGTTCTCAATCTCCCCAGAGGCATCTCGACGGGAGCACCCCTCACCTGGGAGGCTCACTGCGGAAAGCCTTTCGCTGCCCCTCGATTGGACCGTGAGTACCTGAGCAGCCGAAGAGCCCTCGCTTGTCTTCCTGCTCAAGTTTTGTTCACATCACACTAATTCATTCGTGGCTAGGATTTATAAGACATATACATGGATCCAAATGATCATTTAGCTTAATATTAAGAGTTCTCCATGCCTTAGTCCCAGCTTTCCCGTCTCTCCCTTTCTCTGATTAGTTATTTTCCTGAGTTTGCCAGGACCTCCTTTCTTCCAAAACCCACACTGTACTTTCCTACTTCTTTGCTTTGTTCAGACTCTGTTCCTTGCCTGAGCTCCTTTTTCTCCCGGTACCCAAATCTCTCCCATCATGCGAGACTAACCTGAACCTCCCTTCTTGTCCACAGAGCCATCTCTGACCACTTCTGGCCACAACGGTCCACTATGTGTCTGAACTCCCACACATTTATTCCCTCGGCCTGCACATAGCCTTCAGCCAGAAACTCCCTTTGACATGCCCCGTGTTCTCTGGAACATTTTCTCTTCTGGTAGAACGTGGAGCCTTGAGTTGGCCTCCTCCCTCCAGCTTATGGGCATTGGAGTCAGGAGGGATCTCTGGTCAGCAGTTTCCGGGTCAGAACTAAATGAACTTCCTGGCAATGGACCTGCCCCTGGGTCCCCAGAGGAATTTCCTGTCAACACCCCCGCCCTCTGCCTTCCGTTTCCTCTCCTCCAGGCCTCACTTCGGAATCAGGACTTTCCCGAGAGTCCTTCCATTCTCTCTCTCATCCATCCAATAAGCATTACAAGGCTTCAGATAAGAACCCTTGATGAGATCAGCTCCTGGAGACTATTCTGGTTCTACAAAGACTTTCGGGTTCCGTGGCTGTAACTCTTTGCGGTTAGCCACCCAGTGACCTTGAAGGGTCATCAGCCCATTGTCCCTCCCTCCTTTCCTCCCTCTCTTCATTCAATATTTTCTACTGCATAGTGTGTGCCATGCCCTATGCTGGGCTCCTAGGGTACAGCAATGAACAGATCCCTGCTGGACTTCTTCAAGGAGCTGGCAATCCAGAAGGGGATCCAGGCAAGTTCACAAGCCCTGACCGTACACAGTCTGAATGATGGCAGAGGTTTAAGGTAGCCCATATGGATGACATTCCGTTCTGTTGAACAATATCTGTTGAGAAGCAGGATCCACAAAACTGTTTGTTCTGTAGACCTTTCCAGAAGCTGTAGTTCCTTTATGGTGCACCCAAGTCTTCAAAAATCTCCAATTTTTTTCCCCATTGCCTGTTAAACTTAGCAACAACCCTTTAAAAAGAGCTGGTCACAGCACTTAGCAGGATTCTTCATGTATTGCAAGATAATAATTAGGTCATGCTTCTAGCATTGTACCAGGAGCTTTAACTTTGCCTAGAGTTTAAAATGATGCTGGAAAGTAATAATTCAGGCCCTAATGGTCCTAGCTATCACTAACTGAACATGTGTCCAGCGCCAGGTGCTTTTCACTGGCCTCGTGGAGAGATCTGAAGGCCAGACGGAGCTTTCCACCATACCCAAGCCATGAGCATATCCTCTGGGCCTACATCCCTCAGATGTCTGTTCCCCTGGTGAACTTCCCTTATCCTCTTCTGGTGTCATCCCTCTCCTTTGGGAGGGACGGACCAGCCAGTTGCCCCATCCTCCTTTGGCCAAAACCTCATGCCTCCGACTTGACTCCACCGACATTCTCTCCCTTAAACTTGAACTTTTGGATGCGTCCCTGCTGCTCATGTCGCCTTACCGCTGAGTTCTTCAGTTTAACTTCCCACTAGGCCCTACTCCCCTTACACATACACAGCTGATTACCACGGCTTGCAACCAATGATCCATAACCCAAACCGTCGTTCGCTGCGACCTGGTACCGTCTTCCCATTCCTTTGTTCCAAAGCCAACAAGCTGATGCTGTCTGGAACTGGCCAGTTCTGCTCAGCATTCCGTGGAAGGAGGAGAGGCTCAGATGCCAGGGCCGTGGACCGTGGGACGTTAGAGAAAGGAACTGTCTGACAAACAGCAAATGTGCCAAATGAATGCTTTCAGAGAAACGAGGGTTGCCTGGTATTGATTGCAGGCCCGCTAATGGTTCAGACTGTGAGGCTGGGCGTGACAGCTCAGCCTTGCTCAGTGCGGCAATATACCGCCAAGTCAGGCCTATTTTCCGGTGTCAGCAGGGAAATGGGAGACTATTAAGGACGCACCTTATCAGGAACTGAGCTCAGTGTCACTGGGGAGACGGTGGCAATTAGCAAGATGGAAGCCATGAAGCAGCGCCAGCTCCGGGCCAGGTGCGGAAGAAATCAGTAGGAAACCTCTTAACTGACAGGTCAGCTTTGGCCCCTACAGGGAGAGGGCCCTGAGCGAATGCTGATGCTCCCTTTTCTCTGCCTGGAAAGATCTCCGCTCCTTCTAGTTACCTTCAGGTCTGCTCTCTGCACACACATTTGCTGGGGGAGCATCTATCTATCTAGTCTCCCTGCCCCAATTACAAAAGCAATAACGACCCCTCTCATTTGTACGACGCCCTCACATTTAGTGTATCAGGCAGGCCGTAGAGTCAAAGGTCCAAGCTTTGGAGACTGGAGTGTCTGGGACAAATGGGCGAATAAGCCAGCCACTATCTTTCCCTCTCGGGCTCTCAGGCTGGAGGGAGCCATGAGTGAGCCTGTGAGGGGCCTCCTTTTGAAGAAATTACTACACAGGTGTCATCGCTTTTCTGCTCTCACATTCTAAATACACACAAGGTCAAGGAAACGGATATGACCTCTAAGCAAGGAGACCCATTTCCTGCTCTACTTGAGTTCGCTGTGTGGCCTCAGAAAAATCCACTTGCCTCTCTGAGCTTCGGTTTTCTCAACTACAAAATGAGGCCATTACTAGATGATTTCTGAGTTATTCCAGGTCGCCAAGACGCAGATGCCAAGAACGACTGAACATGCTAGGATGTTATGAGGAAAAACGCCTGAGAGAAAATGTGGAGGAAGCTGAGAAGGGCTGAGGGAGCCCTCTGACCAGGATGCTAGTCTGACTCTGAATCAAGAGGCGGGAGGAGGACGCTTTTGTGGAAACATCTCAGACCAGCCCTAAATCTGAGGAACGTTTGGCGAAGCCATCGGGGAGTCGTTGGGCTAAGATGGCTGTCAGAGGAGTCCAGTGTCTCCCTGGGACAGGTCTGCCTTGGCACCGGCGCTGTTCTCTGTCCCCTGGGAGCAGCCAGCGGGAAGTGTGACCTCGGAGTAAAGCCGGGGATGGATTTCAGAGCCAGTACTGTAGCCTCCTGCAGTGGGAGGTCTACAAGGTGCATTCTTTTAGCCACAGGAAAGCACCCCATACGCTCTGCTGCCCGGTGTTCTCAGAACCCTAGAGACAGGCCAGCAGACCCGGACCCACGTCACCCTGAGGGGGTCCGGCTGGGCAGTGTGACTAGCAGCTGCTCTCAGCCGCTCCCTGAGGGCAAAGCTGCCAGGATGTTTGTGTCCACGTGACATGTTGGGATCAAATGCTTCCTGTCTCTCCTATTTTTGGTCTTGCTTTGGTCTTCAGAGAAGGGGAAGTAGGGGCTCCAGTTTCCCCGCTGTCATCTTTGTTTGAAGTGAAGCCAGACAATAGAGGCCCTACCCTGATTACGTCTGTCCTGCCCTTCCTGGATGCCCCCCAGCCTAGACCCGCGGCGCACGAGGCCACCCGGCCATACGTGGGAAGCTGTATGCCTTTGAGTTCTGGACAGGTCTGGGCTCAGAAAAAACTAGACTTGAGTTTCTGTTCCCGGTCTTCCTGGCTGCATAACCCGGAACAAATGACCACCTCCATGAGCCCTGACTCTCTTCCACAAAAGGAGGGAAATCCTACCTCTATCTTGGGATCATCGTGAGAATTCAGTAAGATAAGGCACATAAAGTCTTTAGCCCAGCGTGACACCTAGTATGTACTCAGTAAATGACACATATTTGTGACTTTCCCTCCTAAACACCTGCTGTCCATATCATCACAATTGCCCTCAATATTATCCTCCGGTGAGAGACCCTAAGGTCTCATAAATTTCTCCTGTGCCCAAGAAGCATTCAGACAAGGGCAAGAACACGTAGAAAGCCACACTGAGATTAGTGGCTAGGTTGTGGGGCTGGCTCGGGAAGGTCGTCACAGTCGGGGCTGTCTCATTTATTCCGTGACTTCTACAGGACTTCCCTCTGGTGTCTACACACCTGGCTTCTCGAGTTCATGGGCAATGTCTTAGGCCCAGTACACTGTGCAGAGATGTGCAGAGATGGTGGTTCCAGTCGCTGAAAGAACCGGAAAGAAGAGTGCGGGTTGGGGTGATGACAGACAGAACAGGAGGAAAAGGTGGGCTGGCAAGGCCGGGTGATGAAGGGCCTTGTAAACCCAATTAAGGAATCAGACGTGATCCTGAGGGCAATGGCCGGTGCCCTTGATGGGTTTCAAGTAGGAGAGCGTTGTAATCAGATTTGTCTGATGGCTTCAGAACAATTTACCCAAGTTAGCCCCCTTCCCTGGGGAAAACCCGTGCCCTGGAGAGGAAAATACGAAGAGAAAGGATTGGAATTGCACCCACCCCTTGAAAGCACTGCCCGCTCCAACTTTCCCTGACCTGTCCTCCGTCTGACAAAGGCCCCGCGGCCAGCTGGAGAGGAGCCTTGTTGATTACTCACAATTCCCTTCCCGAGAGGACGGGCGCTGATGTGTTTTCTCTTGATAACACTGGCTCCTTTCGAGCAATAGGACTTCCTGTCTGATGGGAGAGCAATTACCGTACCTCCGAAGAGAAAATGCTTTAAACAAATCCAGTTTTAGCCCTCCATGATAACGGAGACATTTGCTCACGGATCTGCCATTAGCCCTGAGTGTAAGGAAGACCGGGGGCTTAGGACTCCCAGTGACCAGAGAGAGGTCTCCAGATCTTTTTTGTAAAAGATTCCAGGGGCCAAAGGGAGAGTGGACTTCTTCCCCAGGGAATCTGTTCCCGCCACCGTGCCAGCCTGGGCCTGGAGCTCCTGGCGCTTCTGCTCCCCACCCCTCAGCGGGGGCCAGAAGCCTGGGAAGAACAACGGGTTGCCTTGAGCAACTCAGGGCAGGTCCGAGCTGCTCTGGTCACACTCGGTGGCCCTTGGTCTGTTTACATCAGCGGATCATGAGGAAATCTGCATGGAGACAAATTGTTACCCAACAGCCATCTGTGAAAATTGCCTTTTTTCATACCTTAGCCTGAAAATTCCATCCCTAGATGGGCACTCCTGCCAGAGATCATCAGTTGATTTCTCTCTTTCCCGTGTCAGCTGGAATGTCCCTCACTCCTTGCTTGCTACTTTAAGACCCAGAGAGGGGCACCTGGGTGGCTCAGTGGGTTAAGCCTCTGCCTTCAGCTCAGGTCATGATCCCAGGGTCCTGGGATTGAGCCCCGCATCTGGCTCAGTGGGGAACCTGCTTCCCCCTCTCTCCCTGCCTGCCTCTCTGCCTACTTGTGATCTCTGTCAAATAAATAAATAAAATCTTTAAAAAGTATATTTAAGGGGCGCCTGGGTGGCTCAGTGGGTTGAGCCGCTGCCTTCGGCTCAGGTCATGATCTCAGGGTCCTGGGATCGAGTCCCACGTCGGGCTCTCTGCTCAGCGGGGAGCCTGCTTCCCTCTCTCTCTGCCTGCCTCTCTGTCTACTTGTAATCTCTGTCTGTCAAATAAATAAATAAAATCTTTAAAAAAAAAAAAAAAAAGTATATTTAAAAAAGACCCAGAGAAAGATAAGTGGGGGATCGTAATTAGTTAACATTTGCATAGCAACTGCAGTACGCCAGACCCTGCTCTAAGTGCCTTATGTATACTCCTACAGTGTAATTCTCCCGAAGATCCTATGACACAGGTACTGCTTTTTTCTTTGCTTTGCTTTTTTTAAGTAGGCTCCATGCCCAGCACAGGCTCCATGTGGGGCTTGATCTCACGACCCTGAGATCATGACCCTGAGACCAAGATCTGAGCTGAGATCAAGAGTCAGACACTTAACCAACTGAACCCCCACGTGCCCTGACACAGGTACTATTATTATCACCATTTTTAAATAAAATAACTAGGGCATATTCCAGAACCCATGGACATATTATGATATGGTGAGGGCAGGGAGTAAGTTTACAGTTGGAGTGAAGGCTGCTAACCAACTGACCTTGAGATGGGGAGAGTATCCTGGATTACCCAGTTGGGCCCAACGTGATCCCGAGGTCCTTTATAAGTGAGAGTCGGGGTCAAGTTTGAAGATGCAATCCTGCTGGCTTTGAAGGTGGAGGAAGAGGACCATGAGCCAAGGGATTCAGGGGGCCTCTAGGTTCTCTCCCAGAGCCTCCAGAAGGAAAGCAGCCCTCTACTGTTGATGTTAGACCCTGGAGACCCATTGGAGGCTGCTGAGTTCCAGAACGGGAAGATAATAAATTGGTAGTGTTTTAAGCCATTAAGTTTGTGGTCATTTGTTACAGCAGCCACAGGAAATGAACCCACTGGTATTGAGTGTACAGTAGTAAACACAATAAACACGGGCTCTGCCCTTAAGAGCTGGCTAGATATTGCCAGGGTTTGCGGACTCCGGGTTCGGTCAGCAGTTCCTAAAGCACATTAGGTGGTGGGAGCTCTGCCCTTTCTGGAGCCCAGGGCCCAGTGAGTGGTGCTCCATGCTCTCCTTGCCCTATTTAACGTAGCTCCTTTAGCTTAATAGAACATATTGAGTATTTTCTAGTGTTTGGGACCATCCTAAGTGTTTTGCATATTTACCTACTTTCATCCTGACCACAGACTCTGAGAGATATTTTTTATCCCCATTTACCAGGTGAAGAAAGTGAGACTCTGAGAGGGTAAGTGACTTTCCTAAAGGCCCACGACAAGTAAGTGGCAGGTGTGAGCCTCAAGCCTCTGACTCTAAACCCACCCACACTGTCAGCCGAAAAGCTTCTTTCCACCCCCCCCCCCATTCCACCCACTGTGCGGCAGCCCGAGTGCGAGGCAGGGCGGCTCCACCCCACCGCCCCCACCCCCATTCACATCTGAAGGCAGTCACAGAGCCCCATGCATGGGTTCCAGTAAGAGGGTGGAGTCCCCATTGGGGCGAACGCTGTTCCTACTCATGAGCACACAGGGGTGTTTTTCAGACAGAAGCCTGGCGGAGGCTGAGATAAGCATGATTCAGGACAGCTCATGAGGGGCCGTTCTGGATAAAAACCGTGGGCAGAGCCAGGGGAGTAGGGCAGCTCCGCATGGTTTTTGGGACCGCATGCCAAACGCAGGGTGAGCCATGGGTTCTGTTTCTCCCAGAGCTCTGGGTCCAGAAGTGGCCCAATGGCTCTACTCCAGGCCTTCACATCTAGCTGGGCTCATGTGCTCCAGTCCCCCCCCACCCCCCTCCTGCCCCACCTTCATCCACCCAGTGAGGGCGACTTGATCTGGCCCTCAGCAGACAGCTGCTTGGAAGGGGAGGGCCTGTGTCATTACTGACGTCACGATTTATTACCTGCTCATAAACTTTAAAGTGATCTCATGTCACCCTCACGATGATCATTTGGGGTCCATTCTCTTATCACCACTTTAGGAACGAGGAAACTGAGGCCCAAGAAGGGGACTTCCCAAGGCCACTCTGTGGCCAGTAAACATAGAGCTTGGTCTGTCCTTGGTCCAAAGCACGTGCTATTGCAGAAATCAGGGCCTCGCTGATCATTAATGAGGTTGCCTGTCTCCTTACCTAAAAAGGAGATGGGGGGAGGGTGGGGGGCCCTCCGGCTGCTCCCACTTCTCAGGTGGGCCTGGCTCTGAGCCGCCTGCTTGGGAACCCTCCACGGGACATCCCGGCCAGCAAAGGGTGTGTGTCTGTGGGGAGAGCGGCACTATCGCAGCAAAGCGGAGTGGGGAGGAAGTGACTCAATCATCAAAGGCCTGGTCTTCCTCGGGGAACTGTCCCTAATCACAATTAGCCCGCTACAATAATACCGTTTCAGAGAGACTGTGAGCCAGGCCCCTGTGTAGCCATGTAAACTGCTTCCTGTATCTGCCAAGCCCAACAGCACTGGGCAATTAATAGAAGCCAGCTAGGCCTCCCGCTCTGATAAGGGCCGGAGCAGCGCTCCTCCTGGCCGTGTTGTTCTAATGACGAACAGCCCCCCTCCTGCAAAGTCATTCTCTCTCCTCCCTGGCAGCGCAGGGCCACAGCGGCCCTGGGCCCCCAGGAGGCCGGGGACAGCCACGCACCACCTTCTGCTCAGTTTGACGCTTCATGGAGATAAAAACGACTTTCATTCTCCCGCTGAACAAAAAGTCATGATCACCCCAGGACCTTGGTGGGGAATGGATGATTTGGGACAGAGCAGGACCCCTGCAGCCGAGAAGGAGGACCCACAGACAAGAAAGCACATCGTGAGGTGGCTCAAGAGAAGGAACTAGAGAAAGTTCATACAGTGTAACCTCTAGATCATCCCAGGGCTCCAGGATTTTAAGAGCCACCTCAGGTCCTTATAATAAACCTTGCAGGGCATAGGGAAGGGCTTTCGAAAATGACCTAGCCTCACACAAGTTCTCTGTGGCCCTTGGGCTACCTTTGGAAAGCAACACTTCACACTTCACAGGCCCAGGGCCTCCCCAAATTGGCATGAAAGTGGTGTGACATGACGGTGACCCAGGGAGCCAGGCCTAGATGTTGCCTGCCTGGAGCTCCAGGTCCAATGGAGTGGCAGAACGTCAGAACGTAAAATGGTGCGGCCACTATGGAAAACAGTACGGGAGTTCTTCAAAGAACTAAAAACAGCAGTTCCACTCTGGGTATTTATCCAAAGGAAGTAGAAACAATAACTTGAAAATATATGTACCCACGTGTTCATTGCAGCATTGTTTACAATAGCCAAGACATGGAAGCTGTCCAGGTGTCCAGCAAGGAATGAATGGATAGAGATGCTTTATTATTTACTTGGTTTGTTTATTTATTTATTTATTTATTAGCGAGCCAGGGAGGGCCAGAAGGAGAGGGAGAGAGAGAATCTCAGGCAGACTCTGCTAAGCACAGAGACCCCAGCAAGGCTCGATCTCATGATCCTGAGATCATGACCTGAGTCAAAATCAAGATGCTTAACCAACTGAGGGCCCTGGGATGGTATTTATATATATTATACACATACATACACATACATATACACACATATACACATATAAGTATACATATACACATATGTATGTATAAAATATATATTTTACATATATATACACATAATAGAATACTATTTCACCATAAAAAAGGAAATCTTTCCATTTGTGACAACATGGATGGACCTTGAAGACATTAGGCTAAGTACAATAAATCAGACAGAGAAAGATAAATACTGACCTCTCTTCTATGTGGAATCGAAAAACAAAACAAACAAACAAACCCAAGTTCATAGATACAAGAGCAGATTGGCTGTTGCCAGAGGCAGGGAGTGGGGGTGGGCAAACTGGGTGAAGGTGGTCAAAGGTACAAACTTCCAGTTATAAAATAAGTAAGTCCTGGGGATATCCTGTACAGCATGGTGACTGCAGTTAATGCTATGGTATTGTGTATTTGAAAATTGCTGAGAGAAGATCTTAAAAGTTCTCAACACAAGAAAAAAAAATCTGTGGGGCACCTGGTTGGCCCAGTCAGTAGAGCTTGTGATTCTTGATCTCAGGGTCATGAGTTCAAGCCCCACATTGAGTGCACAGCTTACTTAATTAAAAATAAATAAATAGGGGCCCCTGGTGGCTCAGTGGGTTAAGCACCTGCCTTCAGCACAGGTCGTGATCCCAGGATCATGGGATCGAGTCCCACATCAGGCTCCCTGCTCAGCGGGGAGCCTGCTTCTCCTTTTGCCTGCCCCTTCTGCTCGCATGCTTGCTTGCTCTCTCTCTAATAAATAAATAAAGTCTTCAAAAAATTAACAAATAAATAAATAAAATAAAAAGAGGAAAAAACTGTAATTATATGGGATGATAGATGTTAACTTGGCTTACTGTGGTCATTTCACAATACAAAAGTATCAAATCATTATGTAGACATGAAACTAATATAATATTATTTGTTTTGTTTTGTTTTTGTTTTTTTTGTTTTGTTTTGTTTTTATATTATTATATTTTTATGTTATGTTAACTAATCTAATATTAGCTAATAAATGTTAGCATTAGCCAGTATAATTTGTTAACAAGTATAATATCAATTACATCTCAGTTAAAAGGAAAAAACACTGCTTTTCCCACTTTCCTGTTTTCTTTTTGGTGACCAGCACCCTCATTTCTTGTCAGTGGGTAGGGCGCACTCATCTTCTTACAAAGGATCAAATGTCTGCATTCTCGGGGGTAAAAGTTGACTAATAAGTTTGACTCGTTTGGGACACTTAAGCCAAATTCCCAAGAAGTCACGGCTGGTTGAGTCGAAGGTGTGATTCTGACTCTCTTCTCAAGGGAAGTGACTGCTTAGTAGCTTGCTCACTTTCCTCCTCCCAAGAACAATGCAAATGAAGGCAAAGGGATTTTTGCCCCGAGCTAGGCCAGATGAACCTTTGGGGAGGAGGGAGTGAGGCCAGAGGATGTGGGTGTTTTAAAATTGGCTCTCACTTTGCGGGAAGACTCTCTCCCAAGGTGACTTGCAAATTGTACTCAAATGTCATAATTTCCCCCAGTTTGGGTGTTTGGTGTTGTTAATTGCTACTCTGTGTTGGGGCCCATCTTGATGAACTTTCTTGGGAGAAACTTCATTTAATGGTCTAATAGCGTTTATGCTCTAATAGGAGGGAGAAGGGAGGTGGAGGTGAGCGGGGTGCTATAACAGAATGGGTAATAGTTTGGTGGTTAAGACTGGAGTCTGAGCTCTATACTTCCTAGCTGTGCAACTTGGGGCAAATTATTTAACTTCTCTCACTGTCAATCTCCTGGTCTCTAACAGGGTGGTAATTATAGGACTTAATGCCCAAGATTGTCTGAGGATTAAGTGACCACGCCTACGAAGTAGTTTAGTTCAGTCCTTGGTGCGTATAAGTGCTGGAGACCCACATATTGAGCTACTAATGGCTTTTAATTGTTTGTTATATTAGATTATCTCTCTCCTCTACTGGCAGCATCCAGATCTCTGTCACAAACAGCATGCCTATTGGGGCGCCTGGGTGGCTCAGTGGGTTAAGCCTCTGCCTTCGGCTCAGGTCATGATCTCAGGATCCTGGGATCGAACCCCCATCGGGCTCTCTGCTCAGCGGGGAACCTGCTTCCCCCTCTCCTGCCTCTCTGCCTACTTGTGATCTCTGTCTGTCAGATAAATAAATAAAATCTTAAAAAAACAAACAGCAGGCCTATGAAACATTCCTCACTAGATGTTATAATGCAATCTACAACTGTACCCAGGCCAGTCTTGAATACCTCCAGAAACAGAAGACTCACTCCCTGACTGGGATGGCTCATTTCATTTTCAGAAAGTTCTGGTTGATGGACATTTCTTCCTGTCATTGAGTCAAAGTTTTTCTGTTTGGGGCCATCATTTGGTTCTAGCTGTGCTCTCCAGAACTAAAGGAAATTTAAGTCCCATCTCTGTGGTTTTCTATGTGGAAATGCTTCAAATATTTGAACAGAGCTGGCACACCCCTTCTGAAATATCTCCACCCAGAAAGCTCGAGTCCTTCATGAGGCTGGCTACTCTCATTGGAACTTGCCCTCCCTCCCTCCCCACCAGGTATCACTTTCTCTCTAGCGGAAGGGTGAGTTCAAAGAAACCAGAAGGCTCATTCAGCTAGCTGGAAACACATTGCAAGTTTCACATCTTTTGGTATGGAGGTGAATTTCCATGTCAATGGCACCGAAACAGCTGGAGGTGGCTGATAAATGGGAGCTGGCTTTAGATATCAAGTGTGTCCCAATGTCCTGTGGCTGGTAGAGCATTTCCTTCGCCAGAAGTACTGGAGGTAGCTGGAACGGAAAGATGAGAGGGCCCCTCGGAGGTAGAGCTGTGCCTCAGTCCCCCTAGGCCAGGCAGCAGGTGGGACCAGATAACCGCTAGATAATGGCCTCAAGGAGCCACAGGAAGGCCCGCACTAATCTCTCGGGCCCTGTTGTGTGAGCATCTGGAGTCTGGGCAAGTGATACTCCAGCCTTTGAAACTTCCACTCATTCCTCGGCATACAACAGCTGCTTCAGGAGATAGTATTTGGTCTCCATCACATCTAGTTCAAAGGGGATGGCTAATCTTGACTTTCAGTTACTACCTAATGAAGATTTTAATCCAGATCCCTTGGCCCAGCGACATGCCACCAATAATTACTATCACATATATTTGAGCCTCAAGTTACTTTGTCTGGTGTTTTGCACTATCCTGCACTCTCGCACTAATACCACACTCGCGATACTCTGACACCAGATGCGTGCTGCGGTTTATGCCCACACCAACTAGTTCTTCCACACCAGCCAGCTGTCCTGCTGTTCAGTTCAGTTCTGACACTACCCACCAAAGCTACACATTAAGGACTCAGTCCCACAAGACTGTCCCCATTTCAGACGTCAGCGGCAAGCCCCAGAGTGCCCCCGGTACTTATGACTGACTTACAAAATGGGGTTCCCCAACCCCCTCTTTGGGTCTGATAATTTGCAAGACCAGCGCATAGAACTCAGGAAAATACCTATTTATGTTTACTGGTTTCTTATATAAAAAAGAATATGCTAAAGATGAATAGCTCAATGGAGGACGAGGTCTGGAGGGGTTCCAGGCACGAAGCTTCTGTCACCATGGAGTTGGGGTGTGTCACCCTTCCTGCACATGCATGTGGTCACCATCCCAAAAGCTCTTTGAACCCTGAATTTTTGGTTTTTTTTATGGAGGCTTGAACACATTGGCATCATCAATCATTCATTCAACCTCCAGCCCCTTCCCGGAGGATTGGAGGTGGGGCTGAAAGTTCTAAGATTCTAATCATGGCTTGGTCTTTCAAATGACCAGTCCCTATGCAGGACCCCATCAAGAGTCACCTTATTAGAACAAAAGACACTCCTATCACCCTGGAAATTCCTAGGGACTTAGGAGCTCCGTGTCAGGAACTGGGGTCAAAAAACAAATATTAAAACAAAAGTTCCTAATATTCTTATCATTTAGGAAATTACAAGGGTTTTAAGAGCTTTGGGTTGGAACCAGAGTCAGAGGCCAATACATATATTTTCTATGGTTTCATACACATCCCGGGCACCTTGAAAGCAATTATTCATTCATTTATCCATCTGTCCATTCATTCAACAACTTGCTTCTGAGTCCTAGTTGTGTGCCCGGCACTGTGGTACACATGGGACTATAATGGTGAGGAGGACTGGGGGCGCATGGGTGGCTTTGTCAGTTATGTGTCTGACTTCAGCTCAGGTCATGATCTCGGGGTCCTGCGATAGAGCCTGGTAGTGGGCTCCCTGCTCATCCAGGCATCTCCTTGTCTCTGCCTTCTGCCCCTTCCTCTGCTCATGTCCTCTCTCTCTCAAATAAATAAATAAATGAAATCTTTAAAAAATTGGTAAGCAACACCAGCCACATTCATCCTGGACAGAACTTAAGAGCCAAGTGGCAGAGAAAGAAATTAATTATATAATCATTAAAATGCCACAGAACAACAAACCATTTGAAAGATTATAATGAAAAGAAGCAAAATTCTGTTTTAAAAAATATTTAACTAATTAATTTATTTAGAGAGAGCGTGCAGGAGAAGGGGAGGGGCAGAGGGAGAGGGAGAGAGAGAATCTCAAGCAGACTCCACACTCGGTGAGCAGTCCCACTCGGGCCTCAGTCTCCCTACCCCGCCTGAGGTCATGACCTGAGCCAAAATCAAGAGCGGGACACCCAACTGACTAAGCCACCCAGGCACCCCAAGAAGCAAAGCTCTGAAGAAGCAATTCACAAAGGATCTAATCTGGGTTTGTGGGAATCAGAGAAGGCCTGAGAGAGTCCCCAAGGAGACAGTGGATATCCAGGTCCCTTTCCACCCTCCACATTTCCCAGGGGCCTCATGGGGTCCTCGACACATAATAGATGCTTAATAAATATTTGTGGATACAGGAACGTATATATGAACTAACCATGTTTTGTAGTGTGTTTTTTTCAGCCATGTTGTTCTTGATTAAAGCGATAGCCTGAACAGAGTTTGGATCTGGGTAGTTCTCTAGAGAGGATGTAACGCTTTCACATGCCTAACTTTGTGATCCTCAAACACCTTTGAGTATTGGGAAGTACGGGTATTATTCTCCGTGTTTCACAGGCAAGAGAACTGAGAGGGAGGAAGTATGGTGGGTAAGGCACGCTCTTGTGTCCTGCGGTCCTAACACACACTCCTGCTCTTAGCAGCTGTGGGAGGCCCATGAGCAAGCCTGGAGACAGCATCTCTGCCATATTTATCCCCATGCCTGGGGCTTTCCTGAATTAAAGCTCCCTCTGGGCTCCAAAGTGACGACTATCTGGGCTGGAGAAAAGTGGCCCGCATGAATACATTCTGAACCAGTGTCGACTCCCTAGGAAGAAGGATCTTGTTCTTGGCAGGGATCTTGGCAGGGATCTCTCTAAACTCAGCAAGTCAACCAATAGTTATTCTGCGTTTACTCATTAAAGGCACTGCCCCGGTGTAAATAGGCTTTCATATCTTAATAAGAGGAACCACCTTCCAGAAATTTCTGTTTTAATATAATGAATAAGCCCAGCTCCCAAGTGTTGAACCCTCAGTGTATCCAGCCAATGTGCTAAACGCTCTTGGTGTATGGAGTCCTCGCGACTCTGTGTCATGGGTAGTAGTGCTGCTTCACCCCCACGTGATGGTTAGCGTCTGTGTCAGCGCGACTGGGCCACGGGATGCCCAGGCATTTGGTCAAACATTATTCGGGTAGATCTGTGAGGGTGTTTGGGGTAAGACTAACATTTGAATTTGAGTAAAGCAGATGGCTCTCCTGAAAGTGGGTGAGCCTCACCTAATCAGCCAAAGGCCTGGCTAGCGCAAAAGGCTGACTTTCCCATTAGTAACAAAGAACTCCTCCTGCCTGACTGCCCTAATGCTGGGACACTGGTCTTTTTCCAGCCCTTGGACTGGAACTACACGGTAAGCTCTCCGGGGTCTCCAACTTGTTGAATCGTATCTTGGGATAGGTCAGCCTCCATAACCACATGAGCTAATTCCTTATAATATATCACCTTTATATATACATATCTACAAATATATGTGTACACACACACACACACACACACACACACATCTGTATTGATTCTTGTTCTCTGGAGAACCCTGACTTATACATCTCCTTAACAGACAAGGAAAATGACACCCTAGCCCTTCCCCTTACTAATTCCCAAACTCAGCCCATCATCTTCCCTCCGAACCCCACACCCCTGGGATCTGAAACGAAGCATCCCTCTGTCCTCCCTAGATTTCCTTTATCTCCTGGGTCTGAAGAGTCCCTGTCTTTGAACTCTCTAAGGATTCCCCTCACTTTCTGCATGTCTGCTGCTGATACCGTCTTCCTGATCCTGAACTTCTTCCATCTGGGGAGGGAAGGGTGAGGGTGATAAGGCCTGAGAGGTTTTCAGAGCTACAAACCACCCTGACAGCATCTGGTGGAGATCTTCCCCCAAACTCAGCTCTTCTCCCTGCCCAGGCCCTTATAGTCATCAGTGGCTTTAGGCACGAGGCCGGGGCCTATACTGCTTTGATGGTGGGGCAGGGGGCAGTTCTAGGATAATGTTTTCAGGCTAAAATATGTTTTAATGGATAACAAAATGGGGAAAAAAGAATTGCAATTAATAAGCATTCAGAAAGTTAATTTGTTCAATTTTGTTACCTATAAAAATTTTCGTGCATGAATTTCTGAAGAACATACTGATGACTGAGTGATCACGGCGAATTGTAAAATAAATGTGTTAAAAGAGAAACTGAGGTATCTTAAAAATTCGGGGCTCACCTGAGCAAAAATCAGTTCAAATCAGGCAGCTCCCAAAGTGGTTCGGAGTGCGCCTCCAACAGGACCTCGGGGTAAGACTTCTGTAGGAAAGATGAGGAAGCAATTATTTGACCGACCATAGCTTCAACGATCGCCTTGCTGGGAAAGCTGCGTTGCGGGCTTCTTATCGGTGCTCCGTAGATTTCAATTTTGTAATATTGAGGCATTTACAGGTTTAGGTTGCTCTTTGCTTATAGAGGCTGCTAAAGCGTTGGAACAGGTCGGTCTAATGGCCTCCTGGTTTAATTAATTTAACACATGTATTTGGAACCAAATAATTTCGGAAGTGACAATTATCAAAACCTTGTCTGCTTTTTCTCCAGCAAAAGTCTGTATGTTTAGTGTGGGATGGATATGCCTGGGTCCCATAAACTTCTCAAGATATTCCTCTTTATCTCAAGATCTCCCTGCTTCAATTCCTACGGTCATGACCCCTCCCCACCACGGACCCCCTCTTTTGTACTCATCTCTGGTATTCAAGGTTCTCCATAACCCAGCCCATCCTGAACCTGACCTTGCTTGCTATCGTCTTACCTTTCTTTCATTCTTCCATTCACTTATTCAGTAAACTCAATTGAATCATGTTTATTCAATTGAATCAATGATTATCATAGATATTTTAAGTTAAGCATGGTTCTTAACTTAAGAACCTGGCCTGGGCTCTCCAGGAATTTACACTAGACTAGCAGAGGTAGAGGGTAGCTGGGGGTCTGGAGATAGCCAGTAAGCAAATAAACAAACAGGTAACAATAAGCCATCAGCTCTTCTCAAAGAAAAATAAGCGAAGGTAAAGAACTTGAGGGCAGGTGCTCTTTTTAGGCAGGGTGGCTAAAGAAGTCCTCTCAAGAGGCCACATGAAAACAGAGACGTGAATTAAGTCAGAGAGCCAGCCGGGCAAAGGTCTGATGGGAGTGTTCCAGGCAGAGGAACAGATAGTGCAAGGGCCCTGAGGTAGGCATGGCCTTGGTGGGTTGGAGAAAAGGCAAGGAGGTCCTTGCAGCTGCCACAAAGAGCACAAAAGGAGAATGTTAGGAGTTCAGGTTAAGGAGATGGGATGGAATAGGCAGGATATGAAGGACTTGGTCAAGGCAACTCCTCTGCTTTCCAGTATGTTCCTTCAGATGCTTAATTTGCAAATGCTCCCATTGTGTAGGAGGCACTTAATGGTTTACTGGTTCATTGAGCAGCAGCAGCAGTTTGCAGAACCCCACAGGGCATCACAGGTCTGCCGACACCTCCCTGGACAGACAGCTCTGTGGGCAGAGATGGACAGGCACAAATTGCCCCACCACCAGCCACTGCCTTCCAGTTCCAGCAAACACCTTCTTGGCCCCCCTTGGCTTTGCTGCTTGAAGAGTCCCACTTGCCACCCACCAGTTTCCTCTGAAATGCCCCTTGCCCCATCCTCGTCAACTGCACAGCAGTGAGCTTAAAGCTTTTCACCTTGACTTGTACTGTGCTGGATGGACCAAACTTGACATCTGCCTTCCTCTTGGTAACATCCTCAGTATTTGTGATTCTGAAATCACGGAGTTAGCGGGAAGTAACTGAATACAGTATGTTTCAGAATCCTCCTGGCTGAGAAGTCTGTGGTGAACTGGAAATATTTTTTCCCATGAATGGAACTTGTTTGGCTTTTATTGAAAACTGCTAGGGGCTTGGGGGAATATGGTTAAACTTTGCCAGGAAATTTCTATTGGGCACCTCTCGGAGGCACTGGGAGAGCTACGAACAAGACACTCCACACCCTTTTGGAAGGAACTTCTATGGGGGAGGAGGAGAGGGATGGAGAGGAGAACAGCCAACAGACAGTAAACAATAAATGATGAAGGTACACTTGGAGAGTGATTGACAACATAGGGAAACATGACAAGGTGAGAGAGAGCTGCTGGAGATTGGGGCGGGGGGGGGGTCAGGGGTGTGACCAGTACCTTGGATTGGGTGGCCCAGGGCAGCCTCTGAGAAGATGGCTTCTGAGATGAGATCTGAATGAAAACAGGGAGCTGGCCATGAGTTTCTGGCAGACACAAGAAGTGCAAAGGCACTGAGGTAGGAATGGCTTAGCCTTTGGTGGAACAAAGAAGAGAGGATGCCTGGGGACAGGCTGTATAAAGTCCAGTGGGCCTTGGTAAGAGGCTTGGATTTAAGTGTCATAGGGAATCGCTGGAGGAGTTTTAAGCAAGGGAATGATTTGCTTAGTGTTTTGAACTGTGGCTGTCAGGTCAAGGGGCCATCAACACGCAGCCTTATGTCTGCACAGTGTTTTTCCATTTTCAAAGGCCTTGTTGGCGATCTCACTACCATCACGATACTGAACGAGATGAACAGAACGCATTCTGTTTCGTGGATGAAAAACTGAGGCTCAGAATGGTTTCAGTGACTAGGGCGAGATAAAATAACTAGTTGGCGACAAGGCTCCGTAGAAAGTACTTCTTGCTTCTTAGGAGACGTTCCGTGGGTCTGGGTTGAAAGGAAATTAACCAGCAACTCCAGTTCTAGCCACCTGCTTCCTTACCGTGGCCAACATACGGCACCGCCACACCTGCTTTGCTCCTTTAGGGTGTGGCTTCTCTCATCTGGGACTAATTCAACTCCCTTTGCTTTCCACCCACCACTCAGCCCCTTCCTGACAGTTCCAGCCAGAGGAATGTTTTTCCCTTCCAACCGTGGCCCAGAATGTGGAGGAGGGTTCTCTATTACAGGTATATCCGTAAGTCCTTGTGTTTATCTCATAACCGTACTCTGCAGACACCCATTTCCCCAACCTCTGTTAGTACTCACAAACACACACCTAGTTCCTGTGATAGAGTGAAGCATGCAGGAAAGGCTCCATAGGAAACAGAATTATTTCAGTGGAATCAGAGCTATTATATCCCGAGTGCTTTCTATCTTCCAGGCAAGGAATTACCAGTATTTTCCCAAAATCATCGAATTCTAATAGCAACTGTCTTGGAGAAAGGTACTGTTATTATTATTTTATACACGAAGAAACTGAGGCTCAGACATGTCGATAAGGACCAAATGACTCCAACCCCTGTGCTCTTAATCTCTACCATGCTTCCCTCCTACTGGAGACAGAGGATCTCTGCTGGTTCAGCCTTGATATTTGACTCTTCGGTATGAAAAGTAAGAGTCTAAAAACCATTCAGAATGTCTTCTTCTGCAAGCACATGGAAGAGGCTTGCAAAGCTCCCCGAGATGAATCGCCGATCCATTGGTCCCTCTGTCCATCCTGGTGCCATGGTGACCCTCTTTCCCTCTGGTTTATGCCAAGTGTTTGAGGAAAGGATAGGTACATCCTACAGATTGGTGGATGGGGTAGAGGAAGGGTGTGTGCAGGACTGGCTTGCTTAATTCTGCCCTTCTCTTCCCCAAATTAACTCCTTTGCACCTCTGGAGGAGATAGAAGAGTTTCAGGTAGGCGATAAAAACAGACTCTTGACTACCTTCTCTCGTCGTCGTCCCTGCACCATGTCACCCATCACCGGTCCTGAAAAAGTAGCTGTGAACTGGGTCAGGCTGGGCTTCTGCCCCACTGGTCACCCTCAGGAGGCAAAGTATCTTTCAGTATCTTGCAGTCTGTCACTCATCTGGATCAAGCATACCCAGGAAAGCGGAAATGACTATAACTGCGTGCCCAGGTGCAAAGGCGTGCACAGGTGTGAAGGCGTGCACAGGTGTTTTCTTTCTGCACTACGCCTTGACCAGTTCCTTAACCTCTGGGTCTCGGACTCTTCCTTTGTCTAACAGGACAGGATTTTCCTTTTCCTTCACCTCCGTCATCTTCTCTAGTGCAAAGCCTCTAGTATGGAAGAGCTATTTAGTAAGTCCAAAAGATTGAGACCTTAAGCTAAAACACATCAAAATAAGACAATGATCGCAGAGGTGGGCAAGCTTAGCAAGAGGCAGGTTTGTTAGTCCTGGGGCTACTCCGTCCTAGGTTTACTCAGGTCAGACAGAGGCCGCCAGCAAAAATGCCCAGAAGGACTAGGCTGGTCATACCAATGAGCAAAATCAGAGAGAGTAATGTCTCCACAACAAGGCCTGGGGGTCCTTAATGAGCTAAAATAAAGCACACAGAGCTGCCTAAAGGGGCAGGCATGACTCAGCTTAGAGCTGGTTGTCACATGAGGACACAGGTTCAGTGCTGAGAGATCGCTCCACTTTCTGGTTTTTATGCCAAATCTTATTTTTAAACATGACCTACTATGTCAACTTTTTAAAAACAGAGTGAGTCAATAAAACGTGCTGTGTTGAAGGGACATGCTTCTCTCTTTGGATTCCTCATGAGAGCAGACATCTATGGAGGTGACATCTGGCCTCTCTCAGTCTTCATCCATTCCTCCCCAGATAGGGAGAAGTAACTTTGATGGATGGTTTTGGAGGTAGGAACTGGGTGTTCGTAACCCACCACCCTCCCCTCCCTTTCCCTTGGGAGCTGCCCACCCACAGTGTTCCACCCCGATGAAGGGCAGCCTACCCCACTCCAGCACAGCTAAGTCTCCAACTCTGGGACTCCCTCCTCTATAAGCCGTATTCTCCCACATCAGCTTCATCAGTAAGGTGACACATGACCTCCATCAGCTTATTTGGTCTTACTTCCCTGTCAGTTCACCAGCTCAGGCAGAGAGAAGAAGCCCTATTTCCTGGGTCATCACTAGACTCCCAAGAGTCAGCTCTGGTCCCAAGGTATATGTTTGCTCCCTCTTACGACAAACAAAATTTTTGGATGCAGGATGAGGGTCTGTTAAATTCCACCAAGACAAGGGCAGGATCCAGGCTTAGGACCTTGAGAGCCTTCTGGTGATCCTCTAGGATGGCATTCGGAGAGATGGGGGGATGGGGGAGAAGATGGAACAAACTGTGGGAAGTAAGAGAAGAGGGAGGGGAGATCCAGAAAGAGGGCCAACCAGATACCCATCAGGGAGGACAGGATGTGGACTGCAAGGTGACTCGGTGGGAAAATGCAAGAATGCTTTGTACCATCTTCTGAACACCATTTGCATTCAGGATCACTTAATAGTAAGGTCATTTGCTTTTAGGGAATGGTCTGTGCTTATGCACCCTTCCAAGGAGGTGACACAAAAATAGTAACATCTCCCATTCCTCTTTCACAAGGTTGAAAGGCTCAAATGAGTTATCTCTGGAGAATCTGACCATGAGACCTTGTTATCTGTATCATAAACAATATAATTCAAGATGCCAAGAGGAGTCAAACTTACCAATTCTGAAACGCACTTTCCAAAACCCCAGAGAACTAGAATCAGATGTTCTTTTCTTGAGGATGATTTAACAGCCATTGGGAATAAGAGAAACTAATACCTAGGAAAAGATGTTAAGTAGCAAAATGAACCATTTTGAGGCTCATTCATTGAACACTGATTGAGCACCTACTATATGCCTGTCACTGGTCTGAGAACCAGGCGTGCAAAATTGAATATGTACTCCGAACAAAGGGAGTTTATAGTGGTGGCAATTTCCAGCAATTCAATGTGCTGTGTTTTTGTTTTGTCTTATTTTAACTGAAAGTACATTTTAAAAGAATGTTTGGGAATTATAGCTGTACAATAAAATATGTTTTGTTTCACTTCCTTTAGCTGTTACTTTATGACAGCACCGACCTCCTGACCAGAAGCAGAATTCTGGCCTTTCTAAATAACCCATATTGGCTGGGCTTAATGGGTTTTCAAAATAAATGGATTGGATTTCTCAACCTGTCAAAATACAGAGCATGAGGGCTCTTTTGAACTTGAGAGGCCTGCTCTGAGCACAGATTCCGAGTCCGCCGTCTGAGCAGGGGAGCTGAAAGCCAGTTTATCAGCAACCTGTTATTTTTGATGGAAGCAGAGGTGACCGGGACAAAGAAATGAGCTCAGGGAGGTCAGACTAACTTAAACATGATGTCACCTGGGGCAATCAAGGCATCAGCTGTCTTGCACTTTCTCAGAAGGGAATTTTAGAGGATTTTAACCCAGGCAGAAACCTAAGCCTCACCTGACAGCTCCTGCAGGACCATCCCTGGGAGGGGGCCCAAGCAGAGTTGGTACCACCAGGAGGACGATCACAGGTGCCCGTGGTGCAAGGTTAGCTCTACAATGCTGGGCTGTGTTATCATTAATGATAGAAGCATGGAAAGATGCTCCGATGTTAGACCAGCTTGGATTTGTACCCCGGCTCTCCCAGTTCCTAGCTGTGGCCTGAGCCAGGCGTCAGTTTCCCGGTCTGCAAAAGGAGGTGGAGAACAGTACCGGGTTCACAGGACCGTCAAGAGGGTCGAACACGACGACTAGTAGAATAATTCCTCGAGTAGAGGGAAGCCCAAGCTAGCGGCTCCTGACAATCAGTCTGGTGGCTTCGTGGTCATATCCAGGGTCTCTGTGAGGTTAAGAGAGTCTCCCTGTAGATTAAGAAATGCCCCCAAACTGGGTCAAATGGAAATTGTGACTTCTGCCAGTGCATTTTTGTGGCTTTAGGCCAAATCTCATTCAGAGATAATGTATAAAGTGGAATTTGAGAACTTTTGTGACTAGAAGTCCACGCCCCAATGACCCCCTCCCACTTCCCCACACCCAAGGCCCTGCTCTCTGTGTATGAAAGGCTTTTAGGAGTGTTTAAGGCTTGGCTCTTCATGTCTTCTCCCTACTGTCTTACATGTAGTGTAACTTTTAAGTACCTGATCCTAAAAGGGAAAGGGGAAGAGAGGATCCCAGAGACCATTTACTATGTGGAGGAACAGCCAAGCCTTCCCCAGAAGGGGGCGTCCTCTCCAGGAAGTATTTTTATTTTACAATTAACAAAGGCAAAGAGAACCCTTTCCAGAGTATGTTGTTCCCTCAAGGCCACAGGATTTAAACCTCCCTGCCACCCAAGCTTTGCTGTGAATGAATTATAGGAGCCAATTATTCTGGGAGCATGCACTGCCCTTGCCGGAACAGACTCCACAGAGTTCTTTGGTTCCTTTCTCCAAGGGCGGCAGGGGGCGGGGGGATGGGTGGGGAGAGCTCTTCCCAAGGTTGGCCAGGAGCTTCTTATAGGACTCAGCACAGACCCAGAGTCTCCGTAATGGTGGGTGGGGCTGGTGGGCGAGAACAGGAAAGGAAGGGAGGGAGAGGAGGCAGCATCACTAACCCCAGCTGGCCACAACCCACAGGCTCATCCAAGACCCTTGCGGAGCAGATTTGGGGATCACGGGACATTTATCGGAAGAGGGCACGGGAGAGTCCAGCTTTCACTACGCGGTGTAGGAGTACAGGAACCCACTGGGATAATCCCACATTTCCATTTTGCTGGCTTCAGATCCTAGCAGATCATTAAATGGACATCAACAGCTGTCCCTGGTGTTGGGAATGACAGGATAGAAGGGTTTCCCAGCCAGGATGTGAAATAAATTGTGGAAAGAATGCCCAAGGACAAAGGGAAGCGCCTATCAGCACCAGGCCAGTCACCAAGCTGGGAGCTACAATGGCATGAAGCAGAAAAGGTTGATGTTGCCAGCTGATATGCTTCTGTCTAACTGTTACCATGAATTGTGAGCCAGGGAGCAGTGTTGGTAGCTTATTGAACCAGAAAGGGATAGTCCTCGGTGTTCCTAAGTTTTTCTTCTTTTTCTTCATTATCACCTTGACCTTCACCACCAACATTGCTATCATCGTAACTGATCATTTTTATCATCATTCCTTGCCCACGCACAGTCTCTCACAATTTCCCAAGAACTTCTGCATCCCCTGTGATAGTTTGATCATCACAGTAACTCTTTGAAGGGAACAAGGCAATATTAGCATCCCCATTTTCCCGGTGTGTAAACCAAGGTTTGGAGAAGGTAAACCGCCGGCCCTGAGTCATGCTCAAGTTCAGGTCTCTTGTATACTGTTCATTTACAACACTACAACTTTACTCTGAGAATGGTATCCAAATATTTAACAACTGATAAAGCATGGGTACTGACCAGTCAGGCCAGAGACCCGTCATACACAGTGGATGGTCTTAGAGATCTTCAGGCCACTGATCTAAATACCACTCCTTTGCATCTTCTGGTCCAGCCTTCTCTTCCAGTTCACATTACGTTCTGTTCCCAAATAAGACTGAAAGACGAGGTATATAGAGGTGATAGTGGGGTTATTAAGATAAAGCAAAAGCAGGGCGCCTGGGTGGCTCAGTCGGTTAAGCATCTGCCTTTGGCTCAGGTCATGATCCCAGGGTCCCACATGGGGTTCTCTTCTCAGCGGGGGTCTGCTTCTGCCTCTGCCCTCCATACCACCTCTGGTTCTCTCTCTCTCAAATAAATAAATAAAATCTTAAAAAAAAAAAAAAGATGAAGCGAAAGATTTCAATCTTGTCCTCCTTGACCATGAGTGGGGGAAGTAGTTGGGGGAGGGGCATGGCTATAACATGGGTTTGTGGGGTAGAGGACGATACCACTCATCAGAGCTGGAAGTTTGGGTTCAGGCCAAGTCTTTAGGGTGTCTTGTGTGAATCATGTGGCTTTAGACAGAAGAAAAAGGCAGGAAAAAAAAAAAGAAAAAAGCAAGAAATAGAAGTCAGGTGGAAACAGGATTGGAGTGGGAAATAGTTGGGAATCCAAGGAGAAACCTATTTTCCCACTGGGAAATAGGAGGGTCTGCTACTTGAGTCTCCTGGCGCGGGGCATGCAGACACAGCAGAATGGGGGTAGACAAAAGGGAACCCACATCTTCATCAGAGCTAAAGGCAATGTACGTGATCTGAACTCAAAAAATGAGTAGATGATAAATCAAGTTTTCACTTTCTCAGAAGCGACGCTCCCCATTTTTTGTTCAAGAATGTTACTTTATTTTTATACCTAGTTTATAAATTATTCTTATGTACTATTCTTTTATTTCAGAAATAATAAACATTCACAGTGAGAAAAAATTAATATGGATAAAGGGGGAAAAAATTAAAATCACTTCTGGTATCTTTATCCACGAGTAACAATGTCTGAATGTACTGATTCACACATACTTCCAGACCTTGTCCCATGGATAAAACTCTCATTGTCAGAGTTCTGATGATTTATAAATACGTAGTTACTTTATGCCTTATGTTTTTTCTACCTATCGGTCTTGAAGTTTAGGGACATTATCTTTGTTTGACAATATAGACAATACCAGGAATCTGAAGATATTTTACTGCATTGGGTATCTTGTTGATATCATAAAATCAGAGGCAGAATAATATTTATTAGAAATATCCCAACACAGGGCTCAAAAACAAATCGCTTTTGCCTGAGCAGCATTCTGTGTTTTCAAAGTGGCCATGTAAAACAGAAAGCCCATTGGAACCATATATCACCACTCCATAAACAATAATAACAATTCTTGATTTATATCTTCGTATTTTCTGCCTGGTTCTTGCAGAAAAGTTGGTAAATGCTGATTAGACTGTTACACCTACTTTTTTTTAGAAGATGAAAGATAGGAGAAAATATTACCACAATGAAGGGAGGGGGGACCCCAAAGGAAAATCTGTTTTTTAAAAATCTGGGACTTGTCAGCATGACACACAGCTCCGAAGATCAGAGCAAAGCAAAACAAATGTGCGAGTTATTTCTTGGATCAAAAGTTTCAATCATCTTTGGGCTCACTTCTTAGGTATTTGGATATCTGTAAGTGATAAACAAGATGGCAAACAAATTTAAAAAAAAATCCAGAATATGAGGCTTTCAGGTGAAATGGTCTTTAACCATGTTCCTGGCTATGGTCTTCATCAAAAGAATTTCTATCAGCAGGGGGAGCAGAGCTTAACATTAAGATGAAGGTATGTTCCTTTTTTATGATTATAATCCTGCTGAATTGATATGAAGCAGAAATGTGTGCAGAGATATGTCACCAATCAAAGGATCCCAGTTCTTCCATTTAAACAGGGAGTCATGTGTAAGAAATTATTCTGCAGCATTTTTGACAACATAGGTTATTACTTCTCATAGAATTTCTACACAGAAGGTGCTTGGTTAATTACGTTTTGAATGCGGTCGGGTTTGTAAGTTTCAGGATACACTAATTTGGAATATTTAGATCCCGACATGTTGTTGGGTTTTAAAAAGTCCAGCTTACTGTGCATTGAGATTTACTTGCCCAGAATTCAACCATCTACTCTCTGAGTTAGAAAAGAAATCCTGTTCTTACAGAGCCTATGTCTTCATCAAGGGGGAAAATCTTATTCATTTGAAAACACAGGAAAAGACCAGGAGAGCTCAACATTGAACTGCTATTGAGAAAGTTTCAGAAAAAAAAAAAAAAAAAAAAAAAAAAAAAAAAAAAATTGTTGTGAGCTAGAAAGCTAAATCTCAGCACTGATTCTTATATGCTAAGAACAGTAAGGAGAGAAAGAGCAGTAAGAAAATAACCACAAAAAGTGGAAATGGCCCTTCCAACTCCGTATGATCATATTCCATGAAAACAGGATATAAAAGAAAATCCAGGCAAAAGGTGATGAAAGAGGGAGATCGTAGAATTGGCAAAAGTGGGGGCACCTGGGTGGCTCAGTGGGTTAAAGCCTCTGCCTTCGGCTCGGGTCATGATCCCCGGGTCCTGGGATCAAGCCCCGCATTGGGCTCTCTGCTCAGCGGGGAGCCTGCTTCCCTCTCTCTCTTCCTGCCTCTCTTCCCACTTGTGATCTCTGTCTGTCAAATAAATAAATAAAATCTTAAAAAAAAAAAAAAGAATTGGCAAAAGTGGAAGGAAAGCTGGGAATGGAAGAAACAGTTATAATGCCCCCTTTCTCTTCATTTCTTAAAGCAAACACTTATGGAGCATCTGTTCCGTGCCAGGCACTGTACTAGGTGCTGGGGATAAAGGTGAATAAGACACATGTGGTCCTGGTCCCCCTGGGACTTCAGTGAGGGGAGAGGCAATAGCCAAGTAAGCAGATAAACAACGCAGATACAGCCTTTGTTAATTACTGCGAAGGAAACAAATACAGAAATAAAGGGGGTGGGTGGGGTAACCTACAGTAGTAGAATGGTCAGCAAGGGTCTTCCTGAAGAAGGCACTTTTACACTGCGGTGGAAAGAATGGCAGGAGCCCCCAGTAATTCTGTTTCCAGGGCAGAAACGCCCAGCAGAAGGAGTTTGCATGACTATGAACTGTAAGAAGCCACCTCCGCCCCCCCCCCCCCCCCCCGCCCCAGGCTCCAGCAGGGGAGGGGGCAAGAGGGGGCAGGGGGCGTTGAGATGAGGATGAAAACCTTGGAGTGAGGAACTTGGATTGTGTTCTAAGAGCAGCGGGAAGCCAGTAAAGAATTTTAAGTGGGGGAGTCGCAGAGTCTGGTTTGTTTTTGAAAGATCAGCCTGGCTCCTTTTCACACCATATACAATAGTTAACTCAAAATGGATCATGGACCTAAATGTAAGAGCTAAAACTGGAAAACATTTAGAAGAAAACGTAGGAGTAAACCTTTCTGACCTTGGTTTAGGGATGGTTTCTTAACTGTGACACTCAAACACAAGCAAGCAAGGTAAACAGATAAGTTAGAGTTCTCAGATTTAAAAACTTTGATTTCAGAGTACACTGTCACAAAAGTGAAAATACAACTCACAGAAGGGAAAATAATATTTGCAAATCATATATCTAATAAGGGACTTGGCTCCAGAATACAATAAAAGAAAAACTCTTACCACTCAATATGGAAAAGACAAATGATCCAATTTTTTAAAAATGGCAAAAGACATGAATAGAATTTCTCCAAAGAAGATATGCAAGTGGCCCAATAAGTACATGAAAAGATGTTCTGCATCACTAATCACTAGGGAAATGCAAATCAAAATCACAATGACGTATCACTTCACACCCAGTAGGATGGCTATTTCAAAAACAAAACTAAAAACAAGAAGAAGAACCTCAATAATAAAACAGAAAGGAGAAGAGTTGTTACCAGGGACTGAACGGAGAAAGTAAGGGGCTAGGGTTTCAGTGTGGGAAGATTAAAAAACGTTCTTGAGATGGATGGCGGTGATGGTTGCACGACTCTGTGAATGTGCTTAAGGCCACCGAACTGTAGTAGTTGAAGACGGTAACTTTTATGTTCTGTCTATTTTACCACAGTAGTGGGAAAAGTGAAAAGGGGAAGGGACAAAGGATTTGAACACACATTTTTCCAAAGAAGAGATGTACGTGACCAATAGATATGTGAAAAGATGCTTAACATCACTGGCCCTTAGGGAAATGCAAATCAAAACCACAATGAGATACCAGTTCACACCCTCCCAGATGACTACATTCAAAAAAGCAGACTGTGACAAGTGTTGACAAAAATGGGAAGAGATTGGCACCCTTGTACATCGATGGTGGGACTATAAAATGCTGCAACCACTTTGAAAAACAGTTCGGCAGCCCCTCACACATGCCAAGCACAGAGTTACCGTGTGACTCTGCAAGTCCCAGTCCTAGCCATGCAACCCAAGACAATTAGAAACGTAAGTCAACACCAAAAGAATGGGTATGTGATAGCCAAAGAGTAGAAACAACTCAAATGGCCGTCCACTGATGAATGGATAAACAAAATATGATCTAGCCATCCAATGGGATGTTATTCTTCCACGAGAAGGATAAAATACTGCTACACCCTACAACATGGGTGAACCTTAAAACTATGCTAAGAGAAAGGGTCCAGAAACAAAAGACCACATCATTGTTTGAGTCCATTAACATAAAATGTCCAAGTAGGCAAATCCGGAGAGATGAAAATTAGATTCATGGTTGCCAGGAGTTGAGGAAGGAGGGAATAGGAAGAGACTGCTAACGGACCCCACATTTCTTTTGGGGGTCATTAAAATGCTCTCAAATTAGATAGTGGGGATGGTCACACAACTCCATGAAGACACTGAAGCCCACTGAATTGCATGCTTTTTTTTTTTTTAGTTTATTTATTTATTTAGGTAATCTCTACACCCAACATGGGGTTCAAACTCACAACCCCAAGATCAAGGGTTGTGTGCTTTACTGGCTGAGCCAGGCAGGCGCCTCCAAATTGTGTCCTTTAAATGTTATGGTATGTGACTTATATCTCAATAAAGTTGTTGTAAAAACCAACCAACCAACAACAAAAAAAGATCACTTTGGCTGCTCTATGGAGAAAACAGAGCAAGGATCCTTGAAGGAGAGGAATGGAAGCAGGTGACGAATTAAGAAGCTATCAGAGGGGCACCTGGGTGGCTCAGCAGTTGAGCGTCTGCCTTCGGCTCAGGTCATGATCTCAGGGTCCTGGGATTGAGCCCCGCATCAGGCTCTCTGCTTGGCGGGGAGCCTGCTTCCCCCTCCCCGTCTGTCTCTCTGCCTACTTGTGACTTCTCTCTCTGTCAAATAAATAAATAAAATCTTTGGGAAAAAAAAAAAAAAGAGGAGCTATCAGAGCCATTAAGGCAACAGAGAACAGCAAATCACATGGGTGAGGAGTAAAGGAAAGGAGGAAGCATGGGTTTTGGCTTAGGTAAATGGGTTATCGGGTGGTTCCACTGACCACCCATCCGAGAGAGAAAACTGGGTTTGGGTCCAAAAGGGAAAACCTGCGCTAAATCATAAACCCTAGTCCAATGAGGTAGGTACAGTTATCTGCGTTTATAACTGAATAAATGAGGGTCAACAAAGTTAAAATATCCTGATAATCCTAAGGGCTGTGATTAGCATCAGCCTGACTCTGACACCCATGTTCTTTAATGCATGCTCTATGAGGAGAGATTTTATTTATCTTTCTAAAATTTTTAAAAAATTTTATTTACTTATTTGTCAGAGGGAGAGAGAGGGCACAAGCAAGGGGAGCAGCAGGCAGAGGGAGAGGGAGAAGCAGGCTCCCTGCTGGAGTGCTCTTTCTAAAATGCAAACCTGCCCATTTCATTATCTGCCTTAAAACCCTTGGTGGGGGGGGGCGGGCAGGAATCCTTCAGGGTTTCCCAGTTGTGCTCAGGATCAAGTTCAAGCTCTCAACACAGCTTGCAAGGCCCTTCACTATCCTGACTCTCTGTACCTCTTCAGCCCTTCTTTACTCTCCCCCCACCCCACCCCTGCCTAAGCATCACACACCCTTACCCTATTGGAGAGTCACACTAAACTATTTTCTGTCTCCTAATGCACCATGCTCTTGCTGACCTCAGGCCTTTGCATGTGCTGTTCTGGCTGGAAGAGCCATGCCCAACGTTGCACAGCTAACTCCTGCACATCCTTCTGTCTTCCATTGCCCTCCAAGTCAGGGCTAGGTTCCCTTTGAAATGTCCTGTGGCTCTCTGCACAGCACCCCCACCCCCCAGCACAGTGGAATTACGGGGTGACCAGCCGAGCAACCACCCGAGGCAGCAATCTAGAAGAGAGAATAAAAATCATAGGAAATGTAATGAAATCAGAAATATTCTCTCTCCCAGAATCCTCTCGGGGAGACTTACCAGAATATTCTTTTCAACAACATAGTGCTATTAGGCCCATCCTGTATAAATGAAAAGCAAATTGATAGATCGATAGAAGGATAGAGGTATATTTTACATGTATCCATCCTTGGTCAGCTTTGGGGTTGGATTTCCAGTTTCGCTACTTCTAGTGGCAGGACCTGCCTCTTAGGCGTGTTGGGGGGATCAAAATAAATCATGAAGGAAATTATCTGGCATGTTACCCAGGTGCTCAATAAAGGCTAGTGGTATGTATTGGCTAACTGGTTCATCTCAGATTCTTTAAAACCTGGGTCCTACGTCCAGTGTATGCGGCCACGCCTCCGTATCACATCGGGCCCGCACACCTGACAGCGTGATCTCTGGGTTTCAACCATCACTTCCTCCCAGCGCTGCTCCTCATCCACACCTGCCTCGATTTTAGGAAACTTGGCTTAGCCCCAGTGTCAGGCTCTCAGGTTGACAAACCCACATCGCCACCTGGAGGACAGCGTGAGAATCTGGGGAAGAAAACCATTTCCAGGCACCAGCCAAAGAAACTCAGCTGTCTTTGCGCTGGTGCTAACGAGGCCAAGTTCACAGGTTCATCCCCAAAGGGGCCAATTAGCTTTACACACAGCGACACTTCAGAGCACAGCCCCAGCCTCTAACCCTGATTCACACGCGTGTTGGTTAGAAAGTGGATTCATCAGGCCAATCCCATTTTCCATAATTTCTTAAAAACCCATTTTTAAGGCCATGTGGAAATAGCGAAGATGAACGAAACCTGCTCCCTACTTTAAGGACTCCTCGTCTGCAGGAGTGTTTCCCCAGATGATTCTGGAGACATCAGTGGGAGTTATGAGGATAGATGGCCCCACCGTATTAAATTAGTTTGGGACACACTGATTGTATCCAAGTCAGGCAAGTTCTCAACGCAAGAGCTTCTCAGAGCCGCTCACATGCTAATATGCACAGTTAATCTTCCAACCAGGAAATGTGTGTGCAGTGTTTCCCAAATTTGGATGGCCATAAGACATCCCCCGCCCTGATTTGTAAAAAAAAAAAAAAAAAAAAAAAAAAGAAGAAGAAGAATAGTAATGAATCTGCCGGCCCCGCGTATGCCTGCTTCTTCCCCTGGAACATCTATTTTAAGAAGCAACTCATCCA
This sequence comes from Martes martes, assembly GCF_963455335.1. NCBI lineage: Eukaryota > Metazoa > Chordata > Mammalia > Carnivora > Mustelidae > Martes > Martes martes. Next base: position 29,853,588 of record NC_137898.1, on the reverse strand, counting down.
TGGGGAAAAGTTCACAGTCTATTGCTAGATTTAAAAAAAAAAGAAAAAGCAGAGTATAGTATCCCATTTTGAAAAGATAGAACAAAGACGTCCATACACTCGGGAGGAAAAAAAATTGAAAGACATCCACCAGAATGTTAACATTGGCGCTCTTTCTGTTGGAGTGGCTGTTGTCTTTCTATGTTCTTTTGGTTTTTCAAGTTTTTTGTATAGCATATACATGTAATTTTTTTTCAAGCATTTATTTATTTTAGAGAGAGAGAGAGAAAGTTTGGTGGGGGGGGGGGACAGATGGAGAGGAAGAGACAGTCTCAAGCAGACCCCATGCCGGGTGTGGAGCCCAAGGAGGGGCTGGATGCCACCACCCTGGATCACGACCCGAACTGAAACAAAGAGAGGGATGCTCGACCACTACGCCCCTACCTGTCAATTTAAAAATGAAACCCACAAAGCACATGTTCTGGGACAGTATGACATCTTCTGAAGACTATTATTATAGAATAGTAGCAAAAGCTAACACTTTCTGAAGGCTAAGTGCCCAATGTATGAATTATCTAGATTATCTTGTTTAAATTTCAAATAAATCACATGAGATGAGGTACTATTTATTGTCCCAATTTAGAGGTGGAAGATTAAAGAGAAACAAATCCTCCCAAACCAGAATCTGAACCTATTACATTCCTCTTTCCTGTCTATCCTGCTCCCCCAAGAAATATCCCCCTCAACACACAGTCACACAGACATACACACACACACCACGAAAGAGAGAGATGACACTATTCCTCTCGGGAGAGGGACTCTCTGAAGGCAGCGATGCTGTCGCATTGCTACGTGGCTCCCAGCTGCTATTGATTAAATGCTCACCGGTGCCCAGGATTATTCTCGGTGCTTCGAGATATATAAACATGTAAACTGAAGAGTCGCTGGGCTCTCCAGGCCCTTTAAGATCTGACCTTCTGCAGCATTGTTTGGGCCATACTCCCTCCTCTTTCTCTCTCACTGGCCACCAGAAACCCCGGAAAACTATTTATTGAGTAAAGCCATTCAGCCTTCTCCAGCCACTAGAGCCACATTCAGCGCGGGTCCCTGGTCCCTCCGTGGTTAACATGCTCGGTTAAACAGCCGACTTTCTAGCCAATCGTGTGCCAGTGCACCTTCTTTCTCTCTGTCTCTGTGTTTCTCTGTCTCTCTCTCTTTTCCTTCTCGGGGGAGAGGCCCAAATGAAAAACCTATTTCCTCACTGGTACGAAGCAGCCTACCTCCCTTAAAAGGCAGAAGTATCTACAGTCCATTGGGGTTTCAAATACTCTCTTTTTGTCCATTACATATACATTACCAAAGTAGTTTCTTTCATTAATTCCATTTTACAGATGAGGAGCCTGAGGTCAGCTGATCTGCCCAAGTGGCCAGGCAAGTACATGCTGGACCACTATTTGAACCAGGCCTGTCCAGCAACCCCTGTCACCAAGATTTAGAGGAGAACGGGCCCACTTTGAGCAGCAGGACACAGAAACTTCCCTGAAGATGTGGCTCTTACACTATGAAAAATAAGTCAGGCTGACTCAGTTTCCCTACAAGCAACAAGCCGGTTAGAACAGACCGGATTGGAACAAACACTTGATCCTTCGCCTTCAGGTCAAGAAATCCGCTACCGAAAACCTGTCGTACATGATTTAACTGCTTCCCTCACTGACAACAGTAACCCTCTGGTAGTACACCCCTCCTTTGTCTCTGTTCCCCGCCCCTACGCCTGTTGCCTTCTTCGGAGCCACAAAACCACCCACATTCGAAAACCACTCCATTATGCCTAATTTTTTTTAAATGATGGGAGATCTTTTCCTTTGTGCGGCTCAGGTCTAGAGGAAGATGACTGCTAGACTTCTCCCCTCCCTGGATGGCATCTTTTACCCCACTCTGTGGTCCCAGGCTCCTGCAGAGTTGAACGACCCCGTTCTTTTTGTCTTTCTGCTGCCTTCCAGGTGAGCCAGCAGCTGAATTTTCCCTGCCAACTGGGCCTTAAAGGGCAAGCAAGACTCAGGGCAGAAGGCATCACAAAGCAATCTTGGACAATGTGGGTTGTTCATTATGTCTGCAAAATGCCACTAGCACCTTTGACCAAACGTTAATACCACACGACGTTGACATCTTGTGACAGAGCCGGAGTTTGAGAAATGGGGCTCTGGGTTGATTGGGGTCCGAAAAATAAATCTTTTCTATTGCCACGAAGCAGTTACAGTTGCACAACTGAAATACCAGCCCTTTGGAAAAGCTATCAAACCCACTCATGCAGGTGGGTAATATCATCACACAGACCGCTTCCTAGATGCCCGGTGTTCGAGGCACGGTGCAGAGCGAGTTGAGCAGACACAATCTATTATGTGAGACATTTCCAAGGCAGGATATAGGTTTCTGATGCTGGCAAGGAAACAGGTTCGGATGAATGCCAAAATACCCCTACCAGAGGCCAGTATGGTATGTATATAAAGTAACTAACATATATTAGGTCCCCTTCCATTTGCCAGGTCCATGCTATGCATCTCCATAAGCTTCAGAGCAACCTTTGAAAGAGGGGCTAGTATCTCCCCCTGTTTTACAGATGAGGAGAAACAGGGTCTGAGATGGTAAGTAACCAGCCAAGATGATCCAGCCCGTAAAAGACAGGATTCAAATCCAAGACCCCCTAATGACATGGTTCACACCCTTAATCACCGCACCCTACCTGCAGGAGTCACGTCTAAAAGTTGCTTCAGCCTGGATTTGGGGATTTGGAGCTGGCGAGCCCAGGATTCCCATTCTTGTTTTTTCACTCAATTGGACCAAGTAAACAACCTCTCTCAACTTGAGTCTCCTTGTCTCCCAGAAGGTAGCTATGTTCATGCTTAGCTTTCAGGGTTGTAAAGAAAGACTTCTGTAACTATACTGCATCCAAAGAGCTACAGGGATCAGTCCCAGAACCAGAGTAGTTTTGCACAAGAGGAGCAGTAAGCAGAACAGGAACAAAAAAACTCCTATGTCAGTAACTTGTCTGTTTCATTTACAAAGCCTCTAGCCCATGGCAGACACGCAGTAGGTAGTAGCTATTGTAATTCTTATTTTTATAGACTTTCAAGTTATGTCTTTAAATAACTAACTCAGTTTATCAATTTAAATCAATCTGCTTCTCTACCCCACCCTCTGCATTTTCGAAGACTCTGAGTTGTTTCTCCTCATTTGTACTAAAACAGAATGAAATGTGTAGCGGAAGCCCCGTCTTGACTCCATTTGACCCTCAAGCTACGTTCCCTCAAAATTCTAGATTGGGTTGTACATATTTGGAAATCTGAACGAATAAACCCCCAGGACCAAGAGGCTCCTGGAGAAGAAGTCAGGAGGTGAGGCCCGCCTACTGGCCTGGTTTAAGTACAAGGACAACCTGAGGAGTAGATCTGTGACACAGAGATTTTCCACTGGCCCAGCTCATGGGAACTTCTACCCGATCTGGCTCAGCAGTCCCTACTTCTTCCTTGATCCAAGACTTTGCCTCTATAAGACACTTGTCTTGCTATATTTTTATAAGATATTTATTTATTTATTTGAGAGGAGAGAGAGCATTGGGGGCGGGGGTCGTGGGGGTAAGGCAGAGAGAGACAGAGACAAGCAGACTCCCCGCTGAACAAGGAGCCCAACCCAGGACTCGATCCCAGAACCCTGGGATCATGACCGCAGTTGAAGGCAGACACTTAACCCCGACTGAGCCACCTGGCTATAATTTAACCTTCACAGAGCAGCCAGAGGGGTCTTTCTAAAATGTAAATCAGATCCCATCAACTCCCCCACCCAATTTAAAACATCCAATAGTGTCCCATCTCGTGGTTCAAATCCAAACTCGACCACGGCTTACCAGATCTTACATGATGTTGCTCCTGACTGCCTCTCTAAACCCATTTCTTTCCGCCTAACACTTCATTCATGACACTGCAGCTACAATGGCCTTCTGTCATTCCTGCCTCAGGGCTTTTGCCGTTGGTGTTCCTTCTGCCTAGAACACCACCTTAGCTAAAAAAGCCTCCCCAGAAACTCTTATTACACTGTCCTATGGTATCCATCTTCATAGTACTTACCAGCTAGGGAAATTAGCTTATTGGGATATAAAATCCCAGTATTGGATATAGGAACTGGTGAATAGTAATCCTCACTGTTCCCTGTGCTCGCCCTCCCTCCAGGTTTCTTTCTTTCTTTTTTTTTTTTCCAAGACTTTATTTATTTATTTGACATGCAGAGATCACAAGTAGGCAGAGAGGCAGGCAGAGAGAGAGGGGGAAGCAGGCTCCCTGCTGAGCAGAGACCCCCCCCCCCCACCAATGCGGGGCTTGATCCCAGGACCCTGAGATCATGACCTGAGCAGAAGATAGAGCCTTAACCTAATGAGCCACCCAGGTGCCCCTCCCCCCAGTTTCCAACCCCTATTCTACACTTTGGATTTCAGGACGGCTCTGCCCACCTTGGCTTGGTAATCCGTTTGGATTTTCCATCTGACTTTCTGACCCCAGCACATTTGGCTCTTTTGATTCCATTTGACTTTTTGCTCTGCAGATTCCTTGGATTTTAGCAACACTCAGAGCTTGCCTTGAGAACCACTTCCTCTACTGTCCTAAGCTGGCCCCAAGCCCACTTCTCAATGCAGAGAGTTCCGTCTGCTAGCTCAAGTTCAAGCAGCCATGTACACTGGCTCTCAGGACCGCACAGGAAGTCTTCACCTGAAGAAGCCCACTTTGACCACTGGACCTTGAAGCATTTATAGGAGAAACAGAAACACACACTGCTCCAAGGGAGGCGAGATCCCTTCTCAGGGCTTTCTACACACCAGGGAGCCCAAACCACTGGGCAATCCAGAAAATTGGACTGGCAGGATGTGACTGAAGCTTGCCTGACCAGAGCAATTGTCCGGCCCCGGAACAATGTTTCCATCTCATCCTGGGGGCAGCCGGCTGAGACAGCCCATTACACGTGGCATCACACAGTGATTCCCTGCCACACACAGAGAGCGGCAATAATAAAAACTACCACTTCTACTATCCTTTACTAAACTCCATAATCAATACTCAGTGTCAGGTACTTTAGGTTTATGGTCCTACTTAATTTTCACAATAAAATTAAGGTAGATGGCTATCCCCCATTTAACAGATAAGAAAATCAAGGCTCAGAGAAGTAATTTGCTCAGGTGAAGTAATTTGCTCAAGGTCATATAACAAAGGAGTGGGACTCCAAAGTTAATTTCTGACTCCAAAGCTCATGCTCTCAATTCTTACACTCTAAGTATTCAATTATGGGTCTCTTTATACACACACACGTACACACACACTCATGTACGTGCACGCACACCAAATTATATAGTCCTTAAGAGCTAGAATTTATTTCCTGTTCATCATTCACATAACACAGGGACTGATCCCTTCATGAATGGTCAGGATATTTTGCAAATGCATTCCTAATACTATTGCGTTAGTGTTATAATTTACATATACTATAATTAATAGATCAGATATAAATATAATTATATGGGTATAAATATCCATTGCCATAACGCTGTCGGCTTTCCCCCTCCCTACTACTGGTCATTTAGACTACTTTCAATTTTCAGTTTTACTGTACAATACAGTAACTAATTCTTACCGGAACATGGAGTGAGAAGTAGAAGATTAACCTAATGAAAGAAAAACAACACTGCATCTTTCATGAGACTATTTGGGGTGGGGGGGAATCCAGTGTAGTCATAAACTAATTACACAAAATAGAGAAACAAGTCTGGGATTATGATAATAAAATTACTAGTCTTTCCAGTAATCTTAAATACCACAACTTTGACTAGAAAAGCTCTTGTGTTTAGCATATTGTAAAATACACAGTTACCCTGGTTTAGACAAGATTCAAAATATTTTCAAAAGTAAGTATCAGGGACACCTGGATGGCTTGGTCATTAAGCGTCTGCCTTTGGCTCAGGTCATGATCCCAGGGTCCTGGGATCGAGCCCGGCACAGGGCTCCCTGCTCAACAGAAAGCCTGCTTCTCCCTTTTCCCACTCACCCCACTCGTATTCCCTCTCTCGCTGTGTCTCTCTCTGTCGAATTAACAAACACAATCTTTAAAAAAAAAAAATGTAAAAATCAGTCTACAGAACAGAAACGTCAAGATTCTATAATTTAGAGGGGAAAAAACCACCTGGGTGTCTTTTAGCACACTGAATTTGGTTAATAATGTGGCAGAAGTATTAAAATATATATGCAACACTTTTGGTCTGTGGTTCATGATAATTTGGTTTCCTGAGTGCTTTCACTGAACAACCCTCAGGTACCCTCTAGTGGATGAGATGAAGAACGGTTTGGGGCCAAAGGTACCGTTTGTCATCTGTTTGCGTATTATATGCCTGAAAGTAATCATAACTTGTGCATCTGGGGCTACGTGAAGGATATAGAAATCATGGTTGTTTTAAAAGAAACATTTCATATATTTAAGTCATCCCTTATGGCAGACTTGACTTTTAGATTTATTAGTACTAATAGTTTTTTGGTCTGCTGGTTTATTGTATTTTAAATAACTGTTACTTGTCCCACTCTCTTTTGAAACATGAGTAAAAAATTAATAGGATGGGGTTTAATCATCTTAAATAGGGCATTAAATATCTTTTCAAAGAACCCATAGGTAAGTTAAAGAAAGTTATTAATTTTTACACAAATGCAAAGAATTTGAAAAGGCGTAGTATAACCCAGTAATAATTTCTGCTTTAAGGAGATCTCAAAATGACATAGGCAGAGTAGAAGATCAGCATTTTCCGAAATGTGGTCCCGGGAGATCCTAGTTCCCTGATAACGTTGACTGGGGGGAAATGGGGGTTGTCTTTTAGTCTGGAGACATTTCAGAAAATTAACTCACTCCTCTTGTCTTTTTCCCACTCTACTCATACATTTCTGATAATTTGCCTTTCTGTGCTGCTTGCTCACCGGAAGGGAAGGCACCTGGCCACGTGACACAAGCTTATAGGCCAGCTTTGCAGCTCAGGTTATCATCGTGGACTTAAACGTCGGCAATTGTATTTACGTAGAAATACCTATGCATGTCCTCCTGAATACTGTAGTTAGTAATCTGCTAGCCAGTTAGTAAGTGTGGTCATAGCAAACTTATTAAACTCTTAACACTGTTGGGGGGCGGGAGGTGGAGGCAGGGAGGGAATAGGAAGGGATTTCACTTTCAGAGCTGTACTTTCCTTAACATTTAAAATTTTTACAACAGGCATGTTTAACTTTTATGATCGGATATATATGTACACACACACACACACACACACACACATTAATTATCGTGTTCAGTTGTAGAGTTTGAGAGAGAAAAATATTTCCCTAGCAATGGCCCCAAACGCACTTCTGGAGCGCCAGACTCCAGTGTTCAGACTGATCCCATCTGTCCTAAGCACAGCCCACCGACCTATCCTCCTTGTTCTCTCCAAAAATCTGGTGGGTTTGCTTATACCCACAAGGCAAGACCTGGCTAGGCCGTCTTGCGTCGTTTCTGGGGCTGAAGCTTAGAGCGCCCCCTTGAGGCGTAAGGCTCCACAGCGCTACCCAGATCTGGTTATTTCTTTTTTTTTTTCCCAAGATTTTATTTATTTATTTGACAGATGGAGATCACAAGTAGCAGAGAAGCAGGCAGAGAGAGAGGACGAAGCAGGCTCCCTGCTGAGCAGAGAGCCCAATGCAGGGCTCGATCCCAGGACCCTGGGATCATGACCTGAGCGGAAGGCAGAGGCTTTAACCCAATGACCCACCCAGGCGCCCCAGATCTGGTTATTTCAAAAGATGCAACCCATCAGTCCCTTGAGACTGTCTTGTCACTGCTGGTGTTGTTCCTCCCCACAACCTTCAAACTCTTTGTAGAAATAGTGTCTCTCACTGAAAAATATAAAGGTCCTCTTCACCAGGCTCTAAACTTCTTGCTCAGTCTCAATCCCTCTCCCTCTTCTCCTCCCCCAACACCTTCTCTATCTTTCTCTGAGCTCACGCACACGCGTGCGCGCACACACACACACAGACACACCCCACACCAGTGGCATCCAGTACACCCCCCCTCCCCCCCGGTTACCACTGTGCTGATAAAATCAGGTTTCTGCATCAGTAGAATGAAGACCAGACTGCAGGTCGAGATGAACTCACTAGAATAAGTACCTTCCCATGGGGCTCTGCCTGGGAGCTGGCCAAGCTGCCCTTGGGACTCCCTCTCCGTCTCATTTTCCACTTTCTTCCAAGTAACACAAGAACCTCATCTCCAGGATGGAAAGACAAGTCAGTGTTTATCAGACACTTAACGTATGCCAGGAGATGCGCTCCGTGTTGTCTTTTTATTTACTATCTCACCGAATCTTCACCACGGTTCTCTGACGTGGTACTATTCTTCTCCCCACGTTATAGACGAGAGCACTGAAGTGCGGAGAGCTTCAGTAAATGGTCCAGAATGATACTACATGACTGCCCAACCACTTGCAAGAAAGGCACATGAAACTTGCATGGTGTGATTCTGTTGAAACCATTTAATCAAGGGCTCTTCCGTCTGCACCTAGGATTGGCTAATCTCAGGCTCTGTGCCATGGGGATGCGTGCGTGATACCTGGACGGTCAGAGTGCCCAAGGCTGTTGATGCTATAGGCAAACAGCGCATCATCTGAGACTATCAATTTTCCTTTCAGGTTTCTTGGGAGGTGTGTATTATTTTATGGTAAGAACTTATGGAGTATAATGCAAAAGTTTTGTCTTTTTAGGACAAAAAAAGGTAAAATTAAAAGCACCCTTCTAGGGAAGGGCTGCCACACGGATCCTCTAGGGCTATGCTCTCCCGCTTTACCTATGTGTATCGGTAAATACACACATCGGTATATACCGATGTGTGTACACATGTATATCACCCGTGGACAGGGCTGCCTCCAGGGGTGTGAGACCTGCATAGTTCCCCCCACACTTGGTTGAATGCTCTGCTGCCCCTATCTTGAAACTCTTACTAATTTTTAAACTAAGGGCTTCTCGTTTTCATTTTGCATCAGGCCCTGCAAATTATCTAGCTGGTACTGCCCGAGGATCTTGTTAGAACACCAATCCTGATTGGCCTGTCTGGGGTGAGGCTAAAATGCTGCAGATCTGACTCCCCCAGCCAGTACCTGCTGTTGTTCCAAGGACCACACTTAGAGTGGCAAGACCCAACCTTTTACTCTATTCCACAGTTTGTAATTCTTAACTGGGAAAGTTCGAGAAGCAGTGGGGAAGGGGTACGCTGACTCCTAGTAGTCAAAATCATAATAGTTAAAAGCCTGGGTCTTTACTACCACTTACTCTGCACCATGCCATGAATTACTTATCCTCCTTATGGTTTATTTTTCCCAACAGCAAAGTGGGAATGATAACACCACCTTAGAAGATAGTTGTGAAGATTAAATGTGTGAAATATCTCACATTCAGAATGTTCAATAAAAATCTCTACCTCAGGGCACCTGGGTGGCTCAGTCGGTTAAGCTTTGACTCTTGGTTTTGGCCCAGATCATGATCTCAGGGTCATGAGATCGAGACCTGAAACAGGCTCCACACTCAACATGGATTCTGCTTTGGTTTCTTTCTTTCTCTCCAACCCCCCAAATAAATAAATAAAATCTTTGAAAAAAAGGGAGAGAGAGATCACTACTTTAATGCTGTAAATGGTAAGTAAGCATAAGACCACGGGAGAAAAGAAAACATGTAGGATGTCTGTTTCTTCAATATTAACAAGCTCTCCCCACTTGCCAATCTCTCCTCCTTGCAACCAGGCAAATGCTCTTGGAGGAAGCAATTCTGTTAAGGAAATGTATAAATATTGCATATTCTTTATGGGAACCGACTTCACTGACACCATGAGAAATGCTATCAGTAACAAGACTATAAATTCTCTATCAGTATGCTAGAGCTGCCATAATAAATACCACTCGCAGTGTGGCTTAAACAACAGGAATCTGTTTTCTCACAGTTCTGGAGGCTGAAAGTCCAAGATCAAGGTGTCGGCAGGGTTAGTTTCTTCTGAGGCCTCTCTCCTTGGCTTGTAGGTGGTCTTCATCTCCCTTTGTCTTCACGTGGTCTTCCTTCTGTGAATGTCTGTGTCCCAACTTCCTCTTCTTACAAGGACACCAGCCATATTGGATTATGGCCTCATGTTACCCTAAACACCTCTTTAAAGTCTCTATCTACAAATATAGTCACATTCCAAAAAACTGGGGTTAGGACTTCAACAGGTGAATTGGGGGGGGGGGGCGCGGTTGGTGGGGAGAGACAAAATTCAGCCCACAACAGATACACAGGACAAAACCAAACAGAAGTAGCATGTGTCAGTGGGGCCATAGGAAACCCATTCTTGATTTCAGCATTCATTGCAACTTACCTTTTTTTCGTGGGTGAATATTATGCACTGAGACTGAGGAGGTCTTCCTTGGCCAGAGGGTCCCACAGAGTTGGCTCGAAATCTCTGTTCTGTTACTGACCACCCGAAGCCTGGGCAAGTTACTTTATGTTGCCTTAGCATTCTTTCCTCTAAAATGAGGATCACGATAATGACTACCTTATAGGGGTTTGGTGAAGATGGAATGAGGTAACCCATGTGTAGCAGGTCTTTTCTTTCTTATTCAACAGAAGAATCTGCTGGCAGCTTGGCACAGATTAGCTCTGAAGGAGTCTTCAGAGTCTTCCCTACTTAAGGAAATGTCAAAGGGGCCTCCTGTTTGAGCGGAGACCTCCTTGTAGGCAGTGCTCTGGATGGGAAGCATTTAGGGTCAGTTTGCAAAGTAAGCCCCGGGACTTTCTGGGAGAGAAAAGACTGATTCCTTTCTCTGTCCCCAGACCTCCTCTCTGAGGGTTGGAGCTAGGGAAATAGATGGTGCAGAAAGAGGAGGGTCAAGGGTTCCAGTTGAGTCGAGAGATGTGGGACATGTGGCCTGCCTTGGCCATAAACCCAGAAAGGAAAGTATCAGGCGGGGATTCTGGGTCCTTTAAGTGTTTGTGTTGTAATCGGTTTTGCCTGGCCCTCCACACCAGTGTTATTTTAAGATGATAACCCTAGGGATGCCTGGGTGGCTCAATCAGTTAAGCGCCTGCCTTCAGCTCAGATCATGATCCCAGGGTTCTGGGATCGAGCCCAGCATTGGACTCTATGCTCAATGGGGAGCCTGCTTCTCCCTCTGCCTGCCACTTCCCCTGCTTGTGTGCTCTGTCGAATGAATACATAAAATCTTAAAAAAAAAAAGATAACCCTACAAAGTCAGCTATATTAGGAATGACAAGAGCCTCTCAATGGAGCATAACCCAGAGGCATCCCATTTTCTTGAAAAACTGCTAAAGAGGAACAAGTTGGTGAGCTGAGAACTCGCCCTTGCAGCATCTCAAGCAAGGACCCAGCTGCGCATCAGCTCCAGGGCTACCATCTCGCGAAGCTGTTGGGAAGCGGGGTCCCATCCCCACCATGGCGGAGCAGCCTGGCTTATGGAGGATGTGGCTCCACAGGGGTTAAAGCGAGATCTGCGGGTGATTTGGCTCCAAGCCCCCTTAGGGAGTGTTGCCTTGGGGGTGTACAGCCCATCCTCAAAGAGGAGAGTCCCCTGCAGCGACTGGCGCTACTACAGGAGCAGAGAGCCGGAGCCCAACCCCCGAGCTTTGGCTGCCACGGCCGGCTTCTGAGGCACCCAGCGCCCTTCACCACAGGCAATCCACTGAAATAGGACCAAAACCACTTAAACTCCTTGCCGCAGGACACATGTCAGGGTTCCTGGACACCCGAAAGAAAAGCAGATGGAGCCCTGCGGACAGGCGACAGGACTTCTGAACTTCCGGCTCTTACCAGCAGGTGGGGCGTGAAGCAGCGGCCATCTGGGAACTAAGACCATTGGACCCAGTAAGAAGGAAGGAACCTTCTGGCACCTAGCACAGTCTCTCTAACATAGAGTAACTACCCTAAAAAAAAAAAAAGTTATTATTATGGGGCAGGTAATCACTCACATAATCCCACCATTCTGTTTTCACGAAACGGAAAGAAGAGAGGGACTGTCTCCCTATTAGCAGAAGAATGCAACTCTAGGCAGGAACCGAACTTTTCCTCCCCGCCTTAAAGGATTAGGAGAGGGTGTGAGAAATCTTTAAGCACCCTGCCTTTCCTTGTCACCTATCCTACCCTTACTCCTTAAGATTCCAGTTGCCTACTATAGCTATAACCATAGCAACCCAGCTGGTGGGAAATTATGGAAACGCCTACTCATCCTTATGGATTCAGGTAAGTCTTCACCTTAGCGGTGAAGCCTCCTTCAATCCTTACTTCATCCTTGGAGGAGACCATCCCCCTGCTACCATGACATGGCTGTCCCGTGCCCTACTGTAGGAGAGCCCTCTATGGCATGGTTTCAGGAATCGGCTTGCTTGCTCGTCTCTATCACAACACCATGATCTTCTTGGGCGTATCTGTGCCCCCAGTGCTTGGATTGGTGCCTGGCACACAGGAGGTGCTCAGTGCCTTTCCACTCATGAACGTCGGAGATTTAAGGGAGCAGGGTAGGAAACCGGACTGTTCTGGCTCCGGTAGAGGTGGGAGGCAGGTTGTCCCAGGAGTGGCTGAAGGGATACTAGCAACACAACCAGGGAGGAGATGGAAATCGAGTCCTCAGCTAGCATGCAGGCTGTCAAGGGAAGCCACGGAGCTGAGAAACTAGAGAAAACCAATGGGGGTAAGAACCAGAGTAGAAGTGGAGGGACGGATCAGGGAGGGAGAATTGAAATCTGGATCAGTGTGCAAGCCCTTGCAACAGGTCAGGACGAGGAGGTTCAAGACTGAGACTTGGTGGGAGGGGGCCCAAGTCCTCTTCTTAACTGGTGAGGACTGTGTAGTGGGGGGCGTGGGGGTCTTGCATGACCGCACAGTTTAAGCAGAGGAAAACATCTGTGCAGAGTTCCTCTCCATTGGTTCCAGGAGGTGGGACAAGAATCGATGCAGAGAATATACTTCCTAATCACTTTTAACCTTTAACCTGCTCAACTACAGACATCATCTCATTTAAAAGCACTAGGAACCGATAGCCAAGCAGTGCTGGGTTCAAATCCCAAGTCTCCCACTTATTAGCTATGTGAAAAGCAAAATCTGAAAGAAATGTGTGTCAAGGGCTTAGCACAGGAACTGACAGAGGGAGACATTTAATATTAATTTTGTCCTTGGTCTGGTTCTCACTTTCCAGTGCCCGCCAGGGATGTGTTTCTCCAATGCTTCCTCCTGAATCCATTTCGATGGCCCTAAATTGTCTCATGATCTCTCTCTCTCTCTCTCTTTTTTTTTTCCAAATGAGGCGTGAGTGCTCCATATGATTGCACAATTCTGAATTAGTACAGGCATCTCCTTCCGGGCTCTGCAGAAGCTCATGTGGGGACTTGTGCGTTTTTGAACTGTATTCTCCTTCCTTCCCTCATCTGTTACCTGCTGGCTGCTATCTGTGCCATTTTATTTTCCTGTTCTTTCACCTTTGAGTGATGAGGCAATAATCATTGCTGCGGGAGTGTTTACTCAGCCCGGCTCTTCCGCCCGCCTTCCGCCCGCAAATATACTCTTTGTTCCCCAACTGAAAATTGGGCTGTCTTTCATGAACACAGATGACACTGTGACACTCTTCACCTTCAATGGGCTTTGTTGGTTTTCTTACAATAGCACGGGGTTGTGAGCTTTCTGCAAACTGTTTCACTTGGGATCTCAGCCTTATAAGTAAGAAACATGATTGGAGGACTGAGGCGCGAGCCTGGAAATTTGCGCAATTACAATTCCAACCTTCGCCATAAAACTGTCACATATCAAAGGATGGATGGATGGACACAGAGACGGAAATTTCAAATCAGAAATCTCAAGGATGGCTCTCTTTGTATGATAACCATCTTCCACGAGGAAAGAGGGAGTGGTCTCTTCTGTATTATGTTGTTAATCTACTCTCAGCATCCCCTATCATTTGTCACTCCTTCAGAGTAATTCTGAGATTCTGTAAACACACAGCAGGACGCAAGGTGCTTACGGAGCCACCTTTCAATTTAGGGCCAAAATGAAGGGCAAAACACCCAAGTTTTCCATTTCCCTGTTGAAAGATATTTGGACATAGCCATCAACACCTTTTGTGCCTTAAAGCTGGTCCCGGGAGAATGAGCCATACAGTGAACACGGTCAGGATATCCCAACTAATTCAAGTCTGCTGCAGTTTCATTCCCCAATGGAGGTGGGTTCTTCACGGATCTTGCCACTTGTGAAATGTGGGACCCTAGACAAGTCACTGAGCCTCAGTTTTCTGGTCTATAAATTAGAAAAAAATAGTAATAATTAAGGAGAGAGGGCAATTTACCAGAAAAGACGGAACAATGATACTGCACAACAAATGCTTGGAAGATAGGTGGTTGCAGTGGAAACATTTTAAGGTCCTTGTATTTGTTTCAAAGGAAGATAAGCTACTGATGACCCCTATACTTTGTTAAGATTGTTACACCTTTTGTTAAGTAACCAGCATCAGAATGAAAATAGAATATGTAGCTTTCAGGGGCACTTGGATGGCTCAGTGGGTTAAAGTCTCTGCCTTCTGCTGGGGTCATGATCTCAGGGTCCTGGGATCGAGCCCCACATCGGGCTCTCTGCTCAGCGGGGAGCCTGCTTCCCTTCTTCTCTCTCTGCCTGCCTCACTGCCTACTTGTGATCTCTGTCAAATAAATAAATAAAATCTTAAAAAAAAAAAAGAAAATAGAATATGTAGCTTTCAAATGAGTAGAAGAGAAAAGTGTCAGAGGGGAGGAACAGAGAGAGGGGAGAATTCAGTCAACACAGTGGAAGGCAGGAACCCAATAAAAAGACATAAACAAAGAATGTTTTTCTAAAAGACTGTATTTATTTATTTTGGGAGAGAAAGCGTGCATGCGGGGGCAGGGGCAGGGCAGAGGGACAAGCAGACTCCTTGCTGAGCACAAGCTCCATGTTAGGCTTGACTCCTCCACATCCCTGAGATCATAACCAGAGCTGAAACCAAGAGTCAGATGCTTAACCAACTGACCCACCCAGGTGCCCCAACAATGAATGATTTTTTTAAGAAGGCAAAATAAGAGAGCAGGAAAAAACCAATATAGATCAACTATGAAGAAAGAGAGGGTTATTATGGAATGATAAAATGAATAATTTGCCAGACAGTTATAAACATTTCTGGACTCACATGTACCTACTAACACAGCCTCCAAGTTCTTACAGCAAAAATGTACAGAATTTCAAAAAGAAATTAATTCCCAAGCACAGCTGGGAAATTTTAATACACTGCTTTTAGTAACTAATAGATAAAAGAGACAAAAGAAAAGTAATAAGAATGCTTAAAACGTGAACAAATTTAATCAAATGACTTGAATAGAACTCTGTGCTCAGTAATTCAATATTATACATTCTTTTTTTTTTAATGTGTGTTTCTTCCTTTCTTCCTTTCTTTCTTTTTTAAGATTTTATTTATTTATTTGACAGAAAGAGATAGTGAGAGAGGGAACCCAGGCAGGGGAGGAGGGAGAGGGAGAAGCAGGCTTTCCGCCAAGCAGGGAGCCTGATGTAGGGCTTGATCCCAGGACCCCGGGATCATGACCTGAGCCAAAGGCAAACACTTAACAACTGAGCCACCCAGGCACCCCTATACATTCTTTTCAAGCACACATGGAACATTTGCAAAAACTGACCCCAACCTAGACCACAGAGAAGTATCGACAAACACAAAATAGTTTACATCATTCAAACTACAATATCTGTCTAAAATACAATGAAATTTTAAATCCTTTAGCAAATATCACAATGCCAAACTTCAAGTTGTATTATAAAGCTATGGTAATCAAAACAGTTTGGTACTGGACTAAAAACAGACACATAGATTGGGGTGCCTGGCTGGCTCAGTTGGTAGAGCATGCAACTCTTTATCTCAGGGTTGTCAGTTGGAGCCCCACATTGGTGTAGTGATTACTTAAAAATTAAAATCTTTAAGGGGTACCTGGATGGCTCAGTCAGTTAAGCGTCTGACTCTTGATCTTAGCTCAAGTTTCAAACTCAGGGTTGTGAGTTCAAGCATGTTGGGGTCCCAGCATGGAGTCTACATTAAAAAAAAATTAAAAAAATTAAAATTTAACAATTAAATCTTAAAATAAACCCTAGACGCATAGATCAATAGAACAGAATAGAAAATCCAGAAATAAACCCACAATCACATGGTCATTACTCTTTGACAAAGCAGGAAAGAATGTCCAATGGGAAAAAGTCTCTTCAGCAAGTGGTATTGGAAAAACTGGACAACATGCAAAGGAATGAAACTGGACCACTTTCTTACACCACACACAAAAATAAACTCAAAAGGAATTAAAGACCTAAATGTGAGACCTGAAACCATAAAAAATCCTAGAAGAGACCCCAGGCAGTAATGTCTCTGACATCAGCCAGAGTAATATTTTTCTAGATGTCTCTCTTGAGGCAAGAGAAATGAAAGCAAAAACAAACTATCGGAACTACATCAAAATAAAAAGCTTCTACACAGTGAAGGAAACAATCAAAAAAACAGGAGAAGGTATTCACAAATGATGTATCTGATGAAGGGTTAGTATCCAAAATATATAAAGAACTGATACAACTCAACACCCAAAACAGCAAACAATCCGATTTAAAAATGGGCAGAAGGCATGAACAGACATTTCTCTAAAGAAGACATCCAGATGGCCAACAGACACGTGAAAAGATGCTCAAATCACTTACCATCGGGGAAAGACAAATCAGAATTTCAACGAGATCTACCCCCTCATACCTGTTAGAATGGCTAAAATCAAAAACATAACAATAAGTGTTGCTATATGAACATATATGAATATATGAATAATATTCATCCATAAAAAAGGAACAAAATCTCGCCATTTGCAATGATATGGATGGAGCTAGAGAGTATAATGGTAAGTGAAATAAGTCAGTCAGGGAAAGACAAATACCATGATTTCAAACAAAACAAAGTGAGCAAAGGTAAAAAAGAGAAAGAGAAAGTCAAACTAACAAAGAGACAAGCTGCCTCTGTGGCTCAGTGGGTTGAGCCTCTGCCTTCAGCTCAGGGTCCTGGGATCGAGCCCCTCATCTGGCTCTCTGCATAGCAGGGAGCCTGCTTCCCCCTCTCTCTGCCTGCCTCTCTGCCTACTTGTGATTTCTTTCTCTGTCAAATAAGTAAATAAAATCTTAAAAAAGAAAAAAGGAATTGGACCATTAACTTAAAAATCTATGATAAGACAATAAGAAATTATATTTTAGCAGACAGATAGAAATCTGATACATCTGATAATGCCAAGAGCTGTCAAGGATGTAGGGAAAGGGATTCTCCAACTTAGATGATGGGAATGTAAATTTTTTACAACCATTTGGGAGAGCAATTGGCAATGTCTTCTAAAATTATAGATTTGCACACACCCTATGAACCAGCAATTCCACTTCCAAGAATTTGTTCTAGAATAAGTCTGTCTGTCACGTGTCTACAAGAGCAGGTGCACAACACCAGTCATTACTGTATCTTTTGATACGGTACAAAACATAAAGTTAGGGAAATTTCTATCAGCAGAAGACTAGAGGAGTATATGCATATGCATAGAAGACATTATCTAGTAAGTGGAGTGAGTAAGCTTAGATGCATTTCAGTGGAGAGAAATCTTAGAAATGTAACTTTGGAAAAGTTATGAAAGGACACATAAAGTATGATATTATACAAAAGTTTTAAGAACACTCAAAATAATAATATCCATTGTGGATTCAGATAGAGAGATAAATTGATACAATTTTAGAGCCTGGATGGGATGATTGGAACCAATTTCAATACAGTGGGTTCTCTGAGGAAGGAGGGAGGGAAATGGGATAAGAAAGTATCCAATCATATCTGTATCATTGTATTTCTTTAAGGAAAAATACGTGGGAGGGTGTCAAATCCCGGCACTACATTCACAGACGTCTCTATATTATCCTGCGTATGCCTTCTGTGTGCCTGAAATGTTTGTGACATTAAAAATAAAAAGGGGGGCACCTGGGTGGCTCAGTGGGTTAAAGCCTCTACCTTAGGCTCAGGTCATGATCCCGGGGTCCTGGATTGAGCCCCACATCGGGCTCTCTGCTCAGCGGGGAGCCTGCTTCTCCCTCTCTCTCTGCCAGCCTCTCTGCCTACTTGTGATCTCTGTTTGTCAAATAAATAAATAAATAATCTAAAATAAATAAATAAATAGGGAGAATAGTACGTGCTCTGTCTTCTTGTATGAATATTAGAGGAGATTTTTCAAGTGTTCTGTAAACAACAAAGCTTTGCACAAATGTGACTGGTGTCCTCTTCCACAGGCCTGACTGTGGCTGCCTCCCTCCCATGTGGCAGAGGCTGAGGCAGAGGCAGGGAGCCAAGCCTGGTCCTCTCTCACCCACATTTCCTACAAGGTCTAGGTGAAGATCAAGTCAAGTTCTGGCTCGAGCTCAAGTGGCTTGTGGAGATGGGTATAATCAGAAGCGTGGAGAGCTAGCATCGGGAGCTACGAAAGGGAACCAAAAAGAAGGAAAGTGTACTGGGAAGATGAAAATGAGAGCGTGAAGATCTAAGCAGGCTGTAAACAAATTCTAGAGATAAAGGCCAGGATTCACAGCAGGTTTTTACGTGGGTTGTTACGTAGAAAAGAACATTAGGGTTCAAAGCCAACAGGCAAGAAAGAATTCTTGAGACATCTTTGGTGCAAAAAGGTGGTTTTATTAAAGCACGGGGACAGGACCTGTGGGCGGAAAGAGCCTGCACTGGGGTCATGAGGAGTGGCCCCTTCATACTCCCAAGTTGGGAAGGGGTTAAGGATAGCGTAAGTCTCTAAGGAATTTTGGAAGCAAGGTTTCCAGGACCTTGAGGGGGAGCTGTTGTTGGGAAAAGGCCATTTATTACCATCTAATAAAACCTGAGTCATGAGACCCTTCAGTTGTATTTCAGTGGCCGTACGCTTGAGGGATGATTGCCAACACCTTTCCTGAGGGGTAGAGATAAAGGAAGTTTCCAAAGTAATGTTTATATGTCGAAGGAGACATACAGGATCCTGGGGTGGGGGAGTGGGGGTCGGTCTAGGATTGCCTTTTGCCCTTACCAAAACACTAACATCGAGGCAGTTGAGTCCCTAGAAGAATGTCACTCTGCCTGTTTCAAGGACTTGTCAATGGGCTGTAGGAGGTAAGGAAATTTAATAATTTTTCTTCTGCCTTTGCATCCCACACCAGGTTGGTAGATCAGCTCTTTGTGAAGAATGGGGCAGACAAGGGGTAGAATTATTTTTGTTTCCATAAGACATGCTACCTTGCGGTCTTGTAAGGTTGGTTTCACTCATTCAGGCAGCTTTTCTTTGATGATGTCTCTCGCTCTGGAGCCTCAGGCTGCATGTCTTGGTTACGTCTGGCTTTGTGTCTCAGAATAAAATGGGTTGTATGGGTCGTATTCACTACGAGTTAAGAGCACAGGCTCTAGGGTCAAAGAGACTGGCGTTTGAATCCTGGTTCTACAGCTTACTAGTTCTCTGCACTTGGAAAAGCTATTGGACTTCTCTGAGGCTTCATGTTTTCATCTGTGAGATGGAGGTAACGAAGGGTCTTCGCCACAGGGATGTTAGGAAATGAATTAGGCGCGTGGTGCCGGGCCCATGAAACACTTAACGGGCATCAACCATTTTCTGTAAATTCAAACTCCAGTAATAATTCCAGCATGCTTCTACAAAAAGTGCCAGTCATCTAAAAGCAACAGTGCGTTTCACCAAATGTAGACCTTTTTCCTACTCCAGAGTAGTGTCAGGAGAGGTGATACTCGTTACCCAATGAAGGGAAAGAATGTTGATCCTGTCCAGGATGCCCCTTTGCAAACAGCACATGCAGTAACATGGGGTGTCCAGGCAGCAGGGCCTCAAGCAATCTCTTTTAGTTCCTGTTCTAGCTGGGTCTATACACTGAGATGAACAAGAAAGTTGTTTGAAGAAAAAAAAAGAGAGAAAGAAATTAAAAAGGAAGGCATTCTGGGGCTGGATATGCACAAAGTTATGAATGTACTAAATGTTGCTAATGTACTTTACTACAATAGAGAGAGAAAGAATGACGCACGTGTAACTCCGAGATCCGCAGGCCAATCCACCAGACACAAAAATTGGCCTACAATCCCCGTAAAGTACAGAGGAGACAAATAATTGCTTGGTGAATTGACCGAGATACGTAAATTACGTAAACGTATCATGCATAACAGACAAGAGTACCCCGTGTCAGACAAGGGACCTTCAGCTTAACAAGGGGAACCGCACCCCGGCTCTGCCTGACATCTAAGAAGCAGCTTTGTGTGATCCAACTTCAGCTTTCTGGGAATAAGCGAAACGTGGCCGGTCCCAACGGGGCCCCTTTCTTGCTGTGGTCATGGTCGTGCAGTTCTTTGTCTATCAGAGCGTTCCGGCATAGGACTCTCGAAAGTCTTAAAAATGGCCTAAAACTTACCCACTGTTCTTGTCCCCAAATTAAAGTCTGGAATTTGTTATTTTTGGCTTCATTAGTTCGAAGATGAAATAAGGATGTGCTAACGAGAAGGCTTCTGACATAGTCGATCTTTTGCTGTACCTTGCGGGGTTTCCAGTGTAATCTCACTTGGATGGGGACGTCACGGAGAACTTCGGGGACCTGCGCACGAGGGAGAGTCTGTGGGGAAGGGGTTCCAAGTGCGCCTCAGTTTCACAGAACAGTCATCTGCTGAGGGCTTATTCTGAGCCCCTCACTTTGCTGAGCTCATCACAAATGTTATCCCAGTTCATTTTCACAATAGTCCTGTGAAGGCCAGTAACTATCATCATCCACGTCTTGCAGGAGATGGACCCAAAGCTTGGAGAGATAGACTTTCTCAAAGTTACATGGCTAGTAGTCAGCAGTGCCAAGATTAGAACTCAGGGTGGTAGGACTCTGGTTCTTGAGCTCTTAACGCCCAGCTCTCCAGCCTCTCTGTTCCGCCTGAGTGGAACAGTGAGTTTCACCCTCTTTTTTCCACCTCTTGCTCTGTTTTCCTCTGGGCTGGCTCTGTTCTCAAGCAGACTTTTTCCACACGGCAGGAGGCGTGGCCCCAGCAGCTCTGGGTTTGCTGGATTCCTAGTATCTTCGGTTTTCGGAAGGACACAAGGTATAAAGGCCCTGGGAGGGCTCTGCGGTAAGCTCCCTGCACAGTGCTCACCAACAGTGCTCTTTTCTGCGTAAGCATGCGGCACCTCCCTCAAGAGGTGGAATCCATTTCTTCTCCTCTTGAATCTGAGGTGGTTTTCTCTGACCAAGCCAGTGTGACAGGTGTGTCATTCTGGAACTTCTGGGCCTAGCCTCCAGATGACAACCACCACCACCACCACCAAACACCAGCAGCTTCGCTGTCGCTGTCGTGCCATAAGGAAGTTCAGGCCATCCCACCGGAGAAGGTCCCATGGGAAGGCCCTGAGGGGTGAGATGCTGCAGAGGAGGCCCGTGGAGCAAAACTGAGGCATCTTAATGGAAGGTCACCAATGACCGTGGCCCAGACCTTCCAGCTTGGCCCACCGGCCCGCAGAATGCAGCTGTGTGCGTAAGCCCAGCCGGTACCACATGGGGCAGAAGAATGCCCGGGCAACCCACAGAATCATGAGAAATAATAAATCATTGTTTAAAGGTGCCAAGTTTGGGGATGGGTGGTTACGGGTTCATTATCTTGGTGTAGGCAGCATCGCATCCCCAGGGACACGCGGGCCTCTGATTGGAAAAGTAAGCTTTACCTGTGTCCTCCCTTGTAACCTCAGTGGCTGCCCATAGAAATGCCAGGTAAATGGAAAAAACCTATGTCCACTTGCTTTGTGTGGGTTTATATCCATGTAGTAGAATGAGCAAGGACTTTGGGGCCCAAATTCTTGGATTAGAATACTTGGTTCTGCCTCTTTCTGAGGAATCACTGTGAACAAGCCATCTCGCCTCTCTGTATCTTTCTAGAAACTAGAAATAACCTCAATTTTTCATACAAGGTTCTTTTGTGAAGATGAAGTGAAGTTTATTCCACAAACATTTACGGAGCTTTTTCAATAAACCTGACACTACCCATTACATTGTCAGCTCTTAGAGAACAAGCTCTTTGTACTATCACTTTTTCTAAAGGTCCAAAAATATTTATTGAATGGCTGCATTGTGACAGATCCCGGTGACACAAAGATGAATGCACAGTTGATTTCTGAAAAGCTCAAAGGTAATGGGAAAGAATGTATACAAAAATGTCACTATTATGTAATCTTGTAAATACTGTGATTCACTAATTCATTAATTAGACTTACTGACTCTCCCTCCTCATTCACAAGAGGATTTGCAAAAGCTTAAAAAAAAAAGTCATCAGATATAAAAGGATAAAATAGAGGTGAGAAAATTAGGGCAAAGGGAAACTAAAGGTTGAAACAGTGACTTATTAATCTATAACTTAATTGCAAAATTGATTGTTTTTAAGCTGGTAGTTTCACTTAAGATAATTAATCTATCCCTAGTGCCAAGATTTCTAGAAGCAATAAAAACTGTTAAATTAGCCACCTGTAGTTTTGCCTTAAGCAGATCGGCTCAGATTTCACTGTATGTTTCAAAAGACTTTAACTGGTAGTAAAGGTCTTGGATACATTGCCCCTCCCCCAGTTGGGTTAAGTTGGTTAGTTCAGTCAAGGACTGTGACCATTATGTACATGGTGATCAGGTGGGAAGCAAGCAGTGGAGACTAGTAAGTAAAAACTAGAAGGTGGTTAGTAACTACAAACCAAGCTTCAGACTCCTGGCTTTATTACTTACTAAGTATGTGACCTTGAGCAGGTGACCTTTCTAAACCTCACGGTAAAATAGGTGAATAACAGTACTTATGACTTGAGGTTGTTATGAGAATTAAATGAGATCATCTGCGGAGCATACAGTGAAATTTCATAAATGTGAACTATATAAGTTATCACCCTTGTCGCAGAGTGAGGACGGATTGTGGAAAGCAGAGGGTCTCTGGTTCGTGGGCAGCTGTAATTTTATTGTAAGTCTGAGTAGGGGGGGCATTAATTAGGACACTTCGGTAGCAAGTGGAATGGAGTTAATACTGGTAGTTTGAAATTATCAATGTGCTTTTATATTTAGCTTGTCAGAGCATGTGATCTTCCCCCTCGGCTTCCTAAAGCATCCTTCTGCCTGGGGAGATTAAAACTGTTACAGAGGAATGCAAAGAGGACGTCCAGCTCCTGACACTAGAAAATAAGACTCTAGCTTTGCAAGTCAGACTACTAAGGGAGGACTGAGTATCTTCCTTCCTCCATCTTTACTTATTCAGGTCTGGGCTTGTGGCGTTCCGTAGAGAAAGTCCCGTAGGAGGAAAGCCTGCCCTTTCCTGAGCCCAGAGGTATTGTAGGAGGAAGGTTGAAGAAGTCAAATCAAGTCCCAGTTTTCTGTCTCTAGGCCTCAGCAGGAGTCTTTTGCCCTGCTGTCCATTTGGGTCTCTGGGAGGGAGACACCACGATCGATGGCTGTTCTGAAGCCCCGAGGGGAACAATCACACCATTAATTTTGGCAGCTCAGCTTGATCAGGCAGAGGCAGTCTTGAGCTTTAGGTTTTCTGAGCTGTTCTCCAGCTCTGAGGGGCTGCAGTAAGCCTACCACGCAGGAGCGAGGCCGCTCACTGCATCCCGGAAGTTGGTGGGACCCTGGTGGGGTGGACCGCTGGCTGGAGGACAGACGGAGGATGAGGCAGAGGGTCCGCGGCCCTCAGGCAGGAGCAATGAAAGGAGTCCAAGACAGCACGGGGGAGAATGGACCACCTTCTCCACTCCAGCCCTCCCTTATGTTGCTGAAAGAAGCCTGCTCTGTGTCCCCTCGGACAGACCCCTTACCACTCTGGGCATAGATGGGATAATCTCTCGGAAGCTCCCTCTTATCACAAAATTCTATGATTCTACAATTCAAACCAATGTCAAACTTCCTCCTCATGAATACAATTTGTAATATTAACACAACTTAAAGTCATAGGTAAACATAGTATCCCAGGAGACTTGTGGCAGAGTTATGAGGCCTCATACTTAAAGCATTTCAGACATATTGCCTCAACAAAAACATCCTGTCATTATATTCAATAAAAGACTTAACCGAGGGACGCCTGGGTGGCTCAGTCGGTTAAGCGTCTGCCTTCTGCTCAGGTCATGATCCCAGGGTGCTGGGAGTCCCATATTGGGCTCCCTGCTCAGCAGGGAGCCTGCTTCTCCCTCTGCCTGCTCTGCCTACTGCTCTCCTGCTTGTGCTCTCTCTCTGACAAATAAATAAAATATTAAGAAAAAAAGATTTAACCAAATTAGCAAACTCCTATTTCACGGATTGCAAGAGCAGATATTAAAACTCTGTATTCCTTACTGCTCAGCCCTAAAATGCTACAAACCACTGATCTAGGCAACAATATGGTGACTCTCAAAATAATTATGCTGAGCGAAGGAAACCAGGCACAAAAAGGGACATTTTGTAGGATTACATTTGATTAAACTTTCAATGATGACAGAAGGCAGATCTGTGTTTGCTTGGGATGGGGCTGCACAGAGGGGATTACAAAAGGGGCGTGAGGAGACTTTGGGGGGTAATGGATGTGTTCGCTATGTTGATTATTGGTGATGGTCCCACAAGTGTATACATATGCCAAAATTTAGGAAATTTGTATGCCTTAAATATGTGCAGTTTACTGTGTGCCATTTATGCTCCAATAAATCTGTTTTGTTTTGTTTTATTTTTAAATATTTTATTTATTTATTTGACAGAGAGAGAGAGAGAGAGACACAGGGAGAGAGGGAACACAAGCAGGGGGAGTGGGAGAGGGAGAAGCAGGCTTCCTGCTGAGCAGAGAGTCCGATGCGGGGCTCAATCCCAGGATCCTGGGATCATGACCCGAGCCGAAGGCAGACACTTAATGACTCAGCCAACAGGCGCCCCAATAAATCTGTTTTTTAAAAGATTTAATTTTACAGAGTAAAAGAAACTATATATTTCTTCCTTTGTCAACTTCAGTAGGAAATACATGCTGAAATGGAAATGTTGACACTCTCATGGCTTCTTGGCCTTTTGGCTAAGATCAAGTGAAAATGCTGACTCTTAGCTATTATATAGAAGGAGAAAAAAAGTGAAAGAGTGCATCTGTATATATAGGATATATAATATATAATGTGTAATAACAATATATATGTATATATATTACATTATATTATATATAATATATGCATATTATATATATATACACACACACATATATATATATATACTTATTAAAGTATATGATCAAGTAAGGCCTCGCCCTTCAATGGTCACAACACTGAATTCAGACTGACTAGACTTGACTAGAAAGTTGTCATCCCACAAAGTAACGAAATGTTAAATCCTTAAGATGGCATACTTTTCTAAAATATACATGGTTTGAGATACTTAAACCTCAAGGATTTAAGTCATAATATTATCACTTGTTTAGGTTTTGCTCAATCAGCCCTTGAGATGCTGTTTATCTCCTTTGGGATGCTCTACCTGCAATGAAAGTAGGCCGTCACCAGTGAGCAGTTATTTTATTGATTAGTCTCAATTTTAGCCAACAGGTGTAAACAGCAGGTCTTCCACCTTGGGTGTGGCTAAGTGAGAGAAAGCAGCAGAAATGAGCACTTGCCGTTAAAAGAGCAAATGAAAATTCTTCAAACGTATGCTCATCAGTATTGCTCATGTTAATTTATTGTAATTTTATTTTAATTTTAAAGGCAATTTTAGAAATTAATATAGAAGTATAATTTGATTCTTTCCGTGCAAATTACTAATTGTTATAACTCTTATTCCTCTTCTTTAGAGAGGAAAGTTTTTTTTTTTTAGAGAGGACGAGGGAGCAGGGGAAGGACAAAAGGAGAGAGAGAATCCAAAGTGGGCTTCACACCCAGTGTGGAGCCCAACCTCACGACCGTGGGATCATGACCTGAGCTGAAATCAAGAGTTGGATGCCTAACTGACTGAGCCACCCAGGTACCCCGAGGAGAGTTTTAAGAAGCAAACACTGCAACTCAAAGAGAGAGCATGAGAAAAGCATGTCAGAGTAGCAAAAAACAAAAATCCCTTGTTCTGGAGAAATCTGTGGGTTCAAAAAGATTAGCAGAAGATCAGCTCAATTCACATAATGGCATACACATTTTTAGTAAAACTTCAAACTGCTTTTTGTTTTGGGGAATTAAGCTAGTGGACAACAGGATTAAGGCCAGATGCATTAGACTTTGCTTGTGTAACATCCAAAGTTGACTTTGGATTCTGAAGTTGACTTTTCTCTTAGGGACAGTGAGGCTGTCACAGCTGAGGTTCAGGGCACATAGTGACTCAATATTTCTAGCTCCATTTCAAATTCACCGAAGGCCCCCTTCATTCTGGAGTAGTTGGGAACTTGAACTTGTAGGGTCAGTGACTATCCATGTTTCATTGTCCTGTCATTATAAGAATAGAAGTGGAGAATGAGGCCAGAAGACCAGCGCGGGAGAAGAGCCTGCTGGAGTATGGGTGGGTTAGAAATACAGAGGAGATCGTTTTACTGGGGATGGTGGGTGGATGTCCTGGCGGGGAGGTAGAGGGCAGGACAAAGGGTTTGTACTGGACGTTTCCTCCCCTGGAGAGAGCCCCTAGGTTTTTTGTTTGTTTGTTTTGTTTTTTTAAAGATTTTATTTATTTATGTGACAGAGAGAGACACAGAGAGAGAGCAAACACAAGCAGGGGGAGTGGGAGAGGGAGAAGCAGGCTTCCAGCCAAGCAGGGGGCCTCATGTGGGGCTCGATATCAGGACGTTGGGATCACAACCCAGCCAAAGGCAGACACTCAATGAGCCACCCAGGTGCCCCTAGCCCCTAGGTTTTACTTCGAGGGAAGCACCCCTCTCCCATCACCAGCCATGTTTGGCTGGGATTGGCCCTAGCTCCATTTTAGAAGGGACTGTATTGGCTTAAGCCACCCTGGGCCCCTTAGTCAATGTGGTCTTTTCCAAAATAGGCACAGTGCGATTGGAAGGCAACTAGATGCAAGGAGGCACTGGGACAACTGGGTGGGGGTGGTGAGGACAGTTGGCTTTCCCTGCAGTGGGAATATCACTGGAGACTCTCTTCCTCTGAAGAGTACTGATAAAGACTGCACACCTGAGCCACTTGGATTCCAAGCTCACTTAGGGTCCCTGGACACTTCACCCACTTGTTCAAAATCTACCTTTGCCACAGTCCTCTCAGAGGGCTGTGTCTGCAGATGTGTGTAGGCATCCTGCCTTGATGGGAGCAGCTTTTATTCTTTTATTATTTCCAGACCACTTGGGCCCCGGTAGAAAAAGGGCCACTGACTCCCAACAGGGCACTTGCTCCATATAGGCGTTGTGCTGAGTAATTCATGTATATCATCTGGTTTCCTTTTAGTAGGTATTACTCTTTTTCTCCTATTTTATGGATGGAAAAGATGACGGTTAGAGGAGATAAGAAACTTGCCCGGGTTCATATCGGTGACAGTGTCAGGGGCCAGGCCTGGAACTCTCTCAGGGCCGCACTGCAGGGTAAAGGCTACGGCTAATACTATTAGTTATTAGTGGGAAAAGCCAAAGAGGCTGGTCTAAAGTCTCTGAGGCATAGGGGAGCTGTAGCCAACGTTTCCTCCTCGCCAGGAGAGGAAGACAGAAAAACAAACATTGCTTAGCAGCACACGTCCTTCTGCATCAATACTGTGAAACCCCAGGATCATTTATTTCTGATTAGAAACTTCCTGACCAGCTCTGCTTTGGGGAAAAGAACTGAGATTTCCTCTGCTCCTGTCACTTTTGCACTGTTAGTGTGTGTGCTAGATGTGGGGGTGGGAGCAGGGGCAGGACCAGAGCCAGCTGGAAAGGGAGGCTGAAGAGAAACGGGGAGGGTCCTGAAGGACTCACTGAAGTAGGGAGGTTTTTTTTGTTTGTTTGTTTTTTTAAGATTTTTTAAAATTTAATTGACACAGAGAAAGAAAGAGCGCGCGAGCACAAGCAGGGAGAGAGGCAGAAGGAGAGGGAGAAGCCTGATGGAGACTCGATCTCAACACCTGGGAATCGTGACATGAGCCAAAGGCAGGCGCTTAATGAGTGAGCCACCCCGGTGCCCCTGAAGTTGTGAGTTTTGAGCAAGACAGTGACTTTGGGGACGCGTGGGTGGCTCAGTCAAATATCTGCCTTCGGCTCAGGTCATGAATCCAGGGGCCTGGGATCGAGTCCCACATCGGGCTCCCTGCTCAGCAGAGACCCTACTTCTCCCTCTCCCTCTGCCTGCTGCTCTGCCTACTTGCGCTCTCTGTCTCTCTGTCAAATGAATAAATAAAATCTTTTTTAAAAACAAAAACAGTGACTTGGACAATTGTCTGAAGGACAAACATGAATCTGAGATGTAGCATGAGTTGAGCCCCCAAGGAGGTGGTCTGGGAGTGCCCCAATTCTAAAATGGGCAGATTCCACAGCAGAGAATGAGAAGAGACTGGTGCCCAGATCTCCCCCACATGATAATGGCTTTGAAATTCTGTATCTCTTGCATCACATGTCAACAAATTGATTCCTTTGACAAACATTTACAGATGTCCTGCTGTGCACTGGGCACTGTCCTAGGGGTTAAGGGTATAAGGATAAACAAGAGAGACCCCCTGTCTTCAGGGAGCTTATAGCTTAATGAAGAAAATAAATATTTGAGGGGCGCCTGGGTGGCTCAGTGGGTTAAAACCTCTGCCTTCAGCTCAGGTCATGATCCCAGAGTCCTGGGATCGAGCCCTGCATCGGGCTCTCTGCTCGGCAGGGAGCCTGCTTCTCCTTCCCTCTCTCTCTGCCTGCTCTCTGCCTACTTGTGATCTCTGTCTGTCAAATAAATAAATAAAATCTTTAAAAAAAAAAAAAAGAAAATAAATATTTGAGAAAATAAAATATGATACGCTAAGTCTTAAATTGGAGCTATGTGAAGAATTCTGACAAAGAAGCTTGAAAAAGATAAAAATATTGGGGCTGAGTCTTGAAGGATAAGTAGGAATTTTTCAAGGACATTATAGGAAGGGAAAATTCAAGGGGGAGGAACTGAGGTTTGCAGGGGTGTAAAAGAATGTGGTCTGCCTATAGATGAGCATCATTAATCTGTGAGGCTACAGTGTCTCAAGGAGGATTTTGTGGGGGTGGGGAGCAGTATGGGAGAAGTAAAGCATCAGGACAATTCAGACGTCAAAAGGGCATTAATGTGGAATAGATTTGTTTCTCTTTTTTGAGTTGACTGAGAGGTAAGATAGCAGGAGGTAAGCTGTGATATGCACCAAGGTCTATCCGTCAAGGGTATAATCAGGGAAGAGAAATCACATAGTCATTGCAACAGGGAAAGTACAACATAAGAAATTATTAACTATAACAGGAATCTGCAGTAATGAATGATTAACTAGTAAGAAGTAAAGAGAACTCTAAATATAGGAATAGCAGTTCTATTATCTATGTTATATCTAATAACAATTACCTCTAAGGTTGAATTAGAGCACTGAAGGAATAGCCCTCATGGCCCCCGGTTGGGACCTTATTGGATCTGGTTTTTTTTTTTTTTTTAATTAAAAAAAATTTTTTTTAGATTTTATTTATTTATTTGACAGAGAGAGAGAGAGATCACAAGTAGGCAGAGAGGCAGGCAGAGAGAGGGGGAAGCAGGCTCCCTGCTAAGCAGAGAGCCCGATGCGGGGCTTGATCCCAGGACCCTAAGATCATGACCTGAGCTGAAGGCAGAGGCTTAACCCACTGAGCCACTCAGGTGCCCCCAGATCTGTTTTTTTTTTTTTTTTTTTTTTTTAAAGTAGGCTCTGGTATACTCAGCATGGAGCCCAACATAGGGCCTGAACTCATGATCCTGAGATCAAGACCCAAGCTGAGATCCAGAGTCAGAGGCTTAACTGACTGAGCCACCCACGTGCCCAAGACCTTGTTGGAGAGGGTATGGCCAAGGCTCACCCAATGGCAAAGAAATCTCTTGCCCTGTCCATCTGCCCTCTGGAGTGCACACCACAATAACATTGCCTGAGAGGGGGACCAGGAGAACCCGGCTGCTGGGCCACCGTGCACAAGGACAGGACGCTAGAGAAGCCCGCCAGGCAATGGGAGCTGGGCACTGGGGGAATCACCTGTGCCGCGGAGCCTGGGGTTGGAGGAGGGTGTATTGGGAGCTCAGGTATGCTGCGGGAACCAAGAAATGAAATCCTGTTCTCCTCTAATGTCTCTCCAGCACCCTCTACTGACAAAAGCTCCAAGGTCAGCAGTTGGGGGACAAATACTAAAGGCCCAAACCCATTTTCACAGAACGGGCCAAAAGGTGGAATTAGAGCTCAGAGGCAAGACATCTGTAACCGGCATTTAAGGACAGCTGAAAACACTTTGGACATACTCTGAGAAAATTGTTTCCGAGCTAAATTCACACTTTCAAAGGGTCGAACCTAATAAAATCTTATCTAGTGGTTACAAATCTGTCCTGGAAGATTTGTACCAGCACACCCCACTTTCTGTTATTAATATGGGAGAAAGTTGTTTCAATCTGTATTTGTCATTAAACGTGATGTCGTGGACCTTATTTTTGAATGGTAGTTAAGGACAGGAGCTTTGGAGTCAACATGTCTGGGTGTAGCCACGTACTTGACTGCCCGGTGCACACAAGTATTATCAGATGGCTAAAAATAGCAGCTCAAAGACTGATAGCTGCTATGATAATCACACTTAATAATTTACTACATGCTAGACGTAACAATGGCTTGAAAACATCATTTATTCATCCAAGATTATAGATCAGTATTAATTAAATCTTGGCATTTGGCAGAGACTTGTTATAGACGTCATGAAGTCATAGCAATACGGCAACTAGCATGCATCTCTCTTTTCTCTGTACTTCTGAAATGCCTTATTTGTGGACCTAATATAGCACTTATTTCATTCTCTGTGGCATCGTGATATGACAGAAGTTGGTTTTCACAATGATTTCTTCATGATGAATACTGTTTAGTCATTTTCCTTTTCCCTCCAGACTTTTAAAAATTATGTATTTTGCATAATAGACACTCAGATAATTGTTAAAATGGAATTTTTATTTTGTCAGCAGTCTTTCCTTATTCTTGCATGTCTTGAAATTCTTACAAACTCCTTATAAAGCTGTGAAAGGAAAAAAGGGTTTAATAATCCCGTTTTACAGAAGATTCTGAAACTGGAGTGTCACCTGCCTAAGGTCACATAGCCTGTGTAAAGACAGGCCCAGGACTAGAACCTCGGTTTCATTTACATGTTAGATATTTGTCAAATATTGAGCTAGGTGCTGTGCTGGGCTCTATGATTCTACGAATTAAGCACAAAATCTTTGCTTTCAAAGAGTTGGCAATATACTGGAGTGGGGGCGAGTAAAAATAATCCTATGAATACCAAGCAGTGTGACAAGTGCACTACAGGAAAATGTGGGCTGATGCTGAGCTAATGTCCAGACTAGTGTGATGGGCCAAATACGGAAATAATTTTACGTCATTGTTCAATAACCCGCTGCCCTGCTACTTTCTCCCAGACATTCCCATGATCCAGAAACTAAAAGATTAATGCACGAGTATCCAGAACTCTGTTCCAGTTGTTGGGATCAGGCGGCTGTTCTGATTATTCGTTCCCAAAGCAAAGTCGGGTTTTTATATATCTTTGTGTAATTTCAATATCACCCCTGGATATATGCATGGAGAGTTAGAATTCGATGGGATTGTAACTCAGGAGAGGGACCTAATTCAGAACAAAAGTTTAGGGCCCCTAGGTGGCTCAGTCAGTTAAGCGTCTACCTTTGGCTCAGGTCATGATCCCAGAATCCTGGGATCAGCCCCGTGTCGTACTCCGTACTCGGTGGGAAGCCTGCTTCTCCCTCTCCCACTCCCCCTGCTTATGTTCCCTCTCTCATTGTCTCTCTGTCAAATAAATAAATAAAAGCTTAAAGAAAAAAAAGAACAAAAGGTTAAAAAACATTTTCAAGAACTGTAAAAATACTTTTAAAAAAATTTGATTATAACATAGAGAATTTATGAACTCCACATATTATGTAAGATGATAGCCTGGGGTAAACTGAGTGAAGGATACAAAAAAACCTTTCTATATTATTCTTGCAACCTCCTATGAATCTTTAATTATTTGAAAATAAAAAGTTTTTTTTAAACGTGAAGGAAGCCTGTCTACCTAGGTTGGTATTGTTAATACAAAGATATTCCATATGCCATTGCAAATGGAATTCTGCTTGTGCTGAATTACAACACACGAATTTTAGTGGAAAAAAAAAAAAGATCAAGTCTAAAATAGACCTGATATATTTCAGTCACCAGTTCGCAGTATAACACCATCAAATCTTTCAACAGTCAAATATAAAATATAAAGGACTTAAGACTTATGGAAAGTCCCTCCTTCTGCGGATCTCTGTCACAGAGGCCCATTCCCCATGTTGCTGGTGGCACCTGCCGCACGGCCCAACCCTGGAAACACAGGCTGCCGAGCAGTGCTGGGAAACACTGACTCACAGCTGCTATCACCACTTCCCTCTGCAATCCACTTAGAGAGCTTGGTCAGGAAGGTTCTAGAGTCCACCACATGCACAACCTGCAAGTATTCGGTCCAAGCACGGATGCAGTCATTATCCGTAAATTCTCCCAAACTAAAGGCAGACCCCACCATGCAGATGAAGCACGATAGTCCACAGGACTTCCCCTTTACTCTCTGAACAGTCTAACTGAAATTACTAGAATTTTAGAAAGCCATTTCTCCCTCTTCTTCAAAGTCACAGGATGGCTAAAGACAAGCTCAATTTGCATTACTAGACAGAACACGAAATCTCAGTCGATGGCATCAGTGTGCGGATATAAGGTGAGCTGCATGGCTTTCTTAGAGATCAGTGGGTGAACGCTTGCCTTATATAAACATAAATAAAGAGCCCATTGTGGTGAGTTTCCCAAAACCAAGGAGTCAGCTCCAAAGGCAACTCCAGAAGCTAAAACAAATGACAGCTCCCTTAGATGAACTGAGTTTACACACAGCACACACACGCACACACACGAACCCCTATATACACAATTGTGCACATACACTTACGCTTTTTAAAGACCTGTTTTCTCGCCCTCTAAATCTGAGGCCCAGTGAGGGTTAGGCTCGATCCTAGGACCCTGGGATCATGACCTGAGCCAAAGGCAGAGGCTTAAACCCACTGAGCCACCCAGGCGCCCCATCTATCTATCTATCTATCATGTCATGTCATGTCATGTCATGTCATGTCCCTCTATCTATCTATCTATCTATCTAGAACTCAAATATATGTATATTTGAGTTCTTCCGGTACCCCACAAGATAATAAAATAGAGCAACATAAACACACAGTTACAAATAAAGGAAATTAAATTATTTTTAAAGATTTCATTTATTTGACAGAGAGAGATCACAAGTAGGCAGAGAGGCAGGCAGAGAGCAGGCTCCCTGCTGAGCAGAGAGCCCAATGCGGGGCTCGATCCCAGGACCCTGAGATCATGACCTGAGCTGAAGGCAGAGGCTTAACCCACTGAGCCACCCAGGCACTCTGGAAATTAAATTTTAAGAGTGTCTTTTTAACTCTCCTCCTAGTGCATGTAAATACACACAAATGAACACATACATGTCACTCCAATGCAACCACCAAGTAAGGTGCATAAAAATCATACTTTAAATGACATATGTGAAATTCCCTATCTGCCAAAGTGCAGATGTGCTGACAAGAGGAGAGGCTGGGATGGAAATAAGCCGTAGGAAGTTAACATTTGAAGGTATGGTAGCTGGTCTCCAAAGATGGCGCCCATGAACCACTATTCCTAGTAGTGACATCTCCATGTAGTCCCCTCCCACAGTAAATCTGGGCTGGCCCTGCTACTTGCTTTAACCCATAGAACACAGTGGAAGCAACGCCGAACAACAAAAGCGTTTTGTAACAATCAGTTGCTATAGAGAATTTAAAATAAAATGTATTGGGGCGCCTGGGTGGCTCAATCGGTTGAGCGTCTGCCTTCTGCTCAGGCTATGATCTCAGGGTCCCGGGATGGAGCCTTGTGTTGTGTTCCCTGCTCAGCAGAAGAGAGTCTGCTTCTCCCTCTGCTTCTCCCATGCCTCCTCCCCTCTTGTGCTCATGCTCTTTCTCAAATGAATGAATGAATGAATAAATAAATAAATAAATAAATAAATAAAATCTTTAAAAAACAATAAAATAGAAGTATTATATATCTTATTGCCTGTTGTGTCTATTCATCTTTTATAAAGTATAAAATACAACAACACATACATATGTGTGTATCTCACATGCACACAGACACACACACACCCCACCCCCCCCACACACAGTTTTTCCCCAGAAAGTCGGTTGTTGCACATTCACCAGCACCACTGGGCTTGCCTCAACTCAGCATACCTTCCTGGAGTCGTAATCATCTGGAAAAAAAAACTAAGTCCTCAATCCTTTTACTCTGAAATTCAAAGTTACTAAAATCTGCCAGAGGGGACTTGGGTGACCCTTTGATGCCTGTGATAGGAAGTGCAAAAAACTCACTGCGATAAAAGTCCCCGTGAGGATAGAAAGAGCTGGGAGCAGTGGGCTCACTTCAGCATCACACGAAAGCAAATAAAGGTCCCTGGTCTATGAGAAGCCCTGGCCCAACTTCCCGAAAGGCAAGCTTCCAGAGAACGGCAGTGTTGGTGACGCTGAGCTGCCGTGGCTCAGGGTGGTAGGGGTGATCTGGACGGAGAGCACCTTGGCATCAGGACCATCAGCCTATGTCCCAAGTCTGGCAGGCCAGACTCTCAGCAGGCAGCGAGACCTAGCTCCAGGGGACGGAATTGAGCAGAAACTTCTCTGCACGCAGCACAGGTTTCCACGGAGTGAGAGGGCAGCATCCGGGAGCACACGCAGAAGACTTCAGGCTCCAGCAGGTCAGTCTGACTTTCAGCTTCCAGAGCCAAGCTGTGCTAATAATGCCCAAGTCCCAGAAGGCTTTGGCTCTAAGTAAAGTTTTAGTGTCAGATGAGATTTATTTTCTAGAGAAGTAGCAGAAGCTTAATTTTGAAAAGGAAGAAGGGAGGGGGGAAGCGGAGGGAAAGGAGAAGGAAAAAAACCTTTTGCCTGGTCTTTAAAGACCAGCATTAAGTTGGGTTCAGATGTAGCACCTCGGCAAAGGACATGACATTCATCCTTAAAACGGAAGTGGAGTGGGGGTGAAGGTTCTCACATAGTCACATCTTGGTAGGTTACCGAAGAGCAATGTCCCAGCTTACAGGGGAGCTTGCCACCGAAGCCAGAGGTGGGGAACTGAAGGTAGAGAGTGTTTCCTAAAGGAAGAAGCAACTTTAAAATGTGTGGTCTTTTTAAAGACCTGTTTTCTCACCCTCTAAATCTGAGGCCCAACCACAGACAGAGCCTGAGTTACCAAATCATAGCTGTAGATCTCAGCTAGGTCATTCAACTGCTCTGAGTCAGGATTCTCTCATATTGGTAAAATAAGAATACAGATGACGTGCTTGGCACATAGCAGACAGTCAATAAATGGTAACCAGAATTGTTTCTACTGAGGCCTTTCAATCAGCATGAGATTAGCTTCGTACTAGATTTTTAGGTCTAAGAAAGTGTTCAGTTTTTTTTTTTTTTTTAAAGATTTTATTTATTTATTTGACAGACAGATCACAAGTAGGCATAGAGGCAGGCAGAGAGAGAAGGGAGGAAGCAGGCTCCCTGCTGAGCAGAGAGCCCGATGCGGGGCTCGATCCCAGGACGATGGGATCATGACCTGAGCCGAAGGCAGCGGCTTTAACCCACTGAGCCACCCAGGCGCCCCGAAAGTGTTCAGTTTTACTTAGGGTTCATGTCTTTAAATTTTTCTCTAAAATTAAGAATTGTTTCAGGGCACCTGGGTGGCTCAGTGGGTTAAAGCCTCTGTCTTCGGCTCGGGTCATAATCCCAGGGTCCTGGGATCGAGCCCCTCATCGGGCTCTTTGCTCGGTGGGGAGCCAGCTTCCATCTCTCTCTCTCTATGCCTGCCTCTCTGCCTACTTGTGATCTCTGTCTGCCAAATGAATAAATAAAATCTTTAAAAAAAAGAAAAGATGGGGTGCCTGGGTGGTTCAGTGGGTTAAGCCTCTGCCTTCAGCTCAGGTCATGATCTCAGGGTCCTGGGATCGAGCCCCGCATTGGGCTCTCTGCTCAGCAGGGAGCCTGCTCTCTGCCTGCCTCTCCGCCTACTTGTGATCTCTCTCTGTCAAATAAATGAAATCTTCAAAAATAATTTAATTTCCTTTATTTGTAACTGTGTGTTTATGTTGCTCTATTTTATTATCTTGTGGGGTAACAGAAGAACTCAAATATATGTATATTAGATAGATAGATAGATAGATAGAGGGACATGACATGACATGACATGACATGACATGACATGACATGATAGATAGATAGATAGATGGGGCGCCTGGGTGGCTCAGTGGGTTAAAGCCTCTGCCTTTGGCTCAGGTCATGATCCCAGGGTCCTAGGATCGAGCCTAACCCTCACTGGGCTCTCTGCTCGGCAGGGACCCTGCTTCCCTTCCTCTCTCTCTGCCTGCCTCTCTGCCTACTTGTGATCTGTCTGTCAAATAAATAAATAAAATCTTAAAAAAAAAGAAAAAAAATTTAGAATTGCTTCATTAATGGGTTCTACAGAAAAGTAATTGAGGGTGTTTGATGAGCACAGTTTACCTGGGACTTAGGAAAAAACAAATCAGTTAGATATGTAGTCCTATAGAGATACTATCATTAATGTTTT
Source organism: Martes martes (assembly GCF_963455335.1). Lineage (NCBI taxonomy): Eukaryota > Metazoa > Chordata > Mammalia > Carnivora > Mustelidae > Martes > Martes martes. Next base: position 29,816,658 of record NC_137898.1, on the reverse strand, counting down.
TTTCTTACCTAAATTTCAGGCATGGTGTGTAGAAAGAAAGGAACAGCCTCTAAAGGACTTGCAAAACAAATTTATGAGAGCGTGGATATTTGAGGGGAAAGTACCCCTGGTGATTCTGATGTGCACTCATAAATATTTATTCGAGTGAATGGATTTCCACTCCCTTAAATCCCACAGTGGAGAACCTCTGGGAGCGTGTTCAAATTCTGTTGCCAAGCTGTGCTCACTTGCCCTAATTTCCAGTTAACTTTAGCATGCCCAGAGGGTACATGGCACAACACTTTAAGACCTTTTCTGGACTTAGCAGCCAGATATGTCATGTCCAGATAGGTCCCTAGCTCTGCCTGGGCTTGCCCTGCCCTCACCTGAGCCCCAAGCACACAGTACTTATGGGTGGCCCTGCTTTGTTCCTAAAGCCAATGAAAGGGAAGGGCCCAACGTAAGTCCAGTGTCATCTTGAGAAAAAACAGAAGTGAGATTCATTTTGCTCCTTTCACGGGGACTAATACGTTAAGTTAGTATAACTTTGGGTCCTTAGCCTCGTCGGACGACCCTGTAGAATTCTTTATAACCCCTTCAGGACATTGGTGCTGGGATGGGAGTTCCACCTGCAATCCCCAGAGAGCTGGTTTGGCTCTGACTCAGGAACACGCCTTTCTCTACCGTGGTTCCTGCATTCTGTTCAGACTGGGTTTCTGGCTTCTTCCTGACTCATCTGCTAGGGTTTCTGCCCGAAACATGTGACTTCTCCCTCTACTAACAGGCTAGCAGCAAACGATGGCCAGCGGTGATTCATGGACATGTGTGATGTTCCCTGGGAACTTCATAAATGCTGGGAGGGGGAGAAATCTGACAGATACCATAACGTCTTCAAATCAACGAAGTCAGGGCCTGGAGCTGGGAGGGTCTGGAGTTAAGGTTCAAAATGATTCCCAGAATTCAAGCCAAGTATCAGGAGGTTATTCCAAATTTCAGTTCCACAACACTCCCCCAATGTTTTCAGGAAAACCCTGGAAACAATTTGAGTCCCTGCTAGTCAGTTAGGGAAGGTCTTGGAGCAACAAGTTGAGCGGTATTGGTGGCTTAGGGGGCGTCGATATTGGGATGTTATGACTTCGTATATGTACCCCAGCCTGTGAAACAGGAGACCTAAGAGCTGTGGGTGGTTCTGTTGCTCTGATCCAGCGGCCTATGCCTGGCAGGCCCTGGGTGTTCCCAGCACCATCACTGGTTCTTAGTGGAGCCGACACCTGATTGTATCACTGCTGAGACTTCACAATCCGAGCCTCAGCAACTCCACGGGGTGCTGTTTGAGGTCTCCAATTTTACTGGGCATAATAGAAATATTCTTGCATTAGCAAGGTAGCACTGCTCTGTGCTAGGCTCCTGAAAGGGATGTTCCATAAGAAAGATTTCTGGACCATGCTGACATTTGAATTAAGACCAGATCCTCACCCCACCCCACGTTGAATACACTGAGGCCACCGGTGTCAAGCTGATACCCCCTAGAGTGAGGGGAACCAACCCCTCTGTTCATTAGTGCAGAATCTGCCATCCTCCGGGAGATGGTTGGGACAGATCTGCTCTGCCCTCCCCATTCCTGTCTCCCATGCCACATTAGTCACTGGTTTTACATTACCTCCGTGGTCTGGAGGTATGGTCCTTGGATCAGAGAGCATTCACATCACTTGTAATACAACTTGTCATACAAATTCTCAGGGGCCCCGCCCAGATCTACTCAACCATAAACTCTGGGAGTGGGTCCTAGCAGTCCGTGTTATAACAAGCCCTCCCCCAGGATTCTCGGGCACATTAAAGTTTGAGAATGCCAGCCCTGGGACACCATCACCATACGCTCCATATTTCTGTGTTCCCTGCTCCCCTTGCTGCTTTCCAATGTACCCCCTGGAGCAGCTGCTCTGTGATCAGCAAATTCACCTTCACCCTCCACATCTTCCAGGAATGCTCTCCATACCTCCTTGCATTAACTGAAACCCTCTTCTCTTCTAGAGAAGTCCTTGGTGGTGGTGGATATACACTCATATCTATTCACTGCAGGACGGCCCTTGTCCTTCCTCTCCGTCAGTATTTCAAAGCCACTACTCTCATAAAAACACCTACTCCATCGAGGCTCATCTCCTGTGGTTACTCCAACCTCCCCCTTCTCATCATTCATGCCTTTTGTACCAGGCTCATCCTCGGTCACTTTGAAGTCTCTTGTGATGGCGAACACCTGAGTCCCTCAGTTTCTTGACCACCTTATCTCCAATGACCTTCTCCCTGGCCCTCTAACATGGACTTGCACAGGACACACAGAAACTGTGCCCCTCTGCTTTCCCTCTAAAATCACAAATACAACCATCCCATTCCTGACCACAAATTCTTGCATTACCCTTCTTCTTGACTAGCTTTTCCCATTATGATCATTTCCCAACCTCTTCAGAATAGCTAATTCTAAAACTTCCCCTTTAATTCTCTTCATCTAGTCACCTCTTTTGTTCCTTTTCCAGCTTTGATCGGATGGCCTATCATTTTGTCAGTCTGTGGCATACATCTTCATTTACTTTGTCTTTCTGACCTTCTGTCTCTACTCTGGCAAAATCCCATCATAGTTGACATCAACCATCAATAAATCAGATATTGAATAAGCACCAACTTCATGACAGGTACTTTTATAAGCACTAAAGAAAGATGCAAAATGGACAAGATGGATCATGGCCCTGGCCTTGTGGTGTTTATCCCCTATTGGAGGGTAGATGGGGGATGAAAAAAACAGGCATAGAGATATTTAATATATGTCATGGTCATGATAAGTGCCTCCAGGAAAAATAAATGCCAAGAAGGGAGACAGAAAGTAATGGGAGTGGGAGGAGGGGGAGAGGAGGTGGTGCTATTTTAAATACCATGGTCTGAGAAGGCATCAGGAGGAGGTGACTTTTGAGCAGAGACCTGAATAAGCTGAGAACCAAGGTGTGGGAGGAGGCTCCAGAGAACAGCAGGGGCAAAGATCCTGGGGTGGGCATGTGCTTTGCCTGTTAGAGGAAGAGCAAGGTGATACCATGACTGAAATGCAGACAGTAGTAGAAGATGCGGTGGGAAAGGTGCCCAGAGGACACATCATGAAGGCCTTATGGATCCAAATGAGGACTTGGGAGTTTGTTTGTTCCAGAGGAGCCACTGAAGAGTTTTATGCCTTTGTCTGAAATGGTCTGACTTTCCTTGGAAAACATCACTCTGGGGACTGTGTAGAAATTATACTGCGGGGAAGGCATGAATGGAGCAGGGCACAATGAGGGAATTCTGCTGTGTTCCAACTGGGAGATGAAGGTGTAACCATATACTTTCTCTGTACTTTTCCCTGAAAGTGTAGTCCCTGAACCAGCATCATCCATATCATCTGGAAACTTCTAATGCAAATTCCCAGGCCCTACCCCACTCATCGACCTACATTTATTAAACTTCTGATCTCTTACATATCCCTCTCATTCTCAGAAAATAACTCTTACTTCATACTTCACAGTGAGGGGGGGAAGGAATACAACATGTAAAAATTCCTCCATTTCTGCCTACCATATCTATAAAATTATATCCTTTCACTCTATTCATATGAAAGAGGTATCCCTGCTTCTAATTGTGGCCTCTCCGTCTTATCTGTGTTTATGGTTCATGCCTGCTCAGGTCCCTGCCAACATGTTAAAAATAATTTCCCCCACCTCTACCTCCTGCCCTCACTCGGTCCAAAAGCTGAACAAAGCTCTTGGAAGAACTGCTACATCCATTCTCTATATCCTCCAGTTCCCCTCCCTCCCCCAACCTACTTGAACCTGGCTTTGGTTCCCACCCTTACACAGAAAGATCTCTCACCAGGTTCCCAACAATCTTTTGCTGCTAAAACCATAGAAAACACTGAGCTATGTCACACAAGTGTATCTGTGCTTTATGTTATTAGAATATTTCTGTATGAGATTTATAAAGAGCTGTCACCACGCCAACCCTACCCCATTACATCGTCTCTTTCCCTGTCCCAGACCCTCCTCCTCAGATCCCCGTCACCTAGTAACTGAGGGGTTAAGCCATCACAGCAAGGGTCCCCCTCGCCCAACTCCCATATCAGGCTAACAGACTTTCTGATTGGTTTGTGTGTTACATTTTTTAGTATAACCCATCTCAGCTAAAATCAACAAATTTTCCAGACTCCTCGATGCTTCAGAATCATTTAACACACTCAAATATTTGAAATAGTCTCTTTCTCTGATCTCTGTGATCCCAAGCCCTTGATTTTCTTCCTGCACTTTTCAGTTTGCTGCACTGACTTTCCCCCATTGACATAACCTTTAAATGTTGATATTGTTCTGGATCCTCTTCTCTTTAAAATCTCAATAGATCTCACTTATTCTCACCTCATGCTTTCAATTACCATCTGTATGTGAATAAATTCTACATTAAATGTTTAACCGAACCTCTCCTCTGAACTCCACACCTGACTCAAATATCTGCTTAGCATACCATTTGGATGTTTCATAAAGTCTACAAATGTTACATAAAATTGCACTTCCTAGCTCCTCGCTCCCCATCCAGTCCTTCTGCTGAGTGTGTTCTACCAGCCACCCAGATGTACAAATCAGACAACTAGGAGTCATCTGTAACGCCTCCCTTCCCCTCACCACCCCCTCATCTTCCATCAATTATCATGTTCTATTTAGTCTCTTTCTTTAAAAAAAAATATTTTATTTATTTATTTACTTGTCTAGAAGGAGAGAGTGCACACGCATGTGAATGGGAGGAGGGGCGTAGGGAGAGGGAGAGAGAGAATTCCAAGCAAACTCCATACCGAGTGTGGAGCCCAATGTGGGGCTCAATCCCACAACCCTGAGATCATGACCTGAGCTGAAATCAAGAGTCAAACACTCAACCAACTGGAGCCACCCAGGCCGCCCCCTATTTAGTCTCTTTCTAACCTACATGGGATATATATTAAATCCATTCCATTGGCTTCCATATCCCCTCCAGTCTCTGGTTCAAGCCACCATCCCCTCTCACCTCAACTGATCATAGCGGCCTCTTGGATTCCTGCATCCATATCTGCCTCTCTCCATTGTATTTTCTCTAAAACAGCCAGAGTGATCTTTTGCAAAATGCAAATCTGATTAAACCAATATATCCTGTTTCACTCCCCTGGGGTTCAAAATGAGGTCACATTCCTCTTAATGTTCAAATCAGATAAGTTAGAGCCTTCAACTTGTCTGCCTGGTGTGATAACTTCAGATTCCAAAGGTTTAAATTGTCTTAATAGATGGAACTGAAAAATCTGCTTATATTCTTTTTGACTGCTTGGCTGTCCGTAGAACACCAGACTGTACCAGTCCTCTGCCCACTGCAGTATGATCTGTAGTGACCAGGCACTGATGTCCACCAAATAGCCCAGGGTAATCCTTACCCAGCTAAAGAAAGTGTTTCGATGGTCTAAGCCTAACAGTGTTTCAGTTCTGGAAGATGGGGGAGGAAACCTTGCTTTACAAATGTCATAGTCCGCTACGATGGCTCAATGTCACAGTAGGCATGGGACCCAAATGTTAGAGCTCTTCCCTTCTTCATACACATGGACAAGGAGAGATGGTGGTTGTCAGAGCCTGCTTACATTTCCCAAGACAAAGCCATAATACCTTTGTGAATTTGTGCATGCAGACTGATTTGCTCTCACCCAGGCCTTAAGACCCAAATGCAAAGGTTGTTACCAGAGGCCAGCAGCCTAAGCCCCAACACTAATCAGAATGGACCTGAAGCCTAACCAGTCAGGGTATAGTCTACTTCTATTTGAGAAAGAAGATAATTTTCAATCCAAATATCCTTGACACTCCCTAGTTCCTGTCTTTAGTAGGTGGTCTGACTCCTAACTCAAGGTAGAAACACAGGAGAATCCCAGGAGTTGCCTTCTCCCTCTGTCACATATAACCAGCCACAAATCCTTGACGATTCTACCTATGAACACCCATAGAATTCAGCTCTGACATTTAGTTCAAGCCCTTCTTTGTTCTTTTACCATTTTAATCATTCCTACATATCACCCTGGTTCGACCTCCAGTCTTAACCTCCATATTGCCTTCGTTGATCTTTCTAAAATATAAATCTGATCTTGCCCCTGTTCTGTTTAAAGCTCTTTAATTAATCCCCTTTTATCTACTGCAAGGATGGGATTCTTCCTCTGAGATGCATGAAGTAGGAGTCAATGGATGGGCATTAGAGGAAATGTGAATGATGTACAAAATTTTGTATGTGCATTTCTCCAACGAGATAGCTCATGGTTTTCATCAGAGCTTCAGGGGGATATATTTCCATAGAAAAGTTAAGGTCTACAGTTTAAGCTCAAGCTGTTTAGCTGGGATGAAAGGGATTTTCATGACCTGGTCGCTACTGACCTGGCCAATCTTATCATTTGCATCTCCCTCCTGCCATCCCTCTCCACTTAATACTCCAACAATATAAAACTGCTTATGATTGCTAAAACACACCATACGATCTTATGCCTTCCTGTACTTTTGGGCATCGTGCTCCCTCTGCCTGCAATGCTCTTTTCTTTATCCGCTCTCATCTGCTTATAAAATTTATCTTTCAAAATCTGGCACTGGCAACATTTTTAGAGAGATTTCCCTGGTTCCCTCCTATAAAGAGTTAACTGCTCTGGCTTATGAGCCACGTCTCTTTCTTGTACAGGCTTCTGGTTTTGCCCCTATTTGTGTCCATAGAAAACTGAAATATTTTAAGGAGACATTTTTGGAAGTGTAACAGACATACAGAAGTGTGCAAACTGTTTTTAAGTGTGCAGCAGCTCAATGATTTTTACAAAGTGGAAACACGGGTGTAACTGTCACTCTCAACAAGAAATAGAATGTTGTTCTTTCTCTCTTAAAAAAAAAGCATGAGAGTGAGCACCTGGGTGGCTCAGTTGGTTAGGTATCCGAGTCTTGATTTCAGCTCAGGTCATGATCTTGGGTTTGTGGAATCAAACCCTACGTTGGGCTCCATATGCTGGGTATGGAGACCTCTTGGGATTCTCTCTCTCTCTCTCTTTCTCTCTCTCTGCCACTCCCCCTCAGTTTCTCTCTCTTAAAAAAAAAAAAAAAAGAATATTGTGAGGTGCCTGGGTGGCTCAGTTGGTAGAACATGCAACTCTTGATCTCAGGGTCATGAGTTTGAGCCCCGGGTTTGGTGTAGAGATTCCTTAAAAACAAAAACAGAAATAAACTTTAAAAAAAAAAAGACAGAAAGAAATAGAATATTGCCAGGACACCCATAGTCCCTCTTGTTCATCCCAGTCATTATATAGCCTCAAATGCAACCACTGTTCTGATTTCTTGTACTGTAAATTAGTTTGCTCTTTTAAAAAATTTCCATACTTGGGGCACCTGGGTGGCTCAGTGGGTTAAAGCCTCTGCCTTTGGCTCAGGTCATGATCCCAGGGCCCTGGGATGGAGCCCTGCATCGGGCTCTCTGCTCTGCAGGGAGCCTGCTTCCCCCTCTCTCTCTGCCTGCCTCTCTGCCTACTTGTGATCTCTGTCTGTCAAATAAATAAAATATTAAAAAAAAATTTCCATACTTTCAGGGTGCCTGGGTGGTTCCGTTGATTAAGCTTCTGTCTTCAGCTCAGGTCATGATCCCTGGAATCGAGGGGTCCTGGAATCGAGCCCTGCATCGGGACCTGGTTCTCCCCCTCCCTCTGCAGCTCCCCCTGCTTGTGCTCTCTCACACTCTCTCTCTCTCAAATAAATGAATAAATAAAATCTTAAAAAATTTTTTCCATACTCTCTTATCCAGCTTCTTCTTCTTCTTCTTTTTTTTTTTTTTTTAAAGATTTTATTTATTTACTTGACAGACAGAGATCACAAGCAGGCAGAGAGGCAGGCAGAGAGAGAGAGGAGGAAGCAGGCTCCCCGCAGATCCCCTGGGCTCGATCCCAGGACCCGGGGACCCTGACCTGAGCCGAAGGCAGAGGCTTTAACCCACTGAGCCACCCAGGCGCCCCCCCTTATCCAGCTTCTTTGATTCAACATTCTGTGCCTTAGGCTCACTCATGTTCCTAGTAATAGTTTGTTAATTTTCGCTGATGTACGGTATTCTGTTGTATAATTTATTCTTTTTTACTACTGACAGACATTTGAATTGTTTCCATTTTCAGCTACTAAGAACAGGTTGCTATGAACTTTCTTATCCCTATCTTTCAGTTACCTTACATATGTATTTCTATTAGGTATGTATCTAAAAGTAGAATTTCTGGGTTATGGGGTATGTGATCATCGAGCTTTAGGAGCTGCTGCCAAATACCGTCCTAAAGTGGTTGGGTCAGTCCTAAAGTGGTTGGGTCAATTTCAACTCCCATCAACTGTCTGAGAATTCCAGCTGCTGTACGTTCTTGCCGTTACTTGGTCATTTCATTTTTAAGTTTTAGCCATTTTGGTGATATACCGGTACACCAAGGTATATACTATACTGAATTTTACTTCTTTATGTAGCGGTCCACTCTTCTCAACACTGATTTCCTTGAGGCCATGGGACTCCGTCTTAGGCAGCACTGTGTACCGACAGGTACAGTGTCTGGCACGCTCTGGTGCTAAGGAACTGTTTGTTGAGTGAACAGAGAGTTGAAGAAGTGAGAAGGGGCTGACAAGTCTTCCCGATGTGAAAATCAAGCTTTTAAGGTGAGTGACTGTCTATTTTTGCCTAACTTTGAGTCAAGTCCTAATCATCAGACTTGTTCAAATGTCCATCCCCTGCCGGTATTGTTTTGACTGCGAATTTATATACCAAGGCAGTGACAATTCTGACCATAAAGTTAAAAGACACCTTGAAATATAACTGTATTTCCCTACTTTCTGGCAAAATCACATCTAAGCCACCCAAAGCAGAGAAGAGGCTAATCCTTATTTACAGATGTTAACCTTTACTTAAGTCCATGATTAAAGAAGTTAATCCTTGTTTGAACCTTGTGGGTTTAATGCACATCACTTTTTACCGAGATAACATTCACTAGGATAGCTTTAGGAAAAAAAATGGATAATAAGTGTTGGCGAGGATGTGGAGAAATGGGAAACCTCATATGTGGCTGGTAGGAGGGTAAAACGGTGTGGCTGCTTTGAAAAACAGTTTGGCTGTTGCTCAAAAATGTGAATGCAGAGGTGCCTGGCTGGCTCAGTCGGTAGAGCATATGACTCCTGATCTTGGGGTTGTGAGTTCAAGCCCCGCATTGGGCATGGGAATTACTTAAAAAAAAAAATCTTTAAAACAAACAGGAAAAACATGAATGTAGAGTTACTACTTGACCCAAATATTCTACTCTAGGCATATATCTAGAGAATTAAAAATGTATGTTCACACAAAAAGTTGTAAACAAATGTTCATAGCAGCATTATCCATAATAATCAAGAAGTGCAAACACCCCAAATGTCCATCAGCTGATGAATGGAATTCCTACAATGGCATACTACTCAGTCATAAAAAGGGATGAAATATATGCTAGAACATGAGCGAATCTTGAAAATATTCTGCTAAGTGAAATCAGCCACAGAGGCCACATATCATATGGGGCCATCTATATAAAATGCCCATGATAGGCAAATTCACAGAGACAGAAATTAGGTTAGTGGTAGCTAGAGGCCGGAAGAAGGAATAAATGGGGCGTAACTGCTCGTAGGTATGTGTTACTTTTGGGGGTGATAAAAATGTACTAAAATTAGATAATGGTAATGCTTGCATGACTCTACGAATACGCTAAAACCACTGACTTGTACACTTTAAAAGGATGAGTTTTATGGTATGTTAACTGTATCTCAATAAAGCTGTTATACAATACTTCGAACTATTACACTTACTTTTTTGCATAATTTGCTTCTCACCTGAACTATTTGCTATGAGCTTGTATTATTCTTGCAATTTCAAGAAAACAAAGGTTTTTAAAAATATGGGTGACCCTTGAATCGTGGGATCATGACCTGAGCCAAAGGCATACACTTGACTGAGCCATCCAGGCGCCCCATTATACACGGATTTTTGATTATGCAGGGGAGGGTGCCAGCATCCCTAAATTCCCCATTGCTCAAGGGTCAACTGTATATTTAATTATGATTTGTATTTTATTCCTGTATTATTACCTCTTCTTTTTCTCTCATTGAACCAACCCATACCGTCCTAAAGGATTAAGTATTTGATCAAGTGGGACAGGGCTGCCACAGGCATTTGGTTTAGACAAGAAGAACCTAGGTAAAAGTTTGCTGGTTTCTTCCCTCGTTGTCCTCTGGAAGCAACATCTTAATCCAGTACCACTGGCCCAATCAATGTCCTCTCTTATTTTTCTCTTCTGATCTCTTGAAGAGGAAAATACGAAGCAAAAATAGATGCACAAAACATGGTATTAGAGACTACTACTGTCACCTTTGATTACTTTTTAAAATTTCGTCTTCCCCTTAGTTTTTTTCCCTTGCTCCAATGATTTTTAAAACACTTAAAAATTCCTCTAATCCTGTACTTCTCAAAATGTGGTTCCCAGCTGAGCAGCACCCACATCACCAGAGGACTTGTAAGAAATGTAAATTATAGGCTTTGGGACCTGAACGGGCTGGCACTGGGGGTGCTCCCCAACCCTATGCCCCCGCCCTGCGAGCTGGGGGGTGGGGCTTAAGTAGTCCCCCAGGTGAGTGTGGAGTCTGTTGGCTCAGTTCCTGCCCCTCTCTTCCCCAGCCATCAGCTATCCAGGCATAATGCACATTATTAGTAGACGGCTGCAGATCTGCTGAGTCACATTTCTTTCCCTTACCCTACCTTCCCTTCACCACTCTGCTTGGATTCTTCCCTCAGCCTGTTTCTCTCAGCATTTTCTCTCCCATCTTGGAATCTGCTCTTACCCAAATCGCAACACGTGTTTCTGTCCTTTCCCACATACCTGGTGATTGTCAGCATCCCCTACTTAAGAATCCCTCACAGCACGTCCCCAGGGAGAAAGAGAAGAGGGTAACCGTGAGAAGAAAGATTTTTGTTTGAACATGTATGGTACTTATTCTGGCAAAAATAAGCATGCTACTTCTGTGGAGCAAAAGTAGCAAACTTGAAGGTGCAGAGGGGAGTTTGTGGTTTTTAAAATGCATGTTACTAAGCTTCAGATTCTGGGCTCCAGATGCAGTATCTGGGTTGGAGTTCAGGAACCTTCATTCTCACGAGTGCCTCAGGTGATTTGGAAGGTGTGGACCTTGCCCACTTTGAGAAAAACCAGGTAAAGCATGAGTCTTATGGGGATGGCGTGGGGGCGCTTCCATACCTCTCCCCTTTGCAGAGTCTCCACTCACTGGAAGTTTCTACTAAAAGAAAGTAACACAGGGCCCACATCTTTTAGTGACACTTTCCACGTCTTTAATTTAGCAATGGAGTGCTTAGGAGACTTTTAAATCAAGTACTTAAGACTCTCAAAAAGAAAAAAAAAAATGTACTTAACACCTGAAGGGTAAACCGTTAATGTAGGGGCAGTTCTGCTGTTAAGTGGTAAAGTCATTCTTGAAATAATACATATCCTAAATAATTGTAGAAACAATCCTGAATAAGCTAATTACCTTTGCACTTACGTTTTCCTAGCATATAACTTTGAGATACATAAAGTTTCATTCCTTCTAAAGTTGTCACTTTGGAGGAAGTTTTCCCAGATTATTGTTCACAGTGGGCTATAAGTATTAGTGGAAGAAATGAATATATATATTATATATTCTGAGAAAGATCATGATTGTACATTAGTTACCAAGATGTGAGATGATAATCTGTTTCCAGTTCAGTGTTACATCCTTCCACATTTTCTTTCTTTTAAAAAAATTTTTTTAAGACGTTATTTATTTATTTGAAAGAGAGAACACAAGCAGGGAGGAGGGGGCAGAAGGAGCCCAACGTAGGGTCTTAATCCCAGGACCCTGGGACCATGACCAGAGCCAAAGGCAGATTCTTAAATGACTGAGCCACCCAGGCACCCCCTTTTTAAGTTATATTATTTTTAAAAGATTTTATTTATTTATTTGAGAGAGAGAATAAAAGAGAGCATGAAAGAGGAGAAAGTCAGAGGGAGATGCAGACTCCCTGCTGAGCAGGAAGCCTGACGTGGGACTCGATCTTGGGATTCCAGGATCATAACCTGAGCTGAAGGCAGTCACTTTTTTTTTTTTTAAGATTTTATTTATTTACTTGACAGACAGAGATCACAAGTAGGCAGAGAGGCAGTCAGAGAGAGAGGGGGAAGCAGGCTCCCTGCTGAGCAGAGAGCCCAATGTGGGGCTTGATCCCAGGACGGTGGGATCACGACCTGAGCCGAAGGCAGAGGCTTTAACCTACTGAGCCACCCAGGTGCCCCTGAAGGCAGTCACTTAACCAACTGAGCCACCCAGGTGCCCTCCCCCCTTAAAATTATTTTTAAAAGATTTTATTTGTTTGAGAGAGTGAGCGAGCAAGAGAGAGTGCACAGGAGCAGGGGCAGAGGGAAAGCGAGAAGCAGACGCCCCTGCTGAGTAGGGAGCCCACCACGGGGTTCAATCCCAGGACTCTGGGATCATGGTCTGAACCCAAGATAAACACTTCTGTGACTGAACCACCCAGGTGCCTCCTTGCACATTTTCTTTCTTAAGACTCCCCTGCCCCATCATTGTCATCCCAATATTTTTACTTGTGAAGTACTGGAGGAAATGACATTTTTGGCCCCATACAATAGAGCTGCCCGATTTCAGCAGTATCAGTATTTTGGTCTGGATAATTCTGTGCTGTCCAGTGAACTGCAGGATTAGAAGCACCCTTAACCTCTGCCCTCTAGATGTCAGAATTACCTGCCCCCCCTCCCCCACCAAGCCGTGACAACTTAAAAATACCTCCAGACATTGTCAAATCTCCTCAGGGGAGCAAAATTGCCACAGGTTGAGAATCATTGAAGTAGAACATTAAGTGAAGAAAATGTACAATTCACATGGTAACTCTATGGAACATTTTAATGCCTGCGGTCAAAGTATTTTTGCTTTTATGTTGAAAATAGTGTGCAGCTTCTTGAGAGTGTTTAATTAGTGTTTAATTAGTATTTTGTGAAATAAAAAAAAAACTATTCTGGACATATTGTACCTCTACAAAATATAAAGCATATCTCTAAAAGTGATATTAACTTAAAATTGAGGCGGACACATGAAAATGTAAGTGGGAAAGAATGTTATCTCAGTATGTGAGAGGTAGTGTGGACCAACAATAATAATAATATCAATACTGTGCTGATATGCTAATACAGTAGGCAATATTGACCAAACATTTGTGCCGGGGGCACCTGGGTGGCTCAGTCGGTTGAGTGTCTGACTCCTGCTTTTGGCTCAGGTCATGCTCTCAAGGTTGTGGGATGGAGCCCCATGTCGGGCTCCTCGCTCAGTGTGGAGTCTGCTTCAGATTCTTTCTCCCTCCCCCTTTGTCTCTCCTTGATTTCTCTATCTCTCTCCCTCTCAAGTAAATAAAATCTTTAAAAAAATTTTGTGTCAGGCATATTATTGCTTCTGAGAATGCAGAGAGAAGAAACAAAACAAGTGTCTTCTCTCGGAAGGCTCAGAGTCTAGTGGGGAGACTCAGGGACACGTGGATGAATAATTACAATTCGGAATTATCATTTAAAAGGGCAGAACTGGAAAAAATTTTATAGCAATGTTTACTACACATTTGTAGTAAAATGACTGAAAAACAAATTAAGAGGCTTTAAAAGCCTTAGCTGTGTGGACAGTTCATACCTAGGCTAGGTTTCTGTCACTCTGACACAGTTAATGTAATTCAGATGAAATTTCCCCCCTCTTCCTTATCATAAATAAACTTGGCATTAGTTTATTGGGTGATTGAAGTTGAAGCAAGTGGACTATATTGCCAAAATGATCAGGATAAGTAGTAGTTCAATTATTCACTTCACTTGCCTATGAAGACTTCAGCATGCTGTGATCTAATGAGTGAAAGGAATGCCAACTTGGGAGATTTGTGTTAAAATGTTAATTTTTTTAAAAAGATTTTATCCATTTAGGGGTGCCTGGGTGGCTAAGTTGGTCAAATGGCTAACTGCAGCTGAGGTCACGATCCCAGGTCCTGGTATTAAGCTCGCTTCTCCTTCTCCTTCTGCCCCTCCTCTCTGCTTGTGCCCTCAAATATTTAGAGAGACTGTACAAGTGGGGAGAAAGAGCAGGAGAGCGGGGAGCCCAATGTGGGGCTTGATCCCAGGAAACTGGGATCATGACCTGAGCTGAAGGCAGCTGCTTAACTGAGCCACCCAGGCACCCCCAAAATACGTTAATATTGACTATAACTTTAAAACCAACATTTTTAGAGTGTTTTCCATTTACAAGCACATCTCATTTTATTGTGCTTTGCAAATACTGAGGGTTTTTTTTTTTTTTTTTACAAATTGAAGGTTTGTGGCAACCCTGTGTCGAGCAAACAGCATCTTCTTTGTGTCTGTGTCACATCTTGGTAATTCTCAATATTTCAAACTTTTTCAACATATTTGCTATGGTGTTCTGTTCTGTGATCAGTGATTGTGACTCACTGAAAGCTCAGATGATGGTTTGCATTTTTCAACAATATTTTTAAATTAAGGAACATACATTATATTTTAGACCTATTACTGCACACTTAATAGACTACAGTATAGTGTTAACAAAACTTTTATATGCACTGGGAAACCAAAACATTCATGTAACTTGCTTTATTGCAATATTTGCTTTATTGTGGTGGTCTGGAACTGAATGCAGAATATCTCCAAACTATACATGTATAGACATATGCTGCTCTCCCACTGGTTTGCTGGGAAAATACTTTTTCTTGTTTCTTTAGTGACACAATGCCCCCAAGCTACTGCATGGCTTTGGATTAGAAAAAAAGGTTAAAAAAAATAAAGGATTAAAAATTCACATAAACATAGCTCCAGTCCTGTCAAGTAGGAAATAGACAAATTCGTTTTGCTGGGATCATGGCATTGAACTGGGGAGGAAGTCAGACTAAAGACATTGATTTGCCTTAAGATGTATTGGTCTTCCTGAACTTGCTGACCTGAATGCACAACTATGAAAATGTCTGAAACCCAAGGAAATGGGTTGGGGTCACTGTATTGTAGGAAGTGACAGCATGGACAGGTATGCATATTCACCAAACATTTCTGATTCATCTGGCTTCCTGCAAGGCATTTGATAGGATAGCACCTCTTGGTTGTGGGATCATGTGATTCTTTCTGGCTGATGGGGTGTGAGCACACAGGTGGCAAGTCTGGGCTATTGACCAGAGATACTCCCTACTTCCCTTTCCTTATAATCACCAGCAGCACATGATATATGGCTTTTTCATCAGCCTGAATCTACTGACTACAGTGAACATAGCCCTCTGCTGAACCACGGTGGATACATATTTATTTTTAGCAGAAAATTGGCTTCTTGCAGTATGAGTATTTTAGGTTTTGTACACCAGACTGTCTCTGTCACAACTATTCAACTCTGCACCGCCGTGGCATGAAAGCAGCCGTAGGAAAGATATACGTGGATGGGGCTGCAACCCTCCAAAACGCTTTACAAAAAGGCCACTTGACCCTGGGACTATAGTTTGTAGACCCCCCCTTTTGTCACAGACCTTTTAGGATTGTTACTGCAGCATAACTTAGCCTATTTTGATATACTGGGGCTGTGAGATGGCCCCCCAAGTGAGATCTTTGTCACCTGTGTTGTCATCTTTCCTGCTCCCTCTCCATAATCTTTCCTTTTTCCTGGAAGAAAAGCCTAACTTCTTTATGCTTCCATACCTGTTACTGTATCATGTGCCCATGAAAGGCACAAGAGGCCTCTCTTTCACACAAGCCCTCTTCAGCTCAAACCTGAATCCTTCATTAGCCGTCTCCAAATCATTGGTTTCCATACTTTAGAATCACCAGAAGGGGGTTTAAAAAGCAAAAACAAAAACAGGGTGCTGGGCTCCACCCCTGGAATTTCTGGGGAGAACTTATATAGTAGAATATTTCATGTCTGATCTTAAAGACATTGGTCAAGTTCTAAGGAATAAAGCAGTGACTTTTTCAAACTTCCGCGTGCATACAAATCAGCTGAGGATCTTGTTAAAATGCAGATTCACACAGTAGGTCCAGGATAAGGCCCGAGGTTTTGATAGTGATAGTGGTCAGGGTGAGCACACTAAGAGATACAAGGGGCTAAAGGATTCTGATCTTCCCTTCCAGCCTCTAGGTGTAGCACAGTATAAGTGCTTCAGTCTTGAATAACCTTAGGTCAACTATGACTTCTCTCACACCTTACAATTTATTAGCAAATACTGTTGGTTCTATTACAATATGCAAAGCATCCAGCCACCAGTCACCACCTTCACTGTAACACCCTGACCTTGGCCACCCCCATCTCTGGGCCATATTATTTCAACAGCCTCCTTGTTGGGCTCCCAGCTTCTCCTCTTGCCCCACTCTCCCTCTTAATCCACGCACATGGTAAATTTTTTACACAGCAGTGAGAGGATTTCTTTAAAACCCAGGGTGACCCCGTCACTCCCCTGCTTAAAATTGAAACGATGTATGCGGTGCTACCCATTTCACTTGGCAAAGGACAAAGTCCTTAGGATGGCCTGGCAGGCTTCAAAACACTGTACCTCTTTTTTGTCTTTGACCTCATCTCCTACTCTCTGCTTTAGCCACTGTGGCCTGCTTGCTGTTTTTGAACCCACCGAGCACACTCCCATCTCAGATCCTGAAACTTGGGTGTTTCCTCTACCAGGAAAATTCTTCCTCCAAGATAACAGCTTGGCCTCACACCCTTCTTTGCCTCAAGTGCCAGTAAGGCTTTTCCTGACAACCTTGTTTTTTTCTTCTGTACCATTTCACTATCTGACATTTACTTTTCTTTTCCACACTTAAAACGAAATCCCACAAAGATAATTTTGTTTTGGTCACAATCCCTAGCATTAAAGAGTTCCTAGCACATACTAAGGTGCTCAATAAATATCTGAACAAATAGCTAACATACTTTGCCGCTAACTGGAGTATCTTGAGCCTGGAGGCTGCAGTCGTTTCCCTAGCCTCCCTCAGGATACACTGTTGCCAGCCAGAATTACTCATTTTATTCCCTAGAGAATAGTGGGGTTTGCTACGATCCTCTTCAAAACCCTTCTTCAGAGAATTTAAATTATAAATTGGTCATTTGCTGTTGTCACACATTATGTGGCTGAGATCTCTCAGATTATGTTCCTTTAATACATTTTCTTCCAGCACTTGGCTTTATTGTTTGTTCACTGTCCACACCCATCCCGCCCCCAGTTTAATTACAGGACTGGAATAATTCTCTTGGAGAAAAAAAAATTGTTTTGTATTCATTCAACATTCTCTTAAAGAGTATTGGGTAAATCCGAAACAAAAATTAAACAGTCTAATTTACACTACTTGGGCTTATTGGATAAGTGTCATTTTAAGACATTACTTTTAACCCGAATCCAGAGTTTTAAGATTTTTAATAAGCCACCCATCTTGCTCATTTCCAGCGCGTTCTACAGAGGACTCCTAGGTTACCTACCCGGTGATTGTTTTGTGGGGAAAGCAGCGAACTGTCTCTTTTCAAAAGACCTTTTGGGGTGTGAGAGTTTGCTTGCTCTACACACAGAAGGAATTCTAGAAGCTGGGATTGCACCACCCACCCCACGCACCCCTTACTTGCAGAAACCTTTGCCCCCCCCCCCAGCCCTCCCCCCCCAGCCATAAGGGCTCTTTACAGGGCAGACGCCAGCTCCGATCCAGCTGCTTGACACCTATTGTCCCCGTTTGGATGTCAAGCGATTTTGCCTGAAGGACCCTAGCCTCGATTTTGCTCCAAACTCAAGGCGCCGCTCCTGCAGCAACCCCGGGGCCGTCCAGACCTACGCTGAGCGGCCGTCCCCCAACGACATAAGCTAGAGCAGCGCGGTAGGAGGCCCGGTGGGCCCTTCCCTGCAGGCGTTCGCGCTGGGCAGCCCGAGCGGCCGCGAAGGCCCCCTCCCGCAGCTTCTCCCGCCCCCTCCGCCCCAGAGGGCCGGCTGGCTAAGTCCCTCCCGCTCTCGGCTATCCGCCTCACTAGCAGCGGCTCTCGGTGCAGCGGGGATAGGGCGAAGCGGCCTGCGCCCAGGGAGCGCACGACACTGCCCGGAACGCACAGCCACCCTTGCCCCCTCAGCCGCCCACTCGGGATCTCCAGCGGCCTCCGCGCGCGCACGGTGAGCGCCACCCGGACCGAGGCGCTGACCGGGAAGAGGGCCGCTGCCCCGAGTGTCCTTTACCTCCGGATCGGCTGGACCTTCTCGAGGGGCTTGCTCCCCAAGTCTCCCCTCCCCCCAACCCAACCCCCCACCCCGGTTATTACCAGTGCCCTTCTCCACCCTTCTCCGCCTTTTAGCCCCGACCTCTCCTCCCTCCCTTCCTCGCCAGGCGACGAGTGCCGGCCCTCCCCGGCGGGGACCGTTGCACTGGCCGTTGGCGGCCGGCGCTGCGAGGCCCCGCCCCCGGCGCGAGCCTCGGTACCCCGGGGCGGGTAGGCCGAGCCGGCGGCCCGCGCGGGGGAGGGGCGGGGCGGGGGGCGGCGCGAGGCCGGGCCGGGCGCCCCGCTGGCGGGTCGCGCGCGCGTCCTCGGTCTCTTCCTGCCCTCGCGGCGCGCGCCGGCCCCATCCCCACCCGCTCGCGCAGGCTCCCGCCGGCTGCGCGTTTTGTCCCGCGTCTCGCCCCGTCCGCCGCCTGACTCGCCGCTCTTGTCCTCCTTCCTCCCGCTTTTTCTTCTCTCCTCTCACGGTCTAAAGATGCCCTCGGCCACCAGCCACAGCGGAAGCGGCAGCAAGTCGTCCGGACCGCCACCCCCGTCGGGTTCCTCCGGGAGTGAGGCGGGGGCCGGGGCAGCTGCGCCGGCTTCCCAGCACCCCGCAACCGGCACCGGTGCTGTCCAGACCGAGGCCATGAAGCAGATCCTCGGGGTGATCGACAAGAAACTTCGGAACCTGGAGAAGAAAAAGGTGCCAGGAGTTGGCGGGGACGGGAGGGTTGGATGCTCCGACCCTGACTGCCGGGGCCTGCCCTCTGCCCGTCCCTGGCGCATCCCCTCCACTCACCCCCACCCCCCACGCCCGGCCTGCTCAGTCAACGGAGCTTGGAGCCCAGAAAACGGGCTCCTAGGGGAGGTGCTTGTCACCTGACCCGGACGCGGCGCTCCCCCCCGCCCCCGCCGCCCGGGCAGTTTTATTACTCTCCTCCGGCGGTGGGCCAGGCTTTTTGGCCTTTGGGAGTGGGATGCGTGAGGGCGGGGGGCTGTCCTGTCGCCAGGCTGAACTGAGTGATGCCCCTCTCTCTCACCGAGGCCCTATTTCTTTGACAGAGGCCAGCGGGGAGAAACGAAGGGGTCCCGGTGAGGGGACTGAGGGCTCAACCGACCGCCTCGTGGAGTTGGGGCGGCCTACGTTGTGTCGCCGTGGGGTTGGTCCGCTCCGTTACCGTATACCCGAGGCCTGTTCAGTGTCTCCTCTCCTCTCGGGAGGGGGAAGTGTGTTTAGGACCTTCATCTAGAATTGGTTCTCTCTCAGGCCCCTTTGGAGTGGGTCTTCGATTTGCTGCCCACCCCCCGCCCCCGTCTGATGGGCGCCCCCACGTTTCCTTCTTTGTTTCAATTGTCTAGGTGCCCCCTGAGCCTCACGCTCAACTTGACCCCGAGAAGATTTTCTGCAGCGGCTCTTTGCCCCACCGGGACTGTAAAGAGGGATGGGAGGGAGACTGCCACGATTGAGATTCGTTGGGGGGCGTGGGTCCGGGTTAGACCGAGGGGATCGCCAGGTCTCTGGGCACATGGAGAGAGCGTCTAACATGGCGGCGGCTGCGAGGAGAGGGAAGCGCTTTACAGGAGCTGCATTGTGAGCACAAAGCGAAAGCAGAGGGGGAGGGCAGAGACCAGGCAGCCGCCCCGGCTGGCCTTCGTCGCCCCCCCCTCCAAAAAACAGTCGAGCCACACCCACAATTTTTTGGATTCAAGTTGGCCATTCTAGGTCACACCGTGAGGTTGATCTTCAAGTAGGTCTTTTGTTTTATGCTCTCAGTGCAGGACAGTGTACCAACTCTGTTGAGAGCGACACGTGTGTGTGTATGTGTGGGTGTGTTTGTGTGTGTGGGTGTGTATGTATATAGAGAAAGGGTCTCGGTAGAGTGAATAATTCAACCTTCAGTAAGACTGGAGGTGGAAAGGAAGAAGCAAATCAGTAGAACAAAAAATAGGGTAATTAAATCTGTGACTGTTCTGCAAACTTTTTGCCTTTAACCTTAAAAATAAGAACTTTGCTTGGATAACTTCTGCTTGTTTGCTTCTAGTAAAACATATTTATAACATTTTGAATTTTGACGAAGTCATTTAAAAATGTTTATTTAGCCACCCTACCTAACAGTGTTACTTAAGATGCTGAGACTTATTTAGCTAAAATTTGGGCCATAACAAATAACTTGAAGAAAATGGTGTAGGCCATAATTATTTTAATTGCTTGTTCTAGGATTTATTTTCTATTTCTTGGGAGTTTTAAAAGATTTTTAGATTTGATACTAATCTGTCTCATTTTTCTTACTGGGAATTTTACTTGAATTTCTTATATTTTATTTGAAATCAAGAGATGCACTGCTTGTAAATGCTTACCTTATTGGTGATATTTTATTTTTATAAACAAGTGTGGTTTATTATAAATGAAAGATACTAGATTTATCAATAGCAATAAAACAAAAAGTATTTTACTTGTAAAGTAGCTACATTTAAATATGTAATGGAATTAGCGTGCCCATCTGATTTAGTTTTTGCTACTCTATTTGAACTTGAGACTTAGGTATCTTTTTAAAACATTTTATTGCAATAAACAGTCCTGTCAATTTGGTTGATGCCTGTGTGGCTTAATTTCCAAAATTCTTAGGAAATGCCTGTTTTCTTTTAGGATAGGAATCAAAAGATAAATAGTAATGGTGTAATACTGTAAATGTAGACATTTGGATATAGATATATATATTTTAATGACTCAAAAATAATTTTTCAAAGTTCTTAGTGTAAAGGCAGGCACTGGATTAACAGCCAATTTAGTTGTGAGGTGACTGAGTCTAGTGCTCCAGATGCGAATGGGAGTTTAGTGTATAAGCTCTATGAGGACCTGACAGTGACAGGTCACTTGTGTGTGGATTTATATTATATATATATTGCCTAACACCTGCCCACCCAGCCGCCCCTTATACAGGGGAAAGTAATGTAACTATTATTACAGAGATAATAGACTAGGCTAGTAAGTACTGAAAAATTCCTTGTAGTGGGGTGGGGGGGAGGGGGGAGGACTACACAAAGTAACAAAAAGTATTTCATGTCTTTCCCCCCTCCCCCATCTTCTCAGTGTTTTGGATGATAGTGGAAGGGTCTATTACAGTTACATGAGGCTTTTTTTATAACTCACAGAATGAGCTACCTACTTGTTAAATAGTTAAGTCTTGGCAGTACTGATGTTGTGACTTAATTACTATTGAAATTAAGTTTTACTTTTTGAGAAACTCAAGGCATTTGGATTTTTCTCTAAACATCCAGTTTCTAATTTAAATTGTATTCTATATCTAGAGGATTTACTGTATGAAAGGATTTAACTGTGATTTTTCGGTAGTGAGTGAGCATTTCTAAAACACGTAAAATAGGATTTACTTTACAAATCAGTTTTGAACCTTTGTGGAAATCCTTGTGCAGTAAAGTAAGATGATATTTATACCTGGATTTCCTTTTATTTCAGTCCACATAGCAACTTATATTTGAGCTGTATTTCAGACTTGACTTATTCATAAGAGTCTTCTGGACAGAATCTCTTTTTTTAATGGATTCTAAAATCAAGTATCCTGACCAAAATTACTACCAGATATGTAGTGTTACTTACTTTAAGAGTTGGAGAATTGCAATAATATTGTTGCATTTCATATAAAATACAGAGTTATTCATTAATTTTCTAGTAAGTTGAGCCATGAGAGGAAAGCTAAGCATCTGTTCAATGAGAATGCATGCTTAACATTAATG
Source organism: Martes martes (assembly GCF_963455335.1). Lineage (NCBI taxonomy): Eukaryota > Metazoa > Chordata > Mammalia > Carnivora > Mustelidae > Martes > Martes martes. The sequence goes on along the minus strand of NC_137898.1, from coordinate 29,794,573 downwards.
AAATATGATCCTGTTATGTAATGCAACTAAGTGGCCTGGTAGTTTTTGAAATTTGGGCTTATAGAGACTATGTGTGTATTTAGCAAAGAGAAGAAATGTAGCTGTAATCAAAAGAATGAAGTGCAAAACTTCATTTACAGATCTTTGAACTTTTATAAATAATCAATTGACTGATTGCCTAGTCAGTTTGTTGGTATAGAATATGCAAGATGGTACTTTGAAACCAAGCCTTAATTTTAATTGAAGAGAGAGCTCATTTATATGGTAAGATGCAATCAGTTTAATGTAGAATAAAGGATGTTTTAATAGATGACATTTTAAAATTTTATGCTTTTTGGAAATAAAAAAGGTTTAGACACTAGTGATTTTGGTAGGTGAGAGATTAACCAAGTGTTCTATTGCAAGACAGCTTGACAGCTTTGTAACCAATATGTGACCATAAGTGATAGCCAAACTGTACTTACTGTTTTACATACTATTCCCTAAAGTCCTTTTGCTCTTTATATCTTTTCAGTAAATATACTGAAAAAGGATGCTGTCATTGTTAGAGAAGATAACATTTCTTTGCAGAGCACTGCAGTGTGCCTCTACTTAGAAATTCAGTGCAGCTGTTGTACAGAATGTGTTAAGTATTTTGAAATAAAAATGTTCTTAACTATTTTGTAAGTAAAATCTTTCTTGGGGCTAACATCTAAAGTTTTTCTTGACAGTGTTAAAAATCTCTGATGTATTCGCTTCTCCCATTGGTTGCATGAACTATTTCTCTGCAATGCAGAGGGCAAGATTACTTTGTTTTGCATTCACCTTGTTACAGGGAGAAAAAAAGCATTTGTAATCCTTTATTTGCTTCTGCCTTCCTGGGTGTGTTTTGTGTGTGTGTGTGTGTGTGTGTGTGTGTGAGAGAGAGAGAGAGAGAGGGAGAGAGAGAGAGAGAGAAGTATTTAAAATTGGAATTTAAAAAGGAAAAGATGTTAATTTCCTCATGTGATAATACGGGTATCTTTTTCTTGCATGAGTAGAATTCCGAGTATTGTAATGAGGATGAATTGGTTTAACCTGAGCATGTTATTTTACTCTAGATAATTCCCATGTGGCAAATATTTCTGTCCAAATACATTTTGTGTGACTTAGACATTAAACATACAATTTGTCATTTTATGTATTTAATATTTGGTTTACATTTAGGAAGATTACTACTGTTTCATCTTTTAAAAAGATTGAATACTTTCAAATGTTAAAATTATAACAACATGGTGTTAATTTTATTACTATATTGTTGATAGGATCTAAGATACTGTAAGACCTTAAAGTAATTTTAGGATTTGGTCGAATTCATTTTACAGAAATGTAAATTGAGATGCTCAGGTAAAATGACCCAGTTTGGAATGAGTGAATTCCAAGGTCGCTTGTATTATGAGGGTAATTAGAATTTGTAATGCTCTGCGACGTAAGTAATTTTTCATATTTAAGCTGACCCTTTAGAACCAAGTGAGGCTTTTTACATTAAATCTCTTAATTAGAGTTCCTCTGTTTTAAAAAGCTGTGAAAGCAAAAGGACAAAGCTTTTTTATATCTTCATTGTTAAACCTTTATTAATACCTTGTTAAATTTGTGTTTGTAGGCTGTTCAGATAAGGGGGTCTTGAGAATAATAGTATAGGTAAAGAAAGTCCCATTTTATCAGGTATCATTGGGACATCTGTATTGTTGTGATGGAATGAATTTTTAAAGTTTAAATTCTGAAGTGTCTATGCATAGTTAAGCCCTGAACCCGCATTTGCCCCTCTGGACTCAGACTTGATTTGATTGTAGACCAGATAATTTGGGAAAAGCATTACCAGAGGAAGGAAGTAGGAGGTGTGTCATCCTTTCCATCTTAATTCTTGTATTTCAAGCTTCTGGGTATCTTTAAGTAATAGGTCCCTTTTTCTGGGGGCAATGAATTGTATGTAAGCACTAGAGAAGGATGAGAGGAGTAGCAGAAGAGACAGCCCAAGTTGGAATTGTAAATTGCTTGGCTTCTGTTCTTTATTTCTCCCACTACCTACACTGGTGCTTTTGTTGGATAGAGTATGAGTGTAAAAACATACATGAAAGAGACTATAGGGCAGAGTTCAGGATTCATATTTCCTTAGGAAAAGGAAGATATGCTTCTTGGCCATGTTCAGCTAAAGTAGTCTGTTTCCTTTGATGTCCTGTACTGTCTGTATCTGTATACTTCCTTGACATTTTGATATTGTCTTATGTTCTTACCTTTTGTGTTTTTCTAAATAGGTGGCTAAGCTCCTCTGGGGCAGAGACTGTGATTGATACTACAGTGTGCCTTATGCATGGGAAATGCTAAATAAATACTTGTTAGTTTGACTAACTAATTATATAGAAATATTTGTAGCTTCATCAACAAAATCCTGTTCAGATGGATTAATCCATGAGGGAGAAAATGTTTTTTTACAGAGCTATTTACTGCAGTGTTTTACTGAAACGGAATTTTTCCTGAAGAATTTTCTTCTCTTTTGATTCATTTTTTAAGTCAGTAGCGTAGATGGGTAGGCAATTACAGCACATTTTAAAATCTTGGTACTATAAGCATGATTTGTAAATAGTCTTAGGAAGGAGGACATAGATGAATCTTGGTATTTGAACCATTGTAAATTATTAGAAATTTCATTACATTTCCCTTAATATTGTTATCTAGACATAGAAGTAACTGAAATACACTTCTTAGTCATTGAAAAAAACCCTTTGATCACTATTTTAAATGAATTACAGTTCCCATCTTTTTATATAACTCTCAGCAGTGTGTATAAAATCATTCAGTTGTACTGACTCATCCTAATGAGTAGTTTGGTTAAAATAACTAATAATTCAAAAGATAATAAGATTATCAATAATCATTTGTTTTTCGTATGCACAAGCTTTAGACTTCTTAAGAATATCATTCAAAGTAGGTGATGCTGGAACTCTTCAGCATTATCCTAGGGTCAGCTGCTTCCATTCATTCAGACTTAACTGCATAATTACAGCCATGGACAAGGAATAAGAATTTTTATAGGACTACCTTTTACCTTTTTTTTTTTCCTTTTCAGTGGGACTGAAAGTCTTACCAAATTTAACTCCTGGTTACTTACTTGCTTGAAAAACTGTCTTACCGTGGGATCTTAGATAACATCTAGTTTAGCATTCTCTTACTCTTAGTGTTGAAGAAATCCTGAATTCTTGACAAGTACTCAGTTTCGGCGTTAATCAGTCTTGTAGGGCCTGGTAAAATGCTCATTTCTCAATCTGTTTCATTTTTGGACAACTCTTTAAGGTCTTGATGTTAGAGTCACCTCTCAACCCACCCTTCCCATACTCCCTACAATGTTTAATACTTACTTTGTTTTCTGGAACAGCTCAGACATCTGCTACATGAGAAGACTTCTAGCCTTTGAAGAGCTGTTTCGGATCACCTATGGATTGTAGTATATGTTCTCTCTACCCTCCTTTTTACAGTTGGAAACTTGTTTCTTAATCTCTTTCTGTTTCCTGTGAATATTACTAGTAACTAATTGTCAGTTGAATTGGTGGAGGGTGAGCAGGAGGCAGTCAGCTGCCCACCATTAGGTGGGCAAAGTCAGAATTGATATTTCTAGGTGAAGAACAGGGAATGTAAGGATTGGAGGCTTGAAATAGGATCTAGAAACACCACTGATGATTATAGAAAGTGAGAAGAAAAGAAATCCTTGCCTTTGGTTTTGCATTTGTCTTTCTGTAGGTTTTCAATACTGTAGAAGGGATTTATTTGGCCTGGAGACACAAAATAATTTATAGATAGGTGCTCTTAACTATTTTTGTTATTTATTTGTTATTCGTTTTTTAACTTTTCTGTTTAAGTTTGGAGATTGCTTTGAGAACAGAGGTTAGTTTCCTGGAGAGCCAAGCTAGTTTTTTTTCAGATGTTGTCCCCTCCTAATCTTTCTTTCTTTCTTTCTTTTATTTATTTATTTATTTATTTGTCAGAGAGAGTTAGCACAGGCAGACAGAGAGGCAGGCAGAGGCAGAGGGAGAAGCAGGCTCCCTGCTGAGCAAGGAGCCCGATGTGGGACTCGATCCCAGGACGCTGCGATCATGACCTGAGCCGAAGGCAGCCGCCTAACCAACTGAGCCACCCAGGCGTCCCCCCTCCTAATCTTTCTTGTGTGACTATTTATAATTGTCTAGTTAAAGAATTTTTGTTTTTTTGGAGTCTCTCTTTTCTGTTTCTTTCTAATTATGTAATTTTAAAATGTTTTCTTCATTTATGGAATTTGTTGGATAGAAGAGGAAGGAAGGAAAGTTCAAGATAGCTATTTTGGATATTTATCTTCTGGCACCCACATAGCACTGTCCTGAAATTTTTAAAAAACCATTTCAGTAAAGTAACTTTTGTGGTCATGAAAAAAATCTTAGGGAAGAACAGAAGATCTAGTTATATTGTGATTCAATAGTATAATAGTACTGTGGAGAAAGGAAGGGAGGAAAACAGCAGGGCAAAAATGAGTTGTAGCAATGGCTAGAATCCAGAGTGACATAAAGGAGGAACATATTGAGGCACAAATGATTTTTCTGAGATGGATGACCTTAGGCAGGTTATTAACTGCCCTGTCTTTCAGGTTCTAGTTATATGAAATATGATTGATAATAGTCCTTGCTGATAGGGTTAGTTGCCTGATACTTTAAATTTGAATGTCTGTGTCTGTCAACTATTAAAAGCAACAAACAGGAGATAGGGTGGGACTGGGCAGCACTTCTTGGGGTAATTATTTCTTAGGACCATGTTGTCTTTTTTTTTTTCCTTTTCTCTTTTTTTCTTTCTTTTTTTTTTTTTTTTTGGAGCGCACACAAATAAGCAGCTGGAGGGGCAGAGGGAGAGGGAGAGGCAGACTCCACACCCAGCAGGGAGCCTGATGTGGGGCTTGATCCTAGGACCCTGGGATCATGACCTGAGCTGAAAGTAGGCACCCAAATGACTGAGCCACCCAGGTGCCCCCACATACTGTCTTGACATTTATGGGGTATAGTCACATCTCTATCCTGTGGTTCCCCTTTAAAGACTGGATAATCTGTGAAATGGCCGTATTTTTATCTTGCTCATATGTGGTGCTATAAATGAATGTTTAATACTCTCAGAATGTTCAGTAGTTTGAAAAGGAGCCCTAAATTGAATTTCAAGATAAGTATTTCAAGATAGAAAGAATTTAAGAGGTCAGGTTTTTGTTACCAGTATTGTGATAGACTTCTGATGAAGATATCTTTTTATGCTAGGAAAACAGCTCTATTTTCCAGAAAAAATACTTAATATTCATTTTATGTGGATGCTATGAGTAATTGACCAGTTTGTTAGTTCTAGGTATTAGGTAGCCATGTTCTAGCTTAGGGAAGAAAAAAGTTGTGTTTGGAGCTGTCTGGAGCCCTTTGCTCCTGTACTTGCCCCTTTACATTCATTGGAGTTAATGTTGGATCAGTCATTGTGAAAAGCAAGTTATTTGCTTATTGATAGAGTTCATACTGCAAATTTAACCCCAGATGAAGAGTTTTTCTACTTGGACTTTAAGCCATTTGAATGGGCTGTGACAATAGGAACGAAGCCAGTTATGATAGTGCTATTCGTCTTTGAGTTATTTGCTCTTGGGACTAGAGCAGATACCATGTCTTTTTTTTTTTTTTTAAATTTCTGAAATCTGTTTAGGAGTGAGCTGGGATTGCAAGCCACCCTCATTTTGAAAGGCAGAAAATTAGACCAATTGATTGTCCTAAGAGGCTTTCTGTTGCTAGTGTGAAATTTGGCACTCATCAGTAAGTTTAATTATAAAGCACTCTGAACTTCTGGACAGTGCACGGTTTAATAAAAGTACTGTGAATGGAAGATGGTAACTCTTCAGTGTTCAGATCATAAATGGGTCTTATGTAAATGGCTAGGTTAAACAGATTCATAAGCTGGTTTAGAAAACCACCATTCAACAAATTTTCTGAATTTGTTTAAAGCTAAACCTTGAAGTAACCAAATTGAGGCTGCCATATAATGATTTTTATGGTCACAATTTATATTAGATGTTTGATTCAAAATAATTTATTTCTGTCTTTTACTGGGTTATTACAAGGGAATTACAATGTATCTGATCGAGGTGACTGTTTCTCAAACTTAAGCACATGTTAGAATCATCCAGAGAGCTTGATAAAACACAGATCGTGGGGTCCCATCCCCAGATGCATCTGGGGTGGTGCCTGAGAACTTATATTTTTCTTTTTCTTTTTAAGACTTAATTTTTTTTTTAAGTGATCTCTATACCCAATGGGGTTTGAACTCAAAACCCTAAGATCCAGAGTTGCGTCTCCACCAACTGAGCCAGGCCATCCAGGCACCTTGAGAATTTACATTTATAACAAGTTCCTAATGGATGCTGATGTATTGCTGGTTTGGAGACCACGCTTTGGAAATCACTGGCTTGTAGATCAACACAGGGTCTCTGCTATGTACAAGTCTAGTTATATGTAATGGGCAACAGAGGTTCCCTTAGTTCAGATTCCACGGTGACAAAAGACTTAAGTACCCAAGCAGCCAGGAGATCCTGTATTATACTGATAAAAACAAAAACTAGTGTCCTTTAATATAGAACAGTTTTTTAATTGTCCCTGCAGTCTTATTAGTAAGTTTGAGTTTCCTCAAATGAGGGCTGTTTATTAGGAACTTTGACCAGACTTAGCATCTTGCTTTTTTGAAGATTGGGCCAGGATAAGAGGATAGGGTATTTATAACAGTAGTATAGCAAGTGTTAATGGCTGTAGAGGAACAAATATGAAGCTTCAATGAAACTTTTGTTTTATTATGGTTAGAAAAATGTTTTAGATAAGACCTGTAGTTTCCATTCATGTAATTAATGACATTTTTTGATTGCATCACTAAAGCTGCCTTAATTCAACTCACAGGTATAAGGAAGTGTGGTCAGCTTTTGAAAATTCCCTGGTAAAGAGCCTTGAGATTGTTCAGTTATATCATGATTTTTTAACATGTTTCTTCTGTCACAGTAAACTGTCATTTCTTATGGTGTTAGTGGCAGCTTTCCCTTTAAAAATCATGGCTCTTAAATTATTATAGATTGAAATATTTGAAACCTGTTATAGCAGTATAAAAAGCAGAAGAAATAGATGTATGATTTTTAATGAAAAAATCTTTGTTTTGGCTGCAAAGTCTTTGCATAGTTTTTGGTGATGGTATTCAATGAAGATAAGTACTGTGAAGCTGAGTTTCACGTAGCAACTGCTTTCCCTTTCTTTTGAGTTCCCTTTCACCATTTTTCCAGTTACTCCTCTGTGATAGATTACTCCAAAACTTACTCCATTTTCTGATGCACAGAGACTCTGCCTGTCAGGGATTCAGACAGGCACACAGTGGGGTTGGTATCTCTGCTCTGTGATTCCTGGGGCCCCAGGTGGGAAGACTAAGGCTTGTTCACTCACATGTCTGATCCCTGGGTTAGAATGATTCTAATACTAGTATTGCTAATCTTATATAAGGCCTCTTCATTGGCTTGGCTTCCTCATAGCATGGCAACCTCAGGGTTATTGGACTTCTTACAGCTTACAGCTTGGGGCGCCAAACACGAGTGTTTTTAGTGACTAGCAAACAGAACAGAGATACATTGCTTTTATGATATAGCCTTGGAAATTTACAGGATTGCTTCCACTGTGGTCTGTTGGTAGAAGCCCACTGAATACAATGGCAGGGGAATTGGACTAGTTCTGCATGGGGCAGTATCAAGATCACATGGTAGAAGAGTTTGTACAACTGCCTATGTATCCGTCTTTGGAAAATGTAGTCTGCCATAGAAATTTGGGATGGATGAATACTAAATTTGTTACTGTGTAGAAAATTGGGGGTTTTTCTGCTTTAGGATATCTTGTCCTGGTATAGGACAGTATAGATTCCTATTCAAGGATTATTGTAGTTAAAGTCCTGGCAGTATCCTGAAATCTGTCATTCTTACTATCTTCTGTAGTATGAAATTTCAATTTTTTATTATACAAACTGTTCATTGCAAATTATCTAAGTGTACAAAGCAAAGCAAAAGGAAACAAGTTCCACCTATAATTCTAACACTCAGGTACCATTCTTAACATTAAAAAAAATTGTCATATATATTTATATGTGTACATGTTTTAGGATTTGAGTTGACATTCATTTTAATTGGCATATATGTTTTAAGTTCTTAAGACGTTAAATGCTAAAGCTAAGCCAGGCACGTAAAACTGTACCCTATGAGGGGTATATAGTATACTCAACTCTATTACTTTAGATTAAGCAACAGCTTCTTTGAAAAACGTATAAAAAGGGAAGATAATAAATGCCAGGTATAAATTAATAGCAGTTTTTCTCTTGCCTAATAGTTAATTTAGAATTTTTACTGTAGTAGCATTACATTTCGGGCTCTCTTTCCATTCTTATATCTTCTATTATCTACATATTTCTAAACAAGAATCCTTACTATAATAAAATATTATTACACCCTGAGTCATCACCATTAAAAGCAAATCTTGTTTGGTTTGTTATTTTTTTTTTTTTAAAGAAAAGTGGCCTACTCTTTTAAAAAAGAAGTGAACTGTCTTTATTCATCCTCAAAGAGTGTTCAAAGGCAGTTGAGCATATCTTTTGTACCTGGAATTAGGCCTGCTGTCTTTTTTCAACAGTCAACCTTACACAAATTTTATACCTTTCCAGCTGAAGGTTATTTTGTGAAATAATCCACCTAAGAATACAATTGGATACTTTCAACAGCCTTAATGTTTTAATGTTTATCTTGGTTTTATTTACCTCCAAGATAACTAAGGGATTGTTATGCTTTTTTTTTTTTGGAGGTTTTACTTATTTATTTGAGAGAGAGCGAGAATAAGCGGGAGAGGGGCAGGGCGTGATACCAGGACCCTGGTCTCATGACCTGAGCCAGTGGCAGACGCTTAACCAACTATGAGCCATACAGGCATCCTGTTAGGCTTTTTAATTTAGGGTGGAATGGTTATGCAAGTTGACTGTTTCTGGTATAAAGAAAATGGATCATTTGACCTAAAACTAATTAGTATTCTTTTTAAATTTATTTGACCCTGAATGCATTTTATTAGATTTTGTATTTTGTTTCATGGTTAGTTTTATTTTTGCTAAGGGTAAGGAACAATATATGTTCATAATTTATTGTGATTATATTAATTAAAAATATTTTTCCCCCTTGGGGTCCCTGGGTTGCTTAGTCAGTTAAGTGTCCAACTCTTGATTTCAGCTCAAGTAATAATCTCAGGGTTGTGAGATTGAGCCCCAGCGTCAGGCGAAGCGCTGGGTGGGGAGTCTGCTTAAGATTTTTCCCTCTCCTGCCCTTCGCCCCATTAAAAAACTTCTCCCCCTTAATTTAGGTTTCTGTTTACTCCCTCTCCTGACCTTTAAAACAATAACTTAATTCTTGATTTTTGCATTACCTGGATATCTTTTCTTTGGGGTCTTATCAAATAGTAGTAGTCTGGGAAACTGCCACAGTTTTCATTTTAGTGAAAATAAAGATGACTTAAACCAGAGGTTAATTTTCTGTTCCTACTTTCACACATTTAATTCCGTTTGTGAGAAAATAAAGCAAAGTCTTTGACTGGCACACTATCCGAAGGGGATGGGATAACTGAAGTATCATGTTACTCAAAAGGAATGGATGAAGCACATCAAAGATATTAAGTACTTGGGTCTAATCAGGAAAAATACACTCTTTCTATGACTTAGTCACAGCATTTCTTTTTTTTTTTTTTTAAGTCACATGAATTCTTTTCAAGGGGCAAGAGAGGGACAAGAATTCAACACTAAAATGTCTATGTCTGATACGCTCCTGTATAAGTAGGATTGTAACCAAATTGTATCCCTCACTCATGTGGGTAGGAATCATTTATGCAGACCATCTGATGCATATCTTTTTTTGAGAAACCTAAAGAATAAGCATTGCTGTGTCATGTCATTGGCTTATAGTACAAAATTTGGTATCATTCAGCAGGGGCTGGAGTACCTTCATTCATTTTTTTAGCTCACTGGTTATTAAATAACTTACTTTATGCACTAACTTACACTGAAATTAACGAGGGGTGCCTGGGTGGCTCAGTGGGTTAAGCCTCTGCCTTCCGCTCAGGTCATGATCTCAGGGTCCTGGGATCGAGCCCTGTATTGGACTCTCTGCTCAGTGGGAAGCCTGTTTCCCCCTCTCTCTGTTTGCCTCTCTGCCTACTTGTGATCTCTCTCTCTGTCTACTTGTGATCTCTCTCTCTGTCAAATAAATAAATGAAATCTTAAAAAAAAAAACCCACCCTGAAATTAACTAAAAAGCATCTTTAGGGCAAGATTTGAGACAAACTTAGATGATGATACGGGTTTGTATTTCAGCATGGTTAGGCTGGTGTGTACTTTAATGTGGGGCATAATTCTTTTTTTTTTTTTTTTTTTCTTTTAACATAGGGCAAGCTTGATGATTACCAGGAACGAATGAACAAAGGGGAAAGGCTTAATCAAGATCAGCTGGTAAAGATGCTACATTTTATTAAGGAGTGTATGTTTAATAAGAAAATTAATTTGTGGTTCTTTGTGTTTTAGTAAAATTGGGTTTTGTCTTTGTTATTTTAGGATGCCGTATCTAAGTACCAGGAAGTCACAAATAACTTGGAGTTTGCAAAAGAATTACAGAGGAGTTTCATGGCATTAAGTCAAGATGTAAGTAAAAGACTATATATATGTTTATGAAATATTAAAAGTAAGGCAGAACATTTTTTTTGTTTCTTTGGGTTTTAGTCCTTGTATTACCGTCGATAAGCTCTCTGCGAGTTGAGAGGATTGTATTATACCTAAGATGCTTTCCAGTTCTGTAAAGTTTAATGTAACACCTGAAAGATGCCTGAGAACCAAGGTTTCAGATATGACAAACTTAATATAGTAGTTACCCTAAAGATTTCATTGTTACAAAAATTAGTTTATTTATATACACACGTGCACTTATTTTCTGTATATTCCTTGTATATATGCACATTTATTTTTCATATATTCCTTTATGCCTAATGACGATCTTACAATTCTGTTAACTATCAGAAAATAGAGTCTTGTTTTTATATTTGGTAATCACTGTCTTCATTAGGGATCTTAAGGAATGTGGCAGACTGGGATACATTCGTCCTGTATCAATTTGTGATCCACCAAAGTGGTGTGTTTTTCCCAACATCTTTTGATGTGATAGAAGTCTTTGGGAACAGGACAAAAATTAAATACAAGCAAAGTCAAATAATTTGTTGAAAGTTGAGACCAGAAAATTCCTATCCTTCTGAATTGGTGTTAGCTTATTTGGAGAGGGGTTAACAGCATTTAATACAAAGTTGCCTCCAATTTTGTAAAATGAATAAACAAAACAGTTTGTTATGTGAGGAGAGACATTGTAGTACATAGATAAAAAATTCTGATTCTGGAACCAGACTGTTTTGAATCCTGATTCTGCCACTCTTACTTAGTAGTTGTAGGACTTTGAGTTACTGTTAACTTTTAGTTACTTGTCTGTCCCTATAACATTCAGGCTTTTCCAGAGAAATAGGACCAGTAAGTAGTATCAGAAGAGAAGCAGGGAGAGGCTGTCACACTACTTCAGTTTTCTAATCTGTAAAGTGGCGATAATAATGGTCCCTACCTCATCACAGAGTTGTGCTTGGAACAGCATTTGACGTAACGGCTAATATATTTCAGGCACTTAATATTATCATTACTTATTAAATTTGATTAAAGATGATATCCCTCCAAATGGAATAATAAGGAAGCTTAATTTACACCAAAATAGGGAATTGTTCCACTTCACCTAGGTCAGACCCTCAGGCTTGATGAATCCTGGCCAATTTGTTTTTCTTATTTCTTTAAAAAAATATGGATCATAGAAGTAGGATTGCTATACAGTTTAATAATACAGTCAATCAGTTTCTCAGGCTACTAACACTGTATAAGTGAAAATACTTGTATTCTCCTTTGCTTTTGATTTAACACTGATGTTTGCAGGAACTTTTCACCAGGCATTTAAATTCATTTGCAGTCTTTATTGAACTCTGATCCTGTATTGCTCCTTCCCACAATTGTTAAACACCTTTTTTGTTTTGCATTCAAGAGTTCTTGAGCACCTTGCATTCAAGAGTTCTTGGGGCACCTGGATGGCTCTGTTGGTTAAGCATCTGCCTTTGGCTTGGGTCATGATCCCAGAGTCCTGGGATCGAATCCCAAGTCCAGTTCCTGGCTCTGCAGGGAGCCTGCTTTTCCCTCTCCCTCCTGCTCATGCTCTCTCACTCACTCACTCTCTCAAATTTTAAAAAAAAAAAAAAAAAAAAAAAGAATTCTTTAATGTTGCTCCAGCCTACCTTTTTGAGTTTTCATATTCTTTACTTGAACTCACTTTATCCAAAGTGGCATTCTTTATCTTATTTCTTTTGCTTTCTTGACTTATTTCACATTCCTGCCCCTCCTCCTATATTTCCGGCCCCTGGCTACTGGCTGCCTCTCTGTCCTAAAATTGCCTGTGCGCGTGCGCGCGCGTGCGCCCGCACACACACCCCCAGCCTCTGCTCCCCAGTAAGATGGAAGGCTTATCTATCTTAGGAGTAGATGTCACTTTCTCCTTGAAAGCTTTCTCTACTGCCCTAGCTTAGATTTCATCTCTATGTTCACATGCTGCTTACTGCTAAATGTCATTTAATCTGCTACCCTCTCTGCTGCCATCTTAAATTTGTCTTATTGTAGACTACATTGTTCTCCTAGGTCTCTCTTTCCCATATCTCCCTTTACTGTACATTTCGTATGTTTTTATTTGGTTTTCTCTGTCTCAGTTTATCCTAGTGAGGCTTGAGAAAGGGGAAAAGGTGGGAAATAAAACACTTTTAGGACTCTTGAAAAAGATGACCTTTTTTTAAAAGTCAAGTTTCTTTTTCTTTTGTTAATTTATTATTGTTTTTAAGTAAGTTCCACATCCAACATGGGGCTTGAACTTATGACGTTGGAGAACAAGAGTTGCATGCTTTACTGACTGAGCCAGCCAGGTACTCCATAGTCACTATTTTTTTAAAAAATATTTTTATTTAATTTTATTTGTTTTTTAAGATTTTATTTATTTATTTGACAGAGAAAGATCACAAGTAGGCAGGGAGGCAGGCAGAGAGGGAGGGGGAAGCAGGCTCCCTGCTAAGCAGAGACCCTGATGTAGGGCTCGATCCCAGGACCCTGAGATTATGACCTGAGCCGAAGGCAGAGGCTTAACCCATTGAGCCACCCAGGCACCCCATTGTCACTATTTTCAATATGTTGGGATAATACAATACTAATGTGGATAGTTGGGGATGAGGAAGGCAATGGTGGGTTGTGGCATCCCACAACCCCTTCATCCCTGTGAGTCTATAGTAGATACTTAAAATGAAAAAATTTGGACCATTTTTCCATAGAAGAGATGGATATAGGTAAGATTTTTTATTGTTGCTGTGTTTGGGTTTCTTTTTTAATTGACTCAGGGCTTAATTAGAAATTTTAGTTTTTATGCTTTTTATTATGAAAAATGGCAGAACTAAAGAAAGGGATATAATGAACACGCCTGTATCCGCACTCAGCTTCCATGGTTTTCATCTCATGGGCAGTCCTATTTCATACATACCCACAACTACTCCCTTGTTCGCTCTCAGCTAGGTTATTTTGAAGCAAATCCCAAATACATCCTTTACTGGTAACAATTCAGTAGTATAATACTTTATAGGGAGGGGAGAATGTGTTCTAAATTTCTAACAACTGTTTAAAACAGATGATGTATTAAATATTAATTTCTTACTTGTAATTTGGGAGTCATCATTTTGTATGTCAGGATCACATACTCAATGAGTAGGTCTTATTTTTATTGGACCTGAAATTGGTTGAACTGTATTAGGAGTTTTGTGAAATTAATTTCAGTGTCTTATGCTTACACTTTTAATGCAGATTCAGAAAACAATAAAGAAGACAGCGCGTCGGGAGCAGCTTATGAGAGAAGAAGCAGAACAAAAACGTTTAAAAACTGTACTTGAGCTCCAGTATGTTTTGGACAAATTGGGAGATGATGAGGTGAGAACTGACCTGAAGCAAGGTTTGAATGGAGTGCCAATATTATCTGAAGAGGAATTGTCATTGTTGGATGAATTCTACAAATTAGCAGACCCTGAACGGGACATGAACTTAAGGTATAGTTATTTGATAGTAGAAACTTCTAAATGTTGACTTGACAACTAAAATGTAATTAATTAATTTTTAAATTACTATTACTATTATAAGGTTGAATGAGCAGTATGAACATGCTTCCATTCACCTATGGGACTTGCTGGAAGGAAAGGAAAAATCTGTATGTGGAACAACCTGTGAGTATTATAATTTTTTATTTTGTAACTAAGAGTCTTTAAAAATTAGTTTTCTATTTAAAAGTAATGTTAATTGAAGAAATTTCAGAACTGTGTAAATAACATTCATCTACTGTTTACTTTTGGTTTATTGGTTTATTTCCTTTTTTTTTTTCCTTTTTGCTGAGTGTGTGTGTGAGTCACAAACACCAATCATAAATCGGTAGAGATGGGAATCCTAACTTACCATGGTTTTGTGTAACTTACTCTGCTTGAAGTTGGACAGATTAACACCAAATAAACTTTTCAGAGTTGTTGGTATTAGATAGGGACTGGTTTTTTTCCTTATTCATGAAATTTTATGAAGAATACTTACTATACCTCATACATTTTACTCATGATCCTTGCTTTCATTTTTGCTTAGTTATTTTTTAGACTTCTGCTAATTTGAGGATATTAATTTTTTTTGTATTTTTTTTTAAACCTTGATCTCAAATGAACAGTGCATATTCATTTTAAAGAAAATAGAGACATTTAAGTTTCACTGCTGGGGTGCCTGGGTGGCTCAGTGGGTTAAGCCTCTGCCTTTGGCTCAGGTCATGATCAGGGTCCTGGGATCGAGCCCCACATCTCTGCTCAGCAGGGAGCCTGCTTCCCTCCGTCCCCCACAGCCTGCCTCTCTGCCTACTTGTGATCTCTGTCAAATAAATAAATAAAATCTTTAGGGGAAAAAAAAAAGTTTCGCTACCTCAGTAAATTAGGAATTTTAGGTTTATTTCCTTAGTAAATAAGGGAATAGGTTCTTATCTTTGCTATTTATTAAGTTGATTTAGGGAAGTAGATTTTGAACATATTAAGATCAATGTATCTGTGTTTATACCTTATTTTTAGCTCTTTGGTGGAAAATTGGATAAAAAGCTTTAATTGGCAAAACTGTATGATGTAATTTGGAGTGTATTTGGTTTAAGGAAATAGGTAAATCAAATATGGAAACCAACCTTTTTGTATTTTTTCATGTAAGAAATAATTTTCTTGGTTTGTTAACTTGCATTATTTACTGTATTTCTTTGTAAAAAAAATCATTTGCTGCTTAATTTTAGATCTGCATCAAATATGTACTGAATTTATCATTTGAAGTTCGAATAGAAAGAAATCTACATGTGTGTATAAACTTGTTAGCTTAAAAAGTAGTTTTAGGTCAAGCCTGATCAAATTTTCACGAACGTTACTGAGGAGTAACGAGGGTTAAATGTCTAAGCTTATAGCTTACTTTGGTGTTATTTTCTACCTAGTCTTGTTCATCTTAAGAATGTAACATCTTTATTGCTAATGAAAATTTACTAATGAACTCAAATTTGGTGTTTTTATGTGCATTTAGTTTTCACAAGTTTTTTAAAACAAGTAATTCTTAGTTTAGAGGCTCTGATGCAGAGGAAGGGATATGTGAAATGTTCATTCAAAAACTTGTTAGTTTTATTGTTAATAGGATTAACTATATTGTGATAATGTCCTTGAAGTTTTATTTATCTGTAAAGTGACCTATTAAGGAATAGATACATTCTACATACATAGGTATATTCTACATGTACTATATAAGGCCAGGAAGTTGAGATTAATTCTTTTTTTTTTTTTTTTTTAAAGATTTTATTTGTTTATTTGACAGAGATCTCAAGTAGGCAGAGAAGCAGGCAGAGAGAGGAGGAAGCAGGCTCCCTGCTGAGCAGAGAGCCGGATTCGGGGGCTCGATCCCAGGACCCTGGGATCATGACCTGAGCCGAAGCCCGAGGCTTTAACCCACTGAGCCACCCAGGCGCCCCGAGATTAATTCTTGACACATACTTTCACCTGCTGCCCTGCCCCCTTACATCCAGGTGTACCAAATTCTGACAGCTTTCCCTTTTAAATATGTTTCGAATCTATCTACTACTTTTTCTCTTCCACTTTTCTGCCTCTTGTCTAATGCAATCTCTTAACTAAATCCACCCTCCCCATCCTTCTTTAAATTCTTTTAATGGCTTTCTTATATTACATTTTACATACAGTTGTTTTTAACTTAAAGACCTTGCATGTTCTGGCCGTTACCAGACTTGTCTTTTCTTTATGTTTTTTCTTACTCTCCCTATGGCTCAAGCCACAGCACATGCTTTCATTTTCTTGTATTTGGCACCCTTTCTCTTCATACAGGGCTTTGTAAGTGCTTTTGTCTCTGCCTTGAAGCGCTTCTCTTCTACTACTCATCTTCCAGATCTGTGCTCTTGAAGCACTTACGAGGAAAGCCTCTCAAGTTTCTTCCTGCCTAGGTCCAATCCATTGTACCTTTGTGTAGTACTTTTCACAGATGTGATTTTACTGTTTTTGTATCTGATAATTCTTCTCTATTGGACTATAAACTTAGGGCAGATATTGTATCTTTTACAAATCTTGTTATAGCCCCATTGCCTACCGCATTGCCCAACATATAGGTAGGCGTTAAATATATACTAAATGAATAAATAATAACTCTCAGCTTTTTGTTTTGAACTAACTTCCTTTAAGTGTGTAAAGTTTAATACTAATAGGTTCTTTTTGTTCTCTATCATTCCATCTCTGTTTTTGGTGGATTTTAATGTTTTTTATATGTATGTTTCAGTAAGGGTTGACAAATTTTTTTTCTTGGAGCAGTATTTTGTAGCATGTTGAATCTTACTCAAGTCAGGCATTCTGAGATGATCTAACATTATAATTCATATTCAATTTTTAGATAAAGCTCTAAAGGAAATTGTTGAGCGTGTTTTCCAGTCAAACTACTTTGACAGCACCCACAACCACCAGAATGGGCTGTGTGAGGAAGAAGAGGCAGCTTCAGCACCTACAGCTGAAGACCAGGTAGCTGAAGCTGGTAAGTACTTGGGTGGATATGAGCTTTAGTTTATAGACCTGGTTTTACTTCTTTTGCCACAAGTTCAGGCCATACATTTACTTAGTTACATAAGCACATTGAGGTTTTTAATGAAACTTTAAGCGTGAGAAAATATTAAATTGTATTAAGAGTCATTCCAGAGGTACTAAGTATCAGTCATTTAGGGGCACCTGGGTGGCTCAGGCCATTGAGTGTCCCACTCCTGACTGCAGCTCAGGTCATGATCTCAGGGTTGTGAGATAGAGCCTGCGTCTGGCTCCATGCTGGGGTCAGGAATCTGTTTAAGATTGTCTCCCTCTCCCTCTGCCCAAATACCAGTCGTTTACTTACTGGTTCAAATGTTCAGTTGGATCACTGTTACAAACTGATATTTTTTTGTTGCAGTATTGCTGGGCTCTTGTAATATAGATGAGGAGAAATGTTGTAGGGCTTTTTTAAGTACATTTTGGCTGACATGCCCAGATTTATCATTGTTTACCATGCTAGTATATGAAGTGAGTTGTATGGGGGCACATGCGTGCATGTGTATGTTTTAAATGTTGGGGTGATTATAACTCCTTAATCTTCAAGTGTAAATATCTCAACGGAAAGGGATTTTTTCAGTTAACTTTTACACTTGGCGTAAACTAATAAAAAGGTAAACATTCATTAGGAGTCCTTTTACGATAACTTAAGTCTGAGTATCATTGGAAGCATTGTCAGAGTGTAAATTTTGTAGTGGTTAAAAAGCATGGATTGTTGAATCAGATTGCCTGGATTGAAATCTTGGCTTTGACACTCATTAGCTATGTAACTTTGGGCAAGTGACTGAATTTCTCTGTACCTCAGGTTCTCTGTTTAGAGAGAAGTATGTAGCAGGTATCTGGCACATAGTAACCGCTTCATACAGCGTTCGCTATTAGGTTGAAGCTACAAAGGAAGATTGCACGTTGGTGGAATTTATGGTTGCAGAACAACATAGGGAAGTCTTTTCTCCACCTTTAACTGCTTTCACCAAGTGATTAAAATAGAGAGGAAGATTTCAATCTGTATGCTGCTTTATAATATTACTTCTTAGGCTAGAGAGAGAAGTTTTAACTTAGCTCTTTATTGGCATTATACCTAATCCAGGATAACTACTCTTGAGCCTGATTCATTCTGGGGTAAATGTAAAGAAAACTGTTTCTAAATACATTATTTTAAGAATGATTAAAATACAGAAACTTACTGCTAACTATAACTTTGTTAATAAGTTCTGGTTATTTGATGGTAAACTGCTAACTTATTTGTAGTTTAAAAGAATTGTTAATTTTTAAAAAAATTTTCTTAGGGCGCCTGGGTGGCTCAGTGGGTTAAAGCCTCTGCCTTTCAGCTCAGGTCATGTTCCCAGGGTCCTGGGATTGAGCCCCCGAATCCGGCTCTCTGCTCAGGAGGGAACCTGCTTCCTCTTCTCTCTCTGCCTGCTTCTCTGCCTACTTGTGATCTCTGTCTGTCAAATAAATAAATAAATAAAATATTTAAATAAATTTTTTTTCTTACTCTTTATTTATATCATCTTTTAACATCTTAGAACCTGAGCCAGCAGAAGAATACACTGAACAAAGTGAAGTTGAATCAACAGAGGTATGATTTTTATTTAATGCTGGCTTTCTTTTTCTGTCTTTCAAGCAGAACTCTGAAACATTTACTTTGCTTTGCAGTATGTAAATAGACAATTTATGGCAGAAACACAGTTCAGCAGTGGTGAAAAGGAGCAGGTAGATGAGTGGACAGTCGAAACAGTTGAGGTAAGAGTTCTTTTGGGTGCAAGGTTGTTGTCTTTTTTTATTAGTAATTTTTATCTCCTAAGAACAAATTAAGATTGTACGCTTTTAGTACATTTATTATTATAACAAACTTATTAACTTAAAGGATCATTATGTTTAAAAGATTATTTATACTTGTGGATGTTTAGTAGAATCTCTAGTTGATCCAGCTATAGAACATACATATAAAGTTATAATGTGTGTAACTTAGGGTTATTAAAGTACATGATTTGTATGTTGTTGATACCAGGTTGCTCTATAAAAATCTGGGCACCCACATGGATAGCCTTTAGAAAAGGCCCACCTTCCAAGGGAACATGTTGGAGTGTCATCTTAGACTCCTTCTTCCTAATGCTCTAGATTTCTCTAGTGTTTCTTAATTCTGTTCCTCAGTTGATATTACCTTTCTTCAGGTCCTCATGTCTAGTTCAGGTGCCCCTTTCATATTTCTCTTTCCTGAGTGCTCCAGGCTGTCTTACTCATTTTTATAGTCCAATTATTAGAAAAATTTTAATTAAGTTACTTTTACTTGAAACTCTTGATGGTGCTGTGTTACCTATAAGATAAAATCAGAATGCCTTACCAAGTTGGTCCTTGCCATCCTTTCCATCCTCTTTTTGGTTGCTGCTTTTATATATCTGAAGTACAGAAAAAATAGCTTTCAGCTGTGAATAATATGCTTTTCTCTTTAATATTATTCCATCAAGATAATTCTTCAAAGGTGTAATTGTGTTAGTACCTTTAGCTCTTTATAGATGTGCTATAAAGATGTGCTGTTGATAGATTGAGTAAAGAACTTGCCCTGTACTCTAGAAAGTTACCTAGTTTGGATGAAAATAGTGTCCCATGAAGCCCTAGCAAGACAGTATATGTATTTGCTGAATTATGCAAGGCAGTTCAGAAGTATTAGAGGAGGGTTAGAAGAAAAATAGATCTAAGAGATCTCTCTGTGGAATGGTGATTTACGTAAGAGGTATGCAAACCTCCTGGGCCTTGACTAAGTAGATTTGGTATATGTTTTTAGGGGAGTGAGGTAATAGGTATATATTAGCATGAATATAGGGGTAGAAATATGAATTATTAGCATTTTTAAAAATTGAATGTTAGGGATGAAAAGTATGTGTTGGCATAGTAGAAAAGTTTGGGAAGTAACAGTGCTTAGTAGAACTTTTTGCTTTTTATTGGGAGAGAATAGTATATTATCTTACTTAGTACTATGCCAGTATGGTTTGTTCTTAAGTACTTGGTAGGTAGGGCTTTTCCAAAGGCTATTCAGATGGAATTCTAAGGAATTTTTTGAGCTGTAGATGTAGAAGACACATCAGTTGGTCTTCATAACAGTTTAGGTAGTGATTATTTCACTATTGCTTATAAGAGAAATAAGCTTATGATTTATCCATGCTCACCAGGTATGACTTGCCCAGTCATTAGAAGCCAGACAGAAGGATTAGAAGCCAGACAGAACATAAATTTAATATAATAAAAATCAGTGAGATTTCCCCGAAGAGTGGGGAATTACTAAATAATCATCAGAAGAAATTATTAGAGCTAGGTAAAAGGTAGGTAGAGTGATCTTTGGCTTTTGTAGCAAGTTATATAAGGTGATAGGGCTTCATCCTAGAGAGAATGAAACGGTAGGAACTCAGAGTTTGATGATGATAACAACTAACTTTTCTTGAGTGCTGACTCAGTCAAGTATTGAGGTAAATACAGGTTTAATTTCTTTCTATAGAAGGCATAGCAGTTTTAAGCACAGTACATTCTTTTAGGAAGCAAGCACGGGTAATCTTTGAAAGCAGGTTATAAAGTAAATCTGAAATGCTACATAGTTGTCCTGTGGAATCGAGAACACTGTAGAAGTGACAGCACTCAATGTTAAATTTATAACTATGGTCAGTATGAGAAACTACATTAAAGCCTGCTACTTTGTTTATAGTATAGAGTTTGGGGACCTGTCATGGTGGTAGTGAATGGAGCTCTTGCATGCTTCCAGTCTGCATCTCTCCCCTCATTTTCCCCTTTAGGTGGTAAATTCACTCCAGCAGCAACCTCAGGCTGCATCTCCTTCAGTGCCAGAGCCCCACACTTTGACTCCAGTGGCTCAGGCAGATCCCGTTGTGAGAAGACAGCGAGTCCAGGACCTTATGGCACAAATGCAGGGGCCCTATAATTTCATACAGGTAGGTGCAGTTGAGTCAAACACTAACTGAAAGTTTAAGTTTTTACATTATTTAATTTAATTCCATTATATCCTGACTTGCAGGATTCAATGCTGGATTTTGAAAACCAGACACTTGATCCTGCCATTGTATCTGCACAGCCTATGAATCCGACACAAAACATGGACATGCCCCAGCTGGTTTGCCCTCCGGGTTAGTAATGGTGTATTCTTATGTGAGAAATACAGGGCCAGTGCTCTCAGGTTTTGTAAAGTATGTGAAAAATAATTATTTCCTTTTAATGTTTGCTTAACTTTTGGATCTTGGGTCTTTTAATTTGGTAAGAAATACTGTTTTTCCCTGTAATATGAATAACTGTAGTTACATTGCCTTTTTTTAACCTTTTATTGTCATATATAAACTTAAGTACGTGCAAATGTAGTTTGATGAGTTTCACAGATTGAACACACCAGCACCCAGAAATGGGACATTACCTGTACCTCAGAAGCCTGTTTGTGTCCCTTTTCAGTCACTAGTTTACCCTCTCTTTTGGCTCTGTGGGAACCATTTCCTGATTTGTAACATTACAGACCAGTTTTGCTTATTACTGGAATTTACATAAGTTAAATTTTGCTTCGCTTTTTAAATTTCAAAGTTAAGCATAAAAATAATAGAGGTGTCTTTCTCTGAAGGATGTTTGCAGCTTTTTAGGAGAATTTCTGAACATTTTATTACCTAAATAAAAATGAGGTGCAACAGTGAGGTGGTTAAGGGGATGCTTAAGAGGAAAGGGGAAGATTGGCCTAAGGACAGTTGAAGTTTCTGGGTGCCTGGGTGGCTCAGTTGGTTAAACAACTGCCTTCGGCTCAGGTCATGATCCTGGAGTCCCACGATTGAGTCCTGCATCAGGCTCCCTGCTCAGCAGGGAGTCTGCTTCTCCCTCTGACCTTCTCCCTTCTCATGCTCTCTCTCACTCTCTCAAGTGAATAAATTAAAAAAAAAAATCTTTAAAAAAAAAAGTTGAAGTTTCAAACTCGTATTATTAGTCTTACACTGACCGTTATTAGAAATAGCACTAAAGAGGATTGGCGTCTTGTACTTGGTTAAGTGGTTCATTTTTCTCCAGGACCGTTAGTCATTTTGAGTCTTGGTTTTTCCCCCAAACATGTCATTATTAAGGGTACAAAAGTGGGACTATATAAAATAACATACTTAGGGGCGCCTGGGTGGCTCAGTTGGTTAAGCGTCTGCCTTCGGCTCAGGTCGTGATCCCTAGGGTCCTGGGATGGAGCCCTGTGTTAGGCTCTTTGCTAAAGGGGCGAGTCTCATTCTCCCTCTCCCTCTGCTGCTGCTCTGCCCGCTTGTGATCTCTCTGTCAAATAATAAATGGATAGAATCTTAAATAAATAAAATAACATGTAATATCATGTAAATCTTCAGTGTCATAAAAGGAATTGCTGAGGAAAGCATGTTTAATGACACTGTTAGTTTGTTAGTTACGATTTCTCCAAAGTAAAGGAAGCTCATATCTAATATTTCTACCAAGAGTTAGAAAACAAATTATGGTTAGGCCTTAAGGAAAGGAATCAGTTATTAGTGTTCGTTTTCCAAGTTCTACCAGAGAAAGACAATATATAGTTTTTATAGCTGAAAAGTTGTGCCAGAATCAACATATACAGCATTGATATAACCTGTAAGCCATTTAGATACTCAGTTAATGCTGAGTTCATTAGCCTCTCTCAGCAAAATGGGTGATTTCTAAATGACTAACCACAGATACAAATTTTTGATTCTTTAACCATGGTTGGGGAAGGGAGTAGAAAACTGGTGGGAGTTGACAGTTTGCACACTGAATTGAATATAGGTTTTTTAAAAGCGTATTCTTATTTTTTCTGTGGAAGCATGAGTAGAAGGAAACCAGAAATGCTCACTTAAAAGCTAAAATCCTAACTACTTTTCCAGTTTATTTTCATGATCACTAAAGTTTTTTTAGGATTTGGCTATAGAAGTTTTCTCTGAAGAAATTTGATTTTTGGATTAACAGTGGATTTTTTGGGGTCAATTTTACAGTTCATTCTGAATCTAGACTTGCTCAGCCTAATCAAGTTCCAGTACAACCAGAAGCTACACAGGTAAGACTGACAGAAATACTGCTGTAGGTTTGTTTTTAATCAGTTCTTGGGTCTCTTTCATTAATGGCTCATGAAAGTGAGGTATGAATTTTATCATTGTCCAAGTCTGGTGTGGGTAGCTGCAGCCTTTATTTCCATGTTACATTTACTTTTGTTTTAATAACTTAAAAAACATTGTTTTTGTTAAGTCTCATGTTTATAATAATTATTTTATTTTGGACTGAGTAGAATTTGAGAGACATATTTAAATGTCATAATTCTAAAATTAGTGTTGATATTGCCATTTAGAAGCATTTGTTGGGGACTTCATAACTGGACTTGGGTTTATTTAACTTTCAGTTTTAATATTAGGTGTACTTTTTGCAGTTGTTAAGTTTTATAGTCTCTTTAAAAGGTATATCTGTTTCTTAGCCCTGTCTGTGTTAGAGTTTATAACAGAAAGCAGCTTTGATTGCTTTGTTTCTGTATAGGTTCCTTTGGTTTCATCCACAAGTGAGGGGTACACAGCATCTCAACCCTTGTACCAGCCTTCTCACCCTACAGAGCAGCGACCACAAAAGGAACCAATTGACCAGATTCAGGCAAGTTTCTGTTACTAGGTAACATAAACTTGATGAGGCACTTACTCATGAATTGGGGAGAGGTAAATTACTGTTAATATTGTTACTCTTTTTGGATCTAGTGCATGCAATACAGTATTTTGCTTTTATGAAATAGTTGAATTTCTTAACATACTAAGTCTTGGATAGTAGACTTGGCTAAATTTAGTCTATCACTAAAGTACATCTGTTCATTTTGTGTTTAGGCAACAATCTCCTTAAATACAGACCAGACTACAGCATCATCTTCCCTTCCGGCTGCTTCTCAGCCTCAGGTGTTCCAGGCTGGGACAAGCAAACCATTACATAGCAGTGGAATCAATGTAAATGCAGCTCCATTCCAATCCATGCAAACAGTGAGTAATTAATTGAACTAATATTAAATGCCTAGTGTGTAGTATGATCATGCCAGAGTCTCAACAAAAAAGTCTTCATTTAGCTTTTTATTTGAGTTTGCATCTATCCAAGCTGTAGAGTATATTTTATTGAACATAAACTCTAATTTTTTCCTGATCCCAGAGATAATATTTGTTTTTTATAGTTTGTTTTTTATAGTGTCATTCTTTTTTGTTTGATAAAAGTAAATGTGCAGAAAAGTAGACTACTACGATATTTATATATAAATCGTTACCTAGATTTAACAGTTGTCTACTTTTTTCCATATTTGCTTAATAGTAAATTTCACATATTATAGTTCATTGTGGTTTTTCAGTAAGCATCTCTAAACTGTAGGATTTCTAGAAAATGATGATGAAAATACCATAATTAATGGAAAGAAAGAAAGAAAAGAAAACTGTACCCCAACCTCCCTCTCAGAAGCCTCAGTCTGCTCCCCTGCAGGTGCTGCAGCCGCTGGGCCGCTGGCAGAGCAGGTTCTGAGTCACGGTCCCTGGGGACGCAGGATCTCCTGCTTGTACGCAAAACCAAGGCAGCTGTGGCTGTCTGGGCAGCTCCAGACCGCCAGAGACGTTCCAAGCAGCGGTCGCACACTGAGATTTTCCCGCTGGCTGGGGCTGAGAGCTCAGGGCTTGCGCGCACCTCTCCCAGGGGATGGTTTGGGGCGCGGCGCCTCCAGCTCTATCGGCTCTATCGCCGCGTGGGTCTATCACCGCGTGGGTCCCAGAACACCAGGCTGGGCGTTCGTGCACCTCTCTCAGGGGAGGTTGAGGCACGCGCGCATCTCCAGGAAGGTGCGCGTTCTGCCGTCTGGCGTGGCCCCAGCCCCTCACGGGAGCCGGACTCCACCTGTTCTCGGGCGCACTGGCGGCTCAGGGACAAAGACCAGGTTTCTCCGCTGCACTCTCCGGCTCAGCGCCAGGGGATGCTGCCCTGGGTCTGGGGACTTAAGCCCCTATCCCTATCCGCCCCGATTCCCACAATTTCCCCGCGCGAGTCTTTGCTCTTTTGAGTGCTTTCAACAAGACTCCAAGTTAATGCTGGTCCCCAGATGCCGGGCACTCTCGTATTGGGGTATTATTTTCCAGTCGGTCGCCTCTGGTGGCTCCCTCCCCCTTTTGTTTATCTTCCAATATCAGTCCGACGTTCCCACTCCACTTTACCTGCCCACTGGCGTCTTCTGGCCCCCGTAGAGATCCAGACGTGTATAATTCTGATCTCAGGCTGATTTCATGGGTGATCGGAGTTCTTTGGTAGGTAATCAGCTCACTTTAGGGTGCAGGTTGAAAAGGCGCCTCCTCCTACTTCCCCGCCATCTTGTCTCCCCCGAAAATACCATAATTAATGGGATACAGCTAAATTGGTGCTCATGGGAAAGTTCAGAGTTAAATATTAAAGTAGTAACTTGATCAAAATGTCAATAAAAATAAAAAATGATTACGTATTCAACTCAAAGTTAAAGTTCATAGAATTAATTTCTGTAAGTGACATTGTATCAGTGGTTTGCATCTTTAAAAAGCTTTCTCATTTATAATTGCATTTCCAAGCTGTTGATTTTTGTGTCTTTTTAGATTCTGATCCCCTCTTATGCTCTCCTTTAAGTGCTGTGTGGTGTGTATGTCTATATATTAAAAAAATATATATATACTGTATATATAGAGAGTGAGTGTGTGTGTTTTTGGGACTGTAATGCATTTACAGTTGAGGTAAAACTAGCATTGAGGTCTGCCTTATTAAAAATAGGGAAATTATCAGCATAAAGGGATGATGTAATTATTTACTTTATTTACTTACAGGTGTTCAATATGAATGCCCCAGTTCCTCCTGTTAATGAACCAGAAACTTTGAAACCGCAAAATCAGTACCAGGCCAGTTACAACCAGAGCTTTTCTAGTCAGCCTCACCAAGTAGAACAAACAGACCTTCAGCAAGAACAGCTTCAAACAGGTAGGATAACGAGTGTCACTTCCTTGGCTTCTTGCCCTCCAACACAGTTAACTGACAGTGGTAGGAGAGTTTAGATTTTTGAGTGTCAGGGTCCAAGAGTTTTTGTTTTAGTAGTAGCCCTTACGGATTTTTCATTACAGAACCTGAATTAAATTGAGTCCATATTTATTGTATGTGCCTGCACTTTTTTTGGAGGCCTTATACCAATGATCAGTAAGCGCTCATAATATCCCTTTTTCGTTCTATGATTTTAGTGGAATTAAACCTGTTACTTAAATTATGATCAACTTTGATTGCTAATTAATTGAAGCCAAATAGCGTGATACTTGGTAGGTAGTAAGTCAGTTAGTTACACAGTTAAGAAGCAGTAAGGAGTTGGCTTGGTTGTCAGTATGCTAGTTAGAATAAAGCAAGCAAAAATCCCATGGTAGCTGTCTTTGGTAGACTAGGTTGAAACAAAGTCTTTGTTGGCAAGTAAGGTCATTCATAAATTGGCTGGTTACCACATCCATCGTAGTAATGTAGCTAGAGATACAGTAGATTTCTTAACTTTGTAAGGCATGAAATAACTGCTTTAGGTCTTTGGTTATTTAGATCCCAGCTTGTTTAATTGGAATCCCATAGCAAACTAGCAGACCTTTCTAAAATCATAGGCGTTAATAGCTTAAATTTTATCAGACTGATTTAAATAACTATGAGATATTTTAATTGCCCAATTTCTTGATAGACCTGGATCAACATTATGGATTTTTCAGTACTAAATTTTTACAAATTTCCTATAATATTAAGCACCAGTAATTAGTAAGGAGTTTGAATCAGCTATAATCTGATATTTATCCATTACGCTATTTGTGTTCAGCTGCTGAGGGATAAAACTGGGTTTCGTGCTCTCATGCTCCTTTACTTATTGCCATGTACTCATAAGCATGTCAGCACAATATCTAAAGGTCCCAAATACACCTGCTCCACAGCAAATTGTACTGTTTAGTCAGGAACAACATGAAAAAGGGATACGGCAAGAATCTGGCTATTATTTATGGACTTAGAGTTTATGGTATACAAACACTTTAATAGAAATTCTGTTTTTTAAAAAGAATTCCGGTATTTTAATTTTTTTTTAAAGATTTTATTTTTATTTGTTTTTGCGAGAGAGAATGAAGATAGGAGCCTGGGGGGAGGCACAAAGGGAGAAGCGGACTCCCCACTGAGCAGGCGCCTGATGCAGGTCTTGATCCCAGAACCCTGGGATCATGACCTTAGCCGAAGGCACAGATGCTTAACCAACTGAGCCACCCAGGCACCCTGATTTCTGGTGTTTGTTTTTTGTTTTGTTTTTTTTTGTTGTTTTTTTTTTAAATTTTATTTGACAGACAAAGATCACAAGTAGGCAGAGAGGCAGGGAGAGAGAGAGAAAGGAAAGCAGGCTTCCTGCTGAGCAGAGAGCCCGATGTGGGGCTCGATCCCAGGACCCTGGGATCATGACCTGAGCCGAAGGCAGAGGCTTTAACCCACTGAGCCACCCAGGTGCCCTGATTTCTGGTATTTTTAAATAAAGATTATACTTTAATTGTACCACTGAGAGTTTTCTTGCAGTGAGATTTGACCAAGACTAATAAAATTCTTACTGATAAAAAGTTGAGTTGAAAATTCACTTTTGACCACTCTCTACATGCATGTGAATGAATCTCTTCAGATAGAAAATGTTACCTGTAATCATGATGGTTGCCTGTAATGTTAAATTTGGGGAATGTAGTGAAAGGCAGTCTATAGAAAGATCACACTGAATAGTATAATTGGTCCATTAATTACATAGTTCAAAAAGGAGCCACCACTCCTTCTCCTCCTAGGCATACTTGGGCTTACTCACTCCAGATATCATTCTGAGAACTGATAAATGTGTTTGGGGTTTTTTCAGGATATAAAATATATCAGGTGAAGTTTTTCAAGAGTCACACCACCTTTTCTCTCTGCGTAAACATGGGAGATTTGAGCTGGCAAGAGGCTGCTGATTGTTTTTGTTCCTGGGGTATAGGCCTTCCTTTAGTCTCTACCTTCCTCACCTTCCAAAGGCCGTGTTTGCATCCTGTTTTGTCTTCTCTGTGAATTATAAACATTCGGGTAGTATCAGAAAGGTACCTCAGGATTTAATTTTTGAAGATTTCTAGATTCTAGACTTCTCCCCATTGTGGAAGGAGGAAGGGGTGTGCAAGTTTAGCGTAAACCTTTCAGAATCTTCTCTTCACCTCATCAGGTTAAGTGCCACTGTGAGTAGTATTTAACTGTCTTCTAAATTAGTTGTACTTAAAAGTACTCGAAATGGAATCAGGCATTAAGGGGGGTATAAGCTGAAGGCCTCTGCTCACTTATCTTTATAATTGACTGGATATTCCACCATATGGTTGTCTAGGTGTGGGAGAGCATGGTTTTGTATGTTTCACTAAGTAGCAAGGGCAATTTAAAAGGATATGAAAGCTTTTACCACAAAGGAGCTTTTTAGTGAAAAGAAATAATTAAATGATATAAAACGGTAATTGTACTGTTCCAGTATGTAAGATCTTTTGAGTTATTTTGGGTCTCTTGTGCTAATAGACAGATGCCTCTTAGAAGGTATTTAATAATACAGGTTTTGTTTCATTTGGAAGGATAGAATTTTGTGCTCTCACACATTTTTGTGCTTCTAAAGGCTTGGAATTATTGTTGGAGAACTGTATTCTCTTTAGGTAATTAATATATGGGTAGGAGGAAAATAGGGATTTAATGACTTAACTAATGTATAGTGATCACTATTGTTAATATGAAAATTTAAAGACAATTTGAAGAGGAAGTACAAGGCACCTCTTAAACCAGAAACTGAGAGAGCAGGTTGTAATGAGCTATGTGTATGCGGGGTGTCAGTGTGTATAAATTTTTTCTTTTTATTACAGTGGTTGGCACCTACCATGGTTCCCAGGACCAGCCCCATCAAGTGACTGGTAACCACCAGCAGCCTCCCCAGCAGAACACTGGATTTCCACGTAGCAGTCAGCCGTATTACAACAGTCGTGGTGTGTCTCGTGGTGGTTCCCGTGGTGCTAGAGGCTTGATGAATGGATATAGGGGCCCTGCCAATGGATTCAGAGGTACAAAAAAAAGCAGCAGCAAATTTATGTTCTTTTTATATTTATAAAATACATAGAAATATGTTGTATGGTTTTTGGGAAAGATATGTATCTGCGTTAGCCTCTTAGGTACAACTTAAATGTTTTTAGTATATTACAGGCAATTATTTATTTAATTAATTTACTTATTAAAGATTTTATTTATTTGACAGAGACACAGCGAGAGGGAACATAAGCAGGGGGGAGCAGGAGAGGGAGAAGCAGGCTTCCTGCTGAGTGGGGAGCCTGAGGTGGGGCTCAGTCCCAGGACCCTGGGATCATGACTGGAGCTGAAGGCAGACGCTTAACGACTGAGCCACCCAGGCGCCCAGCAATTATTTATTTTTTATAAAAGATTTTATTTGAGAGAGCGAGAGAAAGCACAAGCCAGGGGAGGGGCAGCAGGTGAGGGAAAACAGATTCCCTGCTGAGCACGAGCCTGATGCGGGGCTCCTTTCCAGGACCCCAAATCTTGACCTTAGCTGAAGGCAGGTGCTTAACCAACTGAGCCTGCTCGGGCGGTCCTGTTTTAGGCATTTAAACTGACAAAATTAGGAATGAATTTTTTTAGTTGTCAAATCCCTGACTTCTGTGTCCTCTAGCTGATACTTGTTTCCATTAATTATCAGACTTTATGGGGATTTTTTTGTGTGGGGGGGTGTGTGCATGAGTGGGTAAAAATGTCCTCTTCCAAGTAAGTTAATACTCAGAAATTCAGGAAGAGATGGGATCAGGATAGGAAACTAGAAATTAGTTTAAATAATTAGCATGGCTTACAATTTTTCAGTTCTTTTTTTGGTCAGTAGTAGGAAATAAAAATTCCTTGTGTAGATAAGAAAATTATTTTCTTGTCCTAAATTTTAGGAGGATATGATGGTTACCGCCCTTCATTCTCTAACACTCCAAACAGTGGTTATACACAGTCTCAGTTCAGTGCTCCCCGGGACTACTCTGGCTATCAGCGGGTAGGTAGAAGTTGCTTTAAAATACAAACCTGACCTAAATACACCAATGAAATGGACTGATGTGGCTGTTTGTACTTTAGTAATTAAGTAATTTGGGGCTAATTTTGTACCTTTGTACAAGATACTTCATTATGGAAAATGATAACTTTTTCTTAAGCACTCAACATAGGTGCTCATTTAATAGAGTCTTGAAAACAGAATGATTTTCTTTCACTGTTTGTGGGATTGCAAATTAGTGCAGCTACTGTGAAAAACAGTGTGGAGTTTCCTCAAAAAATTAAAAATAGAATTACCATATGACCCAGTAATTCCACTACTGGGTATCTACCCAAAGAAAATGAAAACACTAATTCAAAAAGATACATGCACTCCTGTGTTTATTGCAGCATTATTTATAATAGCCAAGGTATGGGTGGAAGCAACCCCAAGTATCTATCACTAGATGAATGGATAAAGAAGATGTGGTATATGTAATGAAATATTACCAGCCACAGAAAAAAAGAAAAGGAAATACTGCCGTTTGCAGAAGTGGATGGACCTAGAGAGTGTGATCCTAAGAGAAATAAGTCAGAGAAAGAAATATACCACACAATCTCACTCATATGTGGAATTTAAGAAACTAAACAGAGGTGGACAAAAAAAACCACTTTTAAATGGAGAATAAACTTGGTAGTTGCCAGAGGGGTGGGGGTGTGTGGGGGATGGGTGAAATGGATAAACGAGATTAAGAGCAGACTTACCTTGAGCACTAAGAAATGTATAGAATTTTTGAATTACTCTTGTACACCTGAAACTAATATAATACTATATGTTAATTATATATGAATAAAAATAAGTTTGTGTAGGAGAAAAAAATGATTTTTAAGAGCAGAGACATCTCATTGAATGTTGAGAATAACAAGTACAATTACAGAATAACTTCTCTAGCTATATTATATTGAAATGTGCAAAAAAAGTGAGGAAGAAGTTTGTCTTCTGTGTCAATAAGAATAGATAGATGATGAGTAAGCATTAAAAAATTACATTTCCTTCAGTACTAACTAGCTTGTCTTTTAGGATGGATATCAGCAGAATTTCAAGCGAGGCTCTGGGCAGAGTGGACCACGGGGAGCCCCACGAGGTAATATTTTGTGGTGGTGATCCTAGCTCCTAAGTGGAGCTTCTGTTCTGGCCTTGGAAGAGCTGTTCCATAGTCTGCATGTAGGTTACATGTTAGGAATACATTTATCATTACCAGACTTGTTGCTAGGGTTTAAATGAAATGCTCTGTTTCTAAAACTTCTCTTGAACCCAAATTTAATTTTTTGAATGACTTTCCCTGTTACTATATAAATTGTCTTGAAAACTAAAACATTTCTCCTCCTCAGAAAAAGTGTTTTTCCAACTGCAAATTATTTTTCAGGTCCTAAAACCTGCTAAATGTTTTTAGGAAGTACTTACTGAAACATTTTTGTAAGACATTTTTGGAATGAGATTGAACATTTATATAAATTTATTATTCCTCTTTCATTTTTGAACATGCATATTATATTTTAGGGTCAGAAATCCTTTAATGGCCAGATAAGCCATAGTTACATTTAGAGAACCATTTAGAAGTGATAGAACCTAGTTGAAACTTCATTGCCTTTAGATCACTAATAGCGATACAAGTGTCAGATTATTTCTGACTTCTAAATAAAACATCCAAAATCCTAACTAATTTATTGAACTATCCTTAAAAATTACAGGTTTAATGAGTTTCTGATTTTGTCTATTACCAGAGGAAAACTGCTTCCTATTTGGACAGGAAGTCAACCTGTGTAACAATTAGACAGGTAGCATTTCGTATGATCTGAAGTTCTAAATGGTTCTCTGATTTAAGGGAAGTTAAATTGAATAGGTTTCCTCTAGATATTGGCCATAACATGTATAAAATGTATATTAAGGAGGAATTACAAAGTACTTTGATTTCAATGCTAGTAGAAACTGGCCAGCAAAAAGGTGCATTTTATTTTTAAATTAATGGATCACTTGGGAATTACTGACTTGAAGTATCAAAGGATATTTGCATGTGAATGTGGGTTATGTTCTTTCTCATCTTGTAGCATATTCTATGAAAGTTGAGTTGACCGGTAGCTAAAAATCTGTTTTAACAGCATGTAAAAAGTTACTTTATTTGTTACAAGTCATTATACAATTTTGAATGTTATGTAGTTTCTTTTTAACAGTTTAGGTAACAAGGTCTGTTTTTCATTCTGGTGCTTTTATTAATTTTGATAGTATGATGTTACTTACTACTGAAATGTAAGCTAGAGTGTACACTAGAATGTAAGCTCCATGAGAGCAGGTACCTTGTCTGTCTTTACTGCTGTATCTATTTCCAACGCCTGATGACAGTGCCTGGCACATAGTAGGCACTCAATAAATACTTGTTGAATGAATGAATGAATGAGTACTGGTGGAATACTCCATTAGCTCTACTCTTCTTTTAGCTAGAGAACGTGAGCAAATTTGCGCATGACAACTTCCAGGACAGGTGAACACTGAAGAATTGACTTCTTAAACCTAATAATGTGGTGACAAGCTGCCCACATGCTTCTTGACTTCAGATGAAAATCTGCTTGAAGGCAAAGCAAATAATATTTGAAAGAAAAACCAAATGCCATTTTTGTCTTCTAGGTCGTGGAGGGCCCCCAAGACCCAACAGAGGGATGCCGCAAATGAACACTCAGCAAGTGAATTAATCTGATTCACAGGATTATGTTTAAACGCCAAAAACACACTGGCCAGTGTACCATAATATGTTACCAGAAGAGTTATTATCTATTTGTTCTCCCTTTCAGGAAACTTATTGTAAAGGGACTGTTTTCATCCCATAAAGACAGGACTACAATTGTCAGCTTTATATTACCTGGATATGGAAGGAAACTATTTTTATTCTGCATGTTCTGTCCTAAGCGTCATCTTGAGCCTTGCACATGATACTCAGATTCCTCACCCTTGCTTAGGAGTAAAACATAATACACTTTACAGGGTGATATCTCCATAGTTATTTGAAGTGGCTTGGAAAAACCAAGATTGACTTTTGACATTGGACAAAATCTATAAATCAGCCCTAGAGTTATTCAGTGGCAACTGACAAAACTAAAATATTTCCCTTCGAGAAGGAGTGGAGTGTGGTTTGGCAGAACAACTGCATTTCACAGCTTTTCCAGTTAAATTGGAGCACTGAACGTTAGATGCATACCAAATTATGCATGGGCCCTTAATATTAAAAGGCTGGCTACCAGCTTTGACACAGCACTATTCATCCTCTGGCCAAACGACTGTGGTTAAAAACACATGTAAATTGCTTTTTAACAGCTGATACTGTATAAGACAAAGCCAAAATGCAAAATTAGGCTTTGATTGGCACTTTTTGAAAAATATGCAACAAATATGGGATGTAATCTGGATGGCCGCTTCTGTACTTAATGTGAAGTATCTAGATACCTTTTTGAACACTTAACAGTTTCTTCGACAATGACTTTTGTAAGGATTGGTACTATATATCATTCCTTATAATGTACATTGTCTGTCACTAATCCTTGAATCTTGCTGTATTGTCACCTAAATTGGTACAGGTACTGATGAAAATATCTAATGGATAATCATAACACTCTTGGTCACATGTTTTTCCTGCAGCCTGAAGGTTTTCAAAAGAAAAATATCAAATGCCTGCTGCTACCACCCTTTTAAATTGCTATCTTTTGCAAAGCACCAGTATGTGTTTTAGATTGATTTCCCTATTTTAGGGAAATGACAGACAGTAGTCTCAGTTCTGATGGTATAAGCAAAACAAATAAAACATGTTTATAAAAGTTGTATCTTGAAACACTGGTGTTCAACAGCTAGCAGCTTATGTGGTTCACCCCATGCACTGTTAGTGTTTCAAATTTTATGGTTATCTCCAGCAGCTATTTCTGTAGTTGGATTTATCTTTTGTCTAACCCTAATTGAATTACCTTTTTCTCATGGAGGCATTTATATTCAAAGTGGTGATTCCTTCACTTAGATGCATAGGGAGAGTCACAAGTTTGATGGAGATGACAGTTTAGTAATTTATGTACTGTTGGAATTTGTGCTAGCAGTTTGAGCACTAGTTCTGTGTGCCTATGAACTTAATGCTGCTTGTCATATCCCACCTTGACTTCATGGAGAATTAATCCCATCTATTCAGCAAAGGCTACTAATACTAAGTGAATGGTATTTTCTGTGCAGAAATTGAATTTTGTTTTATTAGCCTTTAGCTAAGGAATTTTTCCAGTAGGTGCTCAGCTACTAAAGAAAAACAAAAAACAAGACACAACTATTCTCAAACATTCATTATTAGACAACTGGAGTTTTTGCTGGTTTTGTAACCTACTAAAATGGATAGGCTGTTGAACATTCCACATTCAAAAAGTTTTTTGTAGGGTGGTGGGGAAGGGGGCATATCTTCAATGTTTATTTTAAAATAAAGTAAGTTCTTGACTTTTCTCATGTGTGGTTGTGGTACATCATATTGGAAGGGTTCTGTTTACTTTTGCAAATGAGTATTTCTTTTGCTAGCACCTCCCGTTGTGTGCTTTAAATGACATCTGCCTGGGATGTACCACAACCATATGTTAGGTGTATTTTATGGGCAATAGATAAAATATTCATGGTTTACTGGGTAATCCCTAGATGTGTATGCTTACAATCCTATATATAAAACTAAATTTGCTATCTGTGTAGAAAACAATTTCATGACATTTAAAATTGAAGTAAATAAGTTCTTTATACTAGTGATCTCTATGAATCAGTTTAGAGATGGGATGGGGAGAAATGCGTTCTAGGTTTCAAACTTCTATGCATTAGCGTAGATGTTGTGAATGTGTAAAGGTGTTAGCAGTTTTATTATTTCTATGTATGTTTTTAAAAGAATCGTTTGTTCTTTTGGAAATATTATAATTTTTTTTTTTGGCATTCTGTCATCACAGTCTAAATGTTAAGCTTTTGTGTCTCAATTCAGACTATATTTTTCAAAGGAGTGCCTCATTATGAGGCAGAGAACTTTTTAAAAAGAAGTCCCGTTAAGGTCTGAGTCTTGGTACTAAGCGTCCTATATAATACATGAATACTTGTCCTACCTGCAGAAGGCCTTTTGTTTGGTCAAATGATTATTTTAGCAGAGTTGCAAGGAAATGACTGTCACATGTGTCACTGTAGCTTCTTGATACAGTAAGACTCCACATATAAGGTACTTTTTAAATGTACAATATCAATCATCTCATGTGGATAATGAGACTCCTTTTTTAAAGCTTTAAGTAGAATGTCATTGATGACCTTGGTTAGAGCAGTTTTGTTTCTAGATCCTAATATCCCTAAAGAATATGGAAGGGTTTTTGCAATCACTGTATCCTGATATTAAAACAAATATTCTTTAAACATTCTTAATCAGTTAGCTTCTACAGTTCTTTTGTCTCCTATATATGCATCTCTGTTATGGTGGGAAACTTTTCCACTTAAAGGAGGCATGAAAATTTGTGTTTATTCTCAGAAGCCTCAGTAACTGAGGTGCTCTGTGACAACCAGTTCATAAAATGTAGAAGGCAGTTGAGTAGTTAGTTTCCTCAGTGTCTTAGGAAATCTGTACTGTTCATTATATTTCCAGTAATATATCTAATTAGGGGAATGAGATACAGGGAAGCACAGAGTTCAAACCCTTCTTCATTTCATCTTTAAGTTCCTGAATTCTCATCCTACTTGAGTTCTTATTAAGCACTTTTAAGTTTTACTGACTAAATTATTTTCAAAGGATCAGTATTGCCCTTGAGCCTATCCCTTCTGTAGAGTCAGTGGAGAGGGAAACCATCAGGAAAGTGAATGTAAATTAGTTAAGGCTTATCTCTATACCTTTTCCCATTCTGAGGTTTATAAAAATACTGGAAAAGACTATTTGTCTTAAATTACATTAGATTAAATATTAAAATCTGATTCTTTACTGTCCTTGAGTGAAGTCTACATTAGTTGTGTATACTATCCAGCGAAGCTCTGAAGTGCTACTTACAAGAGGAGAAGGCAAAAGCTTAAAAGAAATCTCTCTGGTAGCCTTGTCTTCTAAAGAGACTAGACTACCATACCTTCTTTCAGTCAGGATCTTAATACCTTAATTTAACAGGTGTTGGCGAGGTCTAATCCAGTCTCATGCAGAAGGGTGGCTCATTGAGTGTAGACAGTGCAAGACCACCTGATCTAAAAAGGCAATTCTCAGTGTTGTGTTTTTATTTATAAATACAAGTTTTCTTTAAGTACTGTGTTTATATTCGAGAGACACTGTATTAAGCCACTGAACGAAGGCTTCATTAGGCAAATCTGGGTGTCCTTTCCAAGCATCGTGGCAAGCACTAAGTATTCAGTGGTGACAAAAATCACTGTGGGTCCTGCTTTCACTGAACAACCTCATCAAAGATAATTATGTGGTGACACAAAAATGTACCAGTGCCATGATGGATCAACGTGATTGAAGACAGGTATAAAGGCTGTGATTCAGATAGGTTATGACCTGATCAAAATGATCAGGAAAGACTGGTGAAAGGGATAATTGAACTAAGACTTGACAGATGAGGAGTAATTAGGCAGAGAAGTGGAGAGAAAAGCATGTCCAAAGGTGTCATCTCCAGTGATTGAGAAGGCTGTCTGCTCAAGTGGGAGAAGTGTGGGTTTTAATAGTTAGTGGCTGAAGAAACAGGTAAAGGGTACTATAGATGGCTTTATAGTTATGTTCCATGTGAAGTTTTGTCTCTTAACAGTTGGAAACTAAAGGGTTTCTAAACTGTGTGTGTATGGGGCCAGGGGTGGGTTAAAGGATGGTCACCTAATAAAATTGCCATTTAAAGAATACACAGTGCATTGTTGAGAACAAAATATATGGGGCTAGATATGTCTACTGGAGTAGCCCATGTGAGGAATTATAACAAAGTGGAGGGCGGTAGTGAATGGCTTCTACATGTTTCCTGTCTCATTGGCCACTAGTCAGTAATCAGTATTCTTTGCTGGGTAATCCAGTTGTGAGGCCTTGATCTCCAGCTAGAATCTTTCCTAGGTGATCTCATCTAATCCCAGGCCTTTGAATACAATCACTTTAGTTCACTTCTAAATACTCCTAGGTCCCAAACTCCCGAAAACTCCAGTCCTAGTCCGTAATCTCTATTTGAATGTCTTGAGTGTTCCAAATTAAATTTTTGCTTAACCTGCATTCATCCATTTGCTTAGGGCAAATACTTCGGCTACCATTTTTTTTTTTCTTTCATACCCTGTATCTAGTTCTTAAGTAACCTACATGATTCTACCTTGAAAATGTATCCTGAGTCATCTAGCACTTTTAACCACCCCTACCACTAGTTTAGAGCAGGTAACTACAGTAGCTTTTAATGCATGGCTGCTGCTACTCTTGCCCTTCTGCAGTGATTTTTGCACAGCAGCCAAGAAAGCCTTTTCTGAGGGCAAGTCGGATTTTGTCACTTCCCAGTTCCCCAAGCTCCACTGGTTTTCCCATCACACCTAGAATTCTAAAGTTTGGTCCATGTGCATTCATTATTTGGCCTAGTTTCCTACCATTTTCTTGATCATTGTAGTCTGGCTATGTGGCTATATTGGCTGCTTTGCTACCTTGCCACGATTTTTCCCATCTAGAAATCTGTGTGTTACATCTTCAGCTTGGGAAGGTTTTTCACTCAAATATTTTCAATGCTCATTCTAAATTCAGGTGTTTGCTCCAGTGTCATTGCCTCATAGGCCTTCCATGGCCACTACCAAAACATATCCTTTGTCACTATTCACTTGCTGGATACTTTTTTCTTAATAGCACTTAATTATGCAAACTTCATGAGTGACAGGAACATTTTGGTCACCCGATCCCTTGTGTCTGGCATATTGGCATTTTTGTTGAGTGAATGAGAAAATGGTCGATATTGGACTAAATGGGTGGTGGTGGTGATTACATTATAATTGTACGTGTCTTGATGTGCGGAAGGAATTTCAGTGAGGAAGGGAAGGTAAGTTTGGCTTCAGACATTTTGAATTTGAGGTATCCGAAAAATGTCAAGCAAGCAATTGGGATTTACTTGAGGGTCAACGATCTGGCCCAAAGACAAGAATGTGTAAGAATATATATATGGTTCTTGTGCTTGGGCGAGTTTCACCTGGGAGCTGGTGGGGGTGGGAGGGTGGAGGAAGAAAGGATTTAAGTAATTTTATCAAGAGCAGAGCCCCAGAGCTGGTTTTCAGAAGAGCGCCGTCATTTGATGGCCAGATAAAGGCCTAAAGGGAGTTTACAAAATACCCACTCTGGTGGGTGGAAAGCCTACTGAATTCCGACAGGTCTACAGGGTCGTTTCTGCAGGTGGGGAGGGTCAAGTGAAATGAATCGGGTCTGCTGGTCGAGCTTCCTCATTTTATCACATTAAAGTGGGAAGTTACTTTAATAAAAATCGTCAAAATCGCGCACAGATCCCTGGAGTCGGTCATCTCATAAAACCAGGCTAATGCACAATCCTGGTCCACTTACCAAGTGCTGCCCCGGACCCATCTGGGAACCGGGGCTAGTCCCAGTACAGTGGCAGGGGCTGGAGGTGCGGACACCTGTATGCACATTTTCCCTTTCGAACCCAGGGTATTTTGACTCTGACGAACGGCACCCCAGCTACCCGAGTAGAAGCGGAATTTCCCAGCCGCGTTACCTATTGAGGCTGCAGCTCCGCCTCCCGGGCCTCTGACGTCATCACACAGAGACCTGATTGAGAGAGGTCCCCGCACGCGCGTGGCGCCGTGCTGTTAGTGCGCTTGCGCACACGCCGATTTCTAGGGCCTGAGCGGAGCGAGACCGACTCTGAAAGCTCGTAGTCAGGCATCCGCTAGGGGCAGCCCACTGCTCCCTTCAGGCTGTTGGAGTAATTCGGTTCCCCCACGTGCTTCCGCTTGGCTGCTGGCTGGGATCCGCTGGGCTCGGGGCGCAGGTAGCCAACACGGGATGTCTTGGGGTGGGTGTTGAGGTCGGTGTCCATGTCTTTCTTTGGCCCAGAGGTGACCGGCTCGAGGATGAAGTCTCTGTATCCATGCAGATGCCCGGCCCTCGCCTCCTGCCTTCCCGCACGGGCGCTCCTAGATGACAGATTCCTCTTCCCCGATTGGCGGCCACCTTCGGCGTGCTTCTTGAGCGCTCTCGGGGCTCGATCTCCACCTTCTAGGGACCTCTTGCTAGGGGTCGGGGTGAGGGGGTGGGTGACAACACTTTCGCTTTTCGCGGAGCTTGCGCACAGTTCCTGGTATAGGCGCTGGGCATGAAACTGAGGCGCTGGGCGTTAAGCCGAGTCCATATCTTCCCACGTTTTAAACTGTTTGTCTCACGTCATTCTTTTATAGTCTTTATTCAGCAGTCACATTCAGGACTTTGTTTTATTTGCTAATGCCCCTAGAACGGTAACTAGCACACAGATGCTATTTTGTTAGACGAATAGATGAATGAATGAAGAAAAGTCCTCTTTCTCTTCTCTCAGGGCCCTCTTCATCCATTAAGACTTCCGTGGCAACTCCAGCCCAGAGTAATCTCAGACCTTCATCAGACCACTGGCTGTACTGTTATTTTTACACCTAATTTTGCCTGTCTTAAGACGGATCGCCCCTTACCTCTTTTACTTGAATATTTTCTCCAAGGAGAATGAAAGCTCCTTGAAGTCAAGGCTTTATCTGGCATTGCTTCTGGGGCTCCCCTAGTAACTAGGGCAAAAAGCGGCCCCTAATAATTAGTTATTGATTGATTAGTGTGTGATCTTTTTGTGACAGCTCAGCGGAGAAGCTGGGCAGATCGGTGAGCTGGAAAAAGCTTAGGCTTTGGAGTCTTTCTTCCTTCAGATACTTGAGTTCTTTTATACTTGCTCCTTTCCTCAAGAAAAAGGAGCCATTGATTGTAATATAGTGTTGAATATTAAGATAGAACTGCTAAAATCCACATTTGGATTGGAGGTTAGAAGGATGGTTATGGCATAGTTAAGGCAATTGATGAACTTTATGTTTAGAAGCAGCAAGCCCTGGACTTCCTAGGTAACCTGGCATTCTTACTCTTATGTTGCAATAATATAATTGATATTCCTGATGTTTCCTTGGTGTATTTATTGTGGTAATGATGCATTATTTTGTTATATGTAATCACAATAACTTTTGAGGTCTCTCTGTACAGACTTCAGTATGGTTTTCCCTCCCTCGAGGAGACAATTGGGACACATTTCTTTTCTTTTTTTCTTTCTTTCTTTTTTTTTTTTTTTAAAGATTTTTATTTATTTATTTGACAGAGACACAGTGAGAAAGGGAACACAAGCAGGGGAAGTGGGAGAGGGAGAAGCAGGCTTCCCGCTGAGCAGGGAGCCCGATGCGGGGCTGGATCCCAGGACCCTGGGATCATGATCTGAGCTGAAGGCAACTGCTTAATGCCTGAGCCACCCAGTTACCCCGGGACACATTTCATCACAATGATATTCATTGATTTCCTTTCTCTGACTTTTTTAGTAATGCATATGAATTTAAAAAAAAAAAACCAGAACACCAAATAACAAAAGAACAAAATAAAAACCTTCTGCAGTCTCACCATTCAGAAATAATTACATTTTGGTGTTTTCTTCTAGGTCTGTTTTCCCTATATGTTAGGTAAATGAATTTAAAAAAAGAAGGTATGCTTTGTCTTGCGATGTCTGTCTTCTCATAAGTATCTACATCCATATCCTTAGATAATTTCTGAAAGTTATTTTGAAAAACTTTTCTTGAAAACTGCCTTATTATCCTGTAAATATGACACCATATATTTTAATCATTCTTTTTTTTTGGAGCATTGTTTCTGTTTTTGGAAAAAACCTCCTTGATAGAAGTATGAATTACAGCTTCTCTTCTGACTTTCCTGCTGAGGAAACATACTCTTCACCTCCCAAGCCACA
Organism: Martes martes; assembly: GCF_963455335.1. Taxonomy (NCBI): domain Eukaryota; kingdom Metazoa; phylum Chordata; class Mammalia; order Carnivora; family Mustelidae; genus Martes; species Martes martes. The sequence continues at coordinate 29,753,189 of NC_137898.1, read as the reverse complement.
GTTTCCTAATTTTAAAAATGAAACTGACGTCTTCCCTAGGGAGCAGTTGGAGAGTTAAGTAAAATGATACTTATAAATGTGCCTAGCACAGCCCCTGGCCCCACAGGAGGCCGCCAGCTAATGTTCTCACCCAGAATCTGGTGTTCATGTACAGCTGTGTTTCCTTTCTCTCTGTTTCAGCGGTAATCGTTCACCATGCATCGGAAGAAAGTAGATAACCGAATCCGGATTCTCATTGAAAATGGAGTCGCTGAACGACAAAGGTCTTTGTTTGTTGTAGTCGGAGACCGAGGAAAGGATCAGGTAGGACCTGGTCAGCACTTCCTGACTGACTTTGTGTCTTATCCCAGAGTCAACTTGTTACTGGCCATCTGAGGTTTCAGCACATGGTAACATTAAGGTCCGTTTGACTGGTTTTCTCTGAGTAAGATGCCTAGTGAGAACCTCAGGGGGTACTGAGCATGAGGTTAAGTATGTGTGACTGGGCTTCTAGCCCCTGCCTAGGCACTGCTGGCCTTGGGACCCGGGGTGCTTTCCTGTCCTGGCCCTTGGTTTACTTTCTGGATCTGTCAAGTGAGGTCTTGGGCCTGGCAGTCTCTGAGGCCTCTTTGGGCCCTGAGATTCCATGACTTTTTCTTTTGGCAGGTGGTCATACTCCATCACATGTTGTCCAAAGCGACAGTGAAGGCTCGGCCTTCAGTGCTGTGGTGTTACAAGAAAGAGCTGGGCTTTAGCAGGTAAGTTTGGCCCTTTGAGTGTCCCATACCACTTACAATTCCTGCTGCTTGGTTCAGTGCCAGGCAGTGATTCCCAGATCTAGTTTTTCAGGGATCATTAGGGAGGTGCTACCTCTGAGGACACTTCCAGAGATAGAAAATGATAGCACAGATGTCCTTTCTGTGTTCCTAACAGTAAGTTTCATTTATTTTATTTTATTTTTTTAAAGATTTTATTTATTTATTTGACAGACAGAGATCACAAATAGGCAGAGAGGCAGGCAGAGAGGGAGGGAGGAAGCAGGCTCCCTGCTGAGCAGAGAGCCCGATGCGGGGCTCGATCCCAGGACCTGGGATCATGACCTGAGCCGGAGGCAGAGGCTTTAACCCACTGAGCCACCCAGACGCCCCACTGACAGTAAGTTTCAAATCCATTTCATGCTCTATAGAGGACCGCATTCCAATGCCTTGCTTTCTGCCTCTGATTTTTTTTTTTACTTTTCTAAGCTGATCACGCCAATTTAATGCAGATTCCTTCAGTTGCCTTTTCCCATCTCAAATTTACTCTGCATTTTCAGTCTCTTTTTTGCCTTTTGTTTCTGAGGAGAATGTGCCTCATCCCATGGCCTCTGCAAACCCCTTTATGAACTCTGCATTTCTTCTCTCACTTCTTTCAGGACCTGCATCCTCTTTCCTCTGCCAGCCACTCCATACCCCTTTGAAATTTGCTCCTTTTTCCTGTAAATGTGCTCAGCTCTCCAGTCTCAGGAAAAAAAAATGATGAGCTGCCTACCCAGTTTTATCTCTCAGGCTCTCATTTTTCTCTCACGTTTATTGCTATGAAATAGAAACCTTGTGCACTTCTAGTCACTCTCTTTTTTAACTGGCTTCTGCTTCGATCATTGTGACCAAATTGTGCTCTGGGAAGTCACTGACAGCCCAACACCTCATGCAGCAGGTTTTCTCCCTCTTTCTCCTTCCTCTCAGAGTTCTTTCTCCACTGGTTCACTGTTGTGTTTGACGGTTGGCTCTCCTCTTATTTTTTGAAGCTGCAGTAGTCAGGACATCTGGTTGAAACAACACACCTCCGCCACAAACACACTTAGGCCCAAAGGGAGTTCCTTGAGGTCTGCGCAATACCTACGGGAATGCGATGTCAGCCCTGCCTTAGCTGGTGTAGAGCCAGAGCCCGGATGCTCCCAGTGCTTGCCTGTCTCAGCTCTGCTCGTTGGCCCTATTCTTTCCTGCTATAGTTCTGCCATCTGTGTTCTTTTGTCCCCACGGCTGAAAGAGCTGTTGAGTGTTGAGGTCCAGCAATGTTGGACCGCTGTCTTTCTCCCCAAATTCCTGTGGTGAGATGCCCAACCCTGGGCCTAAGGAGGTGGGGTCAGTCCATCTAGTGGAAACCTGGTAGCTCAGCCCGCAAGTCTGTGTCTGGAGGAGTTTGGGGTGCCAAGTCGTGTTCCTTGGCAGATAACCCACACTGTGGTCACGTCAGAAGTGCGCTCCTTTCTTGGCCTCAGTGACGCTTTCTCAGACTGCCTTCCTGAGCAGTGCTCTTTTTCTTGATCTTACCTCCTACTATTTGCCCAGCTTGCATGTGCGTTTCTATCCTTGAGTCTCTCCTTTCTCCTTTATTCCCAAATGTGTTTGTCTCTGGCGTTGACTCGGAAATGGAAATCTCCAGCTCAGGCTGCCCTGTGCTGTGGCCACTCCTGGCCTTGGCCCTGCCGCCTCTGTCTGGGATGCCACTGCCACTTCTCAGGTGTCCCCTTCTGAAATGTTCCCCACTCTTCAGGGCCTGCCCCTTCCCCAAACTTTCCCCCAAGCCCTGAAGTCACACGTTGGGGCGCCTCTACCCTCTTTGCTGCCTGCCTTCTTCCAGTGCTGGTCACCCTCCATTCTCCCTCCCCGGGAAGACACTCATTTGCGCCCTGGTCTTGTTTTACTTCCAGGTGGTAAGTTCATTTAGTTAAGAGTCCTCACCTGCTTATCTTTATATTTTCATATTTTCAGGTGGTCTGGCATGTTAGTAGTAGGTGCTCAGGTGGTATTTGTTGAGTCGAATGCGTTGTTTAGCAGACTTTGAACTGCTTTCAATTGTACTTAGTTCCAAAGGCTAACTTTGATTAGTTCCCATCCTTTGGTCTTCAAGAGACTTGATTCTGCCTAAAAGAAACTAGGTTTTGAGTGAATTGTCATGCTGTTTTAAAAAATATATATAAATGGCGTTCTTGTAAGAAATATGAAAAATACAGATGAATCACAAAGTTGAAGATAAAAGTGCTCATAATCTCAGTACATAGGCATTGTTAGCATTTAGCTGTCTGTCACTGTGGATCGATGTAAATCACAGTAGGTATTTTGTTGTATATATTCTTTCATAATTGGGCAGGTAAGCATTTTTAATATACATTGAGAATAAGGCCTGTTGCCTGTCCGCAGAATGTGAAGTTTCGGGGCTTGTGTCACTGCCGTGTAGTTGGTTAATATCAGACAGGGCAGAATTAGGTGGTTCGCAGTGTTCGGGGCAGATTTGCCTTTCCAACTTAACCCCTCCATCTTCACTTGTAAGACTCTCTTCTGTACCTCTTGTAGCTCTCCCAGCCCGGTCTTGAGGTGACAGAGCACCAGATTAGCTGATGCTTATAAGTCATGGGCTATGGCATGAGCCCAAAGTGACAGTGACGGTCACCTTGCCCAATGGCCTCTTTCGCAGATGAAGAAATATGGGCCCAGAGGGAAGGCCTTTTTTCTAGCTATTCAGTTAGAGAACTGTGGTAACATTTTCATCAGTTATAATCCTTAATTCTGGAGTTGTCCTGTTTTTCCTCTCTTTCTGTAGAGCAAAGAGTTGAATGACAGTTGGGCAGTCAGGGTTTTTAAGATAAAAGAAAAAGTTCAGGGTTCCTGAGAGCTGTCCAGATCCCATTCCAACCCTTATATCCTCTGTCAGGATTGTCTTAAGTCAGGGCTGCCCTTGAGGACTTGATCCCACAGTCTGGGGAAAGAAGTAGATGAATTCATTTATGAAAAATGAATAAACTACCTGTGGTCACCCTGCCTTTCTCAGATCTTCTGGGGAATCTGGGGAATGGTACCGTGTAGTGGAAACATGGGCTTGAGACTAAGGTAACGAGGTCACCAGGGTTGATTTCAAACTCTGGTCTAGCCAGGTGTGAGCTTTAGGTCCTTCCATTACTTTCCTTGGGAAGTTAAGTATTTGCAGAAGGTGCCAGGGCAGCATAGCAAGGCCCCCCCACAGATTCACCCTGGCTCCCTCCGAAGCCCGTCCTCAACCTCTCTACGCTTTCCTTCACCTTTAAAGGGCGGGGTTAGCCCTGTAGTTGCCGAGTTTCCTTCACGCTCTGAAGGTCTGGGTGGTGATCATTGATTGGCCTGTCCCCTGCTCCCACCCTTAATAGCCCCTTTGGTTAACTGGCTCTCTTGGGGTGTGTGTGTTGGGGGTGATTGCAGTCACCGGAAGAAAAGAATGCGACAGCTCCAGAAAAAAATAAAGAACGGGACACTGAACATAAAGCAAGATGATCCCTTTGAACTGTTTGTGGCGGCTACAAACATTCGCTACTGCTACTACAATGAGACCCACAAGATCCTGGGCAACACGTTCGGCATGTGTGTCCTCCAGGTGGGTGGCTTCCCCCGGCCTGGGCCTGGAGTCCGAGCACGAGTGTTCCCCGCAAGAACAGCTGGTCCTTAAGGAGGAAGGCTCACCCACCACCTCCCCTGCACATGGTCAGTGGAACGCTTGTCCACTTTCCAAAGCAGACTTGATAACTCACCCCATATGAGAATGAACTTTTCCACTTAGGGCAACACTTACCTAGAGATACCAGAGCTGACACAGATGCTCCATCACAGCTGCTTCTAACCAGCTGAAGGTGAGAAAGGAAGTGCTGTGAACCCCAAGCGACCCCATGTCCCCTGGTCCTTCCTGGAACTAGCTGGAGACTTTGGTGAGCAGGGAGCAGTGGGACCTGTTTTCACTCCACACAGGGTGGAGCCCTGTGTGCACTCAGGCGTTTTCCCCAGACTGCTTGCTTGCCATAACCACCGGCAACACCCTCCATCCCTCTCTGTCCTTAAAATCCCCTCACTGTCCCCCCAACAGAGAACTACCTGGTGCTTTTTTTCACTGGTATTATTCTCTTGCCAGTCAAGTTAATAGACGAAATTTCATGTTTTTCTCTGTTTTGAGCTCTGGCGGTCTGTGTTTTATCCTTTTATTCCTTGACACTGTGACCCCTGCATCCCCCCAAAAAGAACACATTTAGGCGCAGATCCCCTATTTTGGTCTGTGTTTATAGTATGCATGTAATCCTGTGGTAATATACCTCATAAAACGTACCTTATAAAATGGAAATTAAGAAATGAAGGAAAAAATCATGAATTGGGAGTTTCTATTTTTTCTTTTTACCTTCCAGTGGGTTGTCCCATACTGCTGGCTTGCACCCCACCTTGGAGACGAGAAGAGAGCATTTTGCCTCTTCTCACCCCACCATGGATTGGTAGCGAGTGTTCTTAGGCGGCTGCTGTTACTGGTTGTCATGAAGAAGGCTCCCTTAGGCAGTGGCTCCCCCGTGTGGCGCAGTTGAGTCTTGTCAGACAGGTTCTCTCTGTGAGCACATCAGAAAATGCATGTGAGGGATTTGTGAAATCCAAGTGCAAATCAATGAAGGTGGGAGGATTTCTTCCCAAATAGGCTTTTGTCTGATAGTCTTAGACACACTTGGCATAAAAAACCAGGCACCCCTCTTCTCCAGGGCTGGGCTCGCTTCTCTGCCCATCGGAAACAGGTGGGTGTATGTGTGTGCACACTGGTGAGTTGGGTGGGGGCTATGGTCTTGGGTTTGTGTTCTGAAGCCCTCCTCCTACTCTATCACCTGGCCCTTAGTTGAGCTTCCCTGGGGGTGCTCTTGGCATAACCAGCCCAATCCAAGGTCTCCTTCTTCCAGGATTTTGAAGCTTTAACTCCAAACTTGCTGGCCAGAACTGTGGAAACGGTGGAAGGTGGCGGGCTGGTGGTCATCCTCCTACGGACCATGAATTCACTGAAGCAGTTGTACACGATGAGCATGGTAGGTGTGTGGTTTGTAACCAAACTCAGGCGGTTCAGACCAAGCTGTGTTTTTGCTGTTGGCCACTTTCTTTAAAGAACTTCCGTTGAGCAGTTCCAGTGAGCGGTCGGCACAAGCTCTGGGCTGGGAGCTTTTTGACTGCCAGTAATGAGAAGGTCACTGTGGAGAAATGTCAGTGGCCCTGACTGTGTCTTCGCATCTGAATTTCACATTTGATTTTGGGTATTTGTGGATTTCTACACCAGTGAGATTCGGGTGTGATGCCGCTGTTCTGTAGTTCCATTTCTGGAGTGGTATTCTGCAGAGAGCCGTACCAGTGCCTCAGTCGTGTATTGCAAAAAAGGGACCATGTACAGACATCCTCACCAGTCCTCATCTTCCTGGATGATGAGGGAACATTTGCCAGTTCCACCCCCAATTTGGCAAGAGCTTTGACTGTGGAAGGGGTAGTTTCCATCCAGAGCCGAGGACATGGTTAGGAGTGGGACTGTGTCTCAGTGGATGCAGAGCTATCAGTAATACCCCGTTAGTATTACCACGTGGATGTTCTTAGTTCTTAAGTTTTCAGTCATGCCCATGGCCCTTCTCGGGAATGGAGTTAGGATTAGCCTCAGGCTTTCACGAGCTGTGTTTCTATGGTGACCTGGACTTTCCTCAAACCTTAGTGGCTGCTTCCTGTCACCACTGCTCTTCCCATCACCTGCCTCTGTGGCCCCTCTGGCTTCCTCGGGTGTCCTGAGAGGCCCACACATTTGCTCTGGCCACTGGGATATCTGCAGGGCCCTCTTCCTTACCACATTCGAGTCCTTGCTCAAACACTGCCTCCTCAGCATGGCCTTTCCTCACCCCGTTTGGAATGCGTGACCTGCTTTGTTTTTCTTCAGAACATTGGCCAACTACCTGAAGTTACATATTTATTTGTTTATTGTCTGACTTCCTGTGCTAGTCTCTAAACTTCATGGGATCAGGAACTTTGTTTTCCTCGCTGGTGCACTCCCAGATGCTGGGAGAGTGGCCGGCATTTAGTAAGCACTCATTAAATGCTTGTGAATGAATGAATGACCTTGTGCCCACGTCAGTTTGTTTGTCCTTCTTCCCCCTTTCATATGGCTGTCTGCTCCTCACCTCAGAGGGCCTTCCCTCTCTACTGCAGGTAAGTAACTGCCCCCTGCCATTTGCTATCACTGCACCCTGGTTTCATTTGTAGCATTGGCCAGAATTTTACTCATTTGTTTCCCTCCAACCATCAGACCATAGGCTTCATGGGAGCGGAGGCCATGCTTCGTTAAACACCAGTGTATAGCCAGCATGTCTGGCACACGGTTGGCATGTACGTTTTATTGAATGAAGACATTTTATGGTGCTGGATAAAATGTGGAAAAACGTCAGAAGTTGAGATGAGGGGAAGTTCGTTGTCATAAAAAGCACTACACTGAGAGTTTGCTGATCCCAGTTCCAGCAAGGAGCGGTCTGACCCTTGAGCACAGCAGATAGCGTAGGGGTGGATTTCCAGCAGCAGCTCTGGTGCCTCTTTATCCCAGGGCTGCTTGTTACAATGTCTATAAAGAGACCGGGAGCCCCAGCGTTACTGTGGGATGTCTTTGTTCACAGATGTTGTCTCTTTCAGGACGTGCATTCAAGATACAGGACCGAGGCCCATCAGGATGTGGTAGGAAGATTTAATGAGAGGTACGTCTGAGGCACATTCCTCAGGCCCTTAATTGTGAGGAGCCGTGGCGGGAAGCATATTTTTGTCTTGGACCCAGCAGAAAGCTGCGCTCTTATCCGAGGGCAGGTGGCATGGGTCCAGAGTGGTGAGAACCCGAACAGCAGTGGTGGTTGGGAAGCCAACTGCAAGCAGTGAAAGTGAGTGGGGAGCTGGGGCTTGAACCAAGTCCTCCTCCTCTCTGGCTTCTCGCTTACTCTCCTGTCAAAGGGGTAATTTGTCTGGGTCATCGTTTCCCAAAATGTGTTTCACAGAATGTTAGTATTTTAAGAGGGACTTGATGTCAAAAGGGTTTCTGGCCAGTTGTGTCTGAGAAATGCTGATATGGTTTGTCCTGTGTGAAGATTCACAATGGCCTGTCATAGCCTCTGTAAGTCTTGCAGCAGCAGGGACCTATTTAACTGATCATTTCCTAGATTTATTTGACCAGAGTCCTTTCTTAGGGAGCACTGGTTAGCAGCCTGTGAAACTCCATAGGAAGCTGTGGCCTGGGTCAGTGATCCTTGTCTAGAGCAGTCTTGCTCACTGGAGACATGTGGCAGTGTCTGGGAACATTTCGATTGTCATGACTTGGGGGACACTGTTGGACGGGTGGGGGACGCTGCCGGCGTCTAGTTGAGTAGAAGCCAGGGATGTTGCTGACCAGCCTGAAGTGAACAGAACAGCCCCACAACAAAGAGTCTGAAATGTTGCTCATGCTGAGGTTTAGAAGGCCTGGCCTCGAAACTTGGGGTCTTTCCAGTTTTCATCGTCTCTGGTGCTTTTACTCAGTAGACGGATTAGGTCGGGAGCTGGCTGCCTGCTGCCAAATGAAACAGAAGGAAGCCTGTGACAGGAGCCCGTGAGGCTCTCTCCTTGTGCTAGGGGAGGCCCTCAAATTCTCTAGCCAAACACACTTTTCCCTACACTCAGGAGCGTCGGTGTTAATTTCTTAAGGGAGCTTTTCTCTCTTCTCCCTTGTCTTTATTTTTTCCTAGTGGCAGAAGGTAAATTCGTTCATGTATGGGTTTGTTTCCCTGTGTGACTGGTGATCATTTGTGGGGTGGGTTTGGAGCTCCCCGCTGAAGGATGGCCTGAGACAGCTCAGTCTTTTTTTTTTTTTAATTAAAGATTTTTTTTTTTTTTTTTTTGGACAGAGAATGAAATCACAAGTAGGCAGAAAGGCAGGCAGAGAGAGAGGGGGAAGCAGGTTCCCTGCTGAGCAGAGAGCCTGATGCGGGGCTCGATCCCAGGATCCTGAGATCATGACCTGAGCTGAAAGCAGAGGCTTAACCCACTGAGCCACCCAGATGCCCCGAGACAGCTCAGTCTTTAAAGGATGAGTGTGAGAGGGTGTGGGAAGAGCCATGTGACACAGGGAGCAGTGTCACTTGTGCACAGCAGGAGTGCTTACAACCTGTCTCTCAAGACAGTTCTGGGTGTTCTTGTTTACTGTATGTTCAGGGGGCGCCTGGGTGGCTCAGTCCGTTAAGCTTCTGCCTTCTGCTCAGATCATGATCTTGGGGCCCTGGGATGGAGCCCCACATCAGGTTCCCTGCTCCACAGGGAGTCTGCTTTGTCCTCTGCCCCCTCCCACTGCCTTTTCTGTCTTGCTTACTCTCTCTCAAATGAGTAAATAAAATCTTAAAAAAAGCCCAAAAAACAAAAAACAACATGTTCAGGTACCTTGTAGAGGAAGCTCAGAATCTTCTTGCCCTGCCCTCCAACTGTGTTTTGGCTTTCTGTAGCTTTCTTAGAGCCATGGGGGCCAAATGACTTTCCTGAAGAAAAGCCACACCTTTGTTATGTAGGCACTGCCCTCCTTCCCCCCAACACCTCATGACCGTTTTTTTCCTCAGATTTATCCTCTCTCTGGCCTCTTGTAAGAAGTGTCTCGTCATCGATGACCAGCTCAGCATCCTGCCCATCTCGTCGCACGCTGCCAGCATTGAGGCCCTACCTCCCCGGACCCCGGTGAGTCAGCCGGCCGGCCAGGAGTCAGGCCGAGGCCGTGTTTTCTGTGGAGACCCTCCCGTGGCAGTGGCAAACCTTCTCCTCTCCTCTCTGGCAGGAGGAGAGTCTTGGTCCTTCTGATCTGGAGCTGAAGGAGTTGAAGGAGAGCTTACAGGACACCCAGCCGGTGGGCGTGTTGGTGGACTGCTGCAGGACCCTAGACCAGGCGAGTGTGGCATTCTGAGCTTCCCTATGCCAGGATGGACAGTGCAGGGGAAAGTAGAACGTGCAGAAAGCTACAGAAGCCACGCTGGGACAAGTTAGGACTTGGATCCTCCCGGGGAAGGGACCTTTTCTCTTGCTTTAACTTGTGCGGGAACATCAGGGCTAGTCTGTGTCATCTGTGTTCATAACAGGTCCAGGGATTACCTCCCCCTCCACCCCAGGTCATAAGTTCTGGGAGTAGAGGGTCTGGGGCTGTGCTGGGGGAGATGGGTTGAATTTAAAGAGGAACCTCCCTGGCACTTTTTCCAAAAGAGGGTGATATATCTGTATTCTTCCATTTTAGTTAAGTTTTAATAACATAGAGATTTTGCTTCCGCTTTGTGTAGAAGTGAGAGAAGAGCCTGAGGCTCTGTGCCCTGTGCCTTGTGCCCTGGTTCCAGAGTGAGGTCTGATGGGGCCCTGTGCGGTGGTGTCGCTAGGTAGGCTGGGAGGGAGCTTCCAGGACGCATTTCTGTGCTCGCCAAGGTGATCAGGGCTGGTACTCTCAGCTTCTCTAGTGGTTTCTGGGCTGTGCAGGACCTGACTGTGCCCAGAGGGCTTCACGCTGTCAGGTGTGTTCAGGGTTCTGGTCCAGCCTGAGCCAGAGGAACAGTCCAGGCCTCTTGGCACTGGGCTCTGCCCTCATGATGGAAAACAGCTGCAGTGACACCTCCCACTTGGGGTGGAGGCCCAGCAGGCTGATTTCCCTGCTTGTTCTAGAAATAGAATTATCGGCCACATAGCTCTCTGTGCAGCCCAGGCTGTGGCTCTAGGCTTCTTTGAGCCACTTTCTGGTCCCCTTTGTCAGAGAGAGGAAATGAGTGAGAGAATGGAGAAAGGGCAGAAGAGGGAGAAGGTATAGAAACAGTAGGAGCGTTGTAAGAAAATACACAGAAGAAACATCACCAAGTATGAAAGAGCGTGCTTTAAAAATGGAAGATGGTGTTTCTACTTGGCAGTCCCCTTCTGCAGGGACAACTGCCATTAACAGTTTATTGTGTGTTCTTGAACTTTTCCTGTGTATACAAATGGAGGTTTTACAAATATGCGAAGGGATTATGCTGTACAGTGTAAGTGGTCCCCTAGTAGGCATTTGAGTTGATTCCAGCTTTTTTCCTATTATAAACAATGCTGTTAGGATCTCTTTACAGATATGCACTGTCTCTAGGATAAGTTTCTAGAAGAACTGCTGGATTAGAGTGTGTGTGCATTAAAACGGGTGTCGCACTGGTTCATGGAACCAGCAACAGTGTGAAAACGCATTTTTCCCTACACCTTGCCAGCACTGGCTATGGTTAAACTTCTAAGCCTACCAATCCTGTGTTATAGGGACACAGAATCACTCTTTTGATTTGTGTTGCTTTAATTATGAGAAAAGCAGGTACTTTTCTCATATAATTACTGTGCATCTAGGTTTGTTCGTTTTGTAAATTATTTCGGGGGGTTGGTTTTTCATTGTAGCATATTGTTTTAGGATATATTTTCTAAAAAGATTTTTTATTTTTTTTAAAGATCTTATTTATTAATATGACAGAAATCACGACTAGGCAGAGAGGCAGGCAAGGCAGGGCGGGGGTTGGGGGAAGCAGGCTCCCTGCTGAGCAGAGAGCCCAATGAACCTGATGCGGGGCTTGATCCCAAGACACTAAGTTCATGACCTGAGCTGAAGGCAGAGGCTTAACCCACTGAGCCACCCAGGTGCCCCAAAAGATTTACTTGAGAGAGAGAGAGAGAGAGCATGCACATCTGTGCAGGGGAGGGGCAGAGGGAGAGAATCTTCAAGTGGACTTCCTGCTGAGCAGGGAGCCCCACGTGGGTCTCAATCCCACGATCCGTGAGACCATGACTTGAGCTAAAACCAAGAGTCAGACGTTCAACTAACTGAGCCACCCAGGCGCCCTTAGAATGCATTTTTAGTCCAGATATCTTACCCTTCTGTTATGTTAGATTTTTCCTGGTTATGTTTTGTCAGAATTTAGAACTTCTCAGCAGAAAGCAACAAACAAACAAAATACAGCGTTCAGCAAAAGCCATTAAGAAGAGTAGGACCTGGATCTCCTCTGTGTTTCCATCTGGAGAGACTCTAGCTTCTTGAAGCACTTTCCCTTCCTTCCTTTCCATCTGCCTGGGCTTGTGTCTCCTCAATGTCTTCTTCAGTGTCACTGCCTGGGTGTGTCAGGCAGCTTCTTTAGGACCAGACAGGCCAGGCTGGACCATCTGGCCTTCTTCCCAGTTTCGGCTTTTTCCTGGGCAGATCCCAGGCGGGGAGTAGAGTTTGGCCCACAAGTAGTGGTGTTGTTTCTCCTCTTACTCAGTGCCTCTGGCCTCTTGCTCTCCTAGGTGCTAGACATGACCCTAGGCACTGGGCTCCGCAGGAGAAAGGAGGGGCACACCTGCTTTGTGGAGCTTGTGTTCTGGTGGGTTGAGTCTGACGTTGAGTCAAGGAAATGGGCCAATCCTGATATGTAGTAGAAGGTGCTGTGTACAATGGGGAAACACACAGTATCACAGAGGGATCAGGAATGCAGGAGGTGGGCAGAGGCTGTGGTTCTGGGGGCCCTGGTTTAGAAGGTGATCCTTGAGCAAAGCCTTGTAGGAGTTGGGGAAATGAGTCCTGGGGCTGTTGGAGAGAGTGCTTCTGGCGAGAGGCCACTAGGGGCAGAGGCCTGAGGTAGGAGTCTCTGCGGTGTGCTCGGGGACCAGCAAGGAGGCTGCCTCGGTTGAAGCAGAGTGAGCGGATGTGAATAGGGGGAGATGACAGAGGTCATGCGGCAGAGCCACATGGCCCTGAAGGGCTTGGCACTTACTGTCTGAGAGGTGGGCACCCACGGTAGGTTTCACATGCCCAGTCTTTCAGCACAGCTGCTGGAGGGAGCCCCAGGCTCAACTTTAAAATTTACCCTCTGGCTGCTGTGTTGAGACTAGACCATAGGGGAACAAAGGCGGAAGCAGAAAGACTAACTGGGAGTCTCTTGTAATAATGGGGGAAGACTGCATGGGGGCTTTGAGCAGCATGGCAGAGGAGGACACTGGTGAGGGATCGTAGGATTGGTACATATTCTGAAGGTAGCATTGATGGGCTTTGCCGGTGAATCAGAGGTAGGGAGAAAATGGAGAGGCTGTTGGCCTGAACAGTGGGACGGTTAACTGAGAGAGGGAAGACTGTAGATGGAGGAGGTTGGTGGGGGACACCCTGGGTTCCCCTCAGGTCAGTTTGAGAAGTCCAACAGACATCCCAGTGGAGACATGTAGGGGCAGTTGCATGTATACAGGAGTTTGATGGGTGGGGAAGAGGTCTAGAAGTGGGTGTTCCTAGCATCCAAGTGGCATTTCAGGCCCTGAGACTGAGAGGAGATGACCAGGCGGTGAAAAGCCCAAGTGCTGAGCTTTGCCTCCTGGCCTGCTGGAACAGGCCCCCTTTGATTTAGCCCCGACTTCCCCACAGTAGTGGTGGTAGATGGCTGAAACTTGGTTTTTCTCCCAGCTCACCTACTAGGGTTCTCTTTTCACAGGCCAAAGCTGTCTTGAAGTTCATCGAGGGCATCTCTGAAAAGACCCTGAGAAGTACTGTCGCGCTCACAGCTGCCCGAGGAAGGGGGAAGTCTGCAGCTCTGGGACTGGCTATTGCTGGGGCAGTGGCTTTTGGGTAAGGAGCTCTCATTCCCCCGCTTTGGGGAGTCTGAGCTCTGAGGAATAAGTGTGCGGAATAGGAGTCAAGGGACTGGGAGACTGTCCCTGGGGCTGTGTGAGCCCCTGTGTGATTTCTCTAGGTTGTGGGTTCCTGTCTAGACGCAGCGACACTGTTTCCCCCTCCCCTGGTGGTGCACACATATGATGCAGGCATGTGGACACATACATCAGGACCTTTGTGATCACTATTTAAAGTTGAACACACAGAAAAAGTGGGGCAGATGTGCAAGAGGGAAGAAACGAGAGTAAGAAACTTTAAAACTCTTCAGGAGATGGGAATGTATGTGACTGTCTTTGCTGACTGCAGAAAGTACACATTTGACATTTTAATGGTTTTGCTCAGTCCAACAGCTTGTTTGCTCTTGAGGAGCTGCCTTTGAGTGTGATGTTCCTTTCTGTTCTTTTGCCCTGGGCGGGAGGTTTATGCAATTGCCAGAAGAGTGTTTACTTCCCGCTTCACAGGCAGAAATAATGGACCTAGAATTTACCATGTCCTCATATGTGTGGTCTTCCTTGGTGCTCCTAGTAGCTCCGTAAGCATTTCACGGCGGGATAAACCTAGGCCCAGGGAGTTTCAGCGAGTCACTCATGATTCCCCAGCAGGTCAGTGCTGGCAGTGCTGGGGCCAAGGGCAGCCCCTGACTTCTGGTCTGTCATTCCTGATGCTCCGGTATGGCTGGTCAGCACCTTCACCATTGGCACTCTACACTCAACCAGGCCTACTGCAGGTTCGCTGCAGTCTTGACCTGAGCACCCATTGAGCTGTTGGGGCTCACGGTCTGAACCGCTCTCAGCACAGCTAGCGAAGAGTGAGGCCACCCTCTAGTGGCAGTGCGCACCTCTGGGCAGCGCGCCTTCACAGATGTCGGGAGCGGGCTGCCGGGATGCACCGCCTTCTCACTGTTCATGTGTTCTCCTTAGGTTGGGACAAAAATGTATGTGGATCTGGAGTTTCACTTTTCCTCCCTAGAAAGTGTTCTTCTTTTTTTTTTTTTTCTTTTTCCTGCCGTTATCTTTGGTAATCAATCACCTTTGGGACAGGGCAAACAATAATCTCTTCTTTCGTGTTACATTCCTTAAACGTCCCTTTTGGATGTCCTAATTCCTTAAAAAAATTATCCTTTTCTTTTGTTCAATAGGTACTCCAATATCTTTGTTACCTCCCCAAGTCCTGATAACCTCCACACTCTGTTTGAATTCGTCTTCAAAGGATTTGACGCTCTGCAGTATCAGGTAGGAAACGAGGATAAGGATTTACTTTGGTTCCGTGCAGGGCTTAAGTCTAGGTGAAGTTCTTGGAATGCCTGCTTACTTTAATTTTAGTTTCTAAAGATTGTCCTTGATTTGACTCTCCATCAGGAGCACCTGGATTATGAGATCATTCAGTCTCTCAATCCTGAATTTAACAAAGCCGTGATCAGAGTGAACGTATTCCGAGAACACAGGCAGACCATTCAGGTGAGGCTTATTCTAAAACCCTGCTGTGTGGGGCCAGTGTTCTGCTGTATTTAAATACAGCCATTTTAGATCATTTTATGTCATGTGTAATTGGGTGTCTTGTATACGTGTTGCTGCTTTATAGTAAACCTGATCCAGATTTTCAGGCTCTTGTCAAGGAAAACCTAGAAGCAAACTCGCAAATATATGTAGCCAGGTCAGAAGGTTATCGTTTTATCCCTTGGAAATTGAGTAAGTGGGATCGTGACCGTGAACCAGCTAGAAGAACTACACTCACTGTCTGACACCAGGTCTGATTTTCCTTAGTTATGGTAGGTTTTGAGATGGTGCATCTGTAACTAGAACAACAGCTTCACCATTTAAAAGAGAAAGAGAACTTTGGAAGATGTACTCTGAATCTTTGTGGTTTAGCTAGTACCCTGTTTTCCTTTTTAAACAGTGTTTCCCTGAAAGCTCCATAAACCTCCAGTGCTCTGGAAGCCTGAATGGCGTGCCCGTGTCCAAAGGCTGCAATTTTGTTCAGTTGTAGAGAAGCATCAGTGTGACAGGCTTGCAGAAGGGATGGAGGCCTCTGGGCTCCCAGCAGAAGAGGCTCATTGATTATTTTCGGTCTTGGGGTGGGAAGTGGGCCAGGTAAACCTGGCAGTTTGTGACCTTTCTGCCTGTGAAGGCATATGTATCCGCCTGTCAGGGAGCTATACCTTTCAATAAAGGTTCAGATTGTAAATAATGGTAAGTGTCTCTGCCTTTTACCTAAGGATCTTCATTTTTTCCTGCTAGGTCTCTTTCTAGAATCCCTTCGTTCTGTACATTTCTTCCCATTTTTGCCAGATTCCCTCAGCCTCCCTAAAAGGGAGGAAGTCCGATGGTGGGGTGGGGTGGAGGGCAGGCGACAGGCAGTGAGAATACAGAGACCTGTTAAAACTCAAGAAAAATACACAAACCAGAGAAAGGAAACCTTTCCTTGAAATGCCCAGGCTCGGCCCTTACTGCTTTTTGGATTTGTAATCAGAGACCGGCTTGTATTGCCAGAGTCCCTTTGTCTCCAGGCTGGAGTTTAAACACAGAAGAGGTGACCTGACTTTATGAGGCTCCATTTGGGTCCCTTTGAGGCCTCCTTCTCCTTGCTGGAAATTGAGAAAAAGACGAATATTAGATTAAAGTCGGCTACGCCTCTCTGGGGGGCTGCTTTCTGCTGTTTTTATGAGGTGCTTGTTTAGTTTTTTCCCCTTAAAGAGTCCAAGACATGGGGCCCTACTGAGGGTGTGTGTTTGCGGTTAGAGTTGAGTGGGGCTGCTCTGTCCCTGACCCATCATTCCACTTCCAGCAAAGCAGTTAGATGATCTTACTTGTAAAGAAATACTTGAGCAAAGCACAGAGGTCAAGGTAATACTCAGAATCCGAGCACGTAAGCCTAAGAAATATTGACACTTTGTTGTTTGCTGTGTTTATTTCACGTCTTAAAGTCATTTTTATTTTTGTCTTTAAGATGTAAAGCATCAGAGACAAAATCGAAGCCCGTCTTGTGCCCCTCCCCATCCCATTCCCTCCTTCTGCCACTCCCCATAGGTAACTCGGCTCTGGGTTGGTGTGTTTCCTTTCATTTCCTGTGTTTGTATTTTACTAAGTAATTAGGTATCCATGAACGATAACATACCATGCTTGTCCTTTTTCGGCCTGCCTTGTTACTCAGCATTTGTTTTCAAGATTCGTCCAGATGAAAGCTTGTAGCTCTGGTTGATTTTCAAGCATTATATGTTTATATTACTGTTTGTTTATGTTTCTAGGAATGGAACTATTCGATTTAGCGTATGCACAGATTCCCCCCCTTTTCTTTGTTTTTGCCAGATTCTCCTTTAAAAAAGTGTACCAGTTTACCTTCCCACCAGCATTTTTTTTTTAAATTTTTGTTTTCCTCAAGTTCTTACCAACACGGGTGTTTTATGGCTATTTATTTTCCGTGTCCGTGAGTGAAATGGGACCTCCTCGCCATCTTTGGCATTGTACTGCTTACTAGTGAGGTTGCGTGTCTTTATGTTAGTTCAGGTTTTCCCTC
This sequence comes from Martes martes, assembly GCF_963455335.1. Classification (NCBI taxonomy): domain Eukaryota; kingdom Metazoa; phylum Chordata; class Mammalia; order Carnivora; family Mustelidae; genus Martes; species Martes martes. Next base: position 29,736,248 of record NC_137898.1, on the reverse strand, counting down.
CTGTAAAATACATCTTCGTGGCCTTCTCCAAACTTTAAAAATAGCAGGAGGCCCTGAAGAAACTGAAGGGGTGGTTTGCATGCGTAAGGATGCCAAACTTACGGCAAGTTTGTGGTGTTAGGTGACCAAGCTAGTCGTATAGTTAAGGGTATGTGAGTGTGTGTGTATTAGGAAGGCATCATCGAGTCTTAGAAGCGTTCTCTTCGGGTCTGGGAGACTTGGCCTTAATGATGACAGTGTCCAAGCAGGTAGCCCGGGACCCAGTGTGTAGGAGGTGCTTGAGACACCTGACGGTCCCATCCGCCGTCGCTGCTGGGACGAGGCTGTGCCTCTGGCTCCCTGGCCAGGGCGAGGCTGGGGAGAAGCAGCTCCCTGGCCAGGGCGAGGCTGGGGAGAAGCATGGGAAGACGGAGAAGAAAGGAAGGGGAAGCCCTACCTATCAGTACTAGGCCAGGCACCAGCCAGGGCATTTTTCCAGATTTCTCTGATGTTTCTCCCAAGCAGCCATCAGATGGGTATTTCCTCCACTTTACCAGACAGGAGTCTGAGGCTGCGAGGGTGAGTGACCCGTCCAGGGGCACGTAATCAGTGGTTGAACTTCTGAACCCAGGTGTTGGGCTTCAAGCCCATTCTGTTTTGTCCTGCCAAGAATAAGTGGAAAGGAGGAGTGAGAGAAGAACTGGGAAGTGGGAAATAGGACAGAGAGGGGCCTTTATGAGGCCTTGCAGGGATCACAGCTGTGGCCTTGGGGTGGCCGGGTAATAACATAAACTTTTCTTCCCCACAGTATATACACCCTGCAGATGCTGTGAAACTGGGTCAGGCCGAGCTTGTTGTGATTGATGAAGCCGCTGCCATCCCCCTGCCCCTGGTGAAAAGCCTCCTGGGCCCCTACCTTGTGTTCATGGCATCCACCATCAACGGGTAAGCACTTGGGTGGGAGTCATTGCTCCCGTTGTAGGTTCTTGACCGTTAGCGGGCATGAGTGAACATGCCTGGGTCCGGGTAGGTGGTCTCGTTCTCGAAGCCAGAGTCATAGGAGCTGCTTTAGTCTCTCCTAGTGCATTGCAGTCAGTCTCTCATTAACGAGTGGCACCCACCTCTGGTCTGACGGTAAAATGGGCATCACAAGACTGATGAATTTCATAACTCAAGTGGTGAGGGTCTCATCTTGTCTCTAGGTCTGATTAGTTTTCAGAGAGCACTCAGCAGTACTGATGTCATCTCTCTTAGAGCCATGTGAAAATATAGTGTGACAGCAACTATCAAATCAGCATAAGATAGCAGTCTTTTTTTGGTAAACATTTATTTATTTGAGAGCAAGGTGGGGGAAGGGGCAGGGAGGGAGAGAGGATACCTAGTGGACTCCTAACTGAGTGTGGAGCCTGACTCGGAGATTGATTCCACAACCCCGAGATCGTGACCTGAGCCGAAACCAAGAGTCAGATGTTTAACCAACTGAGCCCCCCAGGTGCCCCAAGACAGCAGTCTTACAGTGGCTCAAGAGCTTTGTTTAGATACTTGAAATATTTAGTTCATGCTTGCTGGGGAACCATTAGGAAAAACAGGCAAGCAAAAAGAAAAGTCCAATAGTATCACCACTGAGAAGTAGCTTCTGTTAGAATTTTGTTATACATTTTCTACACATTTACTTTACTTTTTTATTTTGAACAAGAATGTGAACATTGGGCGCCTGGGTGGCTCAGTGGGTTAAGGCCTCTGCCTTCGGCTCAGGTCATGATCCCAGGGTCCTGGGATCGAGTCCTGCATCGGGCTCTCTGCTCCGTGGGGAGCCTGCTTCCTCCTCTCTCTCTGCCGGCCTCTCTGCCTGCTTGTGATCTCTGTCTGTCAAATAAATAAATAAAAAATCTAAAAAAAAAAAAAGTGAACATTGTTTACATATTGTTTTTAGTTTGCTTTTTTATGTAACAATATATTGTGAGCTCTTTCCAGGTCAGTAAGTATCTGTCTTCGATATTGGAAAGATTTCTTTGTGTGAATCACATCTTGAAGAGATAATCCTCTGTTAACAGATACATTATTGTGTCTGCTTTACTATACTGAAAATATTTTAAAAAATGGATTTTACTTTTTTTGTGAACAGTTTTATTGAGATATAATTCATATAAGCAATTTACCCACTTTGAATGTGTAATTCTGTGCTTTTTAGTATCTGCACAGAATTGTGCAACCAGCCCCATAATCAGTTTTGCATTTTCATCACCCCCAAACGAAAAACCATACGCTTTACCTATCACCCTCTAATCCCCCTGCTTTGGGGAACTACTAGTCTACCGTCTCTATAGATTTGCCTATTCTAGACGATTCATGTAAATGGAATCAAACAATGTGGGGTCTTTTGTGACTGGCTTCTTTCACTTACCATGTTTTCAAAGTTCATCCGTGTGTCTTGTGTCGGGATTTCCTTCCTTTTAATGATCAAATAACATTCCATTGAATGTTTATATACATTTTGTTTTTCCGTTTACTTGTTAGTGGACATTGGGGTTGTTTCTGTCTTTTGGCTGTCAGGAATAATGCTGCTGGGAAGGTTTTCTGTGTGGACATGTTTTCAGTGCTCTTGGGTCTATACCTAGGAGTGAAATTCCTGGGTCAGATAGTAGCTTTTCATTTAGCTACTTGAGGATCCGCCAGACTGTTTTTTAAAGCAGCTGTACCAATTTAAATTCCCACCCACAGCGTATGAGATTTCCAAGTTTTCCATGTCCTTGCCAGCATGTGTGTTACATGTCTTTTTGATTATAGCCATCCTAGTGAGTGTGAAGTTGTGTCTCGTTATGGTCTTCATTTGCATTTCCCTAATGGCTGAGATGTGGGTGGGGCATCTTATCATGTGCTTATCCACCGTTTGTGATCTTTGGAGAAATAGCTATTTAGATCCTCTGCTCATTTTTCTATTTGGCATATTCGTCTTTTTATTACTGAGTTGTAAGTTTTCCTCATGTATTCCAGGTACCAGTGCCTTACATGATTTACAAAAATTTTCTTCTGTTTTTTTCCCCACTTCCTTGATAATGTCCTTTGAAGCGCCAAAAATTGTTTTGTTGCTTGTGCTTACTTGTTTTTCTTCTTTTTTAAATAAGTAAATGGAATTCTTTTGAGAAAGCTTTGTTACGTGTGGCTGGGAAGGAGAATAAAATACCTCAACATTCCGATTTTTTGATCATTCTTTAAAAATAGTATTTGAGTAAGAGAAAGTATTTATATGGTTTATAAATATTATCATAGTACGTACCATGAGGTGATATAATACTGAACAAAAAAGAAAACGCACTAAGTGGTCTACCCCCCGCCACCACCCCCACCTATGCTGTGACTGAAGGAGGAAATACAAATGAGAAGAGTCCGTTTGATGGCCAGAGTAAAGACAATTTCTTTTTTTTTTTTTTTCAAAATCTTTGTTAGTTGCTTTGTCACCTTCTCAGTGGAAGTAGGGCTGAGAGGAATTACTGAGGTGATGGGTTATTCAGTCTTGATTTTCCAAACCAGAAGCACTCTCTGCCTTCCTTCAGGTGCGTCTGCAGTGGCAGCTCGCTCACTGACCCTGAACACTTTTCCAGTTCGTTATACTGAAGGCTTTACTCGCATCCTCTTTCTAGTCCTTATTTTCTTTTTGGTTCACAGCACCTTCCGGTGAAGTGTGAGGCTTAAGGAGGGTGAGTTCCTTGCCCAGAGGTGCTAAGTAGTCATGCCAGACTTGAATCCCGGGCCCCGCCAGCCCCCAGCTGAGGCACCCTGCTGCCTTGCCTCCTGTGGGCGTGTACACCCTCTGCGGGGAGTCCAGACAGCAGCAGGGTGAGGAAGGGAACTCTCCATCCTCTCCTAGGGGGTGGATTTCAGACGTCCTGCCTGATCGCCTTTGCTTTTGCTCCTAGCTACGAGGGCACCGGCCGGTCCCTGTCCCTCAAGCTGATCCAGCAGCTCCGTCAGCAGAGCGCCCAGAGCCAGATCAGCACCACCGCAGAGAACAAGGCCACAGCGACAGCCAGACTGGCCTCAGGTACCCCCAGAGCTCTTCACGGGCCTGTCCATGCCAGGTCCCCGCAGACCATGTTGCAGGATCATCTCCTCATACCAGCCTGGGTGGTACCAGGCTGGCCAGCCATGGGGCACAGAGGCTGGATCCCCAGAAAGTGGAGTTGCTTTCTCCAGGGAACAGCAGGCCAGTGACCCGTTGGGAGCCTGACCCAGGCCTTCTGGATTGGGCCCTGGTTTGTCACCACCTCAGGGCATGGTTGCACTGACTTAGTGGGATCCCTGTGGGATCAGTGTCATGGCAAATTGAACATCCCCCAGAACAGTTTAAAACCACTCCGTTTAAATTCTCCAACCATATTTACCTGGGCCTGTGACCGAGGGAGTAGAACATGTGCCTTGCTCTTTTTGACAAAACATATCTAACAATTCTTCTCATCGTGTATATGTGTTTCGGGGAGCAGCGCGAACCCTGCATGAAGTCTCCCTGCAGGAGTCCATCCGATATGCCCCCGGAGATGCGGTGGAGAAGTGGCTGAACGACCTGCTATGCCTGGATTGCCTCAACATCACCCGGATAGTCTCGGGCTGCCCCCTGCCTGAGGCCTGTGAGCTGTATCCTCCCGGCGCCTGCGCCCTGTGAAGGGAGGGGGCGATGAAGGCACTGAACAGAAGGCCTCGGCCCTTTGTTCCATAGGCTGCTGCTCCAGGGAGAGGGGAAAGTTGAATGTTCTCCATTTCCTTGCTGTTCCTTCCCTACAACGTGGGGTTTCTCTGAGGGATGTGGGGCTCCTCCTTCTGCTGGGGGCGATCTGTGTATCCACGTCCCTTCTGGAAGCAGTCCTGTTTTGGCTCTCCTTGCTTTGTTTTGGTTGCTTAACTCCAGACCCAGCTACTATGTTAACAGAGATACCCTCTTTTGCTACCACAAGGCCTCTGAAGTTTTCCTACAAAGGCTTATGGCCCTCTATGTGGCTTCTCACTACAAGGTAACTGCAGCCAGCCAGCCCTCGGGTGCACTTGGGTGCACTTTCGCTCTGACGGTCCCTTTTTTGGCTTTTCATATCTTGTACTACCTGATGGCTCAGGTGACCATTGTACTGGGACTTAGATGTTCTGCACTGATACTGCTAGAGAGATTGCATTGTCCATTGTTCAGACCCGTCTTGGGCTTCCAGCCACGCAGAGTGTGGAATTCCTGCTCGTAGTTGGGGAGAGTGGAGAGCTTTGCTGATTTTAAAATAGGGTCTTGTGTTTCTCACTTGTCTGCTACACAGATGGGCTCAGATGGCATAGCAGCGGTTACCTGGTGGTACTGACTGACCGAGGCCAGTTTTGTACCTCTGGGCTGTATTTAAGGAGCACCAAATGAGAATTTAGAATATTTGAAAGTCTTCCAGAGTGAAGGGCATGTTGGGAAGGACATGTTGTGAGGCTCTAGGTAGCATTGTTATAAACACCCTTCAGAGGAAGGCCGAAGAGTTAGGTGTTAGAAGTGGTGATAGGTTTTGTTTAAGTAGCAGCCTCTTCTCAGGAAAAAGTTCCCTTCCCAGCTGTGAAATCCGCAGTGCTGATGAAGCAGTCCTCTGCCCTCCTCCGTAGCCTCAGCACTTGGGTAATGATGACAGCAAACATTTGAGGTGAAGTCCCTCCTAGGCCGTTTCGCAGGGTCTCGGGCTGGCCAGCCGACATACTAGAAAAGTGCTCAGCCGAGGTTCAGCTCGCAGCTTGGCTTGGCGGAGGGAGGTATTCCAGTCAGCCGAAGACTCCGGAGTGGCCTCTAGAGTAAAGAATAAGAGGAGTGGTTCTCACGGACTCTGTTTGTGCCCCACAGAACTCTCCCAATGATCTCCAGATGCTTTCCGATGCACCTGCTCACCTTCTCTTCTGCCTCCTGCCCCCAGTGCCCCCCACCCAGAATGCCCTGCCGGAAGTGCTTGCTGTCATCCAGGTATGGTGGCCGTTATTTGGGGAAGCACTTAGGAATCAAGGGTTAATGGCTCAGTAGCTGGGGTGTGTGGGGAGAGGTGTTCATTCCCGGGGTGGAGCCAAGTGGCTGCGTGATTTGAGGCAGGTGATTAGGGTGCATGGAAGGAAACCACCCCTGCTGGAAACCCAGAGCCTCACTGTTAGAGGAGAGGTGAAGGTTGGAACTGGCCACTCATATTTTGACCTAGGGTTCCTCCTAAAACAGAACTTTTTTGTTTGTTTTTCTCATTTATTACAAAAGCAATACTTGTACTTCAAAATTAGAAGATAAGGCTTAGAAACAAAAATGTTTTTAATGCCTGGCATGTACTTACACTTTTTTTTTTTTTTTAAGATTTTATTAGAGAGCGTGCGCACACCCACACACACAGGGGAGGGAGAGGGACAAGCAGATTTCCCGCTGAGCAGGGAGCCCAGTGTGGGCGTCAATCCCGGGACTCTGGGATCCTGACCTGAGCCAAAGGCAGATGCTTAACCGACTGAGCCACCCAGGCGCCCCTACTAATGCATTTCTCTGTTATTTTTCCTTTTCATATACATGAGATCATAATGTTAGGAAAGAGCTGGCCTTGTCAGGGAAGCTGCAGAAGAACATTGATGTTGTTCTGTGAGTGGTCTCGCTCCCTGCTTCTGGCCTGTCTGCACTGTCCTGCTTCCCCCGCAGGTGTGCCTTGAAGGGGAGATCTCTCGCCAGTCCATCTTGAACAGCCTTTCTCGAGGCAAGAAGGCTTCGGGGGACCTGATTCCGTGGACGGTGTCAGAACAGGTGGCACCCTTTCCCTGATGTGGCTGAGTGAGTGAGACCGGTGGGGCTGGACGAGGTTTTTGTGGCTCACTTCCTGGCTTGTGTCTCCCACATAGTTCCAAGACCCTGACTTCGGTGGCCTCTCCGGTGGAAGGGTTGTTCGAATTGCTGTTCACCCGGATTATCAGGGGGTAAGGCGTCCTCAGGCCTCTCAGACCCGCTGGGCTTCATTAGCTGCAGCTGTGCTGCTGGCGGCTCCCTGGGCCGGGTGTATGTGGCTGTTGGGGTGGATGGCTAGTCAAGGAGTAGGCAGTTCCAGGTACTTCTCTGCCATGGACAGTTTGCGCGGGGCCAGGGGTTGGCGGGTGGACAGGGTGATTGTATATGCTCGCTTTTCATCTGTGAAGACAGGGCACCCGTGAACCTGACCTACTTTCCACAGTTAGCTCCTGTCTCTTCGAAATCCCCACTGAGGAGTCCGCTGTGGAGACATCTCTTTGGGGCTTGCTGATCTGGGGCCCAGCCCTCCTGCTGCTCAGACTAGATGGTGTGAGAGTGGGAGTCATAGGGTGCTCGCTCTTAGGGTCTCTGCTTTGACCTCATGGAGGGATTTTTTTTTTTTTTTTTTTTAATTTTTTATTTGACAGAGAGAGAAATCACAAGTAGGCAGAGAGGCAGGCAGATAGGAAGGGAGAAGCAGGCTCCCTGCTGAGCAGAGAGCCCGATGTGGGGCTCGATCCCAGGACCCTGGGATCATGACCTGAGCCGAAGGCAGAGGCTTAACCCACTGAGCCACCCAGGTGCCCCGACCTCATGGAGGGATTTTATTGGTTCTCTGCCAAGTGTAGTTTGACTCAGAACAAAGGCTTTCTGGAAGCAGTACAGGGGCATAGAGGTGCTTTTGACAGATTGAGAACCTTTCTTGTTCTTTTGTCTGTTTCCCTCCATGTTTGCTCCCAGATGGGCTACGGCAGCCGAGCTCTGCAGCTGCTGCAGATGTACTTCGAAGGCAGATTCCCTTGTCTTGAGGAAAGAGTCCTGGAGATGTCACAAGAAATTCACACGGTCAGCAGCGAGGTAAGCCTCTTCTGGCCGAATGCCTGGATGCCGGGAGGATGGTCTTCTGGGTCTTCAGGAGCATCAAGAACTGTTCAGCGCTCTGGGCTCTCTGAGCACTCACAGATTTCCTCCGTTTTGGAGAAGCAGCTTCTGGAGGCAGTTGAATTGAGAGCCTCAGATCAGCCTCAGCAGCATCACCTGGAAGCTTGTTAAAAATGTCCCGAGCCTTACCACAGGCCTCCTGAGTCAGAGGGCGGGGAGGGCCTGTGATCTGTGTCTTAAGGAGCTCCCGGGAACGCGGATGTGTGCTTCCGCTTCGCCTCCGCACTTGGCGGACTCCTCCTCGGGTCACTGAGCCCAGACTCCGGGAAGTTGTGTCTCTCTTGGGAACGTCACGAACGCTGTGAACTGCGACGGTTTTTCACACACATTGACTTGATTTTCACAGTATGCCTGTTCGGGAGGCGGGCAAGGGGCTTGTAATTAATGGCTGGCTTAGAGGTTGGTTCCTGCCCAACTCACAGGGCCACCTGGTGACAGGGCTGGATCTTCAGGACCCTGTCTCCGTCTCTTCATCAATGTTAAGGCGTTTTAAAACCGTGTAGCTGTTTCCTGAATTCTAGGTGTGCGGCGGTGTGATTTCATGCGAGTCCAGGTGTTGGGTGTGCTGGGGAACGATTGCTGGACCTAGTGGTGTGCCTGAATTTTAAAAACCAGGGAACAAACAACAAACCTGTCCCAGTTTTTGCTGTATTTAGGTCTGAGCCTGGCACGGTGAGGGTGCTCGGGAATGGCACTGAGCTTCCTCTTCCTCGGCTGGGTGGACTGTGTTCTCTTTCTGGCATCCTCCAGGCCGTCAGCTTGTTGGAAGAGGTCGTCACTCCTCGGAAGGACCTGCCTCCCTTACTCCTCAAACTGAACGAGAGGCCCGCTGAGCACTTGGACTACCTGGGTGTGTCCTACGGCTTGACCCCCCGGCTCCTCAAGTAAGGGTTTGCCTGTCCTTCCTTCCTCGTGTCACCCCGTGGCCTTGGTGTCCCGAGAGTGTGTGCTCCAGCCAGTGTGTTTGTCAGCCATCCACTGAGTACCCTTCCTGTCTTCATGTGTCCACTGCTCTCCGAAGGGGCACGCAGTGACCTGCTCGTTTTGTATCTTCGCAGGTTCTGGAAACGAGCTGGGTTTGTTCCTGTTTATCTGAGGCAGACCCCGGTGAGTGAGGCTTAGGAGGGGTGTGGGTTTGTGGTTACAGTTGGTGACAAGTCTGTCCTTACACGGGGCCCTGGTGCCTGTTCCTGTGCTCCGAGCACGTGTGCCCCTGCCTCCAAGAGGTTTGTTCTGATGACACCGAAACGGCCGGCATCCCTGAAAGGCCACGCCGTCCCACGCTTATTCCCACACTGTGTGGTGCACACCTGGTGTGTGCTTGGCCTTGTTTGTGCTTGAATGTAAAGAGGCAGAGGTGCACATGGACTTGTTCATCAGGAATCCGGGAGCCTGGGGCCTCTTGGAATTTGTAAAAAGTAAAATGATGTTTTTAGGAGCCGGTTACAGGTGGGCAGACTCCCAATTATGGGCTGGTCTCTGAGGGAGGGCTGTGACTGTGGGGCTGACAGAGCCGAGGAGGCTGTGGAAGGGGGAGTTACTGACTGGTAGTTCATTAAAAAAATCATGTATTTACCACCTGCAGTGAGCAAGACAAGCCACGATGCTTATTTTCTGATGGGTAGAAATATGCAACAAGAAAGTAAAGAAAATGACACTATTCAGATCATGCTAGGTGCCGTGAAGAAAACCAAACACTGAACTTGCAGCGGACTGAGTGGTTGGGCTTCTGAGGGGTGGCCTTTCAAACTGAGTGATCAGAGTGGACTGGCCATGCGCACATTCCTGGGGAAAAATGTGTTTCTCAGCAGTGGGTGCGGTGAGCACAGGGCCTTGAGGTGGAAGTGAATTGGTGGTTTGGAGGAGACGAAGGCTGGCAAGGCTCCCGGTGGGGCAGTGAGGTTGGGTGGGGCCTCTCTTTGCTTCCCGTCCACTTGGAGGAAGGTGTTAAGGAACTGACTGCCACGTAGACCGTGGACGGTGGTGGCCTGAGAGTGAAGGCAGGGAGGAGGGTGCCTGAGATGGGGTGTGGGCTGTGAGAAACTGGTGAAGACAGACAGAAGTGGCGGAGGCCAGGCGTGTTTGGGGGTCGAACTGATAGATTGGATTAAAAGGTGAGTGAACCAGAAGAATTGAGGGTAATTCGCGGGTTTTTGGCTTGAGAGTCCGGGTGAGAAACTGGAAGGTGGAGGTGCTGTTTGCTGAGAAGAGCCGCTGGAGGAGGGACAGGTCTGGAGGGGACAGCGGGAATGCTCTGGCACAGTGCGACGTGTTGTCAGATACCTGATGGGAGCATGGGACGAGTGGTTGCCTACAGGAGTCTGGTGCTCCAGGGCGAGGTTGGGGCTGGAGATGGACACCTGGGAGCGTGTTCTCAGCAGAATATGCTGCCTGGATCAAGGACTTTGTTTTCTTCAGAGCTATAACCCCAACACTTAATAGCATTTGCCACGTAGAGCTCTAAATAGTTCGGTTCAGTGAATGAGTACATTTTTAAAGTTATTGAAAACTGGGACTGAAAGCTGAGAAGAGGGTGCATCCTGGACTCTCCAGCCTCCAGAGGGGTAGGTTAGAAATGGGAGTGGCCTTGAGCTGAAGGAGAAAGTGGGGGAAGGTATCCGAAGCTAAGTTTAAGGAGTGTTTAAGGAAGGTGGGGGGTGCCTGGGTGGCTCAGTGGGTTGAGCGTCCAACTCTTGATTTCAGCTCAGGTCATGCTCTTGGGATCATGGAATCCCACTCTGCATTGGGCTCTGTGCTAAGCTCGGAGTCTGCTTGAGATTCTCTCTCTCTCCCGCTCTCCTTCTGCTGCTGCCCCCCTCTCTGCCTTCGTGCATGTACTCTTTCTCTCAAGGAAAAAGAGAATGGTAAAAGGGGAAATCTGTGGCTGTGGGAGAGCAGGTAAGCTAAAGACAAACAAATGGCTAGTGGACTTGCTGGCAGTGGTGATTAGAGGGAAAGCAGCTGCCGTAGAGCTGAGGGATCATCCCAGCTGGAGAGAAGGGGAAGCGAGGGAGTAGATGACTTTAGAAGCAAGAGGGAACAGAAACCAGGTAGCTGCAGGGACATTGGCATTAAGAGGAGTTTGTCAGATAGAAGATTCTAGAACATATTTGTTTGCTACGGGGTCCGATCTTGTAGAGACTGCACAAATAGCACAGGTGATGGGGGTCTGATTGCAGACTTTGAGGCAAGGGGAGTAGGACCCCGAGAGCAGGAGAGGTGGCCACCTCCTCCTTCATAGCAACAAGGAAGGCAGTTTGGGCACAGAAGGTGTTGGTCAGTTGGTTGAGTTGGTGTTGGGTGGATGAAGTTCTTTTCTGGTTCCTTCTGTTTCCCCAGGGAGGGGAGGCTGTCAGCTGAGAGAAGGGGTGTTGGAGGTTTGCTGCCTTTTTTTTTTTTTTTTTTTTTTTTTTTTTCAAAAGCCTACAAGGCCCGTATCCAAGGATGGTGCCCGTTTGAGTGTTTAAAGTGGGCCTGGCCAAGACTGCTGGGTGTTGGGCTGCTCCATGTCAGCACAGAGCAGCTCGAGCATGGGCTGGGTCCTGATTAGTGAATTCGGTTGAGGCTGGCCTGTAAGTCTGCTGGTCAGCTGCCAGGAGAGTTCAGACCATTGAGCTCAGCATCGACCGTGGCTTATTCCTTTTGTGCTCTGTGCCACTCATTGGTGACATGGCGTGGGTGTTTTGTTCTATAAATGCTCTTTGGTCGAATTCCATTAGATAGTTTTATGGTGTGGGCTTTTGTGGTTGTTATAGAATAAAAATTTTAAAAGCCATGCCCACTATTCAGCACCTAAAGAAGCTTGCGTTTGCAAGCTAATTCACCAGTATGGGAATTCTAGGTTTGGGGCATGGAGTTTTGTAAGGTTCCAAAAATGTGGATTGGATCACTTAGAATTTAAGCCGTAATGACTCTGAGTTCAGAATCTGACCTGATGTGTGCAGGTGGCTCACTTCGTGGGTCCAGAGCAGACAGCATTCTCGGATGATCTGAACCGCTCTGCTCTGCTGCCATGGCACCTGCTAGGAATTCACAGAACCGAGTGGCCTCTGACAGCTGTCATGAAGGAAATGAGGCTTTGTGGAAGGTGCAGGCCATGCGCAGAGGGCCCTCTCCCAGCTGGGAGGAAGAAAAGCCTGGGGCAAGCACCACATCGTCCCGCTCTGCCTGCTTGCCCTTCAGCAATGACAGATGCTTCAGAAAAGGGCGCTCTTGGTGCCAAGTAGGCATTTGTGTTTCGCAGAATGACCTGACCGGGGAGCACTCGTGCATCATGCTGAAGACACTGACTGACGAGGAGGAGGCTGACCGGGGAGCCTGGCTCCCGGCCTTTTGGAAAGGTAAATTGGAGGGGAAGGGGGGCAGCGAGGTAAGAGACAGGGGGCCACCACACCTCTGACTGTGTGTGGCTGTACTCCAGACTTCCGAAGACGGTTCCTAGCCCTGCTGTCCTACCAGTTCAGCACCTTCTCTCCCCCGCTGGCTCTGAACATCATCCAGAATAAGAACGTCGAGAAGCCAGCACAGCCAGGTGAGCAGCGGGCCGGCATGGACGGCTGGCGGTGGCAGATCTTAGTAGGTTTCGTGGCGGGAGGAGGGGAGGTGAGCATGGTGGTCCAGAAAGAAGGCTGGATTAGGAATTGAGGGACAGGTTCTAGGCATCTCCCACTGACACCCCCCACCAAACTCTGCCTTAGGGGCCCCAGCTCCCATAGTACCTTTCATCTGTATAACAAGACTTTGGAGATGTGATCTGATTTCAGGTGGTAAATAGGGTCATACAGGTAGTTAATTATGGAACCTGATTTAAATCCTGTGAGCTCGGGTAATCAGCTCAGTTCGGAGGCTCAGTCTCCTCATTGATGAAATTGTAATAAGAACATGAGCCCCAACCTTACGTGGCTGACACATGGGAGGAGCTTTGGGCATATAAATCCTGTTTGAATATTTAAAAGTGGACCTGTAGTATTAACAGCTGTAGGTTTTTTTTTTTTTTTTTCCAGTGCTCATTATGTATGTGTGTCCTTTTTTTTTCCCCCCAATTATATTTTGATGGAAAAAGCTGTGTTCCTTATTCTGGGCAGAGCACACACTTTCTGTGAAGCTGGGTCCTGAGGAGAAGTGACCCAGTGGAGAAGGAGCGTTTTTTGGTCTGGTGTGTTGGCGTGGAATGCCGAGCAAGGGGTGCATGCCAACCGTCCCCACTCCCTGGGTGCCCCAAAGCTACCTCCTCCTTTGCAGGATGAAGGTCAGGGCTGCCTGGGGCTGTGTGTTCTGTCAGTGGGCAGGTGCTTTCAGGCAGCTCCTCTCCTGCTCTGGTTCAAGGCCCCGTGGAGGAGCAGCTGTTGGCGTGCCACCTGGGGACCATTGTGTGTGTGATGTGGGGATCGTGTCAGACCCTGCAAGGGCGTCTGGCCGTCCTGACCTGTCTGTTGCATGTACAGCACTGCGCCGGGAGGAGCTGGACGCCCTCTTCCTCTCCTATGACCTCAAGAGGCTAGAGATGTACTCTCGGAACATGGTGGACTATCATCTCATCATGGACCTGATCCCGGCCATCTCCCGGATGTATTTCCTCAACCAGCTGGGGGACCTGTCCCTGTCGGCAGCCCAGTCTGTAGGTTTTCTGCTGCTTGTGGGCTGGGTGTCGGCTGGGATGCTTGGATGTAATTTTGTGCATTTAATTCCTTGCGGTTCTGATCGGTGGGTAGTGTTCTACCCATTCTACGGCTGGGGACACTTGGACTCTGAAGGCGGTCATGTGCGGCCATACAGTTAGCACTTAGAAGAGCTGCGCTCTGAACCCGTGCCCTTCCCGCCCCACCACATCGCCTTGATTCTGGCTCTAACTTAGCAGAGGTCAGGGGCACCCTGAACTTCTCATGCGGCTCTTGTCAGGATCATCAGTTTGGGGAGCTCAGGAAGGGAGAGCATTTCTTGGTGGTTTCAGTAACGGGATGAAAGAGGAGATGCCAGAATAAACCGTGCCAGGCGGATTTTGTACCAGATGGCTTTGGTCAAAAGAGTGACTGGTTCTTGGTGCCATTTGAATGGGCAAGGGCCCGTCCCGGTGGCCATGTCAGCAAATACTCCATCCTCCAGGCTCTTCTCTTGGGAATTGGCCTCCAGCACAAGTCTGTGGACCAGCTGGAAAAGGAGATCGAGCTGCCTGCAGGCCAGCTGATGGGACTTTTCAACCGGATCATCCGCAAAGTTGTGAAGGTGGTAGCAGCTGGGGGCAGGGTTTTGGGCAGTTTTCAAATAATTTAACACACTCACTCTCTGCCTTAAGAGAAATAGATGTAACATTTGGCCATATTTGTTGCAGGTATTTCCTTTCTCTCTCTCTCTCTCACATGCACACATGCACGCACACACCTAGGGGCGGGCTTCAGCTGTGTCTGTGCTGTTCTTTGCTTTCTCCCAGAGGCAACACTGTTAGGGATCTACTGTCTTTCTAGTCTGTGTTCTTGTCCTCTGATGGTGAACGTGTGCCCTCTGTGCTGCGTGAAGTGCATGCCGAGTGACTTGGGGGCAGAGGGCTGGGACCCGGCTGTGGCTTCATCTTCTGCGCCTGGCTGTCGTCTCGCAGCTGTTCAGCGAGGTGCAGGAACGGGCCATCGAGGAGCAGATGGCGGCAGTGAAGGACGTGGTTATGGAGCCCACTGTGAAGACCCTCAGTGATGACCTGGTACGTTCCCACTGAAGGCCTGGCACTGCCGGCTGTGCAGCCCTTCCCCTGGAGGAGGGGTGCTCCACCCTGACCCCCGCTAGTGGTGGCAGTGGTGGTGGTGGCCTCCGTGCTCTGTGGGTGGAGCCAGTGCGAGCTCCCCTCTCTGGGCCTGGGTGCGCCCCGGCTCCCTCCTCGACGTGCGCGCCCCATTGGGTGCGTGTGTGCGTGCGTGCAGTCCAGCAGCAGCTGCTAACAACTTCTTGTTTGTCCTTCTGGACTTTTCCACATGCACATTTTATATTCCTGTGTCTTTGGCAAGAGCTGTCCCTGACGGGGGGTGGGTGGTGTGTGCTGGTCACAGAGATCTTCTGCCCCCTCCCCTTTCTTCTGAGCTTCCTTCTCGGCTTGCCTCTGACCAACTCTGTCTCCGGGTCTTTGACCGCAGGATGAGGCAGCAAAGGAATTCCAGGAGAAACACAAGAAAGAAGTGGGGAAGCTGAAGAACATGGACCTCTCCCAGTAAGGCCCCTGAGTGACTTAGGGGAGCGAAGGCTGTCAGGACCCTCAGGACCTGCCTGTGGGCCTCTTCTGAGCCCTTCCGGGCGCCCTGGCTGCTGTGGCGTGGCACCCTTCCAGAAGCACTCACCGCTGAAAGCTTCCTCCTTCACTATTTGCAGAACTTGGAAGGATTTTCCTTCATGCCCCTCAGGGAAGGGGGGGATGCTGATTGATGAGCAGCCACTTTTAATGGCCACTTTGTGGTTGGCTCTTGCATGTGAATGTGTTTGAAGAAAGGATTCTGCTGCCTAAAGCAACCAAACCCCTTGCTGTGGAACCCTTTGTGTGCTAGGACTCTTCGTCCCCCCTCCGCTGTGGCTGTCCGGGTGCTCCTGGAGGTGGGAGTGAGTGACTGGGGGGCGGGGGGGCGCCGGGAGGCCCTCCTGGTGGGCAGTGAGTGGGAGTCCGGGCAGGCCTGGTGCCCCCCAGCTCCAGTGAAGTGCCCGTCTGGAGGAGCTCAGCTCTGCACGCGGCCCTGATGCGTGCGGCCCCGCTGCGTGCGGCCCCTGCCCTCTGGCTCACACCGACCAGCTGCTGGCTTCCCTGGCTGGGTGTGTCTGAGGAGACCATTGTCGTGGTCTTCTTTTAAGCAGGCTTTGAGATTTCCTTTTGTTAAATTTTGTTTAGATACATAATCCGTGGGGATGATGATGAATGGAATGAAGTTTTGAACAAAGCCGGGCAGAATGCCTCCATCGTCAGCCTGAAGAGGTGAGGAGGGCCCGTGACCTCTGACAGGAGAGGCTTTCTGGCTTTTGTGCCTCTCTGGTGACTTTCACTAGGAAATCGGGCTTGAAGCAAAAGCTTTGAGGGACAAGTCACTGCTCTTTTTCCTTAGAGGGTCGCTGCTTTGGTATCCAGTCTCCTACAGCTGAGGCAGGACAGCGCGCTGTCCCATGCACCCTCAGAACAACGGCGTGGCTCTTCTGTCACCAGCGCTGCTTTAAAGATGAAGTGACCAGGGCTGTAGGGTGGAGGCGAGGCTGGGACGGGGACCAGGTGTGTCCACTGGGAAGGCTGGAGTTTTACCTCCGGGCCAAAGGTTCTCCAAGGCTTAGGGCTTGGAGTTCCTTAGCGTCATAAAAATTAAGGGCCCCCAAAGGACTTTTGTTTATGTGGGTTGTATATCTCGATATTTCCAATGTTAGAAATGAAAAACAAAAATATTCATCCAAAATTAACAGTCATAGATTTGTTACTGATTTATTTTAAAAAATACTCCCTCACCCCCCAAATCTTAGAGTGGCACTGTTTTGTTTTGTTTTTTAAGATTTTATTTATTTGTTAGAAAGAGAGCGAGTGAGCACGTGCACAAGCAGGCAGAGTGGCAGGCAGAAACAGAGAGAAGCAGGCTCCCCACTGAGCAAGGAGCCCAATGTGGGACTCGATCCCAGGACCCTGGGATCATGACCCGAGCTGAAGGCATCGGCTTAACTGACTGAGCCACCCAGGCGTCCCAAGTGGCATGGTTTTCCATTTTGCAAAGCGGTACTGTCTGGCGTAATGGAAGGCAGCTGGCTCATCTGCTTCCGCCTTCCGTTTGGTGCCACCACATACCTCGTGGCCTCTGGAAGACTGGCCGGTTGTGGGAGCACGAAAGTGAAAGGCAGCCAGTGTATTTATATTGTTAGGCCCACCTGGAAGGGTGGAGGGGATCCCAGGAGGTCTGGACCCTGCTTTGAAAACCATCCCCTCCAGCTGCTCTTCTGCACGGGGGAGCATCTGTAGATAATGGCTCCGTGGGCCAGAACCTTCATCATCGTTCCCCTCTGGAAGGGAGTGAGGTTTCCCTGCCCTGGGACTCTGGAGATGAACGTCCATGTGTGGTTTGGGGTTAATAGGGAGGGGAGTTTTTGGCATTGCTATAGGATAGCGTCCCTTAGAGGATATATTTAAAAAGACGAGTCTTTTGACTCTAGCAGCTGAAGATCCCAGAGATCATAATGTCCTCTGCAGTCTCCATAAGCTCCTGTGTGGTCTTGAAGGTTCCAGTGTTGATGTCAGCCGTACTCCCCAGATGCTCTCAGATGTGGCACGAGAGCCCCGTCAGTGTGTCCTAGTTTCTGGTCTGGACGATACGGCAGGGGCGAGCCTGGGGCCCACGACGGCTCTAGCCTTGAGCGTGGGGCTTTGAGCGCCGCAAAAGGCCAGGGCATGTGCTTGGTGTGGTGACTGCTGGGTCCTCCCTCCTCCTCAGAGCTTGGCTTTGCCGGCTGTTTGTTTGGCTGTTCCTGCTGGTAAGGGGCCTCCTGGATTCCCTGACCTTTGTGGTAGTTCATCTGCCTGAGGGCTCTGAGTAAATCGTACTCTTGGAGGTAAAGACACTGATCTCTATCATCCTGTTTTTTGAGGCCTTGCTTTTTTATGTTCCCCCCACCCCCACCCCCCCCATCCACGGAGATCACTTCATTCAGGTGATGTTAGTGGTCCGTGGGTAGAACCGTTCCGGTCTCTCCTCAGAGGGAGGTGTTTGTTCCTGGGGCAGAATGCCGCCGGAGAGGATCTTTAACCTGTAAGGGGGACGGGGGGCGGCGGCTGCTGAGTGACTGCAGCATGGAACTGCAGGCTTCCGCTGGCTGGCCCAGACCTGAGTTACTGCTGCTTGGGTTTCCCTCTCTCTCAGGGGAAATAAAATAATGCCACATCGCAAAGTGTTAAAGGTTCTCCTGGGAATCTCCTGCTTTGTATTCGAGACTTCCTCGGGGTCCTTGGGGTAATGTGTCTGGTTTCCAGGGTAATCTCTAGTGGGGAGCAGTGGGAGGGAACCCTCCTCGGGACGCCTGAGATCTCCCTGTGGTCTCGGGAGCGGGGGATGACCAGTACTCCACAGAGAGCTCTGCTTTCCGGGGTTGGGAGAGAGATTTGTTCCCCTGTCCGAGGAAGAGCCCGGTCAGGGCAGGAAGCGGGTCGGCGTCCCCCAGCCCAGTGCCTGGCATGCAGGCAGCTTGCAGAGAACATTTGTGCCTAATGTCATTAATGTTCCAGAAGGTGGAAACCCTTTCTGGACAAAGCAAGCCTAAAGCCAAGCACTCTGAACGATGGTACCGATCTGCGGATTTCATTTTCTTTCTACTCATGGTTTTTTTGTTGGTTGTTTTTGTTTTTTTCTCCAGTGACAAGAAAAGGAAGCTGGAAGCTAAACAGGAACCCAAACAGAACAAAAAGTTGAAGAAAAACAGAGACCCGAAGAACAAAAAGGATCGGAAGCTGAAGCAGAAGAAATAGGAAGAACGTGGGCACCTGCGGCTGCCGCGGGAGGAGAGCCCCTGACTTTCTGGCTGGACCGGGAGGCGGCCTGGATTGTTAAAAGCAGCAGGAGCCCCCAGCGGCCCTGGAAACCAGCCAGGAATTCAGTCTGTGGCCTGAGCTTGGCTTAAGGCGACATCACTTCCTTGCCGGTCCACCCAAAACTCGATGGTTAGGCAAACCTCTGGCACTGCCAAGGACCGGTCTCCCCTCCCGCACTCCAGGCCTCTTTTCCCCTGTAAGTTCCTGTTTTGCTCTGGGCCCAGCTGTGTTAGCTTCTTCTCACACGTGTCGACGTCGCACTGAGTCTTGTCCCCTCTGCGGCATTAGGCACACAGCTTTTTGGTGATGCTCGGGACGCTGTCAGTGGAGCCCTGGGCCCCTCGCCATGGCCTTATCCAGACACCCCAAGGCCTAGAGCAGCAGGAGCTCTGCCTGACCAGGTGGCTGTGGCAGGTCACTGTTCTGTGGCCTGGGCTTTGCCATAAACCATTCCACTCCTGCCTCTGCAGGACCCGTGCCCCAGGAAAGCCTGAGCCCTTAATTTAAGAAGAATCTGGCCTTGAGTCCCCCAAGTCGATTATTTCATCTATTTGGGAAAAAACTTTGGGCAAGACCCTTTCGCTAGCCAGGGTGAGGGAGGGATAGAGAATCTATTTTTAATAAATAACAAGCTGGAAAGACCAACTGCCTCTGGGTGCTCATTGACTCCATGGAGCTGGGGGTTGGCCCGTGCCCTGTTTCTTCTGGAGGACCTTGGCTGCCGGGTAGACTTTGGAAGGTGTTAGTGCCAAGGCCAGGGAGGGCAGTGGCCGGGGCTTACCAACCCAGAAGCCCGTGGGAGAAGTGACTGGCACCAGCTGTGCTTGCTGTGGTCCTTCTGAGGGACAAGCTGTGGCACCTAGAAGCTAGCCAGCTGTGCTCCCTGTGGCACCTGGCGCAGCTAGCTAGCTTCTGGGTGCCACAGGCTCCCCCCTCCCCCACACATACTTTGGTTTGTGTGTTCGATAGTATCACTTTGAAATCCAGCACCAAGTGTTGAGCCTGGAG
This sequence comes from Martes martes, assembly GCF_963455335.1. NCBI lineage: Eukaryota > Metazoa > Chordata > Mammalia > Carnivora > Mustelidae > Martes > Martes martes. The sequence continues at coordinate 29,716,830 of NC_137898.1, read as the reverse complement.
GGCCTCTGCCGGGTTTCCTTAGGGTTGTTCCTCAGCCCTGTCGCTGAGTGCGAGCAAAGCTCCGGGTGCAGGTCTGCTCAGTTGTGCTCTTGTTCTGATCCTGTTTCCCGGTGCCGTACATGGCCGCTGAGGGCAGTCCTGGCGGCATCGGTCTCCAGCTTCCATGCTCCCTCTTCCTTTTATCTGGAAAATTCACATGGAGGCCTTGGTTCCTGATCTTCCTTGTTTTTTCATAGAATTTAAAAGGACTGGTCTTCATGAGTCCAAGGACCCTTTCCTCCGCCATGATGTGTAATCCAGGTTCCCAGAAGTCTTAACACATGGCAAGGAAGGTAGGGAAGCTTCTGGAGCAGAGAGGATTAAAGGCACACTGCCCGGGACTCAGAGCCACAGCAAGGAGAGCAGGCTCTGCCTGGGCTAGGGACCCCTGTACCTTGTCTACACAGGCCTCGGGACCTTTTGTCTCCTGGATCTGCAGGTGTCTGCCCGCCGACCCCCTGTCAGGTCTGCAGGAAGGTTTGCTAAGAGGGGCAATAAGGACTGATTTTTGATCCGCCTTTTCCAGGTGAGTGCCTGAGCCTGAGACTCAAGGAGGATTTTCTTAGGAGAGATGCCTAAAAGCAAAGTCAGAATCCCAGATGGTCAGAGCTGGATGGTTTCTTTAAACTATCCAGCCATGTCATCCCATGGTTAGGGGCGCGTGGCCCTTGAGTGGCCTCTCCAGCCCCGAAGCCTGGCTCGTGCTCTGCTCCAGGATGCAGGGAGAGGTGCCCTGAAGCCAGACCTCCTGGCTTCAACCCTGCTCTGTCCCGAGTCTCACCGTGACCTGGGGCACGTCACTCACCTGCACCTGCTGTCCAGTCGGCCTCTGTGAGATGCAGCTGGCAATGATCGCTCACGCCTCCTGGGCCATTGTGAGGAGTGAGTGGAGCTGAGTAAGAGGAGCGGACCATGGTGCCTGGTGGGCGGCAAGGCTCCAGAAATCTCTGTCACGTGGCCCGTGTTCATATAACCAGGTGAGCTGCTTGGTGACACACGAAGTGCTAAGACCGTGAGACCGGCTTGGTTCTAACAGCCCGAGCGGAAGAGCCCCACTTGGGCAGCAGGAAGGTGCACCTGGCGGTCAGACCGTCGGGCCGTCTGGCTTCCATAAAGGTTGTTCTTTGCCTCTCCGAGGCCGCCTTCCTCTCTGCACGCAGAGGAAGCAAACGTTCGCCTACTACCTACGGTCCCGGCCCTTTTCTTGGCAAAGCGATTGTTCCGAAGCAGGTCTCTGCACTTGGGGGTTGAGATCGCGGGTTCTCCTCCGAACCTGACAAAGCACACCTCCCCCAGACTGCCATCTGGCCCCCAGACAGAGTGACATCTGTAAAGCCGGGCTGTCTCAGGAAATGTCATTGGTGAAATGAATTCAGAAAGGCTGGCTATGAATGCTGCTGTCACCGGGACGGAAAGGGGCTCAGGAAGCCTGAACAAAGAAGATGCCTAAATGGGTTTCATCCACCTCCAGGCCCCCGGCCCCGCAGCCCCCGGGCCCCCCGGCCCCGCGGCTGGGACGGGCTCCCCACGGCCTGCTCCAGGGCTTCCACTGCTCGTCTGGCTCCAGCCTCCCCAGAGGACTCCAGAGTGACCGGGAGGTGGACACAAAGAGGGCTGTGGAGGCTGGGGGAGTGGAGGAGATAAGTGACCGCCACCTTGGAAAAATGTAGACTCATTATCTGAGGGCCGTTAGACCTGGCTGCCTGCTTGCCTGGGGGGCTGCAGGCCTCAGCCTAGGGGAGGGAATACCCCGTCTGTGGGCCGCTGCTTAAAGGGGAAACGTGGCCTGCAGAGGGGTGGGGTGGCCGCTAATGGACGGCCCGAGGCCCTCCTGTGGTGCTGTAGGTGGTTCAGCAGGGGAGAATGTTTCCGTGGTCCTGGTGTCTGACTGGCACTGGGTAACCAGCAGAGCAAGGGAACGGGGAAGGAGTGGGAGGGCAGGGGATCCTCATGTCTGGAGAGGGTTTCCTTTGGGGATAAGGCCCAGGCTGCAGCTGCTAAGCGCCAGATTGTCATTATCTGCAGGGTGGCCACAGGAGACTGAACTCTCTCTGGTATAGAACTTGCTTTCAGTCCCTTGTTTCCCAGGGACTCCTGTGAAGGACAAGTTTATTTTCTCTCCTCCAGCCTGCCTTTGGCTGCTAATAGCCTGAAGAGGGCAGCTGGAGGAGAAATGCCGGCGCCTCCCCCTGCCCCCCTCATGCTCTGGAGCAGTGGCCCTGAGGAGGAGACCCAGCCACCAGGGGTAAGGTAAGGTGACCAAACACCTCCACTCCTGGTCCTCCTAGTCCCCTTGGAAGAATCTGATTTTTATCTATTATTTTTTAAGTAGGCTCCATGCCCAGCGACGTGGGGCTTGAACCTACAACCCTGAGATCCAGACCAGAGCTGAGATCAAGTATTGGATGCTTAAAGGACTGAGCTACCCAGGTGCCCCTCTATTATCGAAATGCTTTCTTAGTGTGTTCTGCTACATATAGGCATAAAGGGGTCCTATCCCTCCCTTACATTGCCTTCCCATAGCCTGCCCCCAAAAGAAAGCGGCTGAGCTCTCTAGGTACTTGACTGAGGCATGTCCTATGGGGGGCACAAGGAGTGGGGGAGAGACCTGTGAGGAGTGTGGACACAGGCCCGTGGAGGGAAGGGTAGCCACTCACCCCTGAAAGGTAGCGACTGTGGATGGCAAGTGCTGGGCAGCGACAGACCCCTGAACCAACCTCCCAGGGGCCTCTGCCAGGGTGGTGCCAAGGGGTGCGCCTCCTCCCTGTGACCCCAGAGGGCGCCATGGGTCCATGCAGGGTCCCTTCCCCACCCAGGCCAGGAGCCGAGGTTGGGCCTCAAGCTGCCTGACTTGGGCCAGGCCCCGCCCCACAAAGCTGGGCATCAGGCCTTTCCTGGACTGACACCAACTGACCCCTTGAGGTCTTGATGTTGTCCCTCAGCTTCTGAGTTCCGGCCTATTAGTTACTGAACCACAGCCACCCAGGACAGTGTTTCTAGTGACTAGAAATCTTCCTACCTCAGGTAGCAAACATTTAAAAAAAAAAAACTTTCTTGGGTGCCTGGGTGGCTCAGTGGGTTAAGCCTCTGCCTTCGGCTCGGGTCATGATCTCGGGGTCCTGGGATCGAGTCCCGCGTCGGGTTCTATGCTCAGTGGGGAGCCTGCTTCCCCCTCTCTCTCTGCCTGCCTCTCTACCTACTTGTGATCTCTCTCTGTGTCAAAAAAATAAAATCTTTAAAAACAAAAACAACAAAACAAAAACACCTTTCTTTCTGCCTGGACTTCATACCCGAAACAAACTAGAACCCGTCCCAGAAGACCCTTGGGCCCAAGTCACCAGCTAACTGTCCTCTCTCCATTCCCAGATGGCACAGACCAGCTTGGGCTCAGCTGGGCCCAGAGGCAGCAGCCACTGAGGGACAGGTGTCCCCTCACCAGGGAGAGAAGGCCCAGCCTCCACCTCGCCGGCCACACAGGTTCGGACCGCACAAGAATTGCAGACATTAAGACAGCCCTAGTAGTAGTTCCCACGTGAGGGCCCTGGGGGTGGCCTGGGCTCAGGGAAGACCAGAAAAGCCCCTGACAACCATCTTACTCCTGGCAGGGGCTCTCATCACTCCACACAAACCCCTCTTCTGTCCTCATAAATGGCACCTAAGTGTTAAACACAGGAGAAGGATTTTATATCCTCAGCTACCTTGTTTGACAGAAGAGGAAAACTAGGGCCCAACAGGGCCAGCTCCAGGCTCAGGTTCTGGGTGAAGAGTGTGTGTATGTGTGTGTGCACAGGGTAGTTGTAGCTGGAGGGGCTGGAGGCCTGAGTAACCAAGGAGTTAGCCCAGCTCTGAGCAACCCTCTAGCAGGAGTGACAAGGCCAAGGTCATTGTTAACAAGTGTTTATTGTTAATAAAACCATGGTACATTTACAATAAGTGACATTAATGTATAGTTACAGTATCATACAATATTACAGCAATAAAATAACGCCTATTCCTTTGTACATCCAGCTCAAGCAGCTAGTCAAAAATATTTTCCAAGATTGTAAGCCTCTGGGGGCTTTTCAAGGTAACCAAAGCGACGCCTCCTGAAGCGCCAGGGCTCTTGGTGAATAAATAGTTTCGAAGGTGCAGCCAGACAGCCCAGAGAAGGCTCGACCCAGAGCAAGCCGTCCGGATGCTCCCCCAGTGTCTGGTCCATAAATACGACAGGCGTCTGGCCTGATGCTCGGCTCCACCTGGGAAAGCCTGGGGCTACGGGCCTGCGGCCGGCAGGACAGCTGCAGCAGGTCCTCGGCTTGCCCCACTGCCCTCCCCCTTCTACACCTGGACCTGCAGTTCCCACAACCAGTGCCCTGCTTCCTGAGCCCCCGGGGCAGCCTAACTCTAGGCTGGGGTTTCAGGACTGGCCTCTAAAAGCAGCAGCAACAAAAGCTGAGGCCAGCAGGCTCGCCCACTCCACCCTGTGCACTCCATGCCGCCCTTGGCTCAGCCAGGAAGTCCGCGGGCATCAGCTGGGGAACTGCCTTTTCACGCTAACAGAGCAGGCGTGTGCTCTCCCGAAGGAGGGCCTCTGTAGGCCTAGATGTCGGAGAAAATCCGGCTCTAAGTGACCCTCTGGCCAGGGGTCTTCAGACCCCGGAAGGCTCACACCACAAAGGCACAGCCTTGAGAGAGAAGTTCAGGGATTTGGGCAGCCTTTCTGATGTGACCTTGAGGAAAAAAAATAGCAGTTTCTGTATGAAGTGGCCTGGGGCGGCGAGTTTGTGTTCTCTCCCTGCATCAGGATGCCCACACCCCCAAGGGCCCTAGCTGGGACAGTCTGCACTTGGGGAGGCCTTGGGATTGTGAGTGGTCAGAGCCTGGAAGGCATGGTCAGAAGCTGTTTCAAGCAGGGGTGAATCAGGATCAGCCACAGACCTCCAGGAGAGAAGGGGCACGCGAGGGTGAGTACACGGTGGCCCTCAAGGTGCAAACTGTGGGGGTTGGGGGTAGAGGGAGGGGCTGCCTTTTGGCCTTGTCTGCCCATCACTCGTCAAGCAAACCACCTCAGGGCAGGGGGGGTTGAAGGTGGTGCTGCCCAGTGACAGGAGGGCTCCGAGCACATCTACCTGCCCAAGAACAGATCAACACCAGAGGGACAATCTGCAGAAAGGGGGGAAACTGAGTCCCATGAGCCTGGCTCCAAAGAGGCCTACAACCAGTGCCCCTACCCCACCCCTGCAGTGGGGCCCCGACCCATCCGGAGGCCCCAGGTATGTACTTGTTCCAACACCCCCGTTAGCACCTGCTCCCACCCCCCAGGGATGCCTAGAGCCAGAGCCTCGGCCCAGGGGGTGTGCAGCCCTGCTGCGCTGCCTCCACCCTCAGACCCGGGAGGTGATGTAGACGGAGTGAAGGCGCTCGGCCAGGGTGCTCTGCAGGTCCTGCAGGGGGTCCAGGCCCTGCACCTTGCTGTTGCGGCCGTAGATGAGCTGCCGGAAGGAGTCCTGCTCCAGCAGGGCTTTCATGTGCTTGAGGAAGAAGCCTTCACAGAACAGGGCCAGTTCAGGGGCGTTGTGGATCTGGGCGGGGTGAGGGAGTGTGAGAACTGCGGCCTTTGCACAGCCCCACCCCGTCCCCCCATGTCGCCCAGGGGCCGGGGGCTTTCCCCTTATCTGGACTCCTTCCATAATTCTCTCCTCCCGCTGAGACTAATCTGGGCCCAAATCCCAGCTCCACCACCAGGAACATCACCGTTCCTGGCGCCATTGTTTTCTCTGCCTACTTCCCACTGCTGCCATCACTGAAGGGCGGCCATCCTTGTGGGGGCAGAAGCTCCCTTAGCAATACCGGGGACGGGGAGCCCAGCCCGAGCCTGGCACCTGAGCAGTTCACCCGGTGGATGCTCAGTTAAGATTCTAACTCAACAAATACCAAATGTCCACCCCGGGCCAGGCCTCGGACACCAAGTTCTGGGGCAAGGTCCCTGCAGTATGCTTAGAGCTGATGGTTCTACTTTGGGAGACACAGAAGCCAGAGAACCAGGTAAGGTCACAGCAGCTGGCGGGCAGCGCTGTGAGGACAGTAGCAGGTGTCTCATGGTAAGCCGGGGGCTGTGGCGGCAGCTAAGAAAGCCACGGGGCAGGTAAAGGGAGATGTGGGAGGGGTCCTAAGGGGCCGGCCAGTGTGATATTTAGCCTGCCCGCAGAGGAAGCTTCATAGGAGGGAGGCTTTAAGTAGAGGAGTGACAGTCTTAACACTTGTCAAAGACCCTGGAGCCTGCAGGGTGACAGCCAAGCATGGTGAGGCCGGGTCCAGGTCATGGTCTGGAGAGGGGAGGCTGGGTGGCTTGGGGCAGGGTGGGCACAGCAGACATGGAAGAAAGTGGACAGACTGCTGATGTGTTCACAGGGAGGGAGCCAGCCAAGACGGGGCAGGTTAAAATACATGAAACTCCCAAGTTTTGAGCATGAGCACCTGAGCCAGGGGCCGTACTGTGCGCCAAGGGGGTAAGGTCACAAGAACAGGTTGGGGAAAAAATCAAGGAGGAACCTAAGGAAGTGATCTAACACGGGGAAGCTCAGCCCTTTGGCCCAGGCCCCCCAGCCTGGGAAGCCCGCCTCCCGGGCTACGGGGAGCACAGCTCACCCCCCTCCAGTCCTTCCTGAGGCAGCCGAGGCCCTGGAGGAGCCGAGCCCGCGGGAGGCAGCAGGCAGTGTGGCGCTCACCTTGGCATACTTGTAGGTGTTCACGGCACTCTCCACGCTGAGGGTCTGAGAGCACAGGATCTCGCAGTGTCTCTGCAGGGCATCCAGCTGGAACAGGCTGGCAGCCGACAGCAGCTGGTGGGGGAGGCAGACGTGGCCTTGGACGTGGGCAGCCAGGCCTGTGGCCCGGGCATGGGGGAACAGAAAGCTGCTCCGGGCAGCGTGCTGCAGGCCCTGGTTTCTCCTAATCCTCGGGGCCCTGCCTGCCTCCGCAGGTCAAGTCTGAGAACTGATTCTTTCTGTTCTAGGTCACCCAGGTACTTGCTGGGACACTTTGGAAGGCACAGGATAGGGGACAGACGCTGGATGGGATTCCTGACCTCAGAAGGTTTTCAACCTCGAGCTGTGCTCTGTGCCAACCTTCTAGCCAGGCGCCCGACTAACGTGGGGTCGTTTTCTAAGCAGTGAGGAGGTGAGTGGGAGGCTGGGCTGCCTTTGATCCTGCTGGGCCCATTATCCCGACACTGAAGCCCTTCCTCCCCCTGGCCCCGTCCCCCGCCAGGCCTGGCCCAGAAGGTGGGTGGGCAAAAGGCCCTTCCTGTCACAGGAAGAGAAGGGACCAGCAGGGAATGAGGAGGTCCTGGAAGAGGCCACCTCCCTTCTCAGCTCTCCAAATGCCTGGTCCCTGAGTGCCAGCAGCTGGGCACAGGGCACATGGCTCCCAGTCTTCTCCCCAGCGCCGAGGCCTCACCTCCAGGATGTCAGCGGCCGGGATGTCCAAGGCTTCTGTCCCTCCGTAGTACAGATACTGCATCATCATCTGCGGCAGGAAGAGGCCCCATGTGAACACCAAACGGACCCACAAGTCCCATGTCCTTATCTGCCCCCAGCAGAGGGCCACTCTTTGCCCTGGGCCTGGCTGTGCCCTCCATCCCTCCATAGGGGGACACACACACATCCCCCAACTCCCTGAAGCTACAGTTTGTGTCTGTGCAGTTTCTGGAAGTCAGTCCAGAGATTCTCCCTCCTGGTCGCCTGCGTGTAGGACAGGCCTCCTTCTAGGCGGTGGCTCTTTTCTGATCCTCAGGACGGCCCTGTGAGCCCGGAAGGGAAGGTACTATTCACAGATGGGGAAACTGAGGCTCGGGGGCGCAGGTAGGCAGCATGGCTCGAGTCACTCCAGTCTCCTGATCCCCACACCAGACCCCCAGGCCGTACACTGTGCATTTCTCTCACCTACATTTTAAACATGGGCCTGGGACAGGGGGACTGCCCCCAGAAGCTGCTTCCAACTTTCCTGTCTGTGCCGGGACTCCAATGTGGAGGTGAGAGCCAGACCCTGTCTCTCCCCACCCCCACCCCCGGCTTTGTTCCCTTGGATGGCAGGCCCAGAGCTGGGATTGGGATCTGCTCCAGAGGTCACCTCGCTGCCTGGCCCAGACCTGCCCGGGGCTTCTGGGAACAGAGGGCCCAGGATATCAAATGAGGTAGCCCAGGAGTGGGGAATGACATTCAGTTTTGCTGAGGTCTAAGTTACGAGCTCTGCCATCACACTGGAGTCCAGGAAGTTCCCCGCTGGAAAAAGAAAAGCAATTCGCGCTGGCCGGCTGCAGAACCCGCCCCAGCGAGGAGCTGGCAAGTGTGCAAGTAAACACGGCTCCAGCCGGCACAGTTGGGCTCTGTTAGCAGCACAGCCCCTGGGCTGCAAGAGGCACCAGAGGGTCTAGGGAAAGGAGCCCAATCCCGGGGGCATGGGGATGTGGAGATGGCCTGGCCAGTCTGTCCAGGCCCAAGGTCTGTGCCCGAGACCTCTGTCCACCCCCACCACAGATCGGTGGGCGCCTACAGGCCTTCCATAGCCCCTGCTGGAGCACATACAGGGTGCTCTGCATTATGTGTCTGTCCCTCCAGGAGGCATGTGCCTCGGGGGGCCCCAGGCCTGGGCTTTTCCACCACCCTCCGGGCTGGGCTCGGAGCTTCGGATGAGCCAGGGCAAAAGCCCCTGGCCCAGAGCTGGGAGTGGAGTGGGTGGGTGGGCACGAGCTCCCAGAATCAGAGGCTAAGGGGTGGCCTCAGGGCAGCCCCTCAGCAAGAGGGGAAGCAGGGGCGCAGCTCCCCTTCCCAGCCTCCACCTTCAGGAACTGGTTTGGACAAGGCGCAGCCTACTGTGGCCCCCGGAGCTCCCTGAGGTCACCTGAACGAGTATTAATCCACGAAAGTCGGACCAGAACTGCTCCCTCAGAACCTTTTTGAGGGAACTGGGTGGCCGGCAGGCCTGGGTAGATGGGTTTTGCCCAGCCCGGCAGCCCCCAGGCAGGACGGGAGTCATAGGCCTCCCAGCAGGCTGCCCGCGGCTCTGGGCAAGGCCTGGACAGGATCAGCTGCAGAGGGAAAGCATGGTTTGCTTCTGGGCTGAATAGGAACCCAGGAACCCAAATGCAGGAAGGCTGCAGACACTGCACGGATAGGACTGGGGTCAAGCCAGAGAAGACCGGCAGGGTTGTTCCGCAGAGGCCTGGGTTTAGTTGGCAGTGACCTTGGCAAGTGTCTAGATGTGCACTAATGCCACAGCCACTGGTCAAGTGTAACTTTCAAGCATTTGAAGTAAGACTGGTCTGAATTGAGATGTGCTATGTCAGATACACGCTGGATTTCAAAAACTTAGTATGAAAAAGACGTAAGGTCATTATTTTTTATATTGAGTGCATGTAATATCTGGGCTATAAAGAGTTAAATAACATATTATCAAAATTAATTTCACCTATTTCCTTTTGGTGTTTTATGTGGCTACTACAAAATGTTACATTCCACAGGTGGCTTGCATTATCCTTCTCTTGGATGGCCCAGCTCAGAGCTCCTTGGGCCTATTTCCTCCACTGGAAAGCACATATCATGACCGACCTCCTTCTCCCTCCCTCTCTCCCAGGGCTGTGGAAGCCAGGGAGCTACTCAGGGGCTGCTCTGAACCCTGCAGGCTTTGTCAGGAAGCTCTGGCGGGGGACTGAAGAGCGCTCCAAGCCCAGAGAGCAGAAGTCTGCATCTGGAGGCTGCCCCCGACATGGGGCTCTGCCGTGGGGGTGGAGCTCTCGAGCCACAGAGCCCACATTTCCCAGGCCCGTGTGCGCCGCGGATGGTGGACCTAATGTTCCCAGGGACCCTCCCCGCAGCCCCGAGAAGCCGTCAAGGGGCTGAGGCTGCTCTGGCACGGGCCTCCCCACCACTGGGCAAGCGCGGCCTCGCCGGGCAGCTCCGGGGCGGTGGTTCCCTGGGGGCGCACACGCGCCCTGCTGCCGCCTGTGCACTGCCCTCCTGCGTCTGACTGTGACCCCCACCTCTGGTCCCACCTCACCCAGACACTGGGCTTCTTAGCCAAATGAGTTTCTTGAGCTGCCGCCTACCCAGGGAGTTCAGATCGAGGGAGGGAAAAGAGGGAAGAGGAGACACCCCACTCCGCTGCCGGGCCAGACCCTGGGCCGGTCCCCTCTCCCCTCCATGCACCTTCCTCCATCCCTCCTCACCTTCATCACACAACTGGATTTCTCTGCAGCCTCCCACATGGCGCCCTGGCTGGGCTCGTGAGCTTTGTAAATGCGAACTGGGTCATTCCACACAGCCTGGGTGTGAATCCTGGCCCTGTCACTCTCGCTGTGTGACCTCAGGCAAGTCCCTCAACTTCTCTGTGCCTCTGACTCATCTACCAACAGGGAATAACACACCCACCACTCCTAGGACGGTGCTGAGCCCTGAAGCTTAACTGATGAACACCAGCAAAGCACTTGGAACCACGCCCGGCTAAGTGTTAGCCACGAGGACTTTTCAGGAAGATTCCTCTGTAGGTTAAAGGTCAAACCCTTCGTGCGATAGCTCTCGGGGCACCAGACTGGACTAGAGGGCATTTCTGGAGCATGTTGTGGTCTCTGCTTCTGGAGTTTGGCCTGCACCGTCCCCCTGCCTGGAGCTTGCCCCTGCCAGCTCGGTGCCCCAGTCCCCGAGAGGCGCTGCAGCTGGGGGTTAGATGCCCCTTTCCTGCACTCCCCATGCTGTCCCCACACCTCTCACTCTCAGAGTCCCGTCTCCTAGAGGGCAGGTCCTTGTCCTATTTACTGCTGTACCCATGGTGTCCAGGGACGATGAAACGCTAACAGTAAGTGGGTGAAGACTGCATGAGGGGGGAACTAGGCCGTTTTAGATGGCTCCTCCCTGTGCTCCTGTGACAGTGATCCGTCTCACTAGGCCACAAAGCTGTCCTGTGCAGGGCTTGACCCTGGACCCCACACCAGCTGCTCCCTGGCCTCAGTCCCAGCCCCTGGGGGTCGTCCCTGAAGCCTGGGGCCCACCACACAGCCTGGAGACCTAGAGTCGCCACTTCTTAGAAAGGAGCTCTCAGCTGGGGCTCGGCTGACATCCCAGCCAGTCTCCTCCCTCCAGACTCTCTGGCCACGACTGGCGGCCAGCCTGTGGAGTGTCTACCACGCAACCTCCGAAGTTCTCCAAAGCTGAGGGTCCCAAAAGCCTGACCTTGGTCTTCCACAACCAGGATGGCCCAGCTGGCTTTTTCTGCCCGGCCTGCCTGGCTGGGGTCCGATGCTTGGCAGGACTGGTGCAGCCCACACCGTGCCCCCAGAGTGTGGGGGCCAGCTGAAACGCGGGAGGGCGGGGGGCTGACGCGCAGTCTGTGCTGTGGGGAGCCCACCCTGAGGAAGGAGGGCTCCTACAATCACGTGTGGGGGCCGGGCCTCATGTGTCTGCTGTCCGTCTGCCCAAGCCCCTCGCCCAGCGGTCAGAGCTCAGGACTCGTGAGTGAGGCTCTGAACTATAAGGCCATGACAGAATGGCCGCTGTGGCCTGGGACAGACCTGGATGCTCCAGCTGACAATGGATTGAGTGAACGCAGAAGGCAGTGGGGATGGAGTGCAAGAGGACCAGCTCCCAGCTGCCTCCCAGCCAAGATGGACAAAGCCAGGGGGCGCTGGGGGAGGCCACCCCTGCCCTGAGAAGTGTGCAGCAGCACGGAGGCTCACACACCTGGAAAATGTGGTACTTCATGTCACTGATCTCGATGGTTTTGCCGCTGTCGCCGTCTTGTTCTGATTTATTGGTCATCAGCGTCTTGAACCTAGAGCAAAGGGGGTGAAACAAGGCGGGTCTTGCACATGACTTTGACTTCATCACTGGGCAGCAATGGCACCATCCATCACCCGACTGGTCACCGGGAGACGGGACATTTTTAAACTTACTGCAGTGCTCCCAAAATAATTCTCAGCAAATGGCAGCTTACATCATCCTGGGCTGACAGCCAGGCTGGGCCCCGATCTGTCCCCACTGCCCCCCGTGAGTGACTGTGATGCCTCTGGCCTGAAAAGTGACTCTTCATTCCAGAACATTTTCTAATAATCAGAAGCAGTAACTCGACTAGGAAGAACGCTAGTGCAGAGCGTCTCCTGGAGAGCTCTGGGTCCCACCGCTACTGCCCCCCTGTCCACAGGACCCACCTCCGCAGGGCAGAGGCTCCTCTAAGGAACCCGTGTCACCTCTCATCTACAGGAAGCCTCCCCCGCCCATCCAGGGCTGAGGCCGGGGCCTGTTCCCCGAGGCAGCCTACCTGTTAGAAGCTGTCACCAGCAGGACCTTGTGTGCATAGAACAGCTTTCCTTCCACTAGGAAGGTCACGTCGGACATCTCCTTGTTATTCAGAAAGTGAGGATCTATGGCCAGAGGGACAGAAGGGACATGACCAAGGGCCCCCTGGGGGGTTGGGTAAGCATTCCGAGAGGCTGGGGTGGGGGTATAAAGGGGAAGAACAGAGACACTGAGGCCAGGTCCTGGGTGCCAGGAATGGGGAACAGAAGACCAAGATATGCGGGAGAGAAACAAGAAGCCAGATGGGAGGGGGCTCTGGAAAGGACGAGGAGCAGGTGGCCACGGGGCGAGCCTCACCTAGCCTGGCAGGCAGGGTCTTCCGGATCTCGGGGATGCTAGGCACCGGGCTGCTGCCATAGCAGTGCGTGAAGATGGCAGCCAGCTGCTGGGTGACCGCGTCATTCTGCCGGGCAGAGGAGAGAGAGGCACGGTGAGCCCGCCGGCCATGGCCACGGCGGCAGACCCAGTGGGCTCCTTTCCGAAGGTTCGGAGCAGCCACTGGCCTTTGTTCCTCCTGGATCTGGCCTGGTGGGAGATGCCTGTTCCTCCATCGCGGAGTCCCCAAGTGGCTTCTCTGGCCGGGCCCCAGCCCCAAGAGCTCCCCAGCCGGGCCGCTGCAGTCAGGGTGTGGGGCGTGCGGGAGGGGGCCTGCATCTGTCTGGCCGCGGCCAGGGCCTGGGTACCCAGCCGGCCCGGCGCTTAGGGCGGGGCCCACCTGATGTCACTCACCTTACTGGTCTTGAGGATGTCAAACATGAGCTGCAGGCCCTCGGTCACCAGCTCCTCGTTGTACTCCTCCTCCTTGATGGAGCTGAAGTCCCGCAGGAGGCTCTGCACCACCGAGTAGCGCGACTGGGAGAAGGAGGTCCTCAGAGACTCGATCCACACGTGCAGCTTCCAGGGGACGCCTGGGGGGAGGGTGGGCGGTCGTCACCTCCACCGCAGACGGACCCCCGAGCCCACTGCACAGTGACCCCCTCTCCGGGCGGGCTCTGGGCCGGTTCCCCCAGGCCGAGGGGCTCTTGAGCCAGGGCAAGGGAGCTTCATGGACCCCGACTGGCCCTGCCGAGAGGTCAGAGGGGATTTCAGGTGCCCATCAGATAAGGCAGGGGAACAGCTCCGGCCCGAGCGCAGGGCACCCAGACGGCTCAGCCTGGGGCCACGCCAGCCCCACTGTTTGTGGGGCCCCGCGACTACTTACTGGGAAGACCTATCAATTACGAGGGCTGGCCAGGTGACCTATCAAGCACAGACACCCAGGTCCACGCCTGTCCAGCACTCAGGGCACTGGCATCCAGTGGCATGTAATTACTGTGTACCAGCTCCCTGGAGGGTGTCAGTGGGGCCATAAAGTAACTTAAAACTATTTTGTGGAGGTCACGACAAAAGCTAGTAATTTCCTTGGTAATTAGAGAGATAGCTTCTTAACCCCCAGCCTCACTGTGGAATAAAAAAAAAAGACGATGGCATTCCCCAGGGACACAATGGCGCAGGCAGCATTAGCATTCTCGGTGTTCTGTCTGTAGCTAGGAATGATGAACCCATCTTACAGGGAGGAACGCGGAACCTGACTGGCCGCAAGAAGAAGGTATGGCCTCCACTCCCCTGGCCCAGGCTGGGCACGTGTGTATGGTGGCTGCTGGGGCAGTAAGCCCAGCTGCCCTCCTGCACGCAGAGCTCATGGAGAGCCAGCTCCGGGCCTTGCAGGACGTCACGGTCTTAGACGAGACTCCGCAGCATCAGTGACAGCGGGACGGCTGGTCTCACCCAGGTCTGCCTGTCTGAGCGGCCTCCCTGGAGGCAGGAGCATCCACAGACTCACAGACCCGAGGAGCGAATGAGTCTGGCCACGTCACAGGACAAGGCCAGAAACTGGCCCCTAACTGACCAGAAATGCTGACTCCTAGTGATGCAGATGTTCCCGGGGCCACACATCCCAGGCTACAACCAGGTCAGGGGCTGCAAAGCTCCCACCAGGGAGGAGGAAAGGGCCTGAGGCTGGAGGGCTGGGCCGATGCCCTCTCAACGCACCCCAAGGAGGACCCCCATGGAGGACCAGCTGAGGCTCATGGCCTCTCCCGTCCTGGCCAGCTGCTGTCAGGCCCATGGAGACGGAGTCCCGCCCTATGCCCGGCTGCCCTGTGGCCTGTCTGTCCCTGTGGGCCCAGCCCTCCTCCCGTCTGCTAGAGAGTGGTCGAGTGCTCGTGTGCACACACGCCTGTGTGCATACGTGCATGCGTGGGGCCTCACCCAGTGCCCGCAGCTCCATGGTGATGTCCACATAGCCATGCTCAGCGCTATAGTACATGGCCTCTTGTAGGGCCTTCGTGCGGGTCCGGCTCAGCCGCACGGGCCCTTCGCTGCTGCTGCCCTGGCTGGAGGTGTCGCTCTCCTCCACGCCCTCGGCCAGGATCTCCTCCAGGGACAGGACGTCCGCTTTGGCCTGCTGGGGCTGCGTCAGGAGCTTCCTCAGGACGTTCCTGCAGGCCCAGGGATGATGGAGGGGGGGTGCCTGAGGTCCTCGCCATGGACGGTGCCCACCAGTGTTGCCCTCCCGAGCCCCGTGACCTCGATGGGCTGGTGTGGGGCACTAGGGGCTCACGGCCTTCCCCTCCTAGGCAGGCTGGGCCGGGGCTCCCAGCACCCTCCATCTGCAGCCACCTGAGCAAGGCAGGGGGGGTTCGGGGGGACTGGCCCTGGCGAGACACACCCCTGCCCCTGTCACCGCCATCCTGGTACTACTTAGTCATGGGCTTTGGGGCCAAGCCGGCCCTGCCATCCTGGCTGTGTGATTTCAGATGGGTTGCTCTGCCTCTCTGTGCCCTGAATGCTCTGTCATCTGTGGAGTGGGGTGTCCACGTCACCCTCTTCCAGGGTTAACGGGAGGCCAATGGACAGCATTAGATGTAGAGCCTGACACGTAGCAGAACCCTGAGGTGACAGCCAACCATACTCGCAGGAAGGGTCTGAAACCCAGGACATGTTCATACGCTTTGTTTCCCGGCCTGCCACGAACAATAACAAACTGAAGTCAAGAAGCCGGTCACACGGACTCCCGTGTGGAGAATGTTGGACTTGACGGAGCACATTCCCATGTACCACTGCATTGCATTAACCTTGTGAGAGCCCAGGGACCCCACCGCTCATGGTGGGTGACTGTATCACACTCAAGTTCACATGGGGCAGGAGTGTGGACCCAGGACTGCTGGTTCCGTACCCCAGGTTCATTCTGTCACATCCTGTGGCCTGGGATGGCTGCAGTGGGGGGCAGGTCCACAGGTCACATGGGGGGGCTGAGCCTCCTCCCAGCAGCCCTGCCCAGCCGGCTCCTCGTCTGTGATAGAGGTCATGCTGCACCAGGCAGAGACCCTCTCGAGAGACCCAGGGTCATCCCGCTGTTGCCTTGCTAGCTCACCAAGCTTACAGAGCAACTTGCTTGTGCCGTGCCCTGGTATGGGAAGGTGAGCCGGCCGCCACCCCTGTCCCCTAAATCCCATGTTCCAGAGAGAGAAGTGGGAAGCAGATGCGTGGACAGAGCGTGTCCACACAGGGTGAAGAGGCTACAATAGGGGAAACCACGGGCCGCTGGGGGGAAAAGGCCTAGTAGCATGGGTGTGCAGTATGGCACTGGGGGGCGGAAGGGAGGGTGAGTTTTGGTGGCTGAGCAGGGACGGCACCGGCAGAGGCCAGAGAAGAAAGCATTCTAGGGAGGAGGCCACAGCAGGCACACTGCTTTTGAGAACAGCATTGGAGAACAGAAGTAGTTGTCCAGCCCACCCTTCCCTTCTGGCCCCTTTTCTGGCTTCTAATAACCTCCTCTCTTGTCTCAGTCTGCCCCCCCCCCCGCCCCCCGAGCTGCCGGATGGCTCTGGTTGTAGCCTGCTGCCCGCCCCGCCACACCCCTGGGCAGGCCTGGCCCCCACAAAGCAAGGTCTGCCATCTGCTCCCGGAGGGGGATGTGATTTCCCACACAGCCGCCAGGAGGCTCTTCGGGGCAAGCGAATGCTGTGCGAGGCCCTTGGAGCCCCGGGAAATAACTACCCAGGGAACATGGAGGGGACGAGCGTGGGAGAGGACCTGGCCCCAGGGTGGGCCAGAGCGTGTAGGGGAGAGTCTACAAGAAGTGGGAGACCCAGTGTCAGTCCCAGCTCCACCAGGAGGTGGGGGGCCGTCCCTGCCACCCTGTGTCTCTGGGCCTCTGACATCTGAGGCCTCTCTGTTCTTTGAGGACCTGTATCTTATTTCTGGGTGGCTTCCACGCAGACCCCCCATCTAGAAAGATCTCTAGCTCTCCTGCTCCCCATGGGGGACTTGGGCCCCTAAAAGCCCGTTTCATGCTCCTTTATCACACAGGGCAGGAACCCCAGGTGCGTACCTGTGGCCATGGGCGGCCGAGTGGCTGAAACAGTTCATGTCCTCATGGAGGGAGGAGGCCATGCCATTGGCTTCGAGCATGCTGAGTAGGGGGTCAGCACCTCGGCTCAGCAGCAAGCTGACCAGTTCGTAGTTCCCTGGAAGGCAAGGCAGACAGAGGGTGCTACCACTGCCCCTGTCACCGTGTGCCTCTACGGGCTGCTGTCCAGTTCCCAAGCTCCATAGAAAGGCTGATGAACAGGGTGGGGGGGAGACCCCAGGGGCCCAGAAGGAGGAGGATCCGGGCTTGCTTCAGGGACCTGGGCATGTGGCCGCAAGTCTGGCTGCTGGCCCGGCCAGGTGGACCCCTTGGCGTCTCGGGGGCGCCCTTGCTGGGCAGGGCAGCTGCCTGTATACCTACCAGCTGCGGAGGCCAGCTGCAGGGGGGTCTCTGTGTAGCTGTCCTCACCGCCACTCACTGCAGAGCCCTCCACATGGGCCCCGGCGTCCAGCAGCAGCTGCAGGGCACAGGGCAGGACAGGGGGCAGGACACATCAGTGTGGCGGGGAGTGGCTACAATGTGGCAGGGGAGGCTTTGGGAGAAGGGCCTCTGGTTCCCTCCAGGCATGTGGCCAAGACCCAGCTCACCTGGGCAGCTGGGGAACCTAAACTCTGGAACTTGAAGTTACCCTCAGGGCTTCAAGTTTCTAGAATCTTCACGTCCACTTTTGTGGCTTTGGATCAAGGCCCTGAGCTGTGGGGGCCTTGGAGCTGTTTATCAAATGCTTTCCTATGAATCGGTTGCAGTGACCTTTCTAAAAATTTATGCAAGTGAGCAGAACAGAAAGTATCACCCCCAGTCTACAAGGGGAAACTGAGGCTCTGGGAGGCAGCAGAGGTAGTAGGAAAGGGAGAGGTATTAAGAGTCAGAAAGAGCTGAGTGTCAGTGCTGGCCGCTAACCAGCGAGTGACCTTGGGTGGGGAATGAGCTCAACTCCCAAGGCCTCCGTCTTCCTCATCTGAAAAACGGCCAGAGGCCTGCCTTGCTGCCATGCTGGGGATGAAATGGAATGGTGCTGAGCCCACAACAGGGATCATAACCAAAGGCCTCATGGGGTCTCACCAGAGGGGTCCAGCAGGCAAGGTGGGGAGGCATGGGGCCGGGGTAAGACCTCACTGTCCGCGACGCCTCTCTCCCTTCTGGTAGGGGCAAGATGGTGCAGGGCTAACAGATGCCAAGCAGTTCCAGCCGAGCCGGGCCTGGCTTTGCCTTGGGGCAGGGGTGGCGTCCGTGAAGCTCCAACAGGTGACTCTGAGCTGCACCTCACCTTCCCTGACTGGCTGCTCTGGAGGGAGCCCTGAGATCCTTCCTGGGTTTCTGACACCAAACCCACAGCCTTCTCCAAACCCAGGGGAATCCCCGCCTGCCACACACCTGCAGACCAGGCATGGGGGGCCAGGCTGACCGCCAAGCCTGCACTCTGGCATGTGGGAAGTGGGAAATGGCTGTCGGCCGGAGGCTCTCATCAGTCAGAAACCAGCTGTGGCCCTGCTGCCCGAGCCGGTGCGCCAAGGTGGGGGAGGTGGAGGACTGCCTGATGGGGTGAAACTGGGCCCCAGTCCAGGCAGGTCTGGGGCACAGCCCTGCTGGCCGGTCTGGGCTAGGCTGGAGCTCCACTCGGTGCTCAGGAGGGCAGGAAGCAGCAAGCAGGCAGAGGACGGCAGCTGGCCTAGTGCAGACCCACTACTGAGTCACCGCGACAGGCAACAGCCTGGGCACGGTCCCTGCCCTCAGAGAACTTGCTGTCTAGCAGACAGTCTGCAAGGCGGACGCATGAACTCCCAGGAAGGAGCGTGCAACCCCGTGTATCCTGGCGGCCCAACGAGCAAAGGAGTCTGGGAGTCGAGTGGCAGAGTGGTTGGTGGCCTATGTGGGGTGAGCCGCTGCTTGGCTCTACTTCGGGGCCGGAACCCCACCCTCACCCCAGCCACAGCTATCTGGGCCATCGTGGGCACGACAGGGCATGGCCTGTCTGGCCAGGTGAGCTGTGCCACTCTGAGTCCTCTCAGGAACTGGGAAATTCACAGACTAAGCCTTGAATGGGGATGGGCAAAACCGGAAGGACACCCTGAAACAGGGCCAGGGAGCAGAAAGGGCTACGGGTGGGGAAGATGATCGGAGGAGAGAAAAAGGAGCCCACATGCCATTCCAGCAAGCGGAGACTCCCGGACCGATACGGAGATGCCTGCCTGGACGTGGGCTTGTTCCCTAAAATTCCACACATATCCTTATCCTAAACCCTCTCCCTGAGCCAAACCGCAGGGGCAGGGGGTCTGTCCTGCTGACTCGGAGAGCGGCCCTCTGCTCTCTCGGATTCCAGGCAGGGCTACTTTCGGGGCCCGGCCCCCCGGGCAGGCGAGGGCTCCCTGCACACGAGGCGGACACTCACCTGTACCACAGAGATGTGTCCGTGAAGCACAGCGAATGTCAGCGAGGTCCAGTGCCGGCTGTCGGGGTGGATGGAGGGGTGCCTGGGAGAGTTGCTTGGAACCTGGAAAATGCCACAAAGGATCCATTTTTTTTCGGGTAGGCAAGTACCATTCCCGGGCAGGTGACCCAGGCACCTGAGCAAGAGGGGGGCATCGGCAGGGAGGGTGACTAGGAGCCCCTTCGAGTGCCTTCTGTTGCCCCAGTCATGTCTGCATGAAGCCCCCCGCCCCGCCCCGGCCTCGCCGTAGATAAGACTTGGCAGGATGATCGGTGAGCGCCACCCATCCTGGGTAGGGACACAGCAGGGATGAGGCTGTCCCGGAAACAGAACCGAGCCCATTCTCTCTGTGCTGCTCCCCGCTCTCGGATGGGAAGCCCAGGTGAGAACAGAAGTGCTCTGAGCATCTGCGTTCCCATTCCTCCCAGATACCGCCCCGCTCGGCTGCTGGAGACTGTGGGGTGCTCCCCTGCTGGGCCGGGTGCCCCGCGGCGCTGCTCACCTGGATGTCCAGGTTGGCGCCCGCATCAATCAGCATCTGGACCATCGCCTCGTCCCCGGCTGCGCAGGCGTACATCAGTGGCGTCAGGCCCTATGGGAATCAAAGATCAATGCTAAACCCTCGGGGAACAGACACGGTGCCACGTCATCCACAGGCCTCGGTCCCAGAAACCACAGTCTGGGCTCCTGCTGGACCCAGCTGCCCATCCTGAGCTCGCCCTCCTGCCCCTTCTGGGCCCAAGGGACACACAGTCCATGAGGCACGAACAGGGGCCATTTCCACAAGTGTGGTGGGACCCCAGAGGGGTGGACAGCATGGGCCCTGGAGCCAGACTCGGCCAGACAAGGCCCCCTCTGCCAAGGGGAGCTGTACACTGTGTCCAGGTCACTCGTCTCTCCCTGTTTCTTCTTGAAAACGAGAACAACAGTATCCAGCTCATAGGCTTGTTGTAAAAAAAGATGAGTGACCGTGTGTGAAGTGCTTCGTCCAGAGGAAGCCGACCTCAGGAGCTAAGAAATCACAAGAACGCAGTGAGCCCGTCACTGCCGTGGTGTCACCTGGCCCTCTCCTCACCCACCCCTGGCCCTGGGCACCTCGGTCACCCATGAAGTGGTTTATGGCCAATATCTCCTCGAGTCACCATAACACCCCTAGTAGGGAGGCTCTACTATTATCCCCATTTTATAGACGAGGAGCAGAGAGAACCAAGGCCAGTTCGCACAAGGAGGAGGAGGACCTCACACAGGACCAGGATCTGCCTGAGCCGCGAAGCTGCCCCTTGGAGGCAGCTCACGGAGCGCGGCCAGGGGTCTCACTCGGCTCTCTCGGGCCACGGAGCCAGGACGAGCTTTTCCGAAGGCCGAGGCCCAGTCCCTCCCCGAGTTTTGAAGCACAGCTCGCCGGGCTGCCTCCTGGCTGGGAGTCTGTCTCCGGGGCCAGTCATAGCAAAGGCGGTGGTGGAAAGTGTTATTCCACAGCTGGATCCTGGCGAGCGCGCGTCTGGAGCCTGCGATGTTATTTATTAGGTTATTTGTGTGTAGACAAGATCTCCTTACCTCATAAATCTTTGCCTAGTGCCCAGAGATAAAGAAATGGCCTGACATTAATCACGGGTGAGAGAGCTGTTTACCCACAGATCATCCCATAAACACCAAGGCCGAGGGCACAAACAGGATAGAGCATTCCGAGAAGAGCCGGGTGGCAGGAGCGGGCTCTGGCTTGCTGTCAGCGCCCTCCGCACTTGCCTGACGTGGCTCTCCACGCGTCTGCATGCGGTCCAGCGTTCGCATTGGCTACGAGTCCCGGGAGGGGAAACGACATTTCTGTGGCAGCCCCATCCCCCTCCAGGTCCGTGGGGAGGGTAAAGCTAGCAGGGCCGACGGCCAGAGCTCACGGATAACCATCGCTGTCCTTGCATGGACGCGAGACCCAGAACGAATGCTCACTGAGCCTTTATTACATGCCAGATGCAGAAGTGTCCCCGAACCCTCCAGGGCCGGGGCTGCAGTCCCCCATGGGTGGAGGCAAGGAAAGTGACCCTTACGGAAGTGGGGCAGCTTGTCCACGACGCCACAGCTATAACAGGGCAGATGGCCGTGGGCCTCACCCCAGCACCCTGAGCAGGGAGCAGACGCCCCAGGATGAAAGCCCCCACAAGACCCGGGGAAACTGCTCTGACAGAGGCACCCAGCCTGTGGCCTCCCTACTGCCCTGCCTCGGCCCCCCAGCCCAGCACACGGCCTGACTGTCCCACCTCTGTGCTCCTGCTCCCAGTCAGCTTCTCTCCCTGGAGTGCTGCCCTACCGTTCTCTGCTTCAGCCCTGCCCTCTCCCTCCCGGAGGCCCTGGACCCCAGCCGTCCTGCCTGACAGTCACCCCTCCAGGTCCACCCTGGCCTTGTGGCTGACCTGGCACATTAGCACACCCCATCCCGTGCTGGCATTTCACGGGACAGCATTCCACCCAAGCCCTCTGCTGTCCAGGAGCTTTCCCCCCCACGTCTGTGTGGTCTTCCAGACCACAGTGCCATCATCTCTGCAATGAGGACGCACAAAGTGGCATCAGACAAACCAGCCAGACAGTCCATAGTGGCCAAGAGCTTGGAGTCAGACTGCTTCTGACCCCGGCTCTGCTCCGCCCTGGCTGTGTGACCTCATGTGAAGCAACATCTCTGGACCTCAGTTTTCCTCATCTATAAAATGGGGACGATAGTAGTACGACATCCTCAGGCCACTGTCAAGACTGAATGAGTGCATCTGGGCAAAGCACTTTGAACGGTGCCTGGAACATAGCTGCGCCCTACAAATGGCAGCCCCTCACGGCCAACACAGTAAACAGAGCAAACAAGACCCCCGAGTTCTGTCTCAAATTGTGAATCACTTCCAACACTTCCTCTTCTGGCTTCATTTTACTCTCTAGCGCTTCTCACCAACACACTCGGTATGTTACATTTGTATTTCTTAGCACGTGTTTCCCCGACTAGAATGCTAACGCCATGGAGGCAGTAGGGTCTGTGGGCCTGGTGCGGAGCAGCCCACGAGGCGCCCAGGGCACATGCCCCAGTGACTAGTTCTCACAGCCGGTCCTCCAGGCTTTTGCCCAGCCCTGCACCATCTGGGCCAGCGTCTGGCCTCCCAGCCGGGGGGGAAGCAGAAGCTCCTAGACAGGTTTCCCCGGTGGTGCTAGGAAGGTCTTCTAGCTGACGGCCCACCAGCCCCGGGCAGGGCGCAGCGTGGGAGGCTGCCCACTTCTCAGGAGCACCGAGCAGAGCAGCTCTCAGGTTTGGAACAGAAGGACTGTGCCACCCCCTCTCATCATGGCGAGTCCCCTCCTGTGTCCCCCACGCCTGGCTAGCAGAGCTCTCTGCACGCACCTGGTCGTCCATAGTGTTCACCCCGTCCGGGCCCAGGGCGTCGATGGCCTGGTTGATGAGGTCCGTCCTGCCGCAGTTGAGCATGCGGAAGCCCAGGTCCTGGTTGAACTTCTCCGTGGCAGCTCGGGCGTCCAGCCTCCGGAAGGAGCTGAAACAGCACTCGGGTCTGCACAGACAGGACCCCGAGACATGTGATCAGGACTGCGTGTGAACGCCTGGGGTGAGGGCTTCACCTCTCAAGGAGGTGAAGCTGATGAGGGGCAGGACGACAGGGAATTACAGTTTGATTGGCAGCGACTGGCCTTGTCATGCTCAGTGACATGAGGAGCACAGACTTCTGCTCTTCTGCAAACATGTTCAAGAAGAGCTCTAAGCTTCCCGGAGCTGTCCACTGTCAGGAAACGAAGTCCCCTCAGAAAGAACCCACTAGGGACTCTGCCTGAGCCAGACACAGCTCCAGCCTGGGCCACAGTGCTCGCCTGTGTGCCTTCTGCAGGGCAAAGGCTGCCCTCGGACTATAGGATGGCTATGGTGGCCCGGTTCCAGTTCTTGGCTTATACCTTCTCCTCGAGGCTTCCCGAGGAGGCCCAGAATTATCAAACAGATGGTGGAGAAAGGCCCAGAACCCCATGACCATCCCACTACCATCCAGCCATCCTACCAATGAGAGTCATAGATTAAAAACTGTGTCTACAAGATGGCATGGGGGGGGCTTCCATAGGGGTGCTTCAGCCTGGAGCCTTAGCTGGGCCAAAGTGTGGAAAGTTTATGTCCCAGAATGACATTTGGGAATTTGCCATGGAGACAGAGGAGGCTATAACTGGGGTTGAGGCAAAGGCTAAAAAAGAAAGAAAGAAAGAAGCAAGTCTCTCATACGACAAGGATAACCAGCAGAACGTTCTCCAGACTGACTTTTGGAGACCAGTCCAATATAAGACCATGCTGGGAGAAAGTTAAGAGTCTAGGCTTGGGGCCATGTAGACCTGGGTTCAAATTCAGACTATTTTCTAGCTGAATATCTGTGGGTGAATTATTATTCCTCCCTGATCCTTGGTTTCTCCATTTGTAACATGTGCATTACAGCCCCTCTTTCTGTAAAGTTGTCACAAGGACCTAGATGACACATGTACAAAGGAAGGGCTCAGCCTAGCGCCTACACCAAGGAAGAGCTCAGAAAAAGTAGTGTCAGATATAGGAACAGAGGAGAGGACCCGCCTTTGCTGATTACCCCCCAAATATCCCACAGAGCCAGACTGTGCGGGCTCTCCTGCCCATATCCAAATGCGTGTCTGCTCTGTCACCTGCGGCTGCAGAATATGCACCCAGAAAGCAGCCAAGGTCTGGAATCATCAGTCTAAGAGGCATGGCACCCACAGAGCAAGCCTTGGGAGGGGCTCCCCTCCCCACCTCCCAGATAGGGGGATGTGCAGGGGGCTGGGCGTGGAACCTGGGGCCCTCCAGCCTCACTCCTCCTGTTCCGTACTTGAGTTGCCGGGGCTCACAGTCCAGGCCGGGCAGCAGCAGTCGGGCGGCCTGTCGGATGTCGCCACTGTCCACGGTGAGGCTGCGGCGGTGCTCTGCGTAGGTGATGGCCACACGCATCCACTCCATCAGGGGCGGCAGCAGCATGAAGGGCCTGTGAGGCAGCAGAGAGAGAGAGGGTCAGGCAGGTGGGGGGCGCCCTCCAGCACGCATGCTCTGAGCACGGCTACAGAGGCTGCTCACCCCTAAGCTTCAGGCAATGAGGTGTGGGGGGGGGCTTGCTCCTTGCCCACACAGACCCCAATTTGTCCCCTCCCGTAGACACTGTCATGGGTCAGGAGAAATTCCCATCATGGGCCACGAGCAGACCCTGAGGGCCTTAGGTGACCCATGAAAGGAACGGTTTGCCAGCCTGTCAAATGGGGGACTCCTGAATTCAGACAGGGGTCTCTCTCTGCAGGAGAGACTGCCTCCTGGGTAGTGGGGGGCGTGCGGAGGGAAGAGTCCCACAGACGCTGGCTCCCACCCCAGCTTTGCCCCAAGCAGCTGTGCTCCATCACCACAGACCAACACAGCCCGAGCCTGCTCCCGGCATCTGTGAGATGGGCTGTCGTGAAGCTGTGTGTCGTGACATATGGGGCATAGTTAACGGTCACCCCCCTTTCCTCAGCCTGCACCTGGGCTGAGGTGGGCTTTACGTCCCTTCCTGTGGCAGGCCGGAGCTGCCTCAGCATGCCACTCCCTGTCCCGGGAGAGCATAACACTAAAAACTCAGGGCCACAGTGACATGGGGCGGGAGGTGGAAGCAGGGAGAGATTTCTGCTGGGGAAGGCCTCTGAGTTGCCAACTCCAGGGGGCACCCACTCACAAGGTTGTCCATGTGTCACCAGGGGGCGCCATTCACATGGACTGTGACTAGTGCCCCCTAGCATTGAGCAATACAGCGGGCACAGCTGCTCAGGGCTAGCCTTCTCCCTGCCCCAGCCCTCCCATCCCCATCCTGCCGGATCTGGTTTACTGCTGGGGAGGCAGGGTCTGCTCCCTGTCCAGAGGGGCTTTCCTCCTGTCCTCTATCTGTTCTGGCCAAGTCTCCCATGGTGAAGACCATCTTGGGAGACCACCTCACAGTCCAACCCATCTCAGCGCTGTGGGCAGCCCTGACGGCCAAATGACTCAATGGACAACCAGCCTGCTCTGCCCAGAACTTTCCTTGCCTGGTCACAAGGATGAGGCAGCCCTGGCACCCTGCCCCTTGTGGCTGTTCTCTCCAAGGACAGCCCGAGTCCGCCTCCCATTCCTGTGTGTGCTCCCCGCCCTCCTGATGCCTGCCACTCCTCCACACCCCACTCCCTGGGACGCCCTGGGCTCCTGGAGCATTAGGCGTCTGCTGTCACCCGCCATCTTGCCCCTAGACTCACAGAGAGGTGCTGTGACCAGGAAAAGGATCTCTATTCTCTTTCCTCAGCCACTAAGTCAGTCAACTGGAATCCACGGGAGACCCTCAGACCACTGGTCTCAGATTTCCAAACACTCAGGAAATCGTCAGAACTTTTAAGGGCTTCTCTCCTTGAGGGAAAAGATGCTTTTTATTTATTTTTAAACAAAATAAGCAGATGTGATCTTGAAGGTGGTTCGTTTGGAAGTTATTTTGATGTTCTGGGCCCGTCGTTTCAGAAAACCTATCCGGGTCTGTGTGTACCACCTGGCGTGATGAAGAGTCTCGGGTAGGGGAAGCCCAGCTGCTCTTGGCCTTCAAGAGTGCCCTGGACCTCACCCGACCCATCTCCAGTCCTGGGGCATATCCTTCACCAGGACACACCAGACCACCACACACCCGTGGTTCTCAAGCTTCCCCTGCCCTTCCTACCTCCTGCAGAGAACGAACCTACTCTTATCTCTGCCCATCCAGACCCTGTTTATTCTTCAAGGCTCAGTTCCAATACTTTCTCTTTCCAGAAGCCCTCCTGATCCTCTTTCCCTGAAGAAAATAATCTCTTTCCGCTCCAAGATCCCTTAGAACTTGCTCTTCCTGCAATAAATGTGTCTCATCTTCCTGACTAGACCCACTGTGCCTCAGGACAAGGATGATGACCTGCTCATGTCTGTGTACTCCCAAGTATGCCCAGCACAGGGACTAAACAGAATAGGTCCCCAATAAACATTGGCCCAATGACTAAAAGTAAGGCTGAGCGTCAGGAACTTGTTATGGTGTATCTAAGCTTTCACTTCTGGACCAACTCCTGTTTCTGCCCAGAAAAGACTGGTGTATAAATTCCAAGGGCATAGTGCTGACTTGCTAGAGTGGGGAAGCCAGGAATCCATGGGGGGAGCGTATAGAATATAGGAAGTTCACGAGCCATTTGTGAACTCCTTCTGTTTATAGAACTTTGATTATAAAAATCCATTTGAATTCTCCCCAAATAGTCTTGGATTTTCCAATTCTGACATTGCAATGCTAGAAGGCAAGCTCAGACACATATTTCTATATATATATCAGTCCTTCTGATCCAAGGGGAACGCTCTATCTAAACCACCAGCATTGGGACTGAAGTGTAAATGAAAAGCTAGTTCGTGGATTTGCCAGCCACTCTTCCCTGTTGTGGCCGACAGCCAAGACCAAGTGCCAAGTATGGACACTGAAGCTCTAAGCAGCATCTCCCAGCTGCACTAGGGGAAATCCAAGAGGGAACTTGGGGAATCACCAAGTCTAATCAGATGCTGTCGTGATTCATCACGCTCCAGGCCTCTGAGAGTTCGGTACATGAAAAAATACGGCGTTGGTAAACTTGGTGGGCAAGTACTGGGGATTGGCTCGTTCAGCCTCCATTATCCCATCTTTGTTGGAGACATAAACCATTGAAAACTACATTTCCCAGACTCCTTTGCAGCTGGGGTTCTGGAGGCAAATCAGATTTCACCATTAAGATCCAGCTGCATGAGGTCTGGTGAACAGGTGTGAGGCCAAACCCATGTTTGTGCCCCCTTTGCCTGTTTCATGAGACATGAGGTCTAGTTCTTCTTTTCTTACAGACCCTTCTAGTGTCCATTTTCCACCTGGCTGAGTGCTTCAGAGGCCGTGTGCTTCAGAAAGCAAAGACAAAGACTTCTTTCGGCTTTAGTTCGGAATTGCATTTCCAGGGACTATCTCAGAGGGAGCGGCCCAGGCTGGAGGAGTCTTGCATCCTCCTCGGAGGCTGGGCCTTGAACCTGCTCCTTGAGCTCTTCCAATGATTCTGTTGGCATCTGATTCCCTGCATTAAATCCCTTCCTGCTTAAAATACCTAGAGTGGCTTCTGTTTCCTGAATTGAATGCTGACTAGATATTCTCAACATACAGAAATCCTCCAGGGTTAAGAGGGTCCCTCTGCCTCTGGGGTAGTGGCTGGTGTCTTCCTGTCAGGGCCAGCTCCCACACTGATGTCTTCAGGCCTTTTCCCCTGGCCCACCCAGCCCCCTGTGGTCCATGGGAAGATAAAATGACAAGCAATTCAAGGACTTTCTCAGTAACATCCTTCCCTTGGCCTGTGGGTTCCAGGCTACTACTTCCTTTCTGGTAATTTCATCTAGCCCACTAGACATGCTGAGAAGCTGGCCTGTATTCCTGGACATTCTGGAAAATCCCCAGAAAAACTCCCATCTGGACCGGCTGTGGCTACATCCTACCCGTAGGGTGAGAGGGCCCCAGAGGAGCACGGCTGGGAATATTGACATCTGCATTGTCCCCAGGGTCTCCTGCTTTGTCCCCTCCCAACGAAAAAGTCGGTTTCTCTCTTCTTGCCATTCCTCGAGGCTGAGCTTGGCCACAAGCCTTTTGCTGCCAGGGCAGGTGTCCGCTGTGCCAGAGGCGGAGGAGGCACGGCTGAAGGTGCCCCCTTTGGTTGGCCCCTCTGTCGCTAAGACATCCCTTGCTGGGTCCAATATCTCTGAATAGCGGTTCTGTAGTGTTCTGGTCTCAGGATCCCCTTCGTACTCTTACAAATTATTGAGGCAGCCAAAGAGATTTTGTTTAAGTGTGTTATTCTACGGCTATTATTGAATCAGAATCCAAACAGAAAATGTTAGGGGCGCCAGGGTGGCTCAGTCGGTTAACCGTGGGCCTTCAGCTCAGGTCATGGTCCCTGGGTCCTGGGACAGAGACCTGAGTTGGGCTCAACCCTGCTCATCGGGGAGCCTCCTTCTTCTGCTTCTGCTACTTCCCTGGGTGCTTTCTCAAACAAATAAAGTCTTAAAAAACAAACAAACAAACAAACAAACCAGAAAATATTCGAATACACCAGTTCGCATCTCCCAACAATATCCCAATATCAGCTTTCGTTGATATTGTCATCACCTGTAACAGAGCCTCTGGAGAAGCTCCCTGGGACACATGTGAGATGAGAGGGAGAAGGCAAATAACACTTTATTCTTATGAAAATAATTTTGACCCTGTAGATTCCTGAAAGTCTTCAGGACCCCAGGGGTCCCCAGAACACACTTTGAGAATCACCACCTTAAGACAAAGCAAGGCTATACTTGGGCAGAGTGTGTGGCTGGGGTTCTGCCTCTGGCGGCACATGGCCCGGCCAGTTCTAGAATACTGTATGACTTGCATGCGCCTTCCCAGCCCAGCGAACGGAGGCGCCTACCCCACTTCCCCGCAGCACCCTCACTGCAAGGAAGCCCCAGGCTCCTGATAGCTGACGAAAGGGCTCTACAACATGGGGCAGATCATTACACTCTTTGGGCCTGTTTTTCTCTTAAAGATGTGGCTTCTAGGTATCTTCCATGGTGAGAACCTCTTTTGCTGGTATTCCATTGGCTCCACGTGACAATGGCTGTGTATGTACTCTGCAGTGATCCAGGCTGTGCGCTCAGGTGGGAGCCTTCTGGGTTGGGATCCAGCATCACTAGCAATAAATTCAACTGTGATCGTGTGCACCCTCAGCCTCAGTCGTCCCATCAGCCAAATTGGTATAAATAACAGGATGACCTCACGAGAAGTATGTATGGAAGTGCTTAGCCCAGCATTTGGCACACGGCAAGTTCTCAATAAAGGTGAACTATTATTACTATGTTAGTGTCTGTTGATAGAGAAAACACATAACAGCAAAATAGGCTACAGGAATCTGATCCTATCAAATGCCTCAACTCTGGCTCTTCAAGTGGGGCCGACTCTCCCCTCCCGGGTCCTCCAGCAAGTATAAACATGTAAAGATTGCAAAAGCCTGCCAGCAAACTGCCCATCACCCACTCCATCCCAACTCATAAGACAGACAAAACAGATGCAACCACTGTGAGGGGTGGGATCTGGAAGCCGTTCCTGAAAGTGCAGCCTCCCGGCCTTGGCGGTCTAGGATAGCACTCAGGGAAGGGACACAGCAAGGTACAGACTCACCGAAACGTGACGTGGGGCGGGGTCGGGGTGGGTGGGCACGGAATGCTGGTTAGGGACCTACGCCCCCTGCCCGCCCAAATGCTGCTGAAACCATCACCCTCATGCACAGCAGCACATCGGGTGGAACTGCCTCTGTGACAAATCAAGCCACTTAAAAGGGCCACCGACTGGCCGCATGTGTCTGTGTGCGAAAGACAGCGGCTACCACCACGAGGGACAGTCCGGGAGATGAGGCTTCCACGTGAAGAAGTGGGCATGGCCTGACTCTATGCTAGGGGAGGAAATGGCAACCTCCTGGGGCCAAGTGCTTCGCCCAAGGTCACAGAGCCAGTTCAGCAGCACCACAGAGACCAGCCCCACGTGCCACACGACTCAGTTTCTCCTTGTGTCTCTAAGTTAATCATATACTTGAACCTGAGCTTATCAAGCCAAGGGTCTCATAAGGCCCTTTGACAGGACAGGCCTGCAAAAACCACTTTTTCCCCCTTAAAAAAAAAAATGAAAGAGAATAAGCTTCTTAAGGCCTTGGTTTTTAAGAGGTCCCTGCAGCCTGGGAAAAAAAAAAAAAAAACCCGGCCCCACTCAGCAAGCATATGATTTATTGGGATTACAGCCCTATAAGCAATGTCTTAACAACATGGAACAGGAAATGACTCTAATTTCCAGCTCAAAGCAGGCTCTGTTCTTCTCGAGGTGGGCAGCGGCCTCGGGGAGAGGGGCAGGTTGGCAGAGGGGCACAGGCCTGTAACTGGAGGCTGTGCGCCCCAAGCCTGAGGCACGGGAAGGTCTGTGCCCCTGTCTTCCTCCAGCAGGCCTGTCCCCTCTGTGCCCACCCACGAGGAGCTGGGTGTGAGTGTGCAGGCAGGCCCCGGACGTGCCTACCGGCTGGGCAGGGCCTAGAGACCTGGCCTAAGCTCAGCCCTGGGAAAACCGGGCTGTGCTTTCTTCCCTTCCAGCCTCGGCAGGGAGCGCAAAGGGCTCTGGGCGCGGGCCTGGCTCTGGGGGCGAGGAGGGTTTGGGGAGGTCTGTGCCTCCTTTGGCTTACTCCCTAATGAGATTGACCCATTCCCCAGGAAGCTCAGCCCATCCCACCTGTGAGCATACTTAGTTCAGGAGAGGAACCTCAGGGTGGCCAGCCAGACGGTCTCGCACCCTCAGCCCTACATTCTCCCCCTGACTCTGCCCCATCTTCGGATGGAGCCGCTGCCAACAACGGGTTTTCTGGGGCCATCTTCCTGCTGCATCCCCCTTCTCCTAGTCCCTGCTCCCATGCCGCTCCCCCCGTGCTGTCTGGGTAGGGGCCAGAGAATGGCAACTTCAGGAACTAGCAAAGAGGTCCAGCTTTGCCCAGTCAAATGACGGCTCTGCAGGCAAAGACCCCTCTGGGAAGGTCAAGGTCAGCTCTACCATGACAGCTCTGAGAGCTTTATTATCGGTTATCCAAGATTTCTAAGAGCCATGTGACCTAAAACACCAAGGTGAACCATCCATGCCGAAAAAACCCCACTGTGTCCCTCTGAAGTCAGATGCGGCTCCCAGCACAAAGGAAGCGATTCTAGTCCGGTTCACATCCTGGACTAATTAATTTTCGAGGATTGCTTGGTAAACCAGAATGGTTTGGCCTGGCTTGGAGTCGGAGCCAGGTAAGAACCCCCTCTGACCCCCAGGCCTGTCTTCTCCAGCAGCCACGGTGTCCCAGCACCTGGAGCTGACCCGTGGCAGGGTCTCCACGTGTGGTCAGAGGCCTGCCGTCAGACAGAGCTCAGGGCTTGCTGTGGGGGAAATACTCTTTTCTTATTAAAACTCATCTGTTAGGGATTAGAGGCCTAAAAAAACCTCTATTTGCCCAGATATACAGTTGGATACAAATTTAGACTATAATCAAGTCATGATTAGCTGTGAGCCATTTCTCTGCCTCTTCCCAGGGACTGCCCGTCAGGCCCCCCAGGAGCCTAAGAGTGGGCAGTGGGATGGGAGGTCAATCAGGTGACAGCTGTGGCATCCTGGCTTGGCTCCCGAGGCATGTGGGAAATAACAGAGAAACACTAACAACTAAGATTTCTACAGCATGCAAAGCACCGGGCACTGTTTTAAGCCCCTCACACTTATTGACTCACTTAACACTCATAACAATGTTACGAAGCAGCTACTGGAACTACCCCCATTTCACACACAGGGAAACTGAGGGCCAGCGAGGTGGACCACCTTGCCCCAGAACACGTACTTTGGTAGGTGGCAGAGCTGGGATGAAGTCCTGGGCCCCAGCCCCTGGGCTCCCGCATGGAACATTCCAGTGTCGCTCAGCTTAAGAAATTGGCTCTGGTCATCCACATTCTGGACCCTTCCCATCTCCCTTATCTTAGCGATGGGGAGTTTTAGGCACAAGAGCCATAGCTTTCGTCACCCAAACTGGCCCACTTCCAAGAGGAAAACGGAGTGCTATTGCCAGTCACACTGGAGAGCAAACTGTCTCAGACAACCCAAAACATCTGGCCACCCTAGCTCCTGGGTGAAGCCCACGGCGGGCTCCCGCTGCCCCCTCCTGCCCAACCTGAAGCGGCTCTCCACTCTGCCCCCCAGCCCTGCGTCTTCGCAGGGCTCGCTCTGTCTGTCATCAGTTCACCTGCATGTTAGAGGTTTTCTCTTCTGACTACAATCCCTCCAAAGGTGGCGCCTTTTGCTCACTAGCGTTCCCTCTGGTCCACACAGAGGCCATTAGTAGCTCAGTCTCCGAACCTGTAACTGGGCGGCATGTTCCTCGCTCCTGGCAGCAAAGCCCTCTGGCTGCGACCATGTTTTCAGGGCTCTGCTCTCCTTCCAGAACTCTCTGCGGGGCTCCATGTGCTACGAACAAGGGCATCGGGCCTAACTCTACAGGCAACTGAGCTTGGAAAATGGAGACCAACTTCATCTTTCATTCTTGGAGGCTTGAGTTGGCTTGGGTATTGGCAAATGGCTGCCTTCAGCAAAGAAAATTCTTCCCAGATAAAAAGACAACTGGGGTGCCTGGGTGGCTCAGTCATTAAGCGTCTGCCTTCTGCTCAGGTCATGATCCCAGGGTCCAGGGATTGAGGCCCACATTGGGCTCCCTGCTCGGTGGGAGCCTGCTTCTCCCTCTCTCTCTGCCTCCTCTCCCTGCTGTGCTTGCTTTCTCTCTAAAATAAATAAATAAAATCTTAAAAAATAAATAAATAAAAAGACAACCATTTCACAGGAGAGTTTTTGACCCCAGAGCAGTATCCTGGGGAAGGGCTCCACGGTCGGGGCACCTTCTGGGGGCTTCGGGGTGGGGGTTGGCCTGGGGCCCAGGGAGGACACTGGGGGAGGCTTCTTGGGGAGGGAAGCAGGAGATGTGCTTCTGCACATGTGAGCATGTTGCTGTGCCCTGGGGGAGAGGACAGAGCCATTGGTCTTCCCTAACTCGCTCTGTGTCCAGGGCGGCATCTCAGTGGGTGAGCCTGCACACCGGCCACCAGCTCACTGCCCTCTGTGGCCCGGCAGGGAGGGCTCTGCTGGCTTTGGGGAGCCTGGAGCTTTGGGGCCTGGGACTCTGGTGGGCGGCAGCTGCTGCCCAGGCCCCTGGTGGGGAGCGGTGTGAAAGCAGGCCTCTCTCCACATTCCCGGGGTGCGGCTCCCTTGGCCCACCCACCACACCTCACCTGCGAGAGACCCACCTTCTCCACCTCTGCTCTGTGTCCTGGACGGCTGACAAGAGACCACAGACTCTTTCACCGAATGGAAGCCAGACCCCACACGGGCCTCCAACCTGTTCACACCCACAGTCAGGGACCCTGCCACCAGCCATTGGGCCAGCCTTTGGAGGACACTGTGGCTTAGCTGTTTGCGTCCTTATCTCTCAGACACCCAGGGCATGGAGGGGGAAAGGGTCTCTGGACGGATTCAGCTGAGTATAATCACACAAAAGTTGCCTCCCCTTCCTCCACAGTCTAAGGCAAAA